>NC_141142.1:140592789-141806122 GCF_053477565.2 Lygodium microphyllum | reverse complement strand
AAGTCCTTGGGTAAAGATAAATTCTGTGGTTTTAGGCAGATGCTTGGAGTACAGATGCTGTCTTGAGCTTGAGGGGGAGTGTTAGAATATCAAGCTCTTTCATATGTGTTTGACCGCTGGACACGACTAGTCTAGCTATATTAGTCAGGTATATTAAATAAGTCGGTACTCTAGTCCTTATGGTTGGTGTGAATGGTCCTTCTGGACTTGTAAATACTTGACCTATGTCTTTTCAGTAAATGAGTAGAATGAGAGAGGAAGCATGTTGCTTCACTCTGTGTGTTGCTCTCTATCTACGTCCATGAAAGCTAACAGAGGAAATATCCACGTGAATGTTAGTAGAAGACCCTCCCACAGGCGTGCCTTGCGACTTCTTAGGGGCCATCGTAGGCGTGATTTCGGACTTCTGGTTTTCCTTTACGCTTACGCGACCGGTGAATTTCCTCTACCTTGCTAAGCAGCCTCAAAAACTTGCCTTCTCCCTCATACGTCAGAGATTCCTTCACCGACTTTCAGATCTTTAAAAGGCCAGGGGCTTGTGAGACTTGGGCTTATGGGAGGCCTTGTGGGAAAAAACTTATGGGATTTGGGGCTTTACAGGAACTTGCGGGAATGGAGCTTTACGAAGGCTTGCAAGAATTGGGGTTTTTACGGGCAGCCTTATGGGATTTGGGCTTTTACGAGGAAGCTGCGGAAATAGAGCCCAATGAGCTTGGTTTTAGACTCGAGAAGGTCGCAGGAACAAGGCCCAAAGCCTTATCCCTTAGAAGCTGTGGGAATGGGCCTTATGGAAGTCCCCCCTCCCTTAGAAGCTTAATAAGAAGCTTCTGATATCAGAGAATGTGACATAGGTAATGAATGGAGAGGAGATGACGAATTGGATGGCGCTACTGGTGAGGAGCATGGCAACAGTCGACGTTGAGCGCAACAGGGCGGCGGCGGTGATTACTCCCTCTCTCCCTGAACGGCGTCGTCCTCTTAGTCCCTTTCTCTTCCACGTAGCCTTTCCCCCCCCCCCCCCCCCCCCCCCCCCCCCCCCAAGGCTAAGGGGGGGTTTATATAGGGCTTAAGGGGGTGGGGAGAGAAGCTCCCCATGTGGCCTCTGCATGGTTTTCCCCCTCCTCATGTAGCCCACAACTCCATCTATCCCATTGTGAAAGATGCGGGATCTAGGACATGGCAGTGAGTTATGGTGGATGGAAGGAGAAGTGTGGACTCATGATGGAGAAGACAAAGACACTATTTGTTATACAAGTGAATTAGGTTCCAAGATTGAGACTTGAACTTATAAACAAAATCTTGTGTATGTGGACAATGACATTGACACTTCACTGAAAAGAAAAGAGTACTATCATTGCATTAAGAAAAGGAAGCAAGTACAATGCTTAATAGGAAAGTAGGAAACTGCAGTAGGCACCACTGTGCATATGGGATAGGTAACCCTGCATGTCCTCGTCCCTGAAGCTCCATACAAAGAGGATGTCAATGAGTGTGATTTCTGAATCTCAACACCCCTCCTCAATCACAACTAGAAAGGCACAAAGTGTGTAGAGGCTGTAATGAGAACCACCTACAAAGTGTGGGCACACCACAAACATGGTAGACACCAGAGGCTGTCGCAGAAAAGGCTAAGTGTGGGCACCAAAATATGATGGACATCCAGAGGCTGTAACAGGGGCCTCACAAAGTGTACAGGGACTGTAATGCCAAGTTACATAAGGAGTTTACAAAGCTTATGGTAGGAAGCATTAGGGCAAGGAAATACAAGGGTTTTAAAACAGTCTATCAGAGTAATGCGAGTAGAAGGACTGATGAAACTTGTCCTTCCGATCCTGGTGATCTTCATCTTCATCTTCATCTTCATCTTTTGGTCCATGGTCTTCTTCTTCTTTCATAGTTGCAAGATAGGACTTTTGGGACCTCTTTCTAGCATGACAGAACTTCTCAGTGTGTCCGGTCCTTTTGCAGAAGTCACAGAAGAGCGGTTCCTTTTTAACTTTGTATCTGTTGTTTACATATAACATTTGTTCATCCTTTGAAGTGCTAGGCTCTTCTTTGCTTTTGAGTTTCTTTTCTTCCTCTAGCAGAGAGGCTTTAATATCAACAAGTTGAGGATCAAGCATATTGGTTAGAGTGGTTGATACATTATCATAAGCAGGAGGTAGACTTTTTAACAAGACACCAATGCAAACATCTTCATCCATTTTTAGCTTTATCCCTGCAAGTCGAGTAAGCAGGCTTTCCATGTAGTTCAGATGGGATGCCAGGGATGTATGAGGCTTCATATCAAGTCGAAAAATTTCAATTAATAGACCATACTTAGACGACTTTGACTGTGCACCAAATAAGGTATCCAATTTATCCCAAGTGTCATGGGACGTGTCAGGCATCCACATGATGGATGTAGCTGTCGTCCAATTCCAGTTTGATGATGGCTTATGCCTTGTCATCATTCTTCTGCCAAGTAATTGCAAGGTCCACATCTTGAGGTTTCTTCTCTTTGCCATTTGTGATGGCCCAAAGACCCTTCTTCATCAGAATGAGCTTGATGCGGGTTTGCCAAGTGTGAAACCCGACTCCTTTGAATCGAGCATTTGGAGAGTCTTTTCCCATGTTGAGGTTGCAAGATTAGCAGCAAATCAACTCTAGAATTTTGAGATTTTATCAATAGAAGAGCAGATTACAATGTGTCAAGAGACACAGGTAATGACAGTGTGAAAACACACTATGTCAGTGTTGATGTTGAGCTTGATTCTTCTTGTTAGTGTTGATGTTGAGCTTGATTCTTCTTGTTCGGTCGTTCTTCAATCTTCTCTGGTCCTTCCCCTCCTTGATTTGGTGCTAGGACAATGGATTTGAGTGAGCTTTAGCTTGGTAAAGTGTCAGGAGTGAGAAAATGAGAGAAAAAAAGAGCTTGAGAGATTTTGGCTATGGTGGAATTAGGGTTTTTGAGACATGGCCTTGGTTTTTTTCAGATTGCAGGACTTGTAGTTGATCATTTTCAAAAAATTTTATATGTCTAGGAAGCTTATGTTAAGGGCTATCAAAACCCCGTGGAAATCGTCCAGATCGCGGACAGCACGGCACACGTAGAGGGCTTGAACAGGGACGGCGCAGATCAGGACAATGATGGCGAATTTCCGCAATGCTGGAACTGTAGGTCACTAATGTTGGTGTTTAAAGTGACAGGAGGCACCGCCCTGAGCCAAGGAACATTTCTCCAGAAGAAATCGTGTTGAAATTTTGCCTGTGGAGGGAGATCAAGAAGCTCCAAGTGAGCTGGGTCCTGTTGGCTATGGAGGACACCCAAAGCAGAAGTTGAGAAGATTGACAATGCTGAACTCCAAGGTGTACAATGCTTAGGTGTGAGGTGCCAGGGAGGAGGATCTTGTGTTGGGGAAGATTCCCGCAGAAGGAATCGTGAAGAGATATGGTCTCTATGAGGAGATATAAGTGTTCTAAGCAGGGTATGTGCTGTGTAGCTATGGCTGCCAAGCAGGGCAGTGAGAAGAAAGAGTAGGAGATGAGGTCCTAGACTTGGCCTGAGCTGGTTGGCCTGAGCTGGACTGAGCTCAAACTGAGCTAGACGAGAGTGAACTGGAGTTGGAGGAGCAGTGCCATGCTCGTCTATGCTCCGATACCATGTGAAAGATGCGGGATCTAGGACATGGCAGTGAGTTATGGTGGATGGAAGGAGAAGTGTGGACTCATGATGGAGAAGACAAAGACACTATTTGTTACACAAGTGAATTAGGTTCCAAGATTGAGACTTGGACTCATAAACACAATCTTGTGTATGTGGACAATGACATTGACACTTCACTGAAAAGAAAAGAGTACTATCATTGCATTAAGAAAAGGAAGCAAGTACAATGCTTTATAGGAAAGTAGGAAACTGCAGTAGGCACCATTGTGCATATGGGATAGGTAACCCTGCATGTCCTCGGCCCTGAAGCTCCATACAAAGAGGCTGTCAATGAGTGTGATTGCTGAATCTCAACACCCATCCCTCCCCACACTCCCTCTCCTCCAGCCATGCATCGGCTGGGGAAAAGGGATTACCATAAAAAAATTTGCATTAATATTATCCATTTTGCCCCTCCCAAGAGGGTGTTTCCCCGCGATTATGTGGATTTGAATCCCCGGGCTCGATTTGCCAATGCAGAGGTCTCGTTTTCACGCATGCGGATTACGGATTAAACTGCCAGCAATTACAATGCGGAAGATAACCTTGCACAGGGTTTACGCGGTGTGCAAGGAGTCAAGTTTGGTAATACTTCGAGTGGGAATATTACAAGTTATGACTTCAATCAATCATGCAACTTTCAAGTGATGATTAATCTAGTAGCAATCAACACTTAAGTTTCACATAATGAACTCTTCTCCTTGGAATTTAACTAAGGGTATCTAGATTTTGGGATCATTAACTTTCCAATTCTTATAACCAAGTTTCTTGGCCTTAAGTTTGTTTCTTCAACTTAGAGATATTTTCGGTCTTTATAATATTTTATTAGAGCTTCTAGATTAAAACTATATCCTTGGCTAGTTTCTTCTTTTCTATGGGGTTAACCTTAAAATTCCTCATGATTTCTCCTGAGTTCTAGGTTTTCATAGTTCCCCTTCTAGCCTATAAGATGTTCTTAACTTATTCCTATTGAATTCAAATATATATACATATTTAAAAACTGTGGTATCGCAATTGGTAAAGGGTTGTTATCTACACCCGTGGCTCCGTTAGTGACTCCCGTGCTCGCAACTCCAGCTGTTGCTCCCACGTTAGTAGGGTCATTCACGATTTTTTCTTTTGAATTCTTTTTCTTCAGGGACGTGATGGAATAGGGACGAGAGTAGAGGTATGATAGAATAGGATAGAGTTCTTTAGTATCTTCTCTTCTTGGATCAAGGTAGAAGAGGATGAGAGACCTTCAGTGTATCCCCTTACTTGGGTTGAATGGAATGATGTCTCTTTGTCTCGTGGAATAGAGTCTCCTCCTCAATCAGTGTCTTGCTCTCCTCAAGATTGCTTGTGTCACTCTTTTAGGTCATCCCCGAGCCCTCAATTTATAGTTTTTCAAGGGGGGAGGGGGATAGAAGAGAAGACACTTTCTTTTTTTGTGTGTTTTTTATGACATCGATGACAAAGAGAGAACGCTTTCTCTTAGCATTTTTTACAACATCAAGGAGGGGCTCCATTTTTGTAGCATGAAGATAAATATTGACAAACATATGGGCAAGGATGCACTGCATGCTGCATGGCTGGGCATCACTCATATTGACAAACATATAGGCAAGGATGCACTGCATGCTGCATGGCTGGGCATCACTCGAGACGTACGACTAAGGCGATGACTTAGGCAGCGACCAAGGCATAGACCTTGGTATCTTGGACTTGGCATACTTGGCAATGAGCTACAAAGGCTTCGTTGGCGTTGTTGTCTGTGCGCAAGAAGCTCCCACTAGCTTGTAGGAAAATCTTACTGGGAGGTTACCCATCCCAGCACTGTCATCACCCAGGTGCGCTTAACTGCGAAGTGACTATCCACTAGGCTAGTTATTTTTTTGTTGTTATATACTACAAACATAGTTTTAATAAGCTAGTCTTGGGAGGGTGTCCCAAGTCTTTCTTCCATGAACTAGCATATAATACCTCATTAATTATCTTCATAATGAGAGCCGACTTCATAATTAGAGCTAGTATTTCTATTTTTTCTTTTAAAAATAAATGTGCAACATGAATCAAATTTTCTTTGGAATGTATATGCACATTAAAATAAACTAAGTAATGGGGACATTACATTCTTCCCTCAGAGAAATCGAGATGTTCTCATCTCGAGAGAAACTAGGGGTATTCTTTCATAAGGGTTACCTCATCGACCCAAGTGGCATCCTCTTTAGGATAATCCTTCCATTGGATGAGATATTCTCTAAGGGTCCTATTCCTAAGGATTCTTTCTTTTACATCCAATATTCTATTAGGTTGAAGTTCAAGTAAACCTTGGATCAGCATTACAACTTCATGATCATCAAGAATATGATCAGGATTAAGTACATAAGGCTTCAAGAGACTTACATGGAATATATCATGAACTTTTAGGGTTTCAGGAAGTTGCAGCTTATAGCATTAGGTCCAAGAGCCTTTATGACTTTGTAAGGTCCATAGTATCTTGGGCTTAGCCTCTTGAATTTTCCCTCGAATAAAGAACTCCTCTTTGGGTGTACACGAATAAACACCTTGTCCCCTTCTTGGAAGATTCACTCTTTTCTCCCTAGATCAGCATAGGCTTTCTATCGATCCTTGGCAGCTTGTATATCTTGCTTGATGGTTTTAACTTGTTCATCAATCTCTTCAAGAATCTTCTTAGAAGCTTGAACCTTCAAGGTAGGGTCGGAGAAGTTTAGCAGGGTTAGGCATTCTTGCCCATATAGAGCTTGAAATGGGGTCATTTGAATGCTCTAATGATAGGACACATTGTAAGAAAATTTCACCAAAGGTAGATATTGTATCCAATGTCTAAGTTCTTTGCAACAATATGCCCTAAGTATATATTCAATGACCTAATTTACACGCTCGGTTTGCCCATCAATTTGAGGATAATAAGCTGTACTAAAACAAAGTTGTGTACCGAGAGCTTCAAATAATCCCTTCCAAAAATGCGAAGTGAATAGAGAATCATGATCACTGATAATTCTCTTTGGTAGTCCATGAAGTCTAAAGATTTCTTTGATAAATAACCTTGCAATATCTGAGGCTTTGTAGCTAGTTTTGACTAGAATAAGGTGCGTAACCTTAGTCAACATGTTCACAATTATCATGATCGAGTTGTATCCTCATTGAGCTGAGGGTAATCCAACTATAAAATCCATACTAATGAATTCCCATTTCATCTTAGGAATATCAAGTGGTTGTAGCTTTCCTGGCAGCTTAACTCATTTGGCTTTTATTTATTGGCAACTCAAGCATTTGATTAAGTATTTAAGTATGTCACTTTTGAGCTTTTCCCAATGATGGCTTTTCCTAAGTGCATTGAGAGTTTTAGCATAGCCAGGATATCCTAAAAATGGGGAATCATGAGCTTCCCATAATATCTTCTTCTTAAGATTTTGACTTGAAGGAATACATAATCTTGTCTTGAAGTAGACAAGCCCTTCGTCAATAGAGAAGTTAAGATACTTTGTCTTAAGCTTAGAATTTTGTTCTTTATTCTAAATTTCCTTCAAAATTTGTTGATATTTGGAAACATTATTTGCCTTCTCCTTGGCTAGCTCAATGATGGGATTGCCAGGCATTGATATCATTGTAGTTAGTGTTTGAGCTCTAAGAGGTTCTTCTGAGATAAGTGCATTGAGAAATGATTTGTGTCTCAAAGCATCTGCAATTACATTCTCTTTGCCTTGATCTCAAAAACATACTCTTGCAAGATTTCAATCCACTGACATTGCCTCATATTTAGATCTGGTTGAGTGAAGATCCATTTAAGACTTTTATGGTCGGTTACCAATGAGAATTTCTTCCCAAGTAGATAATGTCTCCATAACTTAAGAGCATGGATAATTGCAAGTAATTCCAAGTCATGAGTAGCATAATTTCTCTCGTCAGTCTTCAATTTTCTAGAGGAATATGCTACTAGATGTCCTTCCTGCACGAGTATGCATCCCAAAGCAAGAGAGCTTGTATCGGTCACCACTTCAAATTCTTTGCTAAGATTGAGTAGTTTGAGGATCGAGGTTGTGACTAAACTTAGCTTGAGCCTGTCAAATCTAGACTATTCATCTTGGGCCCATTTAATGGCATCCTACTTCTTGAGGAGGTTGGTGAGGGGTGCAGCAATCAAGGCATAATTTTTTATAAAGACTCGATACCATCCTGTTAAACCCAAAAAGCTACAAACTTGGCTTACAGTGGTTGGAGGCAGCCAGTTTTGTACATCCTTCGAATCTACTGAAATTCCCTCTGCTATAACTATAAACCCTAAATACTCGATTTTCTTCTTGAAGAGCTCACACTTCTTCTTCTTAGCATACAACTTGCAAGTCCGCATTGTCTCAAGAACTGTCCGCAGTTGTGACTGATGACTTCCTTCATCCTTGGAATATGTTAAGGTGTCGTCAAAGAATACAAGGACGAAATCATCAAGATAAGGTCTGAATATCTCTTGCATTAATCTATTGAAGGTAGTAGTAGGGTCATTGGTTAATCCAAATGACATTACGATAAACTCGTAATGACCTTACCTTGTGCTAAAAAAGCGGTTTTTGGGATATGTTCTTGCTTCATTTTGATCTAGTAATACCCTGATCTAAGATTAATCTTGGAGAAAATCTTCACTCATTGTAGTCGATCAAGTAGTTCGTCGATCCTTGGAATCGGATATTTATTCTTGATTGTTACCTGATTTAGCCCTTGATAATCAATGCATAGATGGAGAGTCCCATCCTTCTTTTTCTGAAATAACACGGGAGATCCCCAGGGTGAGTTACTGGGTCTACTGTATCCTTGATCTAAGAGCTGTTTGAGTTGTTCTTTTAGTTCTATGGCTTCCGGAATGGACATTTGATATGGTCATTTTGCAACTGGTGTAGCTCCTGGTACTAGCTTGATACCATGGTTGACTTCTCTCTGTGGAAATTTAGTTAATTCTTCACGAAATATGTTAGCATATTCCTTAAGCCATGACCGTTTATCTTTGGCTTCTTTATCCTATTCAATCTAATTTAATTTGATTAGGTATACACGTGAGTCTTTTCTTAAACCTTTAGCAATTTGATGTGGCCAGGTTCATTACAATAATAGCACCTTTTTAAAGGGTTTACCGTTATGGGTTGATGGTGTTTGAATCCTAAGAATTATCAATTTGGTCCCTTCTTGTTGAGAGAGGCGTGAATTCTTGCTCTCTCCATGTCGGTTTCCAAGGTGGGACCTTCATCATCTTCTACTTCCTTGAGGATTATGCCAACAACTCTTCCTCTAGCTGTGGTTATCCGACTCTGGTTGTTATGGAACTTGCTTTGGCATTCATTCTGTCCGAGTCTTGGGTAGCATCGCCTTTGGATGTGGCCAGGTTCATTACAATAATAGCACATTTTTAAAGGGTTTACGATTATGGGTTGATGGTGTTTGAATCCTAAGAATTATCGATTTGGTCCCTTCTTGTTGAGAGAGTCGTGAATTCTTGCTCTCTCCATGTCGATTTCCAAGGTGGGACCTTCATCATATTCTACTTCCTTGAGGGTTATGCCAACAACTCTTCCTCTAGCTGTGCCTGTCCAACTCTGGTTGTTATGGAACTTGCTTTGGCATTCATTCTGTCCAAGTCTTGGGAATCGCCTTTGGATGTGGCTAGGTTCATTACAATAATAGCACCTAAAGGTATCCTTATTACCACTAATAAAGTTCTCCATCGCCAATGTCTTAGCTTTCTTGCTATTAGCAGATTGGAATTGACCTTGGGCTCTTTTTACATAGCCCCTAGTTATATTTCTATTTTGGAACTTATTATTCCAAGGCTTATCATTTCTTGGTTTGAATTGGAGTTCTTATACAATTGGTCTTGCTCTTATCAATGCATCTTAGAGGTCGGATGGATGCATTGCTTCAAGCTCTCTGTTCAAGGGATCATCCAATCCATGGCAAAAATTGGTTACTTGATGAGCAATGTCCATAGACTGTACATACTTGAGAAGTGTTACAAAATTCGAGTAATATGCTTCCAATGTCATTCCAAGTTACCTCAAACTAAAGAATTCATTCATCTTTTGTGTGCAGTATGTTGGCGGAAGATACCGGCCTTGACCTACATCCTTTAATACATCCCAACTAACAAACGCTTTGGAGATTCCTTGGTCTTTACTGTGAAGAATTTCGTGGTGGGGGGACTTGCTTGAGCTGCTGTGCCAAACACACACTGTATACACAAGAGGAAGCTCACTCAAGAACACAAGAAGAGAGATGGAGGCCAAAACGTTTTCTTGCTAGTTTCTTCTTCTTTTTTCACACACTATACAATGTACACAAAGTATAGATAAGATATAACATAAAGGAAAGTGACCTACTAAGTCAAACATTGCATAACTAACCACACTAATCGAATGGCACTATGTCTTTGCCAACTGTAGGTAGGTGTAACAAAATAAATATAATAAGTGATAAGTTAGTGGTCATGTATCATAATGACCACCAACATGCTAAGTGTAGACGTGCGGACCCATCTAGCCAGGTGGTCCATCATCAATGTCCACATGTTTTGAGCTTGCCATCTCAACACTCCCTCTCAAGCTCAACTCTATCTCTGCAACTCCAAGTAAGCTTCAGAACTTTCAAAGCTTCTCTGCACCCAATGCCTTTGTGAAAATGTCATTTATTTGATCCTGTCAGCTAACATATAGCAAGTCAATCTCTCCTGCAAGTACATTCTCTCTCACAAAGTGGTAGTGCACCTCAATGTGTTTTGTCCTAGCATGGAACACTGGATTCCTAGCTAGTTGTATGCTGCTCATGTTGTCACAATGAATGACAATTGGACTATCTCCCCGCACATCCAAATCACCTAATAACTTTTGTAGCCATACCACCTCACATGCTGCCATAGCAGCACCTCTATACTCAGGCTTTGTACTCGATAAAGCAACTGTAGGTTTCTTTTTGGTGCTCCATGTAACTGTTGCACTACCAAGGGAAAACATGAATCCACTTGTAGATCTTCTGTCTGACATGCTACCAGCCCAATCTGCATCTGTGTATCCAAGGACCTGTACGTCCTTACCTACCTCATAAAAAAGTCCATAATGTAAAGTGGACTTCACATACCTCAATATACGTCTAACTATATCCAAGTGAGGCTTTCTAGGCATTTGCATAAACTGACTGACAAGGCCAACACCATAGCTCAAGTCTGGCATTGTTATAGTCATGTAAATCAGATTCCCTACTATCCTCTTGAACATAGTGGGGTCTTCTATCTCATCTCCAACATCAGTACTCAGCTTCACATTTTGCTCCAATGGTACTGAAAGAGGCTTACATGCTGTCATACCATACTTGGATAACATATCCAAGATATACTGCCTTTGGGATAGCCATATACCATCATCACATCTGATCACCTCAATACCAAGAAAGTATCTCAGCTCACCCAAATATCTCATCTCGAACTTCTTCTTCAAGAAGTCTTTAACTTCAACAATCCCATTGTCACTGTCACCTCTAATAATCAAGTCATCCACATAGATGACTATGATGGCCAACCTTGCATCTCCCTTTCTCACATAAAGTGAGTGATTAGCATTAGAAATGCAAAATCCAATATTGACAAGATACTCTCCAATCTTGTCAGACCATGCTCTAGGTGCTTGCTTTAGCCCATAGAGCGCATTCTTTAACTTGCACACATATGTGGGATGCTCTAAATCCTCATAACCTGCTAGCTGCTCCATATATACTTCTTCTTGCAATTCACCATGCAAGAAGGCATTCTTAACATCCATTTGGTGCAAACTCCAACCTTTGGCAATTGCCAAGGCAATCACACATCTAATAGTTGCCATCCTAGCAACTAGACTGAATGTCTCTTCATAATCTATGCCATATGTTTGAGCATAGCATTTTGCAACTAGCCTAGCTTTATACCTGCTAACTGAACCATCTGCATTATGCTTGACTTTGTAAACCCACTTACAGCCAATAGCTTTCTTACCCTTAGGTAAGGGTACCAAATCCCAAGTCTTATTGGCTTCTAATGCAGCCATCTCCTCATCCATTGTTGCATCCCAATGAGCATCACCAATAGCATCCTCAAAACAATTGAGCTTAACATCCTCAACTAGTTTCACCATATAAGCATAATGGTGAGTTGCATAACCTTCAAAACCAAATCTTTTAACAGGGTATCTAACCCTGCTAGATCTGCATACCACCAGATCACTCAATGGAGCCTTTACATTACTATGAGCTCTCTATACACCTGCTGTCTTGACTGAAGGAATACCAAGCTCATCATCCAAACTCTCTCACTGGAATCTCTGTTAAATCCCAAATGACTGGTAGATGCATCATTATTACCATCCAACACTTTCTTCTTTCCTTTTGTCCTTCCCTACAGCACTTATAGATCCACCTGAAGATGTGGGGCTACTCCTTAGCCTCCCAGACCAAGGGCTCACTGTAGGTGTAGTACCAGATGATGTTTCTAGTCCACTAAGACTCCGTGATTCTTGTTTATCTTTCTGCACATAGCTATCCTGATCATTACCATCATCCAAAACATCACCAGCAGGTATATACCAACTTCCCATCTCATCAAAGATAACATCCGTGCTCACTCTGAACTCACTTGTGACAGGGTTATAAGAGCGATACCCTTTCTGCTCTAAAGAGTATCCAATAAAAACACATTTTTTTGCCTTTGGATCAAGCTTCTTCCGTAGCTCATCTGGCACATGAATGTATGCAACACAGCCAAATACCTTCAAGTGCGATACATCAGGCTTCTTGCCAGTAAAGCATTCTTCAGGAGTCATCCCATGAACTGTAGTTGTGGGAGTTCTGTTCATAATGTAGACAGCAATATGGACAGCCTCAAACAAAAAACGTTTGGGCATATTCTTTTCAAACATTAATGCCCGTGCAACTTCTGCAATATGCCTGTTTTTTGTTTCTACGACACCATTTCGCTGTGGGGTATACCTGCAAGTATATTGCCTCTTTATCCCATGAGTCCTCAAGAAGCCACTGAACTCATTAGAGAGGTACTCTCCCCCTCCATCTGATCTCAAGCACTTTACTTTTAAGCCTCTTTCTGTTTCAATAGTTGCCTTAAAAGATTTGAAGTGCTCAAACACATCACTTTTTTCCTTCATAAAGTATACCCATAAATTCCTTGAACAGTCATCGATAAATGTGACAAAGTATTTGCTGCCACCAAGAGATACATTCTGTATAGGTCCCCAAACATCAGTATGCACTACATCAAGTATTTTTCTACTCACTTCTCTGTCATGTGAGAAGGGTTGTCTTGCTTGCTTACCAAACTGGCATGCTTCACAGACTCTATGCAATTCTACAACTGTAAAAGAAGGCAACCCTGTAACCAATCCTCTAGACTGCATTAATTTCAGCCTTTGCACATTTTCATGTTCAATACGTTTATGCCATATTTCAATATCTGCAACTACTCCTTTTCCTTTAGCATACATAGCAGCATCCATTGCAGGAATTCCAGCATCTAAGGTGAACATTCGGCCAACTCTACTTCCTTTCACAACCAACCTGCACTTATCATTAAAGTCTTCTACAAAACAACCTTTTGCATTGAATCGGACCTGCAATCCCCGCTCTACCATTTGGCCAACAGATACTAGATTCTTTGTAATTGATGGCACATGTAATACATCTGTCAGACTCTTTGTTTGGCCATCATACAAGGACAAGGGAACCTTTCCAATATGTGAAATTGGGTGGCATGAATCATCACCCGTCTGCACATAACCTGGGTTTTGTAAGTCCTGCATCTCTCCAAACCATTCAACATGACTGGTCATATGATTAGATGCACCTGAATCGACATACCATACATCATCATGTGTCCCCTTTCCTGTTGAGATGACAAGCTCAACACATGCGGATATTAATGATGGACCGCCTGGTTAGATGGGTCGACACATCTACACTTAGCATGTCGGTGGTCATTATGACTCTCACATGGCCACTGACTCGTTACTTATTATATTCAGGTTATTATATCTATTTACAGCTGGCATAGTTATAGCGCCAGTCGACTAGTGTAGTTGGTTATGTATTGTTTGACTTAGTAGGCCACTTTCCTTTATGTTGTATCTTATCTATACTTTGTGTACATTGTAAAGTATATGGAAGAAGAAGAAGAAACCAACAAGAAAACGTTTTGGCCTTTATCTCTCTTCTTGTCTCTTGAGTGAGCTTCTCCTTGTGCATTCTATGTGTGTTCGGCGCAGCATCTTGAGCAAGTCCCCCCACCACACGATTCGTGACATGGTATTAGAGCTGCACCACTGATTGAGGCTAGTTTTGAAGGCTAAAGCAAAGGAGAGGAGCCAAGGATTCGAGCAACCAAGCAACAAGTAAGAAGCTCTTCCATTCTCTACTTCTTCTCTTGGACAGTGTCTGTGGAGGCACTGGAAGCAAGACAGAGCAAAAATCTCAGATTGCAATGAGATTTGGTGTGCGTGAAGAGCGCTGTGTATTCTATAGATATGCTCTTTCGGGCTTTTTCGCTGCTATTTTGGCCATCCGAGGTCATTTCAAGCCCCGTTTTAGACTCGCAAGGTTGCAGAGTTCAAGGTATCCTGCAATTTCAGCTGTGTTTGCCGTATACAGGTGCACAGGTTACAGATTTCAGATCTGTAAGTTCAAAGGTGTTTACCAGTGAATAAACACAAGGTTTATTTGCAAACTGGTTGCAGATTGCATGTATTGTTGAGCAGACAGTGAAAAAGGCTGTCTGCTGTATTGCTGTGCACTACAAGTCGAGCGTTGCAGAAGATTTGCTTGCTGTTTGGTATTAGTTTTGTGATAATGGCAGAGAATAGTGGAAACCCCATCATTGAGAAGCTCGACAAGAACAACTACCCTTCATGGAAGTTTCCTGTCCACGAACTTTCTTATTGGAAAAGGCCTCTACGAGTTTGTTTCAGGTGAAGAAAAGGAGCCAGAGGTGACTGATCCTCCAACTGTAGAAGAGACAAAGGCACGGAAGGAATGGAATACAAAATACAAAAAGGTCATGTATTGGTTGTCTGCAGTAATTAAAAAAAATATGCTGGGACATATTAGAAATGTAGAGAATTCATATGCAGCTTAGACCATACTTGAAAGTATGTTTTCCGTAAATACAAAGGCACGAAAGATTCGACTCAAGCAAGAGTTGAATACATTGAAGAAAGGGAAGATGTCTATCAATGAGTATGCACTGAAGGTAAGGAGCATTGCAGATGCCTTGGTAGCGATTGATGCAATGCTCGATGATGATGATTTGGCAGAACAGAGGTTCTAACAACTCTGGTATTGTGTGTCACTACTGTGGCAAAACATGTCATATGGCAGCCCAATGTTATGCTAAGAAAGATGATATTCACAGTGGTAAGTTGCAGCAAGGAAACTATGCATCGTCTTCACAACAGAATGAAGACAAAAATGAACGTCTGTTTGTTATGTAGCATATGTTGAATGCTGTTATAGGAAAGGGAACACATGATGATGTTTGGTATGTTGATTCAGGTGCATCCAATCATATGACCAGCCATGCAGAATGGTTTGGAGAGATGCAGGATTTGCAAAATACAAGTTATGTGCAGACGGGTGAATGCCACCCAATTTCACACATTGGAAGTTCCCTTGTCCTTGCATGGTGGTAAGACAAATAGTATTTCAGATGTATTACATGTGCCATCTATTACAAAGAACTTGGTGTCAGTCAGTCAAATGGCAGAGCAAGGGCTGCAAGTCAGATTTAATGCAAAGGGCTGCTTTGTAGAAAACTTCAATGTGACAAGTGCAGGTTGGTTGCAAAGGGAAGTAGAGTTGGACGTATATTTACTCTGGATGCTGGAATTGTTAGAAGTTAAGCTCACTTCAGTCTGTCTTTATGAGCGACCGACATCTGTGACAGCTAGTGTGTGTGTACAGCTGTCTCCATGTGATTACATTGAATAAGTTGGGTATGTGTTAGTTAGTGACCTGACTAGAGTTAGTCAGTTAGGTCTACACCTAGGTCTACACCTAGCCTAGTTTACTTTTACACTGTATTGTGTACTTCTCAGTTAGTTCTTGAATAATGAAGAAAACATAATGAGTGCCTGAAGGCTCATGGATGTGGAGTATTCCCTGTCTCTCTCTCCCATCTTTGAACATGGTATCAGAGTAGGACTTGGTGGACTTCTTGGAGCAGGAGGCAGTGAAGATGACCTGCAGAAGCTGAAGCCTTAGGTCTTTTCAAAACAGGCAGGCTGCCATTGTCAATGGGAAGGTAGGCATTGTGTGATTGCTCATTCTATGGTTGAAGCTACTATCTGTGGCTTGCTTAGAGTCTTGAGAAGGGAGTATTGAGCACTAATTAGTGCCTCATCATCAACATAATCATCAAAATGTACTGCAGCAAGTTCTGGATAGGTTTGCATGGTTGCGCCTACTGCCATAAAGGCCCTCCATGGCTGGGATGCAAGGTATAGTGCATGCTACAGTTGATAGGCAGCTTAGATACACACTTTGCAAGAGTTGTTGATGACTTTGAAGCCTAATACGTGACTATGAAGTCTGTTATGAGGTGCTGGAGTGATACACATATCTGAATCTGAAGCTGACATGCTGGAATCTGTGACAGGACAGTATGTATGAGGTCTTGTTTGATACACTGAAGCTACATGAAATGTATTTTGGCTTCTATTAAAGCATTGATATGTCCAGGAAGGCTTATGTATAATCTCTCATGCTTATGGATTGAAGTTTGGCACAAAAAAGAATTCAGATGTGGCATGTTTTAATGACTAAAAACTATCATTAAATAGTGGCATGTTTTAATGGCTGAAAACTGTCATTAAATAGTGGACAACAAGCATCACCTTCCACTGAAGCATTACATGCTACCTTGGGCACCTGTCATCTACATGAGGTGACATATGTATGCTGAGTTCTTAGAGGATCAAAGAGAGCTTTGGATATTACTGAATGCTGAAGTTTTGGAGCCAAAGCAAATGCAATTTCATCTTCTTGGCTGAATATAAACTGTAAATGCAATGTATGACTTGGCTCATTGAAGGCAGGAAGCCTAGAGTTACACACATAGTCATGTATTGACTCTGTCACACTGGAGCAAATGTATGACATGATTTGAAGACATTTTGGAGCTGCTTAAAGCTTGTTATGCTGATTTTTGGTTGACTGCAACTTGCAACCAAATTAGTTGACACTTGTACTTGCTGTTTATGCATTGCTTTGTGCTTATAAAGACATATTTGGAGTGACATATGTACTAGCAGCTATCTGGGAAATTCTGGGACTTGTATGACATGTATGCATGTTGTTTTTGGACTTGAATTTGTTGCTGGTTATACATAGTCTACAGTTTTCAGACTGCATCTTTAGTCCCTAGCAGTGAGGTTGCAGGAGTTTAAATTGAAGCAAATACATAGCATATGTATTGACTGTTTTACCTACGAGTTAGACCATTTGTTTTGGGACTATTTTGGGTTATCAGTGGGCTGAAATACCCTGATTTTTTACTGCAATTAGTTGTAGAAAACTGTCACAAACTATTGTGGACTGAACTTGGTCAGTCATACTTATTGGTTTGCAAGTAGTTAAACATCTGACAGACAGTCTATTGGTTTGCAAGTAGTTAAACATCTGACAGACAGTCTATTGCATCATGGCTAATGCACATGGGGCTGATAATATCACTCAGATAGTTGGAGACAACAAGAACTTTGCATTATGGAAATTCAGAATGAAGAACTTTCTAGTTGGTAGGGGTTATTGGGATCTATGTACAGGAGATGAGGCTGCTCCTGAGTTGCCCGCAACGAATCCAACTAATGAATAGAAAAGAGCTCATAGTCTATGGAATGAGAGAGCATGCAAGGTATTGCATTGGTTTTCTCTATGTATATCTGATGCTATGGTAATTCAAATCACTGGATGTGAGACTCCAAAGGATGCTTGGGACATACTGATGAAAAATTATGGAACCATGACACATGCACGAAAGTTCCAGTTGAAACAACAGTTCAACAACATGTCTAGGAATGGCAGGAGTATCCAGGTGTATACCACGGAGATTAAGACCATAGCTGATCAACTTGCTACCATTGGCTCAAGTGTATCAGAAGATGATATGTTTGCTGTTGCCTTGAATGGATTAGGGAAAGAGTACAAAGCTTTTGACACATCTATTTCTGTTAGAGAAGAGCCTCCTACTTGGGAAGAGCTAGTTGCTTTGTTGCTGCATGAGGAGGTCAATCTTGGTTTGAATACAGGTTCCAGTGCATCTTAGAGTAGAGACATTGTGTTATACTCTAGCTAGTGTGGCAGAGGATTTAGAGGCCGTGGTTCATTTCGAGGTCGTGGTGACACTCATAATGCTTATGGACAACCATTTCGGGACTTAAGGCAGCCATGTTTGCTCATGATGAGAGTGCCATTCGGGATGTAGAGATTTGGCACAAGCGGATTGGACATGTCGATGTACAAAAGCTGAAATCTATGCAGCAGAAGGAAGTAGTACTTGGATTACCCAAATCCAAGTATAATGACTTTGGTCATGTATGCCCTGCATGTCAGTTTGGGAAGCAGGCACGGTTTCCTTTCATGAGACATGTAAAAAACAGCACTAGGCCTTTATAGTTGGTGCACTCTGATGTCTAGGGTCCTTCACATAATGCTTCTTTTGGAGGTGCACGGTATTATGTATCATTTATTGATGATTTTAGCAGGTACACTTGGCTTTATATTTTGAAGCATAAAGATGATGTGTTTGATGCATTCAAAGACTTCAAGAAGCATGTAGAAAATGAGGTGGGCTGCTACATATCCTACTTGAGATCAGATGGAGGAGGTGAATATGTCTCTAATTACTTTGACAGATATCTTGCTAAATATGGGATCAGGTATCTTGCTAAATATGCAAAAAAACAGGGTCCTGATGGAATCAGCTAGAGCTATGCTGAATGAGAAATGTCTGCCAAATGGTTATTGGGCTGAAGCAGTGATGATTGCTGTCTATGTGCTGAATCGAACCCCTATATCAGGGATTCATGATGTCACTCCATATGAGAGGCTATATAGTCATAAACCTGATATTTTGCACTTGAAGGTATTTGGCAGCATTGCATATGTGCATATACCGGATGAGAAGAGGAAGAAACTGGACCCTAAGGTAGTGAAGAGTGTGTTTGTGGGATATGCACAGGAACGGAAAGCTTACAAGTGTTATGTACCTTCTACGCATGAGACACTCATAAGTAGAGATGTGGTATTTGATGAGTTAGCATCTTGGTATGGGAATCTTGTTGTAGTGCTTACTGATGGCTCACCCAGTATGAGTCGTGCTGAAAATGCTCGTGCAGAGAGTACTTCCATGAGTGGTCAAACAGGTGATGTATCATCTACAGTGAGTCCTTGGACAGGACGATTGCGCAGTCACACTGCTGCATCCACTGACACGGATATGTCAGTGAGGGGGAGAATAGATAAGGGAAAAGAAAAGGTTTTTGAAGATGTAATAGGTCCACTCACTGCAGGTTATGACTCATCTAGCAGTGACAGCTTAGACAATGAATTGGAGATTCCGTCAGTGCAGGAAGAAGTTTACATGGAACAACCTGAAGGCTATGTGCATCTAGAATTTCCAGCACATGTATGCCAGCTGAAATAGGCATTATATGGACTGAAACAGGCACGCAGAGCATGGAATGCTTGCATCAGCAGTTATTTGCAGCAACATGGTTTCCGATTGGGTGATGCTGATCATAGTTTGTTTGTGAAGAAGACAGATCGTGGCTATGTATTCCTAGTTGTCTATGTTGATGACTTGATCATTACAGGAGATGATGAAAGCGGGATTGCTGAAGTAAAGACATGTTTACAGGCTGCGTTTAAGGTCAAGGACCTAGGAGAGCTGAAATATTTTTTGGGGATTGAGGTTGTCTCTACACCTCAAGGCATATGGCTGCTACAGAAGCAGTATGCTCAGGACATTTACAGAAATATGGTATGGTTGATTGCAAGCCTATGGATATGCCTTTAGAGCAGAATGTCAAGCTACAGATTGACATTGGGACAGAGATTGAGAATGTTACCATGTACAGACAGATGGTAGGCAGCTTGATCTATCTCAGGATCACTAGACCTGACTTGAGTTATGCTGTGGGGCTGATCAGTCAGTTCATGCAGAAGCCTCGCAAACCACACTTGGATGCAGTTAGGAGAATTCTGAGATATGTAAAGAGTACCACAGATCATGGGCTGTTTTATGCATATGGGAAACCCCTTGACTTGATGGGGTATACTGATGCTGACTGGACTATTTGCACTTATGACAGGAGGTCAACCAACGGCTATGCATTTGGATTGGGTAGTAGCATGATCAGTTTAGCAGAGTAAGAAACAGCCTACAGTTGCACTGTCCAGTACGGAAGCAAAGTATCGTGGTGCGGCCTTAGCGGCCTGTGAAGCTATGTGGTTACAGAAGTTGCTGAATGACTTGGGAGTACACTTGGACAGCAAAGTAAGGCTGTATTGTGACAATTTAAGCAGTGTCATGTTAGCAAGCAATCCTGTTTATCATGCAAGATCGAAACACATTGAGGTTCACTACCATTTTATCAGGGAAATGGTTTTAGCATATCGGATTGACTTGGAGCATGTGAAGACTGAAGACCAGATAGCAAACATCTTTACCAAATCACTTGGTAAAGATAAGTTCATTCACTTTAGACAACTACTTGGAGTGATGCAGATGATTTGAGTTTTGTTTTGAGCTTGAGGGGGAGTGTTAGAAGTCAAGCTCACTTCAGTCCGTCTTTATGAGTGACCGACATCTGTGACAGCAAGTGTGTGTGTACAGCTGTCTCCATGTGATTACATTGAATAAGTCAGGTATGTGTTAGTCAATGACCTGACTAGAGTTAGTCACTTAGGTCAACACCTAGCCTAGTTTACTTTTACACTGTATTGTGTACTTCTCAGTTAGTTCTTGAATAATGAAGAAAACATAATGAGTGCCTGAAGGCTCATGGATATGGAGTATTCCCTGTCTCTCTCTCCCATCTTTGAACAGGAATTCCTACTATGAATGCTGCTATGTATGCTTAAGGAAAAGGTATTGTTGCAGATATTGAAATTTGGCACAAACGCATTGGACATGCAAATGTAAAAAGGCTGAAATTAATGCAGTCCAAAGGGTAGGTTTGCCTACATTTAGAATTGTAGAATTTCATAAGGTATGGGAAGCATGTTAGTTTGGTAAGCAGGTAAGACAACCCTTTTCACATGACAGAGATGTAAGAAGAAATATCCTTGATGTTGTGCATACAGATATTTGGGGGCCTACACAAAATGTATCTCTTGGAGGCAGTTCATACTTTGTCACATTCATTGATGATTGTTCTAGAAAGCTGTGGGTATATTTTATGAAGGAAAAGAGTGAAGCATTTGAGCACTTTAGAACTTTCAAGGCTGCAGTTGAAAGAGAAACAGGCTTGAAAGTAAAGTGCTTGAGGTCAGATGGAGGGGGAGAGTACCTCTCGAATGAGTTCAATGATTTTCTGAGGTCTCATGGGATAAAGAGACAGTTCACATGCAAGTATATGATACAGCAAAATGGTGTTGCAAAAAGAAAAAACAAGCATATTGCAAAAGTTGCACGGGCATTAATGGCTGAAAAGAATATGCCCAAATATTTTTGGTCTGAGGTTGTCCATACTGGTGTCTACATTATGAATAAAACTCCCATAGCTGTAGTTCATGGGATGACTCTTGAAGAATGCTTTACTGGCAAGAAGCCTGATGTATCACACTTGAAGGTATTTGGTTGTGTTGCATATGTTCATGTGCCAGATGAGCTACGGAAGAAGCTTGATCCAAAGGCAGAAAAATGTGTTTTTATTGGATACTCTTTAGAGCACAAAGGGTATCATTGTTATAACCCTGTCACATGTAAGTTCAGAGTGAGCAGGGATGTCATCTTTGATGAAATGAGCAGTTGGTATGCATCTAGTGGTGATGCATTGGATGATGATGATGATCATGACACTCATGTGCAGGCTGAAAAGCAAGAATCACGAACTCTTAGTGGACTAGAGACATCATCTGGTAGTCCTTGGTCTAGGAGACTAAGGAGTAGCTCTACATCTTCAGGTGCATCTAGTAGCACTACATGTAAAGACAAAGGAAATAATAAAGTGTTAGATGGCATTGATGTAGTTCTTGATGGAGACTCCAGTGGCTCAGAGAGCTTGGATGATGAGCTTGGCATTCCTTCAGTAAGGACTCTAGGTGTGCAGAGAGCACGCATCAATGCAAAGACTCCATTGAGTGATCCAATGGTACGCAGGTCTAGCAGGGTGAGATACCCTGTTAACAGATTTGGTATTAAAGGTTATGCAGCTCACCATTATGCTTATATGGTGAAAGTGATTGAGGATGTTGAGCCCACATGTTTTGAGGAGGCTGTTGGTCATGCTCATTGGGATGCAGCAATGGATGAGGAGATGGCTGCATTAGAGGCCAATAAGACTTGGGATCTAGTATCATTGCTGAAGGGCAAGAAGGCTATTGGATGTAAGTGGGTTTATAAGATTAAGCACAATGCAAATGGTTCTATTAGTAGGTACAAAGCTAGGCTGGTTGCAAAAGGCTATGCCCAGACATATAACATAGATTATGAAGAAACCTTCAGTCCAGTTGCTAGAATGGCAACTGTCAGATGTGTGATTTCTTTGGAAGCAACCAAGGTTGGAGGTTGCAGCAAATGGATGTGAAGAATGCCTTCTTGCATGGTGATTTGCAGGAAGAATTGTATATGGGTCAGTCAGCAGGTTATGAAGATTTAGAGCATCCCACGTATGTGTGTAGATTGAAGAAGGCGCTCTATGGGCTCAAGCAAGCACCTAGAGCATGGTCTGACAAGATTGTCAATATTGGCTTTTATGTTTCTAATGCTGATCACTCACTTTATGTGAGAAAGGGAGATGCAAGTTTGGTCATCATAGTCATTTATGTGGATGACTTGATTATTACAGGTGATAGTGATAATGGGATTGCTAAAGTCAAGGATTTTTTGAAGAAGAAGTTTGAGATTAAGGATTTAGGTGAGCTAAGGTACTTCCTTGGCATTGAGGTGATCACATGTGATGATGGTATATGGCTGTCCCAAAGACAATATGGCTTGGATATGTTATCCAAGTAGTGTTACCATGTTTCCCGCAGCACAGTTACCGTGTTTCCCGCAACACAGAGGAGCGGAAAATGGAAAAAAGAAAACAACAAAAAAGGCGCCTTGACCGGTAACCAGACCCTGAAAAATTTAAATGTTCGGGCACGACCCTTAGAAAGTCTCAGTGTCGGCCCTAGACAACAAAAGAGTAAAAGGCGCACCATTAAAATGTGGAAGCGCTCCCGAATCCTTGTAAAAGAGCTCCAGTCTTGCTCCTGTGCAAAGTGTACGCATTAGTTGGGAATATGATAAATTAGAATGGTGGGAAATGGGAAAAAGGGCCTAGGCTATGGCCGGCCATGTAAAAAAGGGAAAAGGGGATGACCGCCCAAAAAGGATTTAGGGCTTTGTATATAAAGTTGAAAAGTGAATGAGAAGCTCATTCTTTGGTGTGTGGCAAAAAGAGTCTTCTTCTTCCTCTCTTCTTCTCTCCTTCTTGCTTGTGTGTGCTCTTGAGAGAGGGAGTGTGAGAGTGTGAGGGAGTTAGTGTGTGTGGGAGTGAGGGATCAAGAGGGTGAAGCTCTTCACCATCTCCTCTTCTCTTCTTCTCTTCTCTTCTCTTGCGCGCGTGGCTATGGAGGATGGAGCTTGGAGATGGAGGAGGCTTGAGGATGCTTGAGCTAGCATCAAGAATCGTGGAGCTACCGGAGTGCAAGAGAAAGGAGGGTGCTTGATCAATTATCAAGGTAAGCTCACTGCACTCGTAGGATCGACGGCACGTCGACTAGGTGAGAGATAGCCATTAGAGCTCACTTGGAATGCTTGAAACAATAAGCGGTCCATGGGTCTTGGCGGTTGAGAAAAAGCTCCCACATTTTGGTTCCATTTTGCCGGGACCAACAGATTCAAGCTTGAGCACTTGCGCACCTCATATTGAGCATCGAAGTAGGGTATTCATCTCTGAAATGGAGCTTGAGATAGGTAGGAAGTTTGGGTGTTTTTGATCTTCAAAACAGGTAAGTATTTTGGGATATTTTGGTTGTTTGATGATTGGAAAATATGGAGAAATTAGTTCAATGTTTTGCTTTCGATTTTTGTTTCATTTAGAGTAGGTTAACAGTAGGAAATCACACCCGAGAGGCATAGGGTTTGCTGCTGTAAAACAGGAAGAAAATCGAGGAAAAAGGTGGAAAATGGAGGAAATGCTCATTTGAATGTGTAGGAATCGCAAGGAGAGTGATCGATAACATCCGGGTAATGTCCAGTAGGGTTATAAGTTCTTGAAGGGCAAGGGAATCCTCATTTGCAACCAGCTGAGAGAGAGAGAGAGAGCTTGGGTGACCCGTTTGATCGATCAGTGCAAGGAGTGACATTGCTATCGGCAATCCCCAGGTATATAGATCTCTTCCCATCACTCCAACATCATTCCTGTTGAATCTTGTAGCCTATAATAATCGATATCTTAAGATTTTGGATGAATTTATGCTTGAAAGTGTGTTCAGGTCGACGGAATCTGACACCCAATTCAGTGTCCGATTTTGAGAATCGGATGTTTGGACAACCGTCCGATCGGACCAACCCGTCCGATTTTGGGACTCGAACCACTCGGACCATTCGGACACTCGGACCAACCCCATCCGATCGGACGCTTAGTCCAATCGTCCGATCGAGGAAATTGGACTCACGAGTTAGGACACGTCAGCAATCGGACCACACGCTTGGTCCGATCGGATCACTTGTCCAATTTTCAAAAATCGGACACTTAACCCCCGTCCAATTTTGAGAATTGGACAGCTCAAACTCGGAACCACCTGGTCCGATTCCTAGAATCGGACCACTGGTAAATTGGACGTCCGATTCTCAGAATCCGACACACCCATAGGCAAAAAAAAAAAGGGGAAAACATCCAAGAATTGACCCCCACGACCGATTGGAAGTGCAACCCGCTCCAGGACAACATGGCGAATGCCTTGTAGGCAGTTCCTGACGTAGGAGTCACGACCAAGGGACAGGGGGATAGTGCTGGAGCACTCCCTAGAAACCTGACGCATTGAGAACGGAAATCCAATCGTAGGACCTGTGATCGACCCCCTAGTGAACAGCAAGAAGCAGCGCAGACCCCAGAATCCACTAGAACGGCTAAGGCCTGAGCAACGAAGCTTATCAGGCCCAAGACAAGACAAGAGGATGTAAGCATATAGAGATCGATTGCCGCACTTACATTGAATTCCGCACTTGAAGTACACATAAGAAAGTTGAAAGCTTGATTGGGCACGAGTGCACGAGAAGCGACACACGCACCGAGTGACCATAAATTGAGGGTTGTATTCAATAACCAAAGGAACTCACTCAAATAAACCACTCAAGAAACCCACCAATAGGAGATGACCCAAGACATAGACAAACCATCAAAGCGCAGAATAGGACCAAGCAGGGAGCGCCAACGACGAGGATCCGTCAAATCCATTCAACATGATCGACAGTGTAGTGGAGTGCGAGAACTTGACCATGACGGAAGAGAGCTCAGACCATCGGACTAATGAGGAGCTCGATTTGAACATATTCCCAGATGCTATTCAACAGTTGGTGAGCAATTACGACACGCATGCCCGGTAGGAGCACCGCGGTAGGACATCAGACGCAATCATTGCAGATCTAGAAGAGGAAAGAAGGCTAGGCCGCAAGGCATTGCAGGGAATAGCTGAGTACAATAGGGATCAACAGGCTAGGAGCCAAAGGCAAAGCATGGAGCTGCATGAGGTGCAGCAAGTGTGCTGAACTTGATGGACCATGAGAGAGCACTGGAGGGAGACTTGACGTTGAGCAAGCTCCTTATGAAATGGTTGGCCGAAACCGAATGGACCATGAGTGCTAAACTTGGCTGGCCGAAACTGAACGGACCATGAGAGAGCACTGGAGGGAGACTTGACATTGAGCGAGCTCCTCATGAAACGGCTGCTCGATAACACCGCAGTAGAGCAGAGTGCCACCGCACTAGTGATGTCGCTGCTCGTAGGATTAGGGGCAAACCAAGGTTCTAAAAGCCAGGCCAAAATACCGATTGTTGCCAAGCAACTCGATAAGTACCAACCTCATGACAACCCATACAGCTTTGTTGAGCAATTTGAGCAAGTCTGCGAAGCCAATGGCCTCAACGACCAAACTCAACACTCGCAAGCATTCGGGCTTTGCCTAGGCGACAAGGGTAGGACGTGGTATACGAGCCTAGATGCTGCAGAGCGAGCCAACTTCAATGACCTCAAGGATCTCTTCGTCAAGAGATTTGCCGAGTGTGGATACTCCGACAACCTGCTAGTACGCTTGATGAACGTCAAGCAGAAAGAGGAGGACATCTGCGACTACGTGACCCATGTGAGGAGTCTCTTTAAGAGAATCCCTCTAGGTGAGCGACCGACTGACAGAGCAGTTTCGACTGTATTCATCAGCGGAATTCGAGATGAGGAGTTGTATAAGGCTCTGGCAGGCAATTCAAGCTTGTAGCGGGATGCAGTGGCTAGAGTATTTGAGGAAGCCATTAGAGCCGATGATCAGCTGAAAGAGCCGAGCTCCAGGAGCTCAAATCTAGAGAAGACCAACTCGCAGAGCTCAGAGAGAACGTCAGCCTCTAGTGAGCGGTCAATCCCATCATCCCAAGATAAGGGGAAGGCCACCGAGACAAGGCTGATGTCAAAATGGAATTAGCCAAGTTACAAGGCATGTCAAGACCCTAGGTCAAGACCTTTTGCTAAAATTGCGGTAGGTTTGGCCATGATGTCGCGCATTGTCGATTACCAAGAAGACTTCCATACTCTCAACCCTATGGCCAGCCTTACCTAGCAAACATGCCGTAGCCATTCTTCGAAAGGGGAGCCCCATTGGCTCTTCCCGCGCCTAACGATATGAAACCAGCCGTCCCTAGAATGGACATAAATCCTACAGGCATTCCTAGAACGCCTGGTCCTTAAGTGACCCACCCACTAAGCGATGCTCCAATACACTACATGGAGGAGCCGAATGATGAAGAGACCTACATATACCCTTACATCTCACAAGACGATGAGGGCAATGTGGTCCTCATGGATTATCGACCCGTGCCAGTGATGGCGTTAGGACGAGGATGGGGTAGAGGCCTAGGAGGGCAGCCGCCCGCAGGATCCAGTCACTTGCTGGACTTGTGGTCACCCCGGTCATGTCTCATCACACACGATAGAGCCGCAGATCAGCCACAGCTATTGGCTCGGACAACCTAGGTTACGAGTATCCAATGATCTCCTGACCATGCTAGTGACTATCCCTGTAACACTTAGCCTGGGAGATCTGCTTAAGCAGCATCTTACCCTATGGCAAGATCTTAAGCAATGGGTTGAAGGGTCACAAGAGCAGGTCACGGCAGACCCTCAAGACCATGATGTAGAAACGTAATTACCAAGTTTAACGCTGCACTCCATGCCTAAATCCTTGCACCTCAATGCCTTTTGGGAAGGCTCTGAGATGCACACGGTCTTATCGGTCCTAGCCCTAGGCGACACAACAAGAAAGGGGATTGTAGACACGGGAGCTGGGGTTAGTGTGCTTAGCCATGTAGTGCTTTAGACTTGGGGAAACCCGCCTGTCAAAGCTGCTAGGTTCAATGTCACGCTAGCAAACGGTATGAGAGTGAAGCCATTTGGGATACTGAAGAATTGGCCTATGAAGATCGTAGGTGTCTAGTTCTCTTTCGACTTTATAGTCATGAAGAGAGTGGACTACGATGTCCTATTAGGACGACCTTGGATGTGCAACGCTAGAGTCATTGAAGATTGGGGTAACGGCTTGATCTTCCTTGGCAACAGAATGGACACCGTAAGAATAGAGATGGACACTTGGAAGACCTCACTAGTCAACCTAGACGCCATCTCTGCTATGCTCAAGGGGAACACTCAGGTCAAGAAGCCCTATGGGCCCTTGACCAAGTATATCCCATGCCCAGAGGATGAGTGGGATTGGATGCACATTCTTGCTACAATCGACCTACCATTCTCAGATCATGAGGCATATGAGCAAGCCATCAAAATGATTGGCAAGTCTAGTGAAGCACTCTCTACACCAGTCTGCATGATGGCAGGAAACCTCCGTGGAAAGCCTAAGCCTGTCACCTTCCACGTACCATCCAACAAAAGGGAACTCCAGGGGATACTGGAATACCTAACAAACTAGCTAGCTGGCAACCCAGCTGCAAATTTCAAACCACTCTAGGATCTCTTAGAGGAATCCAAGTGGCAATGGACCAGGGTGCACGAGTTAAACCTCATGTATAACTGGGCCCTAGTTCCTGACCAGCAACACGAGGCATACCAAACCCTAGCAAATGACGAGCATGTCAAGATTGTGGGAGAGAAGGAAGGAGTCTCACTTGTAGCTTTATTGCTTGCACAATGGGGGAATACACACAAAGGTGGAGGCTGAAAACAGTTTTCCTCTTCTTAGTTGTGTAAGCCAAAAAGAAGTCACATACAAAGAAATAGAAGAACCATATATATGGGTCTCAAACCAAACTCAACTAACTAAGGTGGCATACTAACTGAGCCACGAACTAGAGTAGATAAGGATAGCTGTCATGTAGCTATTATTCATGGGCGGTGTACCAACCGCATCTGCAAACTGACAAGTCAGTGATATAAATACACAACGGTCACCCTGGCGTATCACGAGTGGAGCTCGATATCTCAACACTCCCCCTCGAGCTCAATCCCAATTCCTGCACACCAAGCAGGTCTCTGAACTTACGCACCTTCTCTGTGCCCAATGCCTTCGTGAATATGTCAGCTACCTGATCCTCTGTGCTGACATAAACTATATCAATAAGACCTGTAAAACCCTCTCTCGCACATAGTGATAATGCACCTCAATGTGCTTTGTTCTAGCATGATAGACTGGGTTATTTTCCAAGTGTATACTACTCATGTTGTCACAGTAAATGACAACTGGCCCATCTGTAGACTGATGCATATCATAAAGTAGCTTATGCAACCAAGCTACCTCACATGCAGCCATTGCTGCACCCCTGTACTCAGCCTCTGTGCTTGACAAGGCAACTGTAGGCTGTTTCTTGCTGCTCCAAGTGACTGCAGCACTCCCAAAAGAGAACACATATCCACTGGTAGATCGTCTATCAGAAATACTACCAGCCCAATCAGCATCAGTGTATCCATGCAACTGTATCTGAACCCTAGTCTCATAAAATAGTCCATACTGCAATGTGGACTTCACATACCTGAGTATGCGTCTAGCCGCATCCAAATGTGGTTTCCTTGGAGCCTGCATAAACTGACTTACCAATCCAACAGCATAGCTCAAATCTGGCCTGGTAATAGTCATATAAATCAAACTTCCTACTATGCGTCTGTACATAGTAGGGTCTTCTAGAAGCCCACTTGCATCTATGCTCAGCTTCACATTCTGCTCCAAGGAACTGAAATAGGCTTACAGCCAGTCATCCCATATTTGGACAGCATGTCCAATCCATACTGCCTCTGCAAGAGCTGTATCCCACTTGGTGATCTAATCACCTCAATGCCCAAGAAATAACGCAGCTCTCCCAAATCCTTCATCTCAAACTTCTGCTTCAATAGCATTTTCACATGAAGGATATCTTCATCACTGTCACCTATCATAATCAAATCATCAACATAAATGACAAGTAGCATAATACCTTTCTCTGTTTTTCTTGTCAAGAATCGCGTGGTGGAGGGGATTGCTCAAGATGCTGCGCCGAACACACACAGAATGCACAAGGAGAAGCTCACTCAAGAGACAAGAAGAGAGATGGAGGCCAAAACGTTTTCTTGCTGATTTCTTCTTCTTCTTCCACACACTTTACAATGTACCCAAAGTATAGATAAGATACAACATAAAAGGAAAGTGGCCTACTAAGTCAAACAATGCATAACCGACTACACTAGTCGAATGGCGCTATAACTATGCCAGCTGTAAATAGGTGTAACAACCTGAATATAATAAGTAATGAGTCAGTGGCCATGTGAGAGTCATAATGACCACCGACGTGCTAAGTGTAGACGTGTGGACCCATCTAACCAGGCGGTCCATCATCCATGTCCACATGTGTTGAGCTTGCCATCTCAACACTCCCCCTCAAGCTCAACTGTATCTCTGCAACTCCAAGTAAGCTTCGAAACTTTTGAAGCTTCTCTGTACCCAATGCCTTCGTGAAGATATCAGCTATCTGATCCTGTGTGCTGACATACACCAAGTCAATCTCACCTGCTAGTACCTTCTCTCTCACAAAATGGTAGTGTACCTCAATATGTTTTGTCCTGGCATGGAACACAGGGTTCCTAGCCAACTGTATACTGCTCATGTTGTCACAATAAATGACAACTGGACCTTCCACTTGGACATCCAAATCAGCCAATAGCTTTTGCAGCCATACTACCTCACATGCTGCAACAGCAGCACCTCTATACTCAGCCTCTGTACTCGACAAAGCAACTGTAGATTGCTTTTTGCTGCTCCATGCAACTGCTGCACTACCAAGAGAGAACATGTATCCGCTGGTAGATCTTCTATCAGACATACTACCAGCCCAATCTGCATCTGTGTATCCAAATACCTGTACATCTGTACCTGCCTCATAGAAAAGTCCATAATGTAATGTGGACTTCACATATCTCAATATGCTTCTGACTGCATCCAAATGTGGCTTTCTAGATACTTGCATAAACTGACTCACAAGACCAACAGCGTAGCTCAAGTCTGGCCTTGTAATGGTCATGTAGATCAAACTCCCCACTATCCTCCTGAACATAGTAGGGTCTTCTATCTCATCCCCAACATCAGCACTCAGCTTTACATTCTGCTCCAACGGGATTGAAAGTGGTTTACATGCAGTCATACCATACTTGGACAACATATCCAAGCCATACTGTCTTTGGGACAGCCATATACCATCATCACATTTGATCACCTCAATGCCAAGGAAGTACCTTAGCTCACCTAAATCCTTCATCTCAAACTTCATCTTCAAATAGCCCTTGACTTCAGCAATCCCACTATCACTATCACCTGTAATAATCAAGTCATCCACATAGATGACTATGATGACCAAACCTGCATCTCCCTTTCTCACATAAAGTGAGTGATCAGCATCAGAAACATAAAAGCCAATATTGACAAGATACTCTCTGATCTTGTCAAACCATGCTCTTGGTGCTTGCTTGAGCCCATAGAGTGCCTTCTTCAACCTGCACACATACGTGGGATGCTCTAAATCTTCATAACCTGCTGGCTGATCCATATACACTTCTTCCTGCAAATCACCATGCAAGAACGCATTCTTTACATCCATTTGCTGCAACCTCCAACCTTTGGCTGCTGCCAAAGCAATCACACATCTGACAGTTGCCATCCTAGCAACTGGACTGAAGGTTTCATCATAATCTATGCCATATGTTTGGGCATAGCCTTTTGCAACCAGCCTAGCTTTGTACCTGCTAATAGAACCATCTGCATTGTGCTTAATCTTATAAACCCACTTACATCCAATAGCTTTCTTTCCCTTTGGCAATGATACTAGATCCCAAGTCTTATTGGCCTCTAATGCAGCCATCTCCTCATCCATTGCTGCATCCCAATGAGCATGACCAACAGCCTCCTCAAAACATGTGGGCTCAACATCCTCAACTAGTTTCACCATATAAGCATAATGGTGAGCTGCATAACCCTCAAAACCAAATCTTTTAACAGGGTATCTCACCCTGCTAGACCTGCGTACCACTGGATCACTCAATGGAGTCTTTGCATTAACACGTGTTCTCTGCACACCTGGAGTCCTCACTGAAGGAATGCCAAGCTCATCATCCAAGCTCTCTGAGCCACTGGAGTCTCCATCAAGAACTGCATCAATGCCTTCTGACACTTTACTCTTTCCTTTGTCTTTACCTGTAGTGCTACTAGATGCACCTGAAGATGTAGAGCTACTCCTTAGTCTCCCAGACCAAGGACTACCAGATGATGTCTCTGGTCCGCTAAGAGTTCGTGATTCTTGCTTTTCAGCCTGCACATGAGTGTCATGATCATCATCATCATCCAATGCATCACCACTAGATGCATACCAACTGCTCATTTCATCAAAGATGACATCTCTGCTTACTCTGAACTTACATGTGACAGGGTTGTAACAGTGATACCCTTTTTGCTCTAAAGAGTATCCAATAAAGACACACTTTTCAGCCTTTGGATCCAGTTTCTTCCGCAACTCATCTGGCACATGAACATACGCAATGCAGCCAAATACTTTCAAGTGTGAAACATCAGGCTTCTTACCTGTAAAACATTCTTCGGGGGTCATACCATGAACTGCAGCTGTGGGAGTTCTGTTCATAATATAAACAGCAGTATGAACAGCCTCAGACCAAAAATGTTTAGGCATATTCTTTTCAGCCATCAAGGCGCGTGCAACTTCTGCAATATGCCTATTTTTCCTTTCTGCAACCCCATTTTGCTGTGGGGTATATCTGCATGTGAACTATCTCTTTATCCCATGAGACCTCAGAAAATCACTGAACTCATTTGAGAGGTACTCTCCCCCTCCATCTGACCTCAGGCACTTTACTTTCAAGCCTGTTTCTCTTTCAACTGCAGCCTTGAAAGTTCTAAAGTGCTCAAAAGCTTCACTCTTTTCCTTCATAAAATATACCCACAGCTTTCTAGAACAATCATCAATGAATGTGACAAAGTATGAACTGCCTCCAAGAGATACATTTTGTGTAGGCCCCCAAATGTCTGTATGCACAACATCAAGGATATTTCTGCTTACATCTCTGTCATGTGAAAAGGGTTGTCTTGCCTGCTTACCAAACTGACATGCTTCACATACCTTCTGAAATTCTGCAACTTTAAATGTAGGCAAACCTGTAACCAACCCTTTGGACTGCATTAATTTCAGCCTTTGTACATTTGCATGTCCAATGCGTTTGTGCCAAATTTCAATGTCTGCAACAACACCTTTTCCTTTGGCATACATAGCCGCATTCATAGTAGGAATTCCAGCATCTAGAGTGAACATACGTCCAACTCTACTTCCCTTTGCTACCAACCTGCACTTGTCATTGAAGTCTTCTACAAAGCAGCCCTTTGCATTAAATCTGACTTGCAGCCCTTGCTCTACCATTTGACCGACTGACACCAAGTTCTTTGCAATAGATGGTACATGTAATACATCTGAAAGACTCTTTGTCTTACCATCATGCAAGGACAAGGGAACTTTTCCAATGTGTGAAATTGGGTGGCATGAGTCATCACCCGTCTGCACATAAACTGCATTCTGCAAATCCTGCATCTCCCCAAACCATTCTGCATGGCTGGTCATATGATTGGATGCACCTGAATCAACATACCAAACATCTTCATGTGTTCCCTTTCCTGTAACAGCATTCAGCATATGCTGCATAACTAACAAACATTCATTTTTATCTTCATTCTGTCGTGAAGACGATGCATAGTTTCCTTGCTGCAACTTACCACTGCGGATATCATCTCTCTTAGCATAACATTGGGGTGCAATATGACCTGTTTTGCCACAGTAGTGGCACACAATACCAGAGTTGTTAGAACCTCTGTTCTGCCATCCACCTCTTCCTCTAAAGCTCCCCCTGCCTCTAAAGTTACCACGACCTCCTGAAACCTGCATATCGCCAAATTGCTGATTCAATCTGTTTTGCTGGTTATCACTACCACGTCCTGTACCACGGCCTCTTGAAGAGAACCTGCCACGTCCCCTTCCAGAACTGGAGTAGAAAGCTTGGACCTGTTCACCACTTCTTTCAGATGTCTCACTCTGCATGTTGATCTCTTCAGTGATCATAAGGGAGACCAATTCATCGAAATCTGGAAATGGCTTTCTGACATATACGGAAGTTACAAAAGACTTCCAAGCCTTTTCATTGTTAAGTCCACCCAAGGTAGACGACACCAAATCATCATCATCGGGCATTGCATCAATCGCTGCCAATGCATCTGCAATGCTTCTTACTTTCAGTGCATACTCATTGATAGACATCTTCCCTTTCTTCAATGTATTCAACTCTTGCTTGAGTTGAATCTTTCGTGCCTTTGTATTTACAGAAAACATACTTTCAAGTATGGTCCAAGCTGCATATGCATTCTCTGCATTTCTAATGTGTCCCAGCATGTTATTGTCAATTACTGCAGACAACCAATACATGACCTTCTTGTCTTTTGCATTCCATTCCTTTCGTGCCTTTGTCTCTTCTGCAGTTGGAGGATCACTCACCTCCGGCTCCTTTTCTTCACTTGAAACGAACTCGTAGAGGCCTTTTCCAATAAGAAAGTTCGTGACACGAAACTTCCATGATGGGTAGTTGTTCTTGTCGAGCTTCTCAATGATGGGGCTTCCACTGTTCTCTACCATTATCACAAAACTAATACCAAACATCAAGCAAATCTTCTGTAACCCTTGACCTGTAGTGCACAGCAATACACCAGACAGCCTTTTTTACTGTCTGCTCAACAATACATGCAATCTGCAACCAGTTTGCAGATAAACCTTGTGTTTACTCACTGATAAACACCTTTGAACTTACAAATCTGAAATCTGTAACCTGCGCACCCACGTTCGGTCAATACAGTCGAAGTCACAGTGTACCCCGAAACTACTGTCCGCAACCTTGCGGCTCTAAAACGGGCCCTGAAACGGCCTCAAATGCCCAAAATCTCTGCGGGAAAGCCCTAAAGGGCCTATCTGCAGAATATACAGCGCTCTTTGCGCACACCAAATCTCACTGCAATCTGAGATTTTTGCTCTGCCCTGCTTCTGGTGCCTCCACAGGCACTATCCAAGAGAAGGAGTGGAAGAATGGGAGAGATTCTTACCCGTAGCTTGCTTGCTCGAACCTTGCTTCTTCTCCTTCACTTCAACCTTCGAAATCAGCCTCTCTCAATGACGCGGCTCTGATACCATGTCAAGAATCGCGTGGTGGAGGGGATTGCTCAAGATGCTGCGCCGAACACACACAGAATGCACAAGGAGAAGCTCACTCAAGAGACAAGAAGAGAGATGGAGGCCAAAACGTTTTCTTGCTGATTTCTTCTTCTTCTTCCACACACTTTACAATGTACCCAAAGTATAGATAAGATACAACATAAAAGGAAAGTGCCCTACTAAGTCAAACAATGCATAACCGACTACACTAGTCGAATGGCGCTATAACTATGCCAGCTGTAAATAGGTGTAACAACCTGAATATAATAAGTAATGAGTCAGTGGCCATGTGAGAGTCATAATGACCACCGACGTGCTAAGTGTAGACGTGTGGACCCATCTAACCAGGCGGTCCATCATCCATGTCCACATGTGTTGAGCTTGCCATCTCAACATTTCTTACATAAAGTGAGAAATCTGCCTTGGAAATCTGAAAGCCAATAGCGACAAGATACTGTCCTATCTTGTCAGACCATGCTCTAGGTGCTTGCTTCAAGCCATACAAGGCTTTCTTCAACCTGCAAATAAACTCAGGATGAACAGCATGCACATAACCTGGTGGCTGCTCCATATAGACCTCTTCTTGCAAATCACCATGCAAGAAGGCATTCTTTACATCCATCTGATGTAAAGACCATCCCTTTGATGCAGCCATAGCAATGACTGCTCTTACGGTTGCCATCCTTGCAACCGGACTGAATGTTTCTTCATAGTCAATGCCATATGTTTGTGCATACCCCTTGACTACTAATCTTTCCTTGTATTTGTTCACAGAACCATCTGCATTGTGCTTCACCTTATAAACCCACTTACAGCCAATTGCATTTTTACCTTTAGGCAAAGGTACCAATTCCCATGTAGCATTCGCTTCCAAGGCATCCATTTCTTCATCCATGGCTTTCTCCTATTTTTCTTTTCCCATGGCTTCCTCAAAAGAAGTGGGTTCTGGTTCCTGTATCACTTTAACCATATATGCATAGTGAATGGCTATAAATCCATCCACATAAGGTGTAACAATAGAAGGAATACCCAACTCATCATCAATGCTCTGTTCTGAGCCACTGGATTCACCATCCACATAAGAGTGACCTGCATTCACATCAAACATGGACTGATCAACCTTCTCTTTTCCTTTTCGTGATACTTGCATACCACTATCTGCATTGCTTTGAGAAGATTCTCCTGATCTCAATCTGCCTGTCCATGGCAAAGAATGTGAACCACTGCTAGAGGACGCTCCAGGTCCACTAATATTTTGTGACTGCTGCTGTGAATTCTGTGCAACATTACCATTTTGTGCATCTACATCATCAATCACATTTATGGTTTATACCAGCTACTCATCTCATCAAAAACAACATCTCTGCTCACTGTAAACTTACGAGTAGAAGGGTTATAGCATCTATACCCTTTTTGCTGCAGAGAGTAACCAATAAAGATGCACTTCTCAGCTTTTGGATCCAACTTGGATCTCAACTCATCTGGCACATGTACATAGGCAATGCAACCAAAAATTTTCAAATGAGAAATATCTGGTTTCCTACCAGTATACCTCTCCTCTGGAGTCATTGCATGTATTGCTGCAGTGGGAGTCCTGTTCATTATGTAGACTGCTGTAGCAACTGCTTCAGCCCAATAAAAATCTGGCAAGTATTTTTCATTGAGCATGGCACGAGATACCTCTCCAATATGCTTGTTTTTCCTTTCTGCAATTCCATTTTGTTGTGGGGTATGACTGCATGAATATTACTGCTTTATGCCATGCTCCTGCAGGAACCTTGGAAACTCATTTGAGAGGTACTCTCCCCCTCCATCTGACCTTAGGCATTTTATCTGCAGGCCTGTTTCTTTTTCAACCATAGCTTTAAGAGTTTTGAAATGCCCAAAAACTTCACTTTTCTTTTTCATAAAATACACCCAAACTTTTCTGCTATAGTCATCAATAAAAGTGACAAAATAATGATAGCCTCCAAGAGATGCAGCTTTAGTAGTCCACACATCAGAGTGGATTAATTCCAATGGCTTCTCACTCTCTTGAACATGTCTAGGAAATGGTTTCCTTGCCTGTTTTCCAAACTGACAGGCTTCACATACCTTATGCATTTCTGCAACCTTGAATTTGGGCAATCCTGCAACAATATTTTGGGCCTGCATTGATTTAAGTCACTATACATTAACATGACCAATGCGTTTATGCCAGATATCAATATCTGCAACTACACCGGTCCCATGTGCAAACATTGCTGCACTCAATTCATGCATGTCTGCATCCAACGTAAACATTCTGCCCTTCTTCTTTCCTTTTGCTATCAAGCGACCTTTATTTTTCATATCCTCAACAAAGCATCCATGAGGATTAAATCTGACCTGCAAGCCTTGCTCAACCAACAGAAACCAGATTCTTGGTGATATTCGGGACATGAAATACATCGGACAGGTATTTCTTTTTCCCATCCTGCATAGACAAAGGAAATTTTCCAATCTACACAATAGGATGTGCAGTATCATCACCAGTCTCCACAAATCCTGGTTTTTCCATTTTCCTTGCATCCTCCATCCATTCTGCATGACCTGTCATGTGGTTTGATGCACTTGAGTCAACATACCATACATCATTGCTTTCTTCTGCACTTGTCACAGAATTATTCATGTGCTGCACCATAAACAAATGCTCATTTCTGTCATCACCCTGTCTACTAGAAGATGCATAATTCCCTTGTTGCAATTTTCCATTCATGATGTCATTCTGCTTTTTATAGCAGTCTTTAGCCATATGACCCATTTTACCACAGTAGTAGCATTCAACATTACTGTTTGCATTTTGGCCTCTTTGCCATCCACCACGACCTCTTTGGCTCCCCTGCCTCTAGAGTTACCACGTCCTCCTCCATAGGACTGGTTTTCTTGAGTTTGCTACATATTCTGATTTCTACCACGGCCTCCATATCGGCCTCCTCTACCTCTGCCTCTACCTCTTCCAGCATTTGAGTAGAATACAGCTTCTTTTGAAGTTCCCCCTGAAGAAGATGCACCACCATTTCTCTGCTCCTCAGAAATTAGAAGAGCAATCAACTCCTCAAAATCAAGAAATCTTTCACGGACGGAAATGGATGTTCAGAACTGTGCATAATCCTTTCCTAGACCATTCAAGGTCACAGAAACTAAATCATCATCTTCCACTGGCGACCCAATGGAAGCAAGTACATCTGCAATCTTCTTCACCTTCATGTGGTAGTCGTTGATGCTCATATTTTCTCTTTGCACATTGTGCAACTCTTGCTTGAGCTGCATTTTCCTAGCTTCTGTATTTGTGCTATACATTTTTGACAAAGTATCCCATGCCTCCTTTGCGTACTTGCATCCTGAATATGCACAATCATAGAGTCTGAAATACTGATAGACAGCAGTACATCACTTTTCTGGCTCTCTCATGCCATCCTTTAAATGCCTGCATTTGCTATTGATTGGGAACATCAGGAAGAACTGGTTCTTCTTAATTTCCTATAACGAATTCCCAATATCCTTTTCCCATAAGGAAATTCGTCATTCTAAACTTCCATGCTTGGAAGTTGTTCTTGTCAAGCTTTTCAGTGACAATCTATGAAAGAGAATCAGACGCCATTACAGAACACTGCAAAAAATTCTGACACTGCAAAAAACACAGCTTCAGCCTCACAAGGGCAAATCTGCAAAACTGACGAAAGTGGTATTTGACCACACAGTCACTTCCTAGTGACGATTTTGCATCAACAGGCAACATGGATGATTCTGTAACTCCCAATGTCTCTGCGCACAAGCATACGATGCAATTTCTACAGTAACTTTTCACCGACCTGTAGAACAGTGGGGCTGCACAGCATAAAACTGGGCATTTTCCTGAGTGCGTGCAGAAAACTTCTGCCTCCAAAACAGGCCCCGAAATGGCCTCAAATAAAAAAAAAAGGTCGCCAAGGGATGACATCATCAAAAATGCTAAAAGAAAGTGTCCCCTCTTTATCATCAATGATGCCATCAAAAATGTTAAAAAGTAAACATCCTCTTTTTACCCGCTTGGTTACTATATAAATCGGGGTAGAACGTCATGTTAGGAACACACACAACGATCCATGCAAATGTCTCTCTATTGCTATTGATGCGTTGAAGCTCTATTGCAATCAGTCGAGCCTCTCTTTCTCTCTCTCTCTCCACCCTTATGCAGAAGCGCTGCCCAAACCTATCAAGCTTCTTCTATGGCTCCTAAGAGACGTTGAGATACTGAACGAGGTCATTCTCAGAGAGCTCCCCAATATGAGGAAGTGGTTGCCGCTGCTACTAAGGGAACTCTACACAATGTTGAAGCACAAGCGGAAGTTAACCCCGATCCCATTCAAACCGAAGAACCAACCATCCCACAATAAATCGAGGTTGCGACTATAACCCGTAATCACAATGGATGGCCAAACTGAGATAATCAGGTTAGTACATAAGAAAAGGATCATGATTAGTTAGAACTTACTTAGACTTGTAAAAGAATATTAGTATTATCAAATGCCTTTTAGGAAGGAAAACAATTGATGGAGGGGATAAATTCTATGCATCGCATTGACAACTGTGTTAAAATGTCTTATGGTTATGACTACTTTTGGATTTGTGAATGATGAGTTATGGCTCTTATGATTCTGGGCTTGCACAACCAGATGAGTTGTGGATTGTGGTGGTTCAGGACATTGTGGTCCCCAATCCAATGCTCCCTTACACTCTGCGGAGTGCGGAAAAATCATCCATGGGTAGGGGTCCTACACTCCCAAGGGAGGTAGGTGTTTTTGGTTTTTGATCACTCGAGCACCTGAGAGGGCAAAAAGGCCGAGTGGTTAGTGTCCCTATTATGTAGGATGGCTCTAGAGGCTCAGGGAAGCTTAGAGGGGCTTTGAGCCAATAAATTTCCTGTTGACCGTGGATGGAGTGCGATATCATACAACCCAATCCTGAGGGATTGGAAGGTCCTATCCTAAGCTGGACGGTGTCTTTCTATGGAAACATGGTTTTGTATCACTCAGTGCAGAGTGATGGTGAAATAAAGTATTTGATTTATGAAAATTTTTATGCGCTAAAGATCAAGTTTAACAAACCCAATTTAATGGAGTAATAAAAAAAAACTGATTTTATATGTCCAAACAATGTGGTAGTATGCTTTGCTAATTATAAAACTAAGCAAACCCATCGAGGAAAGTGGGAGGCTTCAATCCTGACAATTGGATGCATGTGGCTGCGTGGACCCAATAAGTCGGCCAACACTAGATAGGGCTGATTAAATCATGACCCTCCCAATACCGGTAGGATTAGTTACCAGGTTTAACACCGTTTTAGGGGGCCGATGAGCTGATATTTTACCTTATGGGTGGTAGGGGGATCGAGTTACACTCTCCCCCATCTCTCACTCTCTTTGAACCAAGTGTGGTATTGACCTCACTCCTACCACTGATTGATTACAAAGTGGTCTTTCTTAGGTGGGCGTTAGATTATTGTTAGGGGTGACTTGTCCATGCTTCCCCTCTGAAGTAGAACTAATATTCCCATGCTCAATTAAATCCATAGACTTGTGTACTAAGTCCTACCCTTATCTCCTAAGCACAAACCAAAAGCTTGCAAGCGCAAAGTAAGATCGGTGAGGCCGTTGGCCTTGCAGACTTTCTCAAACTGCTCTATGAAGCTATATGGGTCATCGTTAGGATAGTATTGTCTAGCTGCTTTGTGACTATTGGGATTTTAGACTGATTAGAACACAAGGAGGGCCTAGAACTACATGGGCTGCAGGATTGGGCACGGAATCAGCATGCTCGATTCATCCTGTATTGCAACTCTCTCTCTCTCTCTCTCTCTCTCTCTCTCAACCTCTCTCAGAATGCAACAATTGCAAATGAGCTCTTCCTTGACCTCTTGGATTATAAACCCTTCCCTACATGTGCTAACCCTAGCAAATAGAAACCAAACAAGACCAAATGCAGAAAGAGAGAGAGCGCTAGAGGCGGACTTAACACTGAGCGAGCTTCTCACGAAGCAATTGATAGACAACACATTGGCGGAGCAAAGTGCCACAGCACTAGCAACATTGTTGCTAGTAGGATTAGGAGTTACCAAGGGCTCCAAGAGGCAAACTTGAAGATCCCTGTGGTTCCAAAACAACTAGACAAGTACTAGTTGAGCAATGACCCATATAGTTTTGTAGAGAAATTTGAGTAGGTCTGTGAGGCTAATGGCCTCATGGGTTTTTCCGTTGAGGGAGATTATTTTGAACCGCTTTTGAGTGAGATTTACGATCTTGAATATTTCGTAGCAGAAATATTACAAAGAAAATGAGTAAGAGAAGAGAAGGGAGAGGAAGAGGGAAGTAGAGGGAAAGTAGTAGAAGAAGGGAAGGAGTAGGAGAGTGGTAGAGGAAGAGCAAGAAAAAAGGAGAGAAGGAGGAGAGGAGAAGAAGAAGGGAAAGGAGAGAGGTAGGGGAAGAGGAAGAAGAGGTAGAGGAAGAGGGGTGAGAAGTGGTAGGGGAAGGATAAAGAGGAAGGAGTCACCCATTTCTCTCCTGGTAACGAACCACAGCCGGTAGTCTTCCAAACCGATTGTGTCTAACTGAAATCGTTAAGGTTCAGACTACCCAATCTCCGCGAGGGAATGGCTCCCAAAAAGAAAGTCACAGGAAGCATAGGCACTCAAGCCACTGGAAATGCTGGAGGGACGAGCGGAACGACCAACGCAACACCCACGAATCAAGCCCCAGTTCCAAGCATTAAATAAAATTCATTTAGGACTTAGTTCTCGTGGATGGGATAATGTCATGCATAAGGTTTCGTTTATACTAAGTTGCATGCAACAGTAGGGTTGAACTCGCATAAGTTTTACTCGTCTAAAATGATAAGGTTATCATCTTACCTCACATGAGATGATAACTTCTACACACATAAAATGATAGGGCTATTGCCTTATTTCACATAAAATGATAGCTTTTTAACCAGTTCAGTGCATGAATAGTTATTTAGAATTCACATTGTGCAATTATGGTTAAAAGAAACACATGAAATGTTAACTTCTGATCATAAGTTATACTCACATCATCCGAAAATAGAACCCTAGACTTCCATAGATGCAAGTCACATGTGATCCAGTGCATTGGAAATAAGTGCTCATTGCTAGGAATAAAGGAGATAAAAGCTGCTTAGGGGACAACTATACTAAATGCACAACATGCATGATGGTGGGAAATCCTGCATAAAACCGCCCTAAGAGAATTGGGAGAATCGCATGCATCTAAACCTCATCTTGAAAGTTTAAATGAGGAATCATGTGTTGCCATGTGTGTTAACTAAGCTTGGCTGGAATTAGAGATTATAAGACCCTTGGTTGGGTTGCGAATAAGGCATATCCATTGCCTTGACAGACCAGCTAGTGCTTGAGTTAGGGACTAGGAGGCCCTAAGAAAGTATAAGTCAACTTACTAGGACCATTTTCTCTTGTTGAAATCATTGGAATTTCTCCAAGTCGCGGAAAGACCCAAGACCGGGTGCTGGGAATTCGGGAAAAAGGAGTCACACCTTAGCATTGGGTCGCACAAATGACCTCCGAAATGTTCGTGCTTATACTTAGATACGTCCTGGTTAGTTGGGAACTTTTCTCAAATGATGAGATGATAAGGCAATTAGGACCTAGAGACTTGCCGATAGGAAACCTAGAGACTTGCCGGTAGGAAAGGAACCCTGACCTCAGGTCGATCCCAAGTGGGAATGACTGGACTCTTCCGCTTGGGGCAGACTCGGGAAGACCTAGATCGCAAACTCTGTGTCATTTCCTGCGAGTGCCAGGCAAAGCCTTCTAGACCCTCCTCCCGATGGGCTGCTAAGACGTGTCCCGCAATCGGATGTGCGGGCACGTTACATAATCTCATCGACAACTTGGTGGAGCATGGGACCACTGACATGGTAGAGACATAAGCACTAACCATGAACATGATGAGAAACTTGACCTAGGCAGTCTCCTAATCCAACCGGCTATTTTTGGTTGCCAATTACGATCTACAAGCCTAGACAAAACACCGCAATAGGACTTTTGATGATGTCATAGCAGACCTACGAGAGGAGAGGAGACTAGCACAAGCGGCCTTGTGAAGCCTAGTGACCTACAATTAGGAGTAGCAAGCCATGAGCCTATGGTAGAACATGGAGGTGCGTGAAATTCAGCAAGCCCTTATATGCTGAGAGAGAGAGAGAGAGAGAGAGAGAGAGAGAGAGAGAGAGAGAGAGAGAGAGAGAGAGAGAGAGAGAGAGAGAGAGAGAGAGAGAGAGAGAGAGAGAGAGAGAGAGAGAGAGAGAGAGAGAGAGAGAGAGAGAGAGAGAGAGAGAGAGAGAGAGAGAGAGAGAGAGTGAGAGAGAGAGAGAGAGAGAGAGAGAGAGAGAGAGAGAGTGTGTGTGTGTGTGTGTGTGTGTTAGAAGGAGATCTTACACACTGAGTAAGCTCCTCATGAAGCAAATGTTAGACAATGCTTTTGCCGAGGGAAGTGCCAATGCAATGGCAACCTCATTGCTTGCAGGATTAGGGGTTACTCAGGGCTCCAAGAGCAGTCTAAAATCCCTATAGTTACAAAGCAGTTAGAAAAATACCAGCTCAACAATGACCCTTACAACTTTATGGAGTAGTTCAAGTAGGTCTATGAAGCCAATGGCCTCACCAATCTTGCTCAGCAATCACAAGCCTTCGGGTCATGCTTAGGTGACAAGGGAAGGACTTGGTACATCAATCTAGATGCCGCAGAGTACAATGACTTCAATGACCTTAAGAATCTCTTCATTAAGAGATTCTCTGAGGCTGGGTACTCAGACAACCTACTAGTACGGCTGATGAATGTCAAGCAGAGGGATAAGGAAGATATGCAAGATTACGTGACCCAGTGAGGAGTCTCTTCAAGATAATCCCAACCGCCAATCAAGAGAGCAGTGTCCACGTTATTCATTAATGGAATATGAAGTGAAGAGCTCTACAAGGCCTTGGCTAACAACTCGAGCTTACAACGAGATGCACTGACAAGGATCTTTGAAGAGGCCATTAGAGTGGACAACCAGCTCAAGGAGGAAAACTCAAGGAGCTCGAATTGAGAGGAGACTACCTCTAGGAATTTTGAGAGAGCTACGACTCAGGATAAAGGCAAGGGCACTAGCTAGTGGAGATGAAGATGGAGCTGGCTAGATTACAAGAGATGATGAGACTATCGAGGAGACTCTCATACTCACAACCATATATTCATCCATACCTAGCAAACAGGTCGCCAAACTTCTTCAAAAGGGGAGTCCCATTGGCACTCCAGGCACCCAATGACACCAAGCTAGTCGTTCCTAGGATGGAGATAAACCCTACAGGCATACCTAGATCACCTTGACCCTATGTGACCCATCCACCAAGTGATACTCTAGTCCACTATGTGGAGGAGCCAAATGACGAAGAGCCTTATGTACATCCTTATGTCTCATATGACAAAGAGGGCAATGCAGTCCTTATGGACTACCTACCAGTACCAATGATGGCATTAGGTAGAGGGAGAGGTAGAGGCTTAGGAGGGCAAACCCAAGAGCCAATCACATGTGGATTTACGGTCACCTAGGATATATCTCTTTGCACTGCCCTAAAAGGGAGCAAGAAAATTGAGACAAGGCTGATCAAAGATGCACCAAATGCAAAATCACGCACCTCTTTGTTGATTTCCCTAGATGAAAGCCATCCTCTAACTTGGCAAGCAAGCCATCAATCCCATTAGGGTTGCAAGACACTCAATGGGGAAGCTGTGCCTATCCCGTTGCAGGTCATGACCCACACATGGAAAAAGTAGGTGGCGAGAGCATATCATTGCCAAGGCCTAGCAACTTAGATGTAGCCTCAATCGAGAAGAGGAGCCATAGGAGAAGAAAGAGGAAACTAGATGCAAAGGCCACGCTAAAAACAAAGAGTGCCACAATTTTTCATGCAGGAAAGAAAATGATGGACGTAGAATCAGAAACGTCAGTAGTCCCAAGGATAGCTGAGAATCAAAGTGCGAACCCAAAATGCCATCTCGAAGCCATTGAAAAGGTGGAGTGGGTGAAAAAATCCCAAAAACACCTAAAAGACCCCAAACCCATATTGGAGGATGAGATCAATGATCTTTCAAGCATGAGCACACCATATCTCCATGACCAAAATCGAGAGATGCAACTGTACCACAAGTAGTGCCAAATGGACAAAGCCTAAACCCTACAAGCCAATGAAACAATCAAGGTCATTGGCCAAGAAACTTAGGGACATGAGAGTGGTAAGCAGCTAGCAATCTTCTCACCTCATTGGTGACCACCTCCATGATGCTAAGCCTAGGATATTTGCTTAGGCAACATCTATTGTGGTATGGCAAAAGCTGAAATAGTGGGTTTTAAGGGTCAATAGAGCAAGCTGCCCCCGCTGACTCGCACCAATTTGATGATGATACATAGATACCAAGTTTGATGTTGCATTCAGTGTCAAAATCCTTATACATCAACGCTTTTTGGGAGGGCACTGAAATGCATGTGCTCTTGCCAGTCTTAGCTCTAGGCGATACCACAAGGAAAGGAATTGTAGACACGAGAGTGAGAGTCAGTGTGCTAAGCCATGAAGTGCTCCAGACTTGGGCTAACAGACTTGGGATAACCCACCGATCAAGACATCTAGGTTTAATGTCACACTAGCTAACATGATGAAAGTGAAGCCATTTGATGTATTAAAGAATTGGCCAGTCAAGATCACAAGATTCCAATTCTCGGTGATTTTATAGTCATGAAGGGAGTGAACTATGACATCCTGCTAGGCCAACCCTAGATGATGCGCAATGCAAGAGTCACAGAAGACTGGGGAAATGGTCTAATCTTCCTAGCTAATTGAAAAAAGTAGTAAGAGTAGAGATGGACACCTGGAAGACCACACCGATCAACCTAGATGCCATTTTCACTAAGCTGAAGGTGATGGCCACAATAAGAAATCATACGGGCCACTAACTAAGTATATCCCTAAAGGACGAGCAAGATTGGATCCATGTCCTTGCTACAATCAACCTGCCTTTCTTGGACACAAAATAGAATGCAAGCAAGCTACTAAGGCAGTTGGAAAGATCGGAGAAGAGATCTCAGGAAATCTGCATGATGGCTAGGAGCACAGAGAGAGAACCCAATCCGGTCCTATTCCAAGTAGTGAACAAGTGAGAGCTCCATGAGATCTTAGAGCACCTGATCGACAAGTTATCTGGTAACCCATCAGCAAACCTTAAATCACTCGAAGATCTCTTGAATGAACCTAAGTGGTGATGGACCAAAGTGCATGACTTAAACTTGATCTACAATTGGGCCTATCACCAACGAGAGGGATGATACATGTCAAAACCTAGGAGATAATAAGTAGTCGGATGAAGATAGCTCTAACGACGAATATGAGGATTGTTGTTTCTTCACTGACAAGAGTGAAGGAAATTTTGACACAATAGAATACAACACTAAAGGATAGGTGATAGAGTAAATACAAGCACACTCCAAACCACACAAGGAAAATGCACATGGATTGCGATTGCACATTCTTGGAGCAAGTACGTGCAATAGACTTTGAGCAAGTAGGTATAGCCCAACCAAAAGCCATGCCATTGCTTAGGACAGATTCATCATCGGAGCTATGACCACCCAGAGAGACTCCCTCCTCTAGTGAAGATGAAGAGTTTGATTCCGAATCAGAAGCAAGCTTAGATAGTGATCCTGAATTACCTCAACCTCCTAAGATGAGACACATCAAAGGGGACTTACCCATCCACCTCAGACGCCAAAGGTTAAAGGAGGAAAGAAGGAAACAACCTAAGGATGTGCAAGACCTACCAAGGAGATTCACTAAGGAAACAACCTAAGGATCTTGCTAGGAGCCAAACAATAGGGGCAAGCGAGCAAGCCAATAGAAGGACCCACCAAGCTCAAGGAGGTCAGTTTGGCCAATGAAGGGGAGACACCTCGACTTGTCTTTACGGATGATGACTTGGCTAAGGAAGAGGAAGAAAGTCTCATTGCTCTCTTGCGAGAGTATGTAGATGTGTTTGCTTGTGAGCTAAAAGGGGTAGATTTGAGTGTAGTGACTCACAACATACCCATGACACCTACCGATGCAGCACCGATCAAACAACTGTATCCAATGAATCCCAAGCACAGTCACATAGCAAAAGAAGAGATTGATAAGTTGTTGAGAGTAGGATTCATTTATGATATTGAGCACACAGAGTGGGTCTCACCCATAGTGATCGTGTTGAAGAAGAACAAAAAGATCAGAGTGTGCATCAACTACAAAAAGGTAAACGCTGCTACGAAGAGAGATAAGTATCCATTGTCATATACCAAGCACATGCTTGAGAGAGTGGATGTGTTGGTAAAGAGGCCTATAGTTTCCTAGACGGTGGACTCTCGGGTACAACTAGGTGCAAGTGCACCCTGACGATAGGCACAAGACCACCTTTGCCACTGAGTGGGGAGTCTTTTCCTACATAGTCATGCCCTTCGGGTTGACCAATGCACTTGGAAGGAATACTTAGAAAATCTGTGTGTTCACTCCACTTGGAAGGAACACTTAGACAAACTCTGAGCTATCTTTGAACAGTGTCGATTATATCGTCTCTCATTGAACCCCTTAAAGTGCCACTTCCGGGTGAAGCACAGATGCATCCTAGGGCACATGGTGTCAAAGAATGGCATTGCCACTGACTTCTTGAAAGTTGGGGTTATCGTCGATCTTCCACCACCAACTAATTACAAGGGAGTTCAGTGCTTCCTATTGTGGTTTGTGTTGAACTATGCATTGATTGCTAGACCTCTATACAAGCTGTTGATTATATTCAAGTGGACTGAGGAATGCCGATGCACATATGAGGAGTTGAAAAAGACTCTAACCATTGCACCAATTCTATGAGCCCCAAACTGGACAATCACTTTTCATGTTCACATCAATGCTTCTAAGTTCGTCGTAGGAGCGGTGTTATGCCAGCCTGGTGAACACAACTTAGACTATCCTATGAGCTTTGCTAGTAAACAACTCACAAAAATGGAAATGAATTATTCAATAAAATAAAGAGAAGGTTTGGACATGGTGTTTGCTGTAAAGAAGTTTTGGCATTATCTTTTGGCTATGCCCTTTACCTTCTTTGTTGACTTAAAAGCTTTGAAAACATCTAACAAGATAAACACCTTTTTCTAAAATCTGCCTCAAAGAGCATTGTACAGAATAGATCATAATTTTCTAACCAAATCTTGGATCACCAAGTTTCAAAAAGGAAAGTTGTAGCTCTCTTTCCAATTGATAACTCTCTAGAACAAATCAAAGCCAAATTCTTTGATCTGCTATCTTGAAACAACTTTGCATAGGCTACAGTCCTAAAGTTTTGCATGCAGTCTACTTCAAACATTGACCTTCTAGAGACCATAACTTTCACATTCTTGCTCGGATCGCCACCAAACTTGACACAGACCTTTAGTAGGTTTCAAAGCACACTTTAAATATACTGTCCATAATTTACAACCATATGATCAACACCAGATTTCAGAAAATTGAATCTACCCCCAATTAGTAAACTGGAAGCAACCTACTTTATGTATAGTATGTACATTACCTACATCCCCTTTATCTATAGGATTCTGCAAATATATTTCTTTAGACGGAACCCATTGATTATACTGTTGTGAACAGTGTTAGATATGATCAATGCCCCACCCTCATTAGGTGCTACCAATGATCCATGGTGCTCAAAGTTGTAAGGCCCCCATTATGAGGAGAAGCCAAATGTGAGCCCGGACATTGGTTGAGTCCTGATTTGTATATCAGATGAGGTCTATGTGACCGGATGGCAAAAAGGTGACTGTTGTGGGTCTAATCTTTGGGTTAGATGGAGTGGTTAAGCTGGTAGCAACTCGAGGTGCATTGCATCGAGTTGCAGTGTAAGGGACTTAAAAGGGGCCCCTATTGTGGGGTCCGGGGGCCGCGAAAGCGGCCCCTGTGGTAAAGGGAATATTCCTTGGAATATTCCCTGGCCGACTAGTGGAGGCTCATATGGTAGGTCGGTCTTCGCGGGCTATAAAAGCTAAACCCCTTCGCAGCCATCTCTCACTCATCTTCCACCCAGTCAGAGTTGTTGTTCTAGCTAGCCTTAAGCTCTTCACCTATCTTCTATCTAGATCGCCATCTAAGCTTCACACAGTGGAAGCGCATGGGTGGACAGAGCCATCTTTGTATCAGTTGTTTGGAGTTAAAGAATTTACTGATTCTCCTCTTATCTATTGTGTACTCTCTATCTCTTTCTCAGATTCTGTTCGCTGCACTGTGTAATATTTTACATGGTATCAGAGCCCAAGGGGCTCTAGAGATCGGAGAGTGTGCAAGAGGCAAATACTTCAACATCAAAGAGAAAATATGTCGACTTCCGGAAGCGGTTCTAGCGCATTAGGAAGCGGTGCAGGAGGTGGTGTTGCTGTACCGGCTATTCAAACACTGAGGATTCATCCACCAACCTTCAGCGAAGGCAAGTTAGATGGTACAAACTACACCTTGTGGAAGTTCAAAATTACAACTATCCTTGATTCTTATGAGCTTCTGGAGACTGTGTTGGGGACTAACGCAGAACCACAGCCTACCCCCGACCCATCAAATCCTAGTGTGATGATTCCTCCGAATGCAAATCTTCTACGAGCTTGGAAACGAAGGAATGCAGATGCATTGTGTGCCTTAGTTACAAGCTGTTCTGATAGTGTTCTAACTTTGATTCAGCATACAACCAAAGCATCAGACTATACAAAGGCTCTCAAGGGAAAAACACCTCATGAGGCTTACACTGGTAAGAAACCATCTGTCTCACATTTCAGAATTTTTGGATGTGAATGTTATGCACATGTTCCAGATGAGAAGAGAAACAAGTTACAACCAAAAAGCAAAAAATGTATCTTCTTAGGTTATAGTGATGAGCAGAAGGCTTACAAATTATATGACCAAGAGGCAAAGAAGATCATCGCGAGCCGTGATGTGGTGTTCAAGGAGGAGCCGCATACAGTGGAGGAGGAGAAGGCAAGTTCTTCCACTTTATCATCAAGCGAAGAAGTAGTCCACTATGAACCTGTCCCGAGAGCTATCCCTATCCTTAAGGAGGAGGAAGCATCATCTTCAGATGATGAGGAAAAAGTTCACCAACCTGACATCACCCCACCGGAAAAGCCATTGCCGCGCTGGGTGAAGCAGCTCTATGACCACAATAATCCTATGCTTACATCTATTGAGGAGAAGGCAGACGGACCAAGGAGGTCTCAGAGAATAGAGGAGCAAAGGAGGGCTTCTACTCACATAGTCAATATGGCCTTGATGGTTGATATTATGAGAGAAGTAAAGGAGCCAACTGACTTAGAAGAAGCACTGGAAGATCCATCATGGAAGGCTGCTATGCAGGCGGAGTATGACATCATAATGAAGAATGACACTTGGGAGCTACTGGATCGACCAGCAAAGTGGAAGGTTATTGGCACCAAGTGGATCTGGAAGGTAAAGTACAAGGCTGATGGTACCTTAGAAAAGTACAAAGCTAGACTGGTTGCCCAAGGATTTTCACAAGTTGAAGGGTTTGATTTTCAAGAGTCATTTGCCCCAACTGCCAGAATGACCACTATTCGCACGGTACTTGCAGTGGCTACCCACAAGAAGTGGCCAGTGTACCAAATGGATGTTAAGTCAGCGTTCTTAAATGGTGACCTCAAGGAGGAGGTGTACGTAGCTCAGCCACCAGGGTTTGAGGCCCCCCATTTTGAGAACAAAGTGTGTAAGCTGAAGAAGGCATTGTATGGGTTGAAACAAGCCCCCAGAGCATGGTACCAGCGGATAGATAGGTTCTTTTTAAACCTAAACTTCAAAAGATGTGCCTCAGATGCTAACTTGTATGTTTACAAGGATGGTAAAAAGTCTGTAGTGATTGTCCTATATGTGGACGACCTTCTTATTACAGGTGACTATAAAGATATGATCAACCAAACTCGAAAGGCTTTGAGTTCTGAGTTTGAAATGACAGACTTAGGCTTGCTGCACTATTGTTTGGGGATTGAAGTCTGGCAAGAGCCAGGAAAGATCTTCATCTCTCAGAAGAAGTATGCATGGGAGATCTTGAAGGCATTTGGCATGACCGAGTGCAAGGAGATAGCTACACCTATGGAGGTGAATGCAAAGTTATCCGTCGAGGATACATTAGCACTAGCAGACATTGGGAGGTATAGGAGGTCGGCAGTCTGATCTACTTGTGTACATCAGACCAGATATCAGTTTTGCTGTTGGTGTTTTGAGCAGGTTCTCAAACAAACCTCATGAGAGTCATTGGAAGGCTGGGATGCGGGTGCTTAGATACTTGAAGGAAACTCTTGACTATGGTATCACATACAGTTTTGGAACTTCTCTTGTGGGGAACTGTGACTCAAACTCTTGACAATGACACTGTTGTTTCTGGTTATTGTTTCTCTTTGGGTTTAGGAATTTTCTCTTGGATTAGTAAGAAGCAACCAACAGTGGCGAAGCAGAGTACAAGGCAGCTTGTTTTGCTGCATGTGAAGCCATATGGTTGAGAAGGATTCTATGGCATATGGGAGTGCAGGATGAAGAACCAACTGTGCTGAGATGTGACAATCAGAGTTGCATCGCCATTGCCAAAAATCCAGTGTTTCATGCACGCACCAAACATATAGAGATTTAGTATCACTATGTGCGCGATTTGATGGAGGATGGGATAGTGGAACTGGTCTATTGTCCAATAGAGGAGAATGGAGCAGATATCTTCACCAAAGCACTTACGAAGGATCTGCTTCGAGTTCATCTTCAGAGACTCGGCATTGGGCCGAGGAGATAGTTCACCTATGGGTGGACATTGAGGGGGGGTGTTAGATATGATCAATGCCCCACCCTCATTAGGTGCTACCAATGATCCATGGTGCTCAAAGTTGTAAGGCCCCCATTATGAGGAGAAGCCAAATGTGAGCCCGGACATTGGTTGAGTCCTGATTTGTATATCAGATGAGGTCTATTTGACCGGATGGCAAAAAGGTGACTGTTGTGGGTCTAATCTTTGGGTTAGACAGATGGTTAAGCTGGTAGCAACTCGAGGCGCAGGCCCGATAGTAAAGGGAATATTCCTTGGAATATTCCCTGGCCGACTAGTGGAGGCTCATATGGTAGGTCGGTCAGCTGACCTAACGACCTTCGCGGGATATAAAAGCTAAACCCCTTCGCAGCCATCTCTCACTCATCTTTCACCCAGTCAGAGTTGTTGTTCCAGCTAGCCTTAAGCTCTTCACCTATCTTCTGTCTAGATTGCCATCTAAGCTTCACACAGTGGAAGCGCACGGGTGGACAGAGCCATCTTTGTATCAGTTGTTTGGAGTTAAAGAATTTACTGATTCTCCTCTTATCTGTTGTGTACTCTCTATCTCTTTCTCAGATTTTGTTCGCTGCGCCGTGTAATATTTTACAAACAGTCCTATCTAAATCTTGTAACAAGTAAGTGCCATTTTCAAACTTTTGGTTGATGAGGAAAGGTCCTTCCCATCTAACTCAAAACTTGGTTTGAAAAGTGGAATCCAAGATTCTATCATATCTCATAATAACTAGCATTCCCTCTGCAAGATTCTTCTTCTTCAGTTGTGTATTGAACAATTCCTTTCTCTTCACAATCTGTTTTTCATAACAAACCATTGCTTGTTGCCTATCCAATTGTAGGATATGAAAGGTGAGAAGGATTGAAGCTTGCTTGGAAGAGCTATGGCAGGAGAGCAAGAGCAAGAAAGAGAGAGAGACCAAACGGGAACTCCAATAGTCACAATGTATGGACGGGTCTTCCTTTATTCAAATTGTCACTAAAAGAACAAAGAATAAAGTGATGGTGATGTGCACCCGCCACCTACAGTGTGCAGTGGTGGGTACTATCAGTGTAGTAGTACATGGGCAGCTAGGCAGAGGCACCTTTACCCCAAACAACCTCCCACTTAAAGGCAGATCTGTCCCAGTGAGGAGTGAAAAGAAAAAAGAAAAAAGACAGTACAATGTACACCTGTGCAATAGGATGAGGGAAACACGTCATCTCCTCCATCACCCATCAATCTCCTGAGGGAGGAAGCGCGCAGTAATGAGGCTTTTTGTGAGTAGATTTGCAGGATTTTTGTCAGTGGAGATCTTGACAAGGTCAACAAACCTATCCTCCATGACCCCAAGTATGAAGTGGTATCTCACCTCAATGTGTTTCGTCTTTGCATGGAAGACCAGATTCTTGGCTAGTTGAATAGCATCCTTGCGAGCTTCAGTGGCTAAAAAATACTCGGCCTCAGTGGTACTGTATAAAGGGATCAAAGTTGTGATACCACTCCCTAGGTGGCTACTTCAAGCCATAAAGACTTTTCTTCAATTTGCACACTAGGTACTCCCTGGCAGGTTTTGCAAAGCCCTTAGGCTGCTCCATGTATATCTCTTCATGCAAATCCCCATGCAAGAATGCATTCTTGACATCCATATGATACATGTTCAAGTCAAGCTATGTGACTAAGGCCAAAACCAAGCGTAGGGTGGTCATCTTGACCACAAGAGAAAAGACTTCATCAAAGTCAACTCCATGCTCCTGTTTAAAACCCTTAGCAACAAGTCTTGCCTTATAAGCCCGCTTGGGTTTCTAGGGGTACTTTTCAGCTTGTACACCCATTTTCATGGCAAAGCCTTCTTTCCCTAAGGCAATGCAACCAAATCCCAAGTCATATTCTTATGTAGAGAGTCTATCTTAGACTGCATTGCCCTCTCCTAGGAGTGAATATCACCCCTTCGCATAGCCTCATAATAGGTGAGAGGCTCTCCTGCATCTGTAATCGACATAATGCATCGAGGGCTCAAATCTATTAGGGGGACATCTATCTCTAGTAGACCATCTCATTGTAGGCTCTACTACATTTCTAACATCTTGTCCAACACCCTAGCCATGTGTACTAACTACTGCTGTAGGCTGTCCAACTGGTTGTAAAGGAGCAATGCCACCTTCTCAGGCTACCTATACATCTTGTCTTCATGGAAGACTACATCATGGCTACAGATGACTTTACGCACATGCTGATCCCAGAGGTGGTAACCCATCTCACTTGCATCTCCATAGCTAAGGAAAATGCATTTGACACTCTTAGGATCCAGCTTACTATGCTTGTCCTCCTTGGGCACATGGCAGTATGTTTTTGAGATTCAAGCTCACAATTTTCTACCTTAGTTGAATAAGGTTAAGTGACACTGACTTAACCATGATTAGATCTAGGTCACTTGGTTTTGTATGTGTGTGGTACACAGTTGAATTTAGATTGCATTGAAGAAATGGAATGAACTGAGAAGGAAGCATGTCTGCTACCCTTTCTGCCTATGCTTTTCACCATCTCTCTCTCTCTCTCTCTCTCTCTCTCTCTCTCTCTCTCTCATTTTGTAATATGGTATCAGAGCTAATATCTATGCATGCCACTACACCCAAGATGAAGTGACCTATGACCACTCTGGTGGGATTTTGCTGGAGAAACCCCCATTTGTCAAAGACAAGGTGATAAGCTTGTGGAGAGATTTCAGCCCTACAGGCAGAAAGAATGGGGATTTTTGAGGCTATAGGTTGGATAAGCTCAGAACCTCCAACTTCATGAGGTTGGAGAGGGTTGCAGAGATCAAATGACTAGATTTCTATTGAAGCTGGCGAGAGGAGATAATGAACTGGACAACCGGGCCTGGAGAGTTACAGGAGGCACCTTTTTTTTATTGGGGCAACAACCATTCTAAAGTAGGGTTCCTACCATTATTTTAGTCAAGTGTGAGCTGGTAAGTTGTGATATATTCATTAGCGGGTAAGTTGTGATATATTCATTAGCGGGTCCATTTTGACAATTCATCCCCGAGTGAAGCAATGGTCCATCCCCCAAAATCTAGGCACATGGTCTTGGATCATGGCCACACTCCGTTGCTAGTGAGCTGATAGTCTCACGCCACTGAACTGGTACCGTTCCTCCTCTCTCGTGCTGTTCTTTCAATTCCAAGAAATCCATACTTCAGAGCCCAGAGCTCCTCTCTAAAAACTCCTGGTGGTGTCTGCATGAATGCAGCACAAGAGCTTTGGCTTGTTAGATGGAGGTGGTATGCACTCTCGCAAGCTGCTGCTATGGTGCTCATCCTGCCATAATCTTGAGGCTCGTCAAGATAAGCTCCTACCCTTCCAAAGAGGAAACAATTGCTCTACCGCTAGATTATTATCAGATACTTGGGGCAGATACACACTTTTTGGCTGATGCAATTGTAAGAGCATACGATCAACTTGTGAGCCATCCTTCACCAATCTCTGGACCCATGACAAATCTAGCTCATCAGACTATCTTAATCCAAATGAAGCAATTTTTTTTTGAACTTCAACAGATCATTTCCTTGTACACTCCATTCTGGTGTTCCAGTGGTGGGAGATCTTCAGTCAACAGAGATGGAGAAACCAGCTCCCAGATCTCGAGAATTGTGACTTCTTTTGTCTCAAGCAAATGCAGCAACTCTCACGGCTATAAGTGAGGGAGATAACCCAGCTCGACCACAACTTGGACTATCTATATCCACCCCTCCATGAGCAGACATTCAAGCCATTGACCCAAGGCTAAAAGATGATCCTTGACTTGGAGAATGCATAAGATTCGATACATGTAATTGAGAATCTAGAGCTTCCTACTATAATTTCTCTGACAGCAGAAGCAACACACTATTGCTACACAAATAGATGACAAGTTCATGGTTTATTCAATTGCACTTGTAAAGAGGTGCTAAGGCACAGATAGAGAAATTGAGAGAAAGAAATAATTGCAGTTTTTCCATGGCTCTCAGTGTGGCTACTACACACTCGAAATGTACATGTCATGTATGCTTGGTTGAACTGTGCTCAGTCTGACACTTCAAATACGGGTACTTGCAAATCCTTGCACACAATCCCAAGCTTGTCAGTGGAGACGGTCCAAAAGTGCCATGGTAGGTAATATCTATAGGTGCATTGGCTACAGACCCATTATTGATGCATGTAAAAGCTTTGTTGGAGACAATTTCTGCAGCAACAGTGAATGTATGAAGTGAGGCTTGAAGATCTATACTTGATGCTTTCTTATGCACTAACAGTGATTAATGGCATTCCATCTGATGAATGGCATATTTGTGGAGAGTATGATGACTGAGTAAATATCTCATGGTTAAGTCAGAAATGCTATGAAAAATATGAATGTATTTGAGCAGTCAGTTGAAGGAATAATGAGGGTCTATTTCCTGCATGTATTGCATCTTATGCAGTCATATAAGCTGAAATATGTGCATTTTTGGAATTGAATGTCTTTGTGAAGTTCAGGGGTGCTAATCACAGATGTTGGTAGTATGGCACTAAATGGTCACTGAAGTATATTGCTTGCTGGAATTTTGAGAAATTGACTATTTTGCAAAGCTGAAGACTTTGAAATGGCAAACATAGGAGAGAAGGATACTATCACTCAAATAGTTGGTGAGAAACTGGACTACAACAACTTTGTTCTATGGAAATTCAGGATGTCTACATCCTTAATTGGAAGAGGCTATTGGGACCTAGATATAGGCCTTGAAGATGAGCCCAAGCTACCAGAGGATATACCTCCAACACAAGATCAGTTAAAGGTACACAGGACTTGGTTGGAAAAGGCAAGCAAGATCTTGCATTGGTTGTCATTATGTGTGTCAGACACAAAGGCTATGAAAATTTCAAATTGTACTTCCCCAAAGCTTCTTGGGACTTAATGATGAAAAATTATGGGCATGCCACTCATGTGAGAAAGACACAACCGAAGAAAAAATTCAGCCACATATCTAGGAAAAGACGGTCTATTGAAGACTATGTCAGTGAGTTAGATCCATTGCAAAACAACTAGGCTCAATTGGAGCTGAAGTTGAGGATGATGATTTGGTGGCTACTACCCTCCATGGACTTGGACATGAGTATAAGCAGTTTGATACTTCCATTTCAGTGCATCAAGAGAAACCTGACTTTGATGAGCTTGTGGCACTTCTATTGCATGAAAAAGTGAAACTTAGACTCAATACAAGTTCCAGTGGGTCTAAAAACAATAGGGACAGTGTCTTCTACTCCAATCAAAGGGGTAGAGATGGAAGAGGAAGATTAAACTTTAGAGGAAGAGGTGTTGGAAATGCATATGCAGCTCGTGGACAATAAGCTACTGGATGGAAAAATAGGCAGCCTCAAGCAAATAGAGATGCCTCAAATGCTCGTGGAAGAGGAGGTTATTCAGCTAGAGGAAGAGGCACTTGGTAGGAGCCTCAAATGACTCATGGACAGCAATCAAATGCAAATAAGGATTGCCATTATTGTGGAAAATATGGACATATAGCTAAGGATTTCTACAAGAAGCAGAATGATCAGAAAGCAAGAGGGAGGCAACATAGTAATTATGCTTCTTCTAGTGGTATGCAGGAGGATGATAGGTTGTTTGCAATGCAACATGTGAAGAAAGGGTTGCTTGCACAAGGTAAAGCATATGATGTATGGTATATAGACTCGGGGGAATCTAACCACATGACCCCTCATGAAGAGTGGTTTGACACATTGGTAGAAGGTGCTCATGGATATGTTTGCGCAGGGGATGATATGTAGCATGACATTATGCATATAAATACTGTTCCCTTGATGATGCATTGTGACAGAAAAAAGAGTCTCTATGATGTGTTACATGTACCCTCCATAACTAAAAACTTGCTTTCTATGGGACAAGTGGCTGAACAGAATCTAGAAGTTAGATTCAATAGAGATGGATGCTACATTGAAGAGTATGGTCAAGGATGCAAACTCATTACTAAAGGCAAAAGAAATGGCAGGATGTTTACATTGGATACAAAAATTCTAGCATTGAATGTTGCTATGTACTTACATGACAATGCTCCAATAAGGGACATTGAGATATGGCATAAAAGGATCGGTCATGTAAATGTTCAAAAGCTGAAGAATATGCAGCGTAAGCAAGTTATACTTGGACTTCCTAAGTTCAAGCATGTGGAATTGGGACATGTATGTCAGTCTTGTAAATTTGGGAAGCAAGCAAGGCTTCCGTTTATGAGACATGTAAGCACTACTACTAGACCATTACAACTTTTACATTCTGATGTATGGGGACCCTCACAGAATGCATCTCTTGGGGGATTATGTTACTATGTGTCATTCATAGATGACTATAGTAGGTAGTACACATGGTTGTATGTGCTAAAGCACAAGAAAGATGTCATGGATGCTTTTCAAGACTTCAAGAGACATGGGGAGAAAGAATTGGCTTGCTACATCTTATGATTGAGATTTGATAGTGGTGGAGAATATGTTTCTAAATACTTTGATCACTTCTTGGAAGCTCATGGGATTAAAAGACAATTGACATGCAGGTACACACCACAACAAAATGATGTGGCTGAAAGGAAAAGCAAGGTGATCATGGAATCAGCAAGAGCCATGTTGAATGAGAAAAGCCTACAAAATGCATATTGGGCAGAGGCTGTAATTACTACAATGTATGTCATGAATTGTACACCAACAGTAGTGTTAGAATATCAAGCTCATAATATTCTCATGTTAGTATGTGTGACTAAAATTAGCCTTGTCCAGTTGTATCAGCAAAGTGTGGGACATTAAATAAGTCGGTGGTCTTAGATCCAGTGTGAATGGTCCTACGGACCTTAGTACTATTGTATACACTTACTCTATGTGTGTGGTTAAGAGAGAATGAATGAATGAAGAAGATGAGAGCATGCTTGCTCCTCACTCCATCTCTGCCTCTCTCAATCTCAACATGGTATCAGAGCACCCATGACTGGGCTCTGTGGAGTGCATATGGGAAGAAGAAGACCTGAAGATTAAACTGTCAAGGTTGAAGAGAACAAAGGACTGACTGTCATTTTCCTCCATTGCTCTAACAGAAGGTAGGCATTTGTTCATGTGAGACTCTATGCTTCATGGCAACAGTGAAGACTTGTCTAGGGGTCTTTGGGAGCATCCTTGAGCACATTTGAGTGTTCATCATCATCATTATCATCAGTAGTAGCTGCTAGAATCAGATCTACAGGCTGCGTGAACTACGCCTATTTTCAGGCGGAATACATATGTTGTACTTCATGCTAGTACTTGGTCATACACTGATCTCTAGCTTGTAAACAAGCCTTGGCAAGGTTGCTAAAGACTTGTGGCATGCTAATTCCTGACTGGGAATGAGATATGAACTGTGAGAGTTGATTGCAGATCTGAAATCTGTCCAAAATTGCTGTGTACAGTAAATATTCAGCAAGTACTTGACAGTAAGTAAAAGATTGAGGCTTCCAGGCATGCTCAAAAGGGTCTATTGTGTATATACATATTTGTGAAGACATATGCATTGATTGATATGATTATGGACTGAAGTTATTGAATGAAATTCTCAGTTCTGGGAAGTCACTGACAGGCTAAAAACTGTCATTGAAGGCAGGCAGCAAGCACCATCTTCTACTGAAGCATGCTATGACACTATTGATCTCTAACAACTGTGTGCTATTGGGAATATATCTGGGAATGCTTGGAACATTGAATCGGGCATTGAGCATGATTAGAAACTGAAATATGAAGCTGAAATTGAATGCATTTATAGTGTCTTGGCTGGGTACAAACTGTAATTGCAATGTATGCAATTGGCTATTGAAGACATCTTGTTTATGGGTGCCCATATGGTCATGCAGTGACCTTGACACTTTAAAGTGGATGTTTGGCATGATTTTGAGCTAGTTTGGAGCTAAAAAGGCTTGACATCACTGAGCATTTGCTGAATGCAATCTATGAGCAGGAAGTTTTACACCTATACTTGCTGATTATGCACTGTTTTGTGCCCGTATGGTTATGCTTGGACTGCTACATGTACTAGCAGCTGTCTATGAAGGTTTGGGACATGTATGACATATATATGACTCAATTTTGGCTTTGAAGAAGCTGCTGGTCAGTGAGGTTGTAGGAGTTTAAACTGAAGCAACTCCAAAGCATATGTATTGACTGCTATACTTATGAGTTAGACCACTGGTTGTGGACTATTTTGAGCTGTCATTGGGCTGAAATACCCTAGTTTTTACTGCAATTAATTGTAGAAAAATGTCATAAACAGTTGAGGATTGAATTTGGTAAGTCATACTCGTTGGTTTGCAGGTAGTCAGGCAAAGTCTAGAACATGGCAAATGCAGAATGGACAGACAACATAACCCAGATAGTGGGGGAAAAGCTTGATAGTAACAATTATGCCATATGGAAGTTCCGCATGGAGAACTTCTTAATAGGGAAAGGATATTGGGAGTTGGTGACTGGCGCGAAAGCTAAACCTGAGCTTCCAGATCAAGCTACGGCTAATCATAGATGATTACACCAAGCTTGGATAGAAACTTAATTTAGCCATGTTTGCCCATGGTTCTTGCACTATCAGAGACTTGGAAATTTGGCACAAGAGAGTGGGGCATGTAAATTTTCAAAGGCTGCAAATTATGCAGAAAAAACAACTGGTTACAGGTTTACCCAAGTTCCAATATTCAGATATTGGTCATGTATGTGATGCTTGACAATTTGGTAAGCAGTCAAGGTTGCCATTTGTCAGGCATGTAAGGTAGAGTACACGTCCGCTGCAGTTAGTGCACTCTGATGTTTGGGGGCCAACCCATAATGCATCCATGGGAGGCTCAAAGTATTATGTGACATTCATTGATGATTACAGTCGCTATACTTGGGTTTACATTCTGAAGACAAAGGATGAGGTGTTTGCTATTTTTTAGCAGTTTAAAAAGCAGGTTAAAAAGGAATTTGACTGCTATATCTCTTGCTTGAGATCACATAGCGGTGGGGAGTATGTATCAAATGAGTTTGATAATTTTTTGGCTTAAAATGGCATACATAGGCAGCTTACCTGAACTACACTCCTCAGCAGAATGGAGTAGCTGAAAGAAAGAACAGGGTCTTGATGAAAGCTGCTCGTGCCATGATGAATGAGAGGAAGATGCCGCTCTATTATTGGGCTGAGGTGTTTATGACAGCCATGTATATCTTGAATCGGACTCCCACTGCAGGTATTCATGAGATGACACCGTTTGAGAAGCTGTATGGCTATAAGCCGGATGTAAGTCACATGAAATTCTTTGGCTATCTTGTTTATGTGCATATTCCAAATGAAAAAGGGAAGAAGCTGGATCCAAAAGTGCATAAGTGTGTTTTCATTGGATATTCACAAGAGAAGAAGGCATACAAATTCTATGATCCCTCTACCAGGGAGACCTTGGTGAGCAGGGATGTTATTTTTGATGAGATGGGTTCTTGATATGTATCACTGGCTATAGTGCCATTAGATATGCCTTCTACTCATGTATCCACAATTGATATGCCGCAGAGCACTGATATGACAAGACCTAGTAGTCAGACAGTATCCCCATGGATAGGGAGATTGAGGAGCTCACCGTCCACTAGCACCAGTATGTCAGTGAGGGGGAGATATGATGTCGCAGATAAAGGAAAAGAGAAAGTTACTGAGGATGTATCTGGGATGATGACACCTGGTAGAATGACTTCTGGATACGAGTCTACTTACACTTTAGGCAGTGAACGTGGTATTCCAACTGTCTATATGCCTAGTGCAAGGCAGAGCAGGTACATTCCACCTCATGAGAGAGGGGAATCGAGCAATGCACCACATCTTAGACACTCACAGAGGGTCAGATACCCTGTTGACAGGTTGACATATAGTGGCTACACTGCAAAGCATTATGCTTGCATGACAAAAGTGATGGAGATCAAAGAACCAGGTACATATGCTGAAGCAGTGGAAAATGAGAATTGGTGTGTAACCATGGATGAAGAAATGAATGCCTTGGCTGAAAATAAGACATGGGATCTTGTGCCACTGCCTGAAGGGAAAAAGACCATTAGCTGCAAATGGGTCTACAAAATTAAATGCAAGTCGGATGGCAGTGTGGAAAGGTACAAATCTAGGTTGGTTGCTAAGGGGTATGCCCAACAGTATGGACTTGATTATGAGGAAACATTCAACCCTGTTGCCAAGATGGCAACCATACGCACTGTGATTGCCTTGGCTGCTGCTAGAGGCTGGAAATTATAGCAGATGGACGTTAAGAATGTATTTCTTAATGGTGACTTAGCAGAGGATGTCTATATGGTTCAGCTAGAAGGGTATGTTCACCCTGATTTTCAGCATTATATATGCAAGCTGAAAAAGGCACTATATGGGCTAAAGCAAGCTCCGAGAGCTTGGCATGCTAGGATCAGTAACTACTTGTTGCAGAGGTTGGGATTTACTATTGGTAGGGCTGATCACAGCCTATTTACAAAGAAGACTGACAGTGGCTTGGTAGTGCTGGTCATATATGTTGATGATTTGATAATCACTGGTGATGATGACTTGGGCATACAACATGTAATGAAGATGCTGAAATCCGAATTTGACATGAAAGATCTAGGTGAATTGAAATACTTTTTGGGTATTGAGGTAATCAAGGCTGAAAACGGTTTATGGCTGATGCAGAAACATTATGCCATGGAAATGCTGAAGAAGTATGGCATGGTTGAATGCAAACCATTGGATACACCCCTTGATCAGAATGTCAAGTTGGACATTAGCACTAGAGATGAAATTCAAGATGTGACTATGTACAGGCAGATGGTTGGAAGTCTGATCTACTTGACCATCACTAGGCCAGATTTGAGTTATGTAGTTGGGCTCATAAGTCGGTTTACGTAGAAGCCCAGGAAGCCACATTTGGATGCTGTTAGGCAGATTATGAGATATGTTAAGTCCACTGTAGATTATGGGCTGTTCTATATGAGAGATAAGCCCTTGAACCTAGTTGGATATACAGATGCGGATTGGGCAGGATGCTCATATGATCCCAGATCTACGAGTGGTTATGCTTTTGGTTTTGGAAGTGGCATGATCAGCTAGAGCAGCAAGAAGCAACCAACGGTTGCATTGTCTAGTACTGAGGCAGAGTACAGGGATGCTGCATTGGCAGCATGTGAGATTTCATGGCTACTCAAGCTTATGGCTGATTTGGATATTTAGGTGGATGCTCCAGTGACCTTATTATGTGACAATCTCAGTAGTGTACTCTGTCAAGATTGTGGAAGAGAAGGAAGGAGTCTCACTTGTAGCTTTCGTGCTTGCACAATGGGGGAATACACACAAAGGTGGAGGCTGAAAACAGTTTTCCTCTTCTTAGTTGTGTAAGCCAAAAAAACTCAAGTACAGAGAAATAGAAGAACCCTATATATGGGTCTCAAACCAAACTCAACTAACTAAGGTGGCATACTAACCCAGCCACGAACTAGAGTAGATAAGGATAGCTATCATCTAGCTATTATTCATGGGCGGTGTACCAACCGCATCTGCAGCTAACAAGTCGGTGACATAAATGCACAACGGTCACCCTCGCATATCACGAGTGGAGCTCAATATCTCAACACTCCCCCTCGAGCTCAATCCCAATTCTTGCACACCAAGCATGTCTCTGAACTTGCACAGCTTCTCTGCGCCCAATGCCTTCGTGAATATGTCAGCTACCTGATCCTCTATGCTGACATAAATTAGATCAATAAGACCTAGTAAAACCCTCTCCCGCACATAGTGATAATGCACCTCAATGTGCTTTGTTCTAGCATGATAGACTGGGTTATTTGCAAAGTGTATACTGCTCATGTTGTCACAATAAATGACAACTGGCCCATCTGTATAGGCTGATGAATATCATAAAGTAGCTTATGCAACCAAGCTACCTCACATGCAGCCATTGTTGCACCCCTGTACTCAGCCTCTATGCTCGATAAGGCAATTGTAGGCTGTTTCTTGTTGCTCGAAGTGACTGCAGCACTCCCAAAAGAGAACACATATCCACTGGTAGATCGTCTATTAGAAATACTACCAACCCAATCAGCATCAGTGTATCCATGCAAATGTATTTGAACCCCAGTCTCATAAAATAGTCCATAATGCAATGTGGACTTCACATACCTGAGTATGCATCTAGCCGCATCCAAATGTGGTTTCCTTGGAGCCTACATAAACTAACTTACCAATCCAATAGCATAGCTCAAATCGGGCTTGGTAATAGTCATATAAATCAAACTTCCTACTATGCATCTATACATAGTAGGGTCTTTCAGAAGCTCACCTGCATCTGCGCTCAGCTTCACATTCTGCTCCAAAGGAACTGAAATAGGCTTACAGCCTGTCATCCCATATTTGGACAACATGTCCAATCCATACTGCCTCTGCAAGAGCCATATTCCACTTGGTGATCTAATCACCTCAATGCCCAAGAAATAACGCAGCTCTCCCAAATCCTTCATCTCAAACTTCTGCTTCAATAGCATTTTCACATGAAGGATATCTTCATCACTATCACCTGTCATAATCAAATCATCAACATAAATGACAAGTAGCATAATACCTTTCTCTATTTTCCTCACATAAAGTGAGAAATCTGCCTTGGAAATCTAAAAGCCAATAGTGACAAGATACTGTCCTATCTTGTCAGACCATGCTCTAGGTGCTTGCTTCAAGCCATACAAGGCTTTCTTCAACCTGCAAACAAACTCAAGATGAATAGCATGCACATTGTTGAGATATCGAGCTCCACTCATGATATGCCAGGGTGACCGTTGTGTATTTATGTCACCGACTTGTCAGTTGTAGATGCGGTTGGTACACCGCCCATGAATAATAGCTACATGATAGCTATCCTTATCTACTCTAGTTCGTGGCTCAGTTAGTATGCCACCTTAGTTAGTTGAGTTTGGTTTGAGACCCATATATAGGGTTCTTCTATTTCCTTGTACGAGAGTTTTTTTTGGCTTACACAACTAAGAAGAGAAAAACTGTTTTCAGCCTCCACCTCTGTGTGTATTCCCCCATTGTGCAAGCAAGGAAGCTACAAGTGAGACTCCTTCCTTCTCTCCCACAATCTTGATATGGTATCAGAGCCTTGTTCGTGGTAAGGAGCTCAAGAAAGCAAGCCAAGCTCGCGGTGATTTGGTAAGAGGAGCAGTGTTGCTTTCATTTTCTATTTTGGGAGCAGATCTCTGCAGGTAGCACAGCCGGAAATTGCAAGAGTGCATTGTCTCAGGTTGAGACGCCCTTCGCGGTGAAGCAAGAGGGCAGTATATGCTGCGGGAGAGGGTTTTAGCCCTTGACGACCTTGTTTTTTTTATTTGAGGCCATTTCGAGGCCTGTTTTGGAGGCGGAAGTTTTCTGCACAGACTCAGGAAAAGGCCCAGTTTTATGCTGTGCAGCCACTGTTCTACAGGTCGGTGAAAAGTTACTGTAGAAATTGCATCGTATGCTTGTGCGTAGAGACATTGGGAGTTATAGAATCATCCCTGTTGCCTGTTGATGCAAAATCGTCACTAGGAAGTGACTGTGTGGTCCAATACCACTTTCATCAGTTTTGCAGATTTGCCTTTGTGAGGCTGAAGCTGTGTTCTTTGCAGTGACAGAATTTTTTGCAGTGTTCTATAATGGCGTCTGATTCTCTCTCACAGATTGTCACTGAAAAGCTTGACAAGAACAACTTCCAAGCATGGAAGTTTAGAATGACGAATTTCCTTATGGGAAAAGGATATTGGGAATTTGTTGCAGGAAATGAAGAAGAACCAGTTCTTCCTGATGTTCCCAATCAACAGCAAATGCAGGCATTTAAAGCATGGCATGAGAGAGCCAGGAAAGTTATGTACTGGGTGTCTATCTGCATTTCAGACTCTATGATTGTGCATATTCAAGATGCAAGTACGCCAAAGGAGGCATGGGATACTTTGTCAAAAATGTATAGCACAAATACGCAAGCCAGGAAAATGCAGCTCAAGCAAGAGTTGCATAATGTGCAAAGAGAAAATATGAGCATCAATGACTACCACATGAAGGTGAAGAAGATTGCATATGCACTTGCTTCCATTGGGTCGCCAGTGGAAGATGATGATTTAGTTTCTGTGACCTTGAATGGTCTAGGAAAGGATTATGCATAGTTTCGGACATCCATTTCAGTTCGTGAAAGATTTCCTGATATTGAGGAGTTGATTGCTCTTCTAATTTCTGAGGAGCAGAGAAATGGTGGTGCATCTTCTTCAGGAGGAACTTCAAAAGAAGCTGTCTTCTACTCAAATGCTGGAAGAGGTAGAGGCAGAGGTAGAGGAGGCCGATTTGGAGGCCGTGGTAGAAATCAGAATATGCAGCAAACTCAAGAAAACCAGTCCTATGGAGGAGGACGTGGTAACTCTAGAGGCAGGGGGAGCCAAAGAGGTCGTGGTGGATGGCAAAGAGGCCAAAATGCAAATAGCAATATTGAAAGCTATTATTGTGGTAAAATGGGTCATATGGCTAAAGACTGCTATAAAAAGTAGAATGACATCATGAATGGGAAATTGCAACAAGGGAATTATGCATCTTCTAGTAGACAGGGTGATGACAAAAATGAGCATTTATCTATGGTGCAGCACATGAAAAATTCTGTGACAAGTGCAGAAGAAAGCAACGATGTATGGTATGTTGACTCAGGTGCATCAAACCACATGACAGGTCATGCAGAATGGATGGAGGATGCAAGAAAAATGGAAAAACCAGGATTTGTGGAGACTGGTGATGATACTGCACATCCTATTGTGCAGATTGGAAAAATTCCATTGTCTATGCAGGATGGGAAAAAGAAATACCTGTCCGATGTATTTCATGTCATGAATATCACCAAGAATCTGGTTTCTGTTGGTCAAATGGTTGAGCAGGGCTTGCAGGTCAGATTTAATCCTCATGGATGCTTTGTTGAGGATATGAAAAATAAAGGTCGCTTGATAGCAAAAGGAAAGAAGAAGGGCAAAATGTTTACATTGGATGCAGACATATCTGAATTGAGTGCAGCAATGTTTGCAGATGGGACCGATGTAGTTGCAGATATTGATATCTGGCATAAACGCATTGGTCATGTTAATGTACAGCGATTTAAATCAATGCAGGCCCAAAATATTGTTGCAGGATTGCCCAAATTCAAGGTTGCAGAAATGCATAAGATATGTGAAGCCTGTCAGTTTGGAAAACAGGCAAGGAAACCATTTCCTAGACATGTTCAAGAGAGTGAGAAGCCATTGGAATTAATCCACTCTGATGTGTTGACTACTAAAGCTGCATCTCTTGGAGGCTGTCATTATTTTGTCACTTTTATTGATGACTATAGCAAAAAAGTTTGGGTGTATTTTATGAAAAAGAAAAGTGAAGTTTTTGGGTATTTCAAAACTCTTAAAGCTATGGTTGAAAAAGAAACAGGCCTGCAGATAAAATGCCTAAGGTCAGATGGAGGGGGAGAGTACCTCTCAAATGAGTTTGCAAGGTTCATGCAGGGGCATGGCATAAAGCAGCAATATTCATGCAGTCATACCCCACAACAAAACGGAATTGCAGAAACGAAAAACAGGCATATTGGAGAGGTATCTCGTGCCATGCTCAATGAAAAAGACTTGCCAGATTTTTATTGGGCTGAAGCAGTTGCTACAGCAGTCTACATAATGAACAGGACTCCCACTGCAGCAATATATGGAATGACTCCAGAGGAGAGGTATACTGGTAGGAAACCAGATATTTCTCATTTGAAAATTTTTGGTTGCATTGCCTATGTACATGTGCCAGATGAGTTGAGATCCAAGTTGGATCCAAAAGCTTAGAAGTGCATCTTTATTGATTACTCTGCAGCAAAAAGGGTATAGATTCTATAACCCTTCTACTCGTAAGTTTACAGTGAGCAAAGATGTTGTTTTTGATGAGATGAGTAGCTGGTATAAACCAGTAAATGTGATTGATGATGTAGATGCACAAAATGGTAATGCTGCACAGAATTCACAGCAGCAGTCACAAAATATTAGTGGACCTGGAGCGTCCTCTAGCAGTGGTTCACATTCTTTGCCATGGACAGGCAGATTGAGATCAAGAGAATCTTCTCAAAGCAATGCAGATAGTGGTATACAGGTATCACGAAAAGGAAAAGAGAAGGTTGATCAGCCCATGTTTGATGTGAATGCAGGTCACTCTTATGTGGATGGTGAATCCAGTGGCTCAGAACAGAGCATTGATGATGAGTTGGGTATTCCTTCTATTGTTACACCTGGAGTAAGGAAGACCAGGGATGTTTTGAGAGCACCTGGGAGTGAACCTATTTTGCACAGGTCTACGAGAGCTAAGTATCCTGTGGATAGGCTGAAATATGATGGATTTACAGCCATTCACTATGCATATATGGTCAAAGTGATACAGGAACCAGAACCCACTTCTTTTGAGCAAGCCATGGGAAAAGAAAAATGGGAGAAAGCCATGGATGAAGAAATGGATGCCTTGGAAGCAAATGCTACATGGGAATTGGTACCTTTGCCTAAAGGTAAGAATGCAATTGGCTGTAAGTGGGTTTATAAGGTGAAGCACAATGCAGATGGTTCTGTGAACATATACAAGGCAAGATTAGTAGTCAAGGGGTATGCACAAACATATGGCATTGACTATGAAGAAACATTCAGTCTGGTTGCAAGGATGGCAACCGTAAGAGCAGTCATTGCTATGGCTGCATCAAAGGGATGGTCTTTACATCAGATGGATGTAAAGAATGCCTTCTTGCATGGTGATTTGCAAGAAGAGGTCTATATGGAGCAGCCACCAGGTTTATGTGCATGCTGTTCATCCTGAGTTTGTTTGCAGGTTGAAGAAAGCATTGTATGGCTTGAAGCAAGCACCTAGAGCATGGTCTGAAAAGATAGGACAGTATCTTGTCACTATTGGCTTTCAGATTTCCAAGGCAGATTTCTCACTTTATGTGAGAAAAACAGAGAAAGGTATTATGCTACTTGTCATTTATGTTGATGATTTGATTATGACAGGTGACAGTGATGAAGATATCCTTCATGTGAAAATGCTATTGAAGCAGAAGTTTGAGATGAAAGATTTGGGAGAGCTGCGTTATTTCTTGGGCATTGAGGTGATTAGATCACCAAGTGGGATACAGCTCTTGCAGAGGCAGTATGGATTGGACATGCTGTCCAAATATGGGATGACAGGCTGTAAGCCTATTTCAGTTTCTTTGGAGCAGAATGTGAAGCTGAGCGTAGATGCAGGTGAGCTTCTGGAAGACCCTACTATGTACAGACGCATAGTAGGAAGCTTGATTTATATGACTATTACCAGGCCAGATTTGAGCTATGTTGTTGGATTGGTAAGTCAGTTTATGCAGGCTCCAAGGAAACCGCATTTGGATGTGGCTAGACGCATACTCAGGTATGTGAAGTCCACATTGCAGTATGGACTATTTTATGAGACCGGGGTTCAGATACAGTTGCATGGATACACTGATGCTGATTGGGCTGGTAGCATTTCGGCTAGACGATCTACCAGTGGATATGTGTTCTCTTTTGGGAGTGCTGCAGTCACTTGGAGCAGCAAGAAACAGCCTACAGTTGCCTTGTCAAGCACAGAGGCTGAGTACAGGGGTGCAGCAATGGCTGCATGTGAGGTAGCTTGGTTGCATAAGCTACTTTATGATATGCATCAGGACCAGTTGTCATTTATTGTGACAACATGAGTAGTATACACTTGGCAAATAACCCAGTCTATCATGCTAGAACAAAGCACATTGAGGTGCATTATCACTATGTGCGGGAGAGGGTTTTACTAGGTATTATTGATCTAGTTTATGTCAGCACAGAGGATCAGGTAGCTGACATATTCACGAAGGCATTGGGCACAGAGAAGCTGCGCAAGTTCAGAGACCTGCTTGGTGTGCAGGAATTGGGATTGAGCTCGAGGAGGAGTGTTGAGATATCGAGCTCCACTCGTGATATGCCAGGGTGACCGTTGTGCATTTATGTCACCGACTTGTCAGTTGTAGATGCGATTGGTACACCGCCCATGAATAATAGCTACATGATAGCTATTCTTATCTACTCTAGTTCGTGGCTCAGTTAGTATGCCACCTTAGTTAGTTGAGTTTGGTTTGAGACCCATATATAGGGTTCTTCTATTTCCTTGTACGAGAGTTCTTTTTGGCTTACACAACTAAGAAGAGAAAAACTGTTTTCAACCTCCACCTCTGTGTGTATTCCCCCATTGTGCAAGAAAGGAAGCTACAAGTGAGTCTCCTTCCTTCTCTCCCACAATCTTGACACACATAACCTGGTGGCTGCTCCATATAGACCTCTTCTTGCAAATCACCATGCAAGAAGGTATTCTTTACATCCATCTGATGTGAAGACCATCCCTTTGATGTAGCCATAGCAATGACTGCTCTTACGGTTGCCATCCTTGCAACTGGATTGAATGTTTCTTCATAATCAATGCCATATGTTTGTGCATACCCCTTGACTACTAATCTTGCCTTGTATCTGTTCACAGAACCATCTGCATTGTGCTTCACCTTATAAACCCACTTACAACCAATTGCATTCTTATCTTTAGGCAAAGGTACCAATTCCCATGTAGCATTTGCTTCCAAGGCATCCATTTCTTCATCCATGGCTTTCTCCCATTTTTCTTTTCCCATGGCTTGCTCAAAAGAAGTGGGTTCTGGTTCCTGTATCACTTTGACCATATAGGCATAGTGAATGGCTGTAAATCCATCATATTTCAGCTTATCCACATGATAACTAGCTCTGGTAGACCTGCGCAAAGTAGGTTCACTCCCAGGTGCTCTCAAAACATCCTTGGTCTTCCTTACTCCAAGTGTAACAATAGAAGGAATACCCAACTCATCATCAATGCTCTGTTCTAAGCCACTGGATTCACCCTCCACATAAGAGTGACCTGCATTCACATCAAACATGGGCTGATCTACCTTCTCTTTTCCTTTTCATGAAACCTGCATACCATTATCTGCATTGCTTTGAGGAGATTCTCCTGATCTCAATCTGCCTGTCCATGGCAAAGAATGTGAACCACTGCTAGAGGACACTCCAGGTCCACTAATATTTTGTGACTACTGCTGTGAATTCTATGTATAGCATTACCATTTTGTGCATCTACATCATCAATCACATTTATTGGTTTATACCAGCTACTCATCTCATAAAAAAAAACATCTTTGCTCACTGTAAACTTACGAGTAGAAGGGTTATAACATATATACCCTTTCTGCTGTAGAGAGTAACCAATAAAGATGCACTTCTCAGCTTTTGGATCCAACTTGGATCTCAACTCATCTGGCACATGAACATAGGCAATGCAACAAAAAATTTTCAAATGAGAAATATCTGGTTTCCTACCAGTATACCTCTCCTCTGGAGTCATCCCATGTATTGCTGCAGTGGGAGTCCTGTTCATTATGTAGACTACTGTAGCAACTGCTTCAGCCCAGTAAAAATATGGCAAGTCTTTTTCGTTGAGTATGGCATGAAATACCTCTCCAATATGCCTGTTTTTCCTTTCTGCAATTCCATTTTGTTGTGGGGTATGACTACATGAATATTATTGCTTTATTCCATGCTCCTGCAAGAACCTTGCAAACTCATTTGAGAGGTACTCTCCCCCTCCATCTGACCTTAGGCATTTTATTTGCAGACTTGTTTCCTTTTCAACCATAGCTTTAAGAGTTTTGAAATGTCCAAACACTTCACTTTTTTTTTTCATAAAATACACCCAAATTTTTCTGCTATAGTCATCAATAAAAGTGACAAAATAATGACAGCCTCCAATAGATGCAGCTTTAGTAGTCCACACATCAGAGTGGATTAATTCCAATGGCTTCTTACTCTCTTGAATATGTCTAGGAAATGGTTTCCTTGCCTGTTTTGCAAATTGACAGGCTTCACATACCTTATGCATTTCTGCAACATTGAATTTAGGCAATCCTACAACAATATTTTGGGCCTGCATTGATTTAAGTCGCTGTACATTAACATGACCAATGCGTTTATGCCAGATATCAATATCTGCAACTACACCGGTCCCATGTGCAAACATTGCTGCACTCAATTCAGGCATGTCTACATCCAACGTAAACATTCTGCCCTTCTTCTTTCCTTTTGCTATCAAGAGACCTTTATTTTTCATATCCTTAACAAAGCATCCATGAGGATTAAATGTAACCTGCAAGCCCTGCTCAACCATTTGACCAACAGAAACCAAGTTCTTGGTGATATTCAGGACATGAAATACATCCGATAAGTATTTCTTTTTCCCATCCTGCATAGACAAAGAAATTTTTCCAATCTACACAATAGGATGTGCAATATCATCGCCAGTCTCCACAAATCTTGGTTTTTCCATTTTCCTTGCATCCTGCATCCATTCTACATGACCTGTCATGTGGTTTGATGCACCTGAGTCAACATAACACACTTCGTTGCTTTCTTCTGCACTTGTCATAGAATTGTTCATGTGTTGCACCATGAACAAATGCTCATTTCTGTCATCACCCTATCTACTAGAAGATGCATAATTCCCTTGTTGCAATTTTCCATTCATGATGTCATTCTGCTTTTTATAGCAGTCTTTAGCCATATGACCCATTTTACCACAGTAGTAGCATTCAACATTACTATTTGCATTTTGGCCTCTTTGCCATCCACCACGACCTCTTTGGCTCCCCCTGCCTCTAGAGTTACCACATCCTCCTCCATAGGACTAGTTTTCTTGAGTTTGCTGCATATTCTGATTTCTACCACGGCCTCCAGATCGGCCTCCTCTACCTCTGCCTCTATCTCTTCCAGCATTTGAGTAGAAGACAGTTTCTTTTGAAGTTCCTCCTGAAGAAGATGCACCACCATTTCTCTGCTCCTCAGAAATTAGAAGAGCAATCAACTCCTCAAAATCAAGAAATCTTTCACGGACGGAAATGGATGTTCGGAACTGTGCATAATCCTTTCCTAGACCATTCAAGGTCATAGAAACTAAATCATCATCTTCCACTGGCGACCCAATGGAAGCAAGTGAATCTGCAATCTTCTTTACCTTCATGTGGTAGTCATTGATACTCATACTTTCTCTTTGCACATTGTGCAACTCTTGCTTGAGCTGCATTTTCCTAGCTTCTGTATTTGTGCTATACATTTTTGACAAAGTATCCCATGCCTCCTTTGCGTACTTGCATCCTGAATATGCACAATCATAGAGTCTGAAATACTGATAGACAGCAGTACATCACTTTTCTGGCTCTCTCATGCCATCCTTTAAATGCCTGCATTTGCTATTGATTGGGAACATCAGGAAGAACTGGTTCTTCTTAATTTCCTATAACGAATTCCCAATATCCTTTTCCCATAAGGAAATTCGTCATTCTAAACTTCCATGCTTGGAAGTTGTTCTTGTCAAGCTTTTCAGTGACAATCTATGAAAGAGAATCAGACGCCATTATAGAACATTGCAAAAAATTCTGACACTGCAAAAAACACAGCTTCAGCCTCACAAGGGCAAATCTGCAAAACTGACGAAAGTGGTATTTGACCACACAGTCACTTCCTAGTGACGATTTAGCATCAACAGGCAACAAGGATGATTCTGTAACTCCCAATGTCTCTGTGCACAGGCATACGATGCAATTTCTACGGTAACTTTTCACCGACTTGTAGAATAGTGGTCGCACAGCAAAAAACAGGGTCTTTTCCTAAGTGCGTGCAGAAAATTTCTGCCTCCAAAACAGGCCCCGAAATGGCCTCGAATCAAAAAAATAGGGCAACTAAGGGCTAAAGTCCTTTCCTGCAGCATATACTACCCTCTTGCTACACCGCGAAGGACGTCTCAATCTGAGACAGTGCACTCTTGCACTTTTCGACTGTGCTACCTGCAGAGACTTGCTCCCAAACTCGAAAAATGAAAGCAACACTGGTCCTCTTACCAGAACGCCGCGAACTTGGTTTGCTTTCTTGAGCTCCTCACCATGAACCAAGCTCTGATACCATGTCAAGATTGTGGGAGAGAAGGAAGGAACCTCACTTGTAGCTTTCTTGCTTGCACAATGGGGGAATACACACAAAGGTGGAGGCTGAAAATAGTTTTCCTCTTCTTAGTTGTGTAAGCCAAAAAATCTCAAGTACAGAGAAATAGAAGAACCCTATATATGGGTCTCAAACCAAACTCAACTAACTAAGGTGGTATACTAACTGAGCCATGAACGAGAGTAGATAAGGATAGCTGTCATTTAGCTATTATTCATGGGCAGTGTACCAACCGCATCTACAGCTAACAAGTCAGTGACATAAATGCACAACGGTCATCTTGGCATATCACGAGTGGAGCTCGATATCTCAACATACTCCTGGCAACGAATCCAGTATACCATGCCAGGACAAAACACATAGAGGTACACTATCATTTTATCAGAGAGATGGTTCTTGCAGGGAGAGTAGATCTTATGCATGTGGACTGATGAACAAGTTGTAGATATCTTTACCAAGTCTTTGGGTAAATATAAGTTTAGTAGTTTTAGACAACTACTTGGAGTTCATCAGATGATTTGAGCTTGAGGGGGAGTGTTAGAATATCAAGCTCATACTATTCTCCTGTTAGTATGTGTGACCGACATTAGCCTTGTCTAGCTGTATCAGCAAAAGTGTGGGACATTAAATAAGTCGGTGGTCTTAAAACCAGTGTGAATGGCCCTACGGACCTTAGTACTATTGTATACACTTACTCTATGTGTGTGGTTAAGAGAGAATGAATGAATGAAGAAGATGAGAGCATGCTTGCTCCTCACTCCATCTCTACCTCTCTCAATCTCAACAAGTAGGTATACATAAGGTGACTCCTCATGAGAGGCTTTATGGGATAAAGATGGACATTATGTTGGTAAATCAAACTCAAGAAGACTAAATGTAAAGGGGGATAGCATCAGTTCACATAGTGAACATAGGACTAGATGTGTGCTTAAGAGTGTGAGTGACCTGATTGATGATGTAAGGCAGTATGCCCATGTGTGTGTAGGTTAGAATCTAGGAGAGAATCATGGAGAAATTAGAGGAGAGAATCGTGGAGTCATCGATGATGTTTCTCTCTTGTCTATATATATCATGACTCTCTCTTTGAATAAATTCATTCACTTTTGCGTGCCTTCCATTTCTTCCGTTGTCTCATTTTTCAAGATGGTATCAAAGCTCCAAGCATAAGGGATATAGAGTTGGAGGCGCATCTTCATGTCCTATGTTACCAGCCATATTCATCATCTTCTCTCTATCCCTACTTGCACTGTGATTACTGTGTTTGCTTAGTGATGTCTCATCATCATCACCATGTTATTGCTGTAGAGCTTACGCATATCACCGATGAAGAGAGGTAAGGCATTAGGCAAGAAGGTTGTCTCGCGAAGCGCAAAGGCAGGGTTGCAATTCCCAGTGGGAAGGATTGCTCAGTTTCTCAAGTCTTGCAAGTATGCGGAGAGGGTAGGGGCAGGTGCCCCGGTGTATCTTGCAGCGGTGTTGGAGTATTTAGCGGCTGAGGTTCTAGAGCTCATCGGTAATGCCTCCCGCGACAACAAGAAGGCGTGCATCGTGCCTTGCCACATCCAGCTCACCGTCCGCAACGACGAGGAGCTCAGCAAATAGCTAGGCCACGTTACCATCGCCAACAGTGCAGTGTTGCCCAACATCCACTCCGTCTTACTCCCTCGCTGCTGTGCTTCAGCAACCCAACCCACATCCACTCTATCTTACTCCCTCGTTGTTGTGCTTCACCAACCCAACCAACCCACAGGTGTTTCAGTAGACAAAACCCCTTGAAGCCCACAACTGTAGGTTCCAGAGTTGCAGATATGGCCGACTTCCTCCACACTCCCTACTAGTGTGGTTTAGTAGAGGACCCTCTCTTCAGTCATCATTGTATTAGAAAAGTATTTAATTATTATTATTTGTCAAGATGCCTTTGAAAGATAATGACTTAAGCTTCAAGTTCTCTGGAACTTCATTTCATACATGGCAAACTAGGATCAAGTTGGTCCTCATGAAGAAAAGTTTATGGAATATTGCAAATGGAAAGGAGAATAAGCCTCGAGATCCTGCTCAAGCCACTGCATGGGAAGTTCGCGATGACAAAGCACAAGCCATAATCAAGCTAGAGTTGGATGATACCTACATCCATCATGTGGATGAATGCAACAATCCCAAGGACACCTGGGATGTTCTGAATACTCTCTTTGGATCCAAGTCAAAGAGTTCCAAGTTTGGACTTCTAGTTGAGTTTTTCCGTCTTGAAATGAAGCCTCAAACCTCACTTGCTTCTCATTTGAATTACATGAAAAGTCTCCTAACTCAACTTTCCGGTATTGATTTACGCATTGATGAAGATATCTCAATTGGTGTATTACTTAAATCCCTTCCTAGTCCTGAATATGACAATGTTGTATCAATGCTCACCAATATGCCGGATCCATGGCTAGTGGAAATAGAAGCTTCTTTGCTTGAGGAGGAGAAGAAAAATAAATTCAAGCAAGAATCTCCACCTGTTACTACAAGATCATCTACAAGAGAGGAAGTACTTTACCACAGGGGATTTTCTGGCAAAGGGAAATACAAGTACAATGACACCATCATTTGTGATTTGAAAAATAGTAGAGGGTTGTTCTTCATCGTGTTGAGAGGGATGTATGCTAGTTGTTTGCGTGAGATTTCCCGTCAGCAAAGAAGAATGGAAGTAAAGGGTCTCTACATCTGAAATCGGGTATGTGGCAGGGAATATGTATTTTGGGCAGATGTTGAATGCATGGACTCAAGTTATTGTTAAATCTGGAAGGTTTTGCAGCCAAGAAAATGATGAATCAGAGTCCATAAAGTTCAAAGCTCGTGCAACTCTTCATCAATGCAAGTTATGTGGAGATGTATCTGTTGGTATGCTGAAATGACAATCTAAAATCAAAGAAAGTGTCTTCTCATTTGCAAGTTTGTGCTTTTGGAACAGAGAAGTTGTGTCTTGTTGTATAGAGCATGCAAAAATTTAGGACTGCAGGATGTGCATAGCTGTTTCAAGATAGTAGATCAAAGAATTTGGCTTTGAGTTGTTCTGGAGGGTTATAGTTTGGAAATAGAGCTATAATTTTTCTTTTTGAATCTTGGCAATCCAAGATTTGGTTAGAAAGTTATGAGCTGTTCTGTGTAGTGCTCTATGAGAAAACATGTGAATTCAGCAGTATCTACATCACCAACTTGGTTTCTCATGAAAGTCAGAATGATTTTCCATTGCTATATCAGTGTAAACTCTATTTTGATGCAATAATGGAATGTCTATAACAGTGAAATGCTTGTAACAGCTAAATGGGCATGAAAATTTGCCTTATAAAGCCTTGGTAACTTGTACTTTTTGGTTTGTATTTTTGTGTGTTCTGAGAAAAAATGAATAGAAAGGATCTACAACTGATTTTGCACTAATTGAGGCAACCATGCTTTGTGGGGCAGTTTGCTGTAAGGGGTTGCCATCCCTAAAAAATAGGAGTTGTGTGAATCTAAAAGCTCATGTTGTCAGAGTCTCTATCGTGGTTGTTTTAGCATCGGATTCTCTCTTAAAGTGGTAAAATCTAAACTTGAAGTTTAAACTACTTAAGTGTTGAGTTAAAATCTCATTGAGGAGTGAGTGATCAGAAATTTTTGATAATGTGTTTAGTGGTGCTATCTCGTGAGATTTGTTGAGGTGAGATCCTTGGTCTTTATCATGTGGTGTTGTCTTGGGGGTTGTTAGAGGCTAACTACCCAATTCACCTACCATAGATTGGTGCCCCTGATCTGAGGATCTCTCGTGTTGAAGATCTCTTGCTGATCTTATCAATTGGGAAGTGTAAGGTTTGTAAACCAACCTATACAAAAACTCAATCATGGCAGCTTTTAGATATGAACCCTTTTTTGGTACTAAAAATGAGGATGCTAATTAGTTTATCAAGATATTGGAGTGGCTGGCTTACCAAGATCAAAGGGACTCTGATGCAGGAATGATTAGCATGCTACTTGAAGGTTCTACAAGATTATGGTGGAATTCAATGAATGAAGAGACAATGGCAAATTGGAATGAAGTCAAAATGAGTTCCTTACAAGGTTTGCAACTAAGCAAACTCCTAAGAGTTTACATAAATCTTTGGAAATGATGTTTTAGGGAGAAAATGAGGAAGTATCTAAATTTATTGCAAGATTTGAAGCAAAATGGATAGAAATTGCACAGAGTATGGAGCAACCTCCAATGATGTTCTTGAAAAAGGACAAGTTTGTTTCATTGCTCAAACCTAAAATTAGAGAAAAGATTCTGATCAAAACCGTGATACATATGAAGATCCAATTAAAATAGCCAAATAAAAGCAAAGGAAGATACAAAGGAGGTCGGATCAATCAAGAGGTATTGCTATGCATGCATTTTTACAGCCTAATTAGGTTGACACTACTGCAGGAAATGCAGGACAACAAGTTGTGAATCTTCATAGGGCATTTGAAAGAATGGAGAATGGGACTCAACAAGACCATAGGAAACCAAATGATGATATGATTAATAAACTGTAGGAACAGTTGGCAAATCTGAATTTGAATATGAGCTTATTGTAGGCAAGGCAGCCTCAAATGCAACCTAGATTTAGAAATAGATGGGAGAACTTTGAATGCTTTAATTACATGGAGAGAGGTCATATTGCTCTTGATTGCCCTTATCCAAGAAGAATAGGAGGGGAGATGTATCCCATGCCACAACGGAATGCTAGGCAAGATGCTAGACCTCAATAGGAACAAAGGCCACTTGAACCGGCTAGGCAACAATTGGAAAGAAGACCTAATGAAGGCACATCAGGTATGAATTTGATCGAAACCAGCATGTCTAATGATGGGGAAAATGTAGATGTTCTAGCTTACAAGAGAGTCAGAGAGAGGGATACTAAAACTGAAACTCAAAGGGCAACAAGGATTTAAAGGGAAAATAGTTCCAGAAACCAGCAGGAAAGCTAGACGACGAAGGAAGATTCAAATGGGGGACTTTGCTGTGGGAGTTAATCAAGTTCCTTAAAACCTGCTTGATGATTTAAAAGGAAAAAATGTTGATGTTACATATGGCCAGCTACTGCAGATGAACTCATCTCTGAGGAGGCAATGGCATGGTTTGGTTAGCATCAGGAAAGGAAAACCCCGAACTCAGCATGTTGGAGTGGTATACCTATCAGATGTGAAAAACATTATACCTTTCATGGATGCATGGATACATGGAAGGAAAATTGATCAATTTTATGTTGATGGTGGTGCACAAGTTTGTGTAATCATTGAAGAGGCAATGATGGAAATGCATCTTAAAATGAGAAGGAAGTCACTATTTAAGGTTAAAATGGCAAATAGCTCAAAAGTGAAATGTTTGGGAGTCATTGAGAACTTCGAAGTCAACATTGGAGGCCAAAGAGCATGTTTGGATTTCCATGTTATGCCTGTAAAACTTGGGGCATATCCTCTCATTTTGGGACAACCGTGGTTGATTGGTATGAGATCTGGACAAGATTGATATAGAGGTCGATTAGAACTCTATCTAGAGAAGCCTGTTCATAAGAGGGTGATCTTTGACATGAAAACAGGGTCCATCATTCAAAATAGACATGAAAGTGATGTTGGAGGTGATAAAAGTAGTGATTCAAAAAATTCCAGCCTTGATGGGGAAGATAGAGAATGGGAAGCTACCTTTTAGGGATGTTAACCTCTTTGGGTTGTCAATCCAAGGTTTGAAAAGAGAGGAAAAAGTTGTAAATATTGGTACAGGAAGTATAGACTTCATGTAGGAAACATGTGATCAACAACCTAAACTGAATGTTGGACTGCCCAAGCTTATGAATATGTTGGGAAATGACTTTACTAATGATGAAAGAGATGAATATTCAGCCATTTTTCAGAAATTCCTGAAACTGTTTGGTATGGAATATCACCAATTGAGGGGTACTAACAACATTGTGCACCATATTAGATTGAAAGAAGGCCATAAACCAGTGGCTCAAAAACTTAGAAGACTTGGTAAATTCAGGAAAATGTACTTAAAGTTGAAATCCAGAAGTTACTTGATGTGAGATTTATCTATCCCATTGATGATGCAGAGTGGGTGTCTCCTATTGTAGTTATGCCAAAGAAGAATGGAAAGTGGAGATTATGTGTTGATTTCAAGCCTCTTAATGAAGCAACTAAGAGGGACTACTATCCTCTTCTGTTTCAGGATGAGATCTTGGATAAAATAGCTAGTCATAAATTTTACAATGTGTGCGATGGATACTCCGGATATTTCCAGATTAAAATAGCAGAATAAGATCAGAAGAAAACAATGTTCATTATCCCATGGGAATGCTTCTGCTATAGAGTAATGCCTTTTGGTATGATGAATGCATATGCTAGCTTTTTAAGATGGGTTAGTTGGGTATTTGCCCCTTTCATTGGGAAATCTTTGCGCGTGTTTATGGATGACTTTTGTGTATACAGCTCAAAGGCATTACACTCTCAAAAACTTGATGGAGTTTTCTATAGACTTGATGAGGATGGCAGTTAGTTGAACCCTGATAAATGTAAAATAGCAAGAACTAAAGTGATACTCTTGGGTCATGAAGTATCTGCTAATGTTATTTCACCTGAGCCTAGTAAAGTTGAGGCTTTACTTATGGATTCTCCAAAAACTATAAAAGAACTTATGAGATTTGTTCAAAAGTTGAGGTATCTATCAAAATCATTCCATATGTTTGGCTGAGTATGTATATCCTTTATAGAAAGCAACTCAAAGGGATTCTTTATTTTGGATGCAAGTTGAAGAGGATGCATTAATGCAGATTAAAGAAAAGTTAAGCACTTTGCTAGTTCTTATGCCTCCAAACTGGGATGAACCTTTCTTCATTAGCATCAGTGTTGGGAAAAATGCAGCAAAGAGCCATTTTAATGCAGAAGGGAAAGGGGATGTCTTATATGACGCTTGTGTTTTATATAAGCAAATCCATTGGAGCGACTGAAAAAGCTTGGATGGAAGAAGAATTGTTGGTATGGGGGTTGGTATATGCAGTTAAAAGATGGAAATCATACTTGATTCAAAAACCATTTGTAGTACTTACTGGTTCTCAATTGCTTCCACATGTTTTGCGATCTATTGAAAATGCTCCAAGAGTTACTAAGTGGCTACTGGCTTTGCAAGAATTTGAATTTACATGAAGGAGAATACTGTAAAAGCTAGCTTAGCTGATATTTTGACTTATAAAGAACCAGTTGAAAGTGCAGCCATTATAAAATGGAAACTAATTCCACATTCGCGAATTCATGAGGAGATGAAGGATAACATTATTTTGAAAGACTGGCTATTTAAGATAAAAGGCCTCATGAGGAAGCTGCAAAATTGAGATTTGGCATATTGGCAGGGATAACAACCATAGAGCTCATGAATTTGCTGAAAATGCTCTTTTCGAGTATGTTGCTGCCATGAGGGTGGTAATCCTAGATATGAGGGCAAGGAAAGCCTTCACCTAATTGAAGAGTTTCTAAAAACTAGGGAGTTAAATTCATTGATTGATAAATACAAAAGGTATACCATTGTGAGAAAGGCTAGGGCGTATGTGCTCATAAATGATCAGTTGTACATGGATTGATAACGTACTGAGAAGGGTGCTGGATAGTTCTGAGATTCTTGCTTGCTTATCTTCCTATCATGAGGAAGTATGTGGTGGTCATTTTGGTTTTGAGCTTACCAAAAGAAAAATTCTACTAGTAGGACTTACTTGGCCTAGTCTGAGTGTTGATGTTGCTCATTGGTGTAAAAGTTGTCATGCTTGCCAATCATATGCAAAAAGGATACTAATTCCAAAACCTGCTAAATCCATTCTTGCATATGGATCGTTTGAGAAGTGGGGTTTGGATTTTATTAGACCTTTTCCTGGTATAGAAAAAGGATAGTCTTACATCATTACTGCAATTGATTATATGACCAAATGGCTTAAAGCTAAGGCTACAAGGAATTGCAAGAAAGAGGATGTAACTCAGTTCCTCATGGAGGACATATGTTGCAAATTTGGAATACCACTAGAAATAGTGACAGATCAAGGTCTTGGTTTCAGAAATAAGCTATTGAGAGAATTAACAAGGAAACTAGATTTGAAACATATATTTGCTACTCCTTATTACCCTCAGTGTAATGGATTGGCAGAAGCATTCAATGGAACGTTACGGAAGATTCTCTTTAAGTTGGTGGAAGATCATCCTAAAAACTGGGACAATTATCTACATCAAGCTTTGTGGGCTTGTAGAACAATGCAGAAGAAAAGTACAGGATTTACCCCTTTTCAGTTAGTATATGGTCAAGATGCTTTATTACCTATGAACGTCATGTTCCCTATGATGGAGTTTGTAAAAAAAGCATCAATTAGATCAAATAGAATTGGGAGTTGATAGAGGATTGAAGTTGCATATCCTATTGGGGGTAAAGGTGCCTCTGCCTAGCCACATGTGTATTACTACATTGACAGTACCCGCCATTGCACACTGCAAGTGGCGGGCATCTGTTATCGTCACTTTATTATTTATTCTTTTAGTGACATTTTGAATAAAGAAAGGCCCAATCACACATTGTGACTGTTGGAGTTTCCATTTGGTCTCTCTCTCTCTCTTTCTTGCTCTTGCTCTCCCACCATAGCTCTTCCAAGCAAGCTTCTATCCTTCTCACCTTTCAATTGGTATTAGAGCATGGTAGCTTGAGCATTCCGACTTGGTTTTGGTGACTTCATCTTCCTATTAAATCCCTACAATCATTGGGTCTCCTTCTTGGCAACCATAGCTGACTCTCTCGAGATCCTGTCACTCCCCAACTTCCCGAGCACCTTCCAGGCCCCCTTGGGCATCCTCAAGAATTCCAACAAAGGTATTCATTCATCTTCTTAAGGGTTTTATGCTGGTTGTAGGTCTACAGGTCTAAGAAGAAGAAGGGGTAGCACCATTGTATCTTGCGGCTCCATATCTTGACATAGGACTTTGTGGGACACCTTAGGCTTGTTGTGTGCCTTCTTTGGCACCCCTTGAGCTTTCTATCACCCTGACCAGCAAAAAAACATGAGCAACAACCCCATATAGACATCGTGAATTTGCATCAGTTTATGGCAGCTCCTGGAGAGCTCATCCCAGTCATTGGTAGTCTCATTTGGGCACTATACACAAAGTTTATGCTTGGCATTTGATCGTGAGCCTTGGCATTGAGCATTGATGTGATTTAATTTATTTTTGGGACTGTTATACACAATTTACAAGCATCCCACAATAGTACTACATTAGCATTTTATGTCTAAACCACTTTGGCATTGACATTGGTTGCCCGTCAGTTCCCAAATGCTCCCCGAATGCTAGGGGAATGTATGCCTATGATGTGAGATGCTTTTGGGGATGAATTTTCTCAGCCATTGACTATTTTACATAGTCTACAAGCATCCCAAAATAGGGCAACCCCCTATCATTACATTTTATGCTTCTGCTACATGGTCATTTGATGTCCGATTATGCTCGGTTGGTGCCTATACATATGGGAAAGTATGCCTATGGTTTTGAGCTTGGATTGAGCTATCGTTTGCTCATTTTTAGACATTTATTTGCTGCTAGAATATTAGATAGGATTACTGGCTAGGAGCACACTACTCATGTTGTCACAATAGAGTGTGACATGCATGACTTCCTGCATGCCCAAATAATCAAGAAGCTTCATGAGCCATGCTGCCTCACATGCAGCTAATGCAACACCTCTATACTCTACCTCAATAATAGAGAGTGCAATTGTAGGTTTCTTCTTATTGCTCTAGTTGACCATACTACTACCAAGGGAAAATGCATACCCACTAGTAGATCTCCTATCATAGGTACTTCCTGCCCAGTCAACATCTATATATCCTATAAGCTCCAAAGGCTTACCATGCTCATAGAGTAGACCATAATCTGATATAGCCTTCACATATCTCAAGATCCTCCTCACTGCATCCAAGTGAGGCTTCATAGGCTTCTACATGAACTGGCTAATCAGTCCAACTAAATAGCTAAGATCCGGTCTAGTAATGGTAAGGTAAATCAGTCTACCCACCATTTCTCTATACATAGTGACATTCTCAATCTCATGTCCAACATCTACAAGTAGCTTAACATTTTGCTCCAATGGAGTGTTCAAATCCTTGCAATCCAACATACCATACTTGGTTAACATGTCTTGTGCATATTGCTTTTGCAACAACCAAGTACCATGATGTGTAGAGACAACCTCAATCCACTTCTATCCACCCAAATCTTTGACCTGAAATTCAACAAGTAACATTTCCTTGATCTCTCCAATTCATGCTACATTATCACCTGTAGTGATCAAGTCATCCACATAAATGACTAATACCACATAACTAGCCCTTGTCTTCTTTGTGAATAGGCTATGATCAACCTTGCCCATAGTGAAACCAAGTTTTTGTAAGCATGCACTTATCTTAGCATTCCAAGCTCTAGGTGCTTGCTTCAACCTATATAATGCTTTCTTTAATCTACACACATGTGTAGGAAAGTCTGGATGTACATAGCCCTCGGGCTGATCCATGTATACTTCCTCAACCAAATCACCATTGAGAAAAGCATTCTTCACATCCATTTGATACATACTTCATCCTTTAGATGTTGCCAAAGCAATCACTATCCTCACGGTTGCCATTTTAGCAATAGGGCTGAATGTCTCCTCATAATCAAGACCATATTGTTGTGCATACCCTTTTGCCACAAGTCTTGCCTTGTATCTTTCCAATGTGCCATTTGATTTTCTCTTCACTTTGTATACCCATTTGCAACCAATAGCCATTTTTCCTTCACGCAAATCAACCAAATCCCAAGTGTCATTTTCAACCAATGCTGAATATTCCTTATCCATTGCCTTGCACCAATGATCATCCAAAATAGCTTCATATGTAAGCCTATCCACAGGCTTCCTGACTCTTTCTGATCTCCTCAATTGAGGTGCAGTATGAGACTCTCCTCTCTCATGAGATGGTACCTATCTATGTCTCACACCAGGAGTCACAATTGATGGAATACCAAACTCACTATCCAAGCTGTCAGTGCCAGGTGAATCATAACCACAAGTGAGTGGCCCTATACATCATCAAGTTTGCCTTTGCCTTTATCCATGTTTCTTCCCCTCATTGGCGTACCCATGTCAATGGACAAAGATGCTAAAGTCGTCAATCTACCTGCTGTCCAAGGACTAACTAATGAAGTAGCATCTTTAGAAGGCCCAAAATTTTTTCCACTTTCATTTGTACCTACATGTACATAAGGCTCCTAACAACTATCATCATCATTCATCAAAGTGATCTTCTTCTCATGCCATCATTTCAACTCATCAAATACCACATCTCTTGATACCAATGTCTCATGAGTAGAAGGATTGTAACATTTGTATGCTTTCCTATCTTGTGCTTACCCAATAAAGATGGCCTTTTCTACCTTTGGATCAAGGCGAATGGTCGCGAGGTTACATGTACCAGGCAAACTGCTAAGGTGGAATTCTTTCAGGGAGGAAAGACGACTTTGGTCAAATTCAGTGCCATGAATTTAGGTATCCATGAGTGTCTACTCGGAATGGATTGGCTTAAACCTAATGACGCTCACATTCGTTGTGGAAAGGGCCAAGTTTCCTTTTGAAACTCTGAAAGGGAATTAGTCACAACTCAAGGAGAGGCTGAAAGTCCAAAAATTCAATTGGCCAAGGCATCTCGGATTATAAAGGGAGTCAAAAAAGGATTGCCTGTCTACTTGATTAAGCTCAACAAGTTAGATTTGAAGCAAGAGTCTAGTGAAGGACCTTCATGGCTAAAGGAATACGCGGATGTATTTCTTGAAGAGTTAACAGAACTTCCACCTCAAAGAGAAGTGGATCATGAGATTAAGCTAGTACCAGGAGCTGCGCCAATTGCAAAGAGACCTTATAGGATGTCTATACCGGAAGCAATTAAGCTGAAGGAACAACTCAAGCAACTGCTAGATCAGGGCTACATCCGTCCTAACACTTCACCATGGGGAGCTCTAGTACTGTTCCAGAAAAAGAAGGATGGAACACTTCGACTATGTATTGATTACAGAGGGTTGAATCAATAAACTGTCAAAAACAAGTACCCTATTCCTAGAATAGATGAGCTTCTTGATCATTTTCAGGGTGCAAAGATCTTCTCCAAGATTGATCTCAGGTCGGGTTACTATCAGATAAGGATCAAGGAAGAAGATATCCCAAAGATGGCCTTCAATACAAGATATGGGCACTTTGAGTTCCTAGTTATGTCATTCGGGCTTACGAATGCGCCTGTCACCTTCAACAGGTTAATGCAGGATATTTTTAGGCCATATCTTGATGACTTCGTGCTCATCTTCTTTGACGACACTTTAGTCTATTCCAAACAGGAGGAAGCTCATGAGACCCAACTTCGGATTGTCCTTGAGACAATGAGGTCACATAAGCTATATGCTAGGACGAAGAAGTGTGCATTCTTCAAACGTCAGATTGAATATCTGGTATTCATCGTATCAGCAGAAGGAATCTCAATAGACCCAGCCAAGGTCAGAGATATGCTCGAATGGCCAATACCAACAACTGTCAAAGAAATACGTAGCTTTCTGGGATTGACAGGATGGTATAGGGTCTTCATCAAAAACTATGCTTTGATTGCAGCACCTCTGACGGATTTACTGAAGAAGCAAACATCCATTGCATGGTCAACTCCCAAACAAACCAGCTTTGATAGATTGAAGAAAAGTTTGGTATCAGCACCTATCCTAAAACTTCTAGACCTCAGCAGGAGGTTGAGGTAGTAACTCATGCTAACGCACTTGCCTTAGGATGTGTGCTCATGCAAGAAGGTCATCTTGTAGCATACTCTTCAAGGAAATTGAAGAGTCATGAGAAGAATTATGCTACGCATGATCTAGAATTATTAGCTGCCATCCATGCTCTAAAGCTTTGGAGACATTACCTGTTGGGTAACAAGTTTACTCTAGTGACTGATCATAAGAGTCTCAAGTGGATCTTTACCCAGAACGAACTCAACATGAGGCAACGTCGGTGGATTGAAGTGCTGGAGGAGTATGACATTGAAATCAAGTACCGACCTGGAAAAGAGAATGTAGTTGCTGATGCACTCAGTCGCAAGGCATTCCTTAATTCTCTAATCTTGCAAAATCCATCAACAGCTAGATCCCTAGCTACAAAGGTATCTATGCCAAACAATCCAATACTTGAGTTAACTGGAGAGGAAGCATGCCATGATCCGGCCTATCAAAAGATGCTAAGGGAGATCTCTATCAAGGATTAGGACCAAAAGCTACAAGCTAAATATCATGAAATATTTATTAATAGTGGACTTGTCTACTATAGAATGAGGTTATGTATATCGGCAAGCCAGTCACTTAAGCAGAAGATATTGTGGGAAGCTTATGATTCCCCTTTCTCAGGACATCCTGGCTATGCCAAGACTCTCAATGCAGTTAGGAAGAGCTACCATTGGGAGAGGATTAAAGGTGAGTTCTCAACTATATCACCGAGTGTTTGTCTTGTCAATGTATCAAAGTTGAACATGTCAAAATGCCAGGGAAGCTGCAACCGCTTGACATTCCCCAAATGAAATGGGAATTCATCAGTATGGACTTTGTTGTTGGCCTACCCCAAGTTCAGGGAGGATACAACTCCATCATGGTTGTGGTTGACATGCTAACTAAGGTTGCACACCTTATTCCTGTAAAGACAAACTATAGAGCATCAGACATTGCAAGATTGTTTATCAAGGAGATATTCAGGCTACATGGGCTACCAAGAAGAATCGTTAGTGATCGTGATTCTCTCTTCACATCACACTTCTAGAGAGCCATCTTTGAAGCCATTGGGACTCAACTCTATTTTAGCACAGCTTACCATTCCCAAACGGATGGCCAAACAGAGCGAGTCAATCAAGTCATTGAGGATATGCTTAGGGCATACTGCTGTCGTGAGCCGAAAAGGTGGATTCAATACTTACCTTTGGTTGAATTTTCCTACAATGCTTCTTACCAACAAAGCTTTCAGATGACACCTTTCCAAGCATTGTATGGTCATGACTGTCGAAGTCCCCTAAAATTCTCAAATCCAACCTTGAGGGTTGAAGCTTCAAGGCAGATGTTGGAAGACATGGATGACCAAATAAAGTCAATAAGACAGGACATCCAAGCCGCCAAGGATAGACAGAAGGCATACGCGGATTTGAAGCATCAAGATAGAATCTTCGAGGAAGGAGACATGGTCTTCATTCGCGTACGCCCAAAGAAGAGTTCCCTATCCTTAGGAGATTGCAAGAAGCTAAGTCCAAGGTATTATGGGCCATACAAAATCCTCAAGTGCCTAGGACCTAATGATTATAGACTGCAACTCCCGGAGAACCTAAAGGTTCATAATGTATTCCATATCAGCCTATTGAAAAAGTATGTACCGAATCCTATCCATGTAGTGCCTAAGGCCTGACAGGATCTTCGATGCTAGGGAGAGACAACTGAGATCCAAAACCTTGAGAGAATGCCTCATCCAGTGGAAATATTATCCCGAAGAGGATGCCACTTGGATAGATGAAATCACTTTCAACCATCAATATCCCCAATTTATCTCGAGATGATCACATCTCGATTCCTCCCAGGGGGAGAGAATGTAACATTTCCGAATCAAAAATACGTATCCTTCGCATGAACCTCCTCCTAATAGGAGGTCATAAGGATAATTAAGTTAGGATAATGAAAAATTGTTTTAACTATTACTCCCCTTATCCCCCCATTCAACTGTCGTGTTGGAGGGGAGGGAATAGCAGGAATGATCAAGCTCCTCGATGGAGCTTGTAGGGGGAAAGGCTCATGCGTATTGACGCATGGGGGAGGGAGGATCCCCCTCCCCTCACCTATATAAATGCTATGGGCATAGTCAGGGAGTGGAAGTTGGCCACCGTAGAACAAGAGGAAGACGCTGCCGTTGTTGTGAAGGGAGAGGAGGAGGAGAGACCCTGTCGCTGTCGTGAAGGTGGGAGGATCTGCCGACACCACCGTGAGAGGGAGAGAAGGAGTGGGGCCGCTGTCGCCAATCGAGTTGCATTCGGCTCCTTCCACGTGGGAGTTTGAAACCACAGAAGGTTTTGGAAGCTCCTTGGAAGCTTCCAAGGGTGGGCTTCCTAAGCCCCCCTTCATGTGGCCCATTTAAGCCTTCCTATCACACCTCCCCCCCCCCCCCCCCCCCCCAAAATTGTTTTGAAGGACCTTCATGTGGTCCTTAAGCCCCTTTTTCCCCCCCAAAAAAATTCCCTCCTAAAGGTCTATTTAAGCCTTTTCCTTCCCCACATAACATTCCTTTTTTTATACACCCCTTGCTTCCCTTTTTCCCGTGGGGTGTCGAGGGACCTTGAAAAAGGCCATTAAGCCTTTTCCCGTGGCTTGATAAGCCTTGCTCTAAAAAGGTTGTTCTACCCCCTTCCCGTGGGGGTTCTTTCCCTCCTCCACAAAAATATCCCTTCAAAGGTCTTTTTATACCCTTTTTCCCCCTTTTTCCAATCCGTTAAAAGTCCAGTTAATACCCCTTTTCCGTGGGTCCTATCCGAGGCCTTTAAAAAGGCTCATTTAGCTTGTTCCTTTGGATTTCCTTCAATCTCCCAATTAGCCTGAGTGCTAAACCCCTTTCTGTGTATTCAATTCGCACTGGAGCTTTTTTGAAAGGAAGGAAAAAATATTCATAAGGGACGGGTGAATTACAAAGGGAGTTTCGCAAAGCCGCATCCAAGACGGAAAGGCCGCATTCGCGATGGCTCCTAAGAAAGCCCAAGGCGCAACCGCAGGAGGATCATCTCCTAGCATCCACATGGACATCTCACCACAAGTCCAGGTTTTCTTCCCTAATTTTTATTTTTATGTTGTTATAATTCAATTGTGCATGGATGATTTTTTTTAGATAAGATGCATTTTTTGTCTTAAATACTTTAGTTAATTTAGAAAAATTAGCTCACGACGGAAGAGTTCGGTCATTAGTATTTTTAATAAAACAAACAAAATAAAGTGAGCAGAAGATTGATATGCATTTCTAGCAAGTAGTTTTTGTGCATTTCAATGAACTGAACTTAGATTAATGTCCATATTTACAAAACATAATTAAGATAGTGCACTCCATTTAGGCATGGAACTATAAATTGCATGTCACATTATTAGGACATATCTTCTTCGCAATGAGTCATTATGGAAAGTGCTAACAATCCATAGGAAATTGCAAGGCATGAAATGATTCTTAAGTTGAATAACTCTAGTCAATTGGTATAAATATCGTTTCTCAACTGCATAATTATTAGAAAAGGCTACATGTTTTAGCATGAATCTTGTTTGTAAGTTATAGCATGATTAATTGGAATTAGGCTATAACCTAACCTATGCTTGATCTTAAACCAAAAAAGTTAGGGTTTGAAAATCAACTTACACGTAGATAATAAGTCATGTGGTTATGGAAATGATAGTGTAATTATCTTCAAGAATAGACAGGTTAAATTGGCATAAACCTAAACACCTAAAACCGCGAAGTACTCGTTTAGAAAAGGGTTAATTCAATGCAACGTATCCCAAGGAACTGTCCTCAACTAGTTTCACCATATAAGCATAATGGTGAGCTGCATAACCTTCAAAACCAAATATTTTAACAGGGTATCTGACCCTGTTAGATCTGCGTACAACCGGATCACTCAATGGAGCCTTTACATTACTATGAGCTCTCTATACACTTGGTGTCCTGACTAAAGGAATGCCAAGCTCATCATCCAAACTCTCCAAATCACTAGAATCTCCATCAAATCCCAAATGAATGGTAGATGCATCATTACCATCTAGAACTTTCTTCTTTCCTTTGTCCTTCCTTGCAACACTTATAGATCCACGTGAAGATGTGGGGCTACTCCTTAATCTCCTAGACCAAGGGTTCACTGTAGGTGTAGTACCAGATGATGTTTTTGGTCCACTAAGACTTTGTGATTATTGTTTATCTTTTTGCACATAGTTGTCGTGATCATTATCATCATCCAAAACATCACCAGCAGGTGTATACCAACTTCCCATCTCATCAAAGATAACATCCCTCCTCACCCTGAACTCACTTGACAGGGTTATAATAGTGATACCCTTTCTGCTCTAAAGAGTACCCAATAAAAATACATTTTTCAGCCTTTGGATCAAGCTTCTTCCGTAGCTCATCTGGCACATGAACATATACAAAAAATCCAAATATCTTAAAGTGCGATACATCGGGCTTCTTGCCAGTAAAGCACTCTTTAGGAGTCATCCCATGAACTGTAGCTGTGGGAGTTTAGTTTATAATGTAGACAGCAATATGGATAGCCTCAGATCAAAAATATTTGGGCATATTCTTTTCAGCCATTAATGCCTGTGTAACTTCTGCAATATGTTTGTTTTTTCTTTCTGCAACACCATTTTGCTGTGGGGTATACCTGCAAGTAAATTGCCTCTTTATCCCAATGTGAGTCCTCAAGAAGCCATTGAACTCATTAGAGAGGTACTCTTCCCCTCCATGTGATCTCAAGCACTTCACTTTTAAGCCTGTTTCTATTTCAACAGCTACCTTAAAAGATTTGAAGTGCTCAAACACATCACTCTTTTCCTTCATGAAGTATACCTATAGCTTCCTTGAACAATCATCAATAAATGTGACAAAGTATTTGTTGCCACCAAGAGATACATTCTGTGTAGGCCCCCAAACATCTGTATGTACTACATCAAGTATATTTTTGCTCACTTCTCTATCATGCGAGAAGGGTTTTCTCGCTTGCTTACCAAACTGGCATGCTTCACAGACTTTATGCAATTCTGCAACTCTAAAAGAAGGCAACCCTGTAACCAATCATCTGGATTGAATTAATTTTAGCCATTGCAAATTTGCATGTCCAATATGTTTATTCCATATTTCAATATATGCAACTACTCCTTTTCCTTTAGCATACATAGCAGCATCCATTGCAGGAATTCCAGCATCTAAAGTGAACATTCGATAACTCTACTTTCTTTTGTGACCAACCTGCACTTATCATTAAAGTCTTCTACAAAACAACCTTTTGCATTGAATCGGACCTGCAACCCCTGCTTTACCATTTGGCCAACAGACACTAGATTCTTTGTAATTGATGACAAATGTAATACATCTGTCAGACTCTTTTTTTGGCCATCATACAAGGACAAGGGAACCTTTCCAATGCGTGAAATTGGGTGGCATGAATCATCACTTGTCTGCACATAACATGGATTTTGTAAGTCCCGCATCTCTTCAAACCATTCAACATGACTAGTCATATGATTAGATACACCTGAATTGACATACCATACATAATCATGTGTCCATTTTCCTGTAACTGCATTCATCATATGATGCATAACAAACAGACGCTCATTTTTGTTTCATTCTGTCGTGAAGACGATGCATACTTTCCTTATTGCAATTTACCACTGCGAACATCATCCTTCTTTGCATAGCAATGGGCTGCAATATGACTTGTTTTGCCACAATAATGGCAAACAATAGCAGAATTTCCAGAACCTCTATTCTGCCATCCACCTCTTCCTGTAGAGCTCCCCTGCCTCTAAAGTTTCCTCGGCCTCCTGAAACCTGCATTTCACCAAATTGCTGATTGAACCTATTTTGCTGGTTATCGCTAGCATGTCCCATACCACGGCCTCTGGATCTACCACATCGCCTTCCTAAACTTGAGTAAAATGCTTGAACTTGTTCACCATTTTTTTTAGATGAGTCACCCTGCATATTGATCTCTTTGGTAAATGAAAATGGCTTCCGTACATATACTAAAGTAATAAATGATTTCTATGCCTTCTCATTGTTAAGGCTACTCAAAGTGGATGAAACTAAATCATCATCATTAGGCATTGCATCAATCACTGCTAAAGCATCTGCGATGCTCCTCACCTTCAACACATATTGACAAGACATTTTCCCTTTCTTCAAGGCATTCAACTCTTGCTTGAGTTGAATCTTTCGTGCATTTTTTTTTATTGAAAACATGTTTTCAAAATTTATCCAAGATGCATGTGAAGTTTCTGCATTCTTGATATGTCCCAACATAGTATTATCAATGACTACAGATAACCAATACATCACCTTTTTGTCTTTTTCATTCCATTCTTTCCATCACCTAAAAAAAACTTATAAAGGCCCTTTCCAATGAGGAATTTCGTCACACGGAACTTCCAAGAAGGGTATTTGTTCTTGTCGATCTTCTCAATAATGGGATTTCCACTATTCTCTGCCATTATCACAAATAAGGATACAACACATCAAGCTAGTCTTCTACAATCTTTCACAACACGTGCACAACGTAGCAATGGATGAGGAGATGGCTGCATTAGAAGCCAATAATACTTGGGATTTGGTACCATTACCTAAAGGTAAGAAAGCTATTTGTTGTAAGTGGGTTTACAAAGTCAATCATAATGCAGATGGTTTAGTTAGTAGGTATAAGGCTAGGCTGGTTGCAAAAGGCTATGCTCAAACATATGGTATCAATTATGAAGAGACATTCAGTCTAGTTGCTAGGATGGCAACTGTTAGATGTGTGATTGCCTTGGCAGTAGCCAAAGGTCAGAGTTTGCAGCAAATGGATGTTAAGAATGCCTTCTTGCATGGTGAATTACAAGAAGAAGTGTATATGGAACAGCCAGTAGGTTATGAGGATTTAGAGCATCCCACATATGTGTGCAGGCTAAAGAAGGAGCTCTATGGACTAAGGCAAGCACCTAGAGCATGGTCTAACAAGATTGGAGAGTATCTTCTCGATATTGGATTTTGTATTTCTGATGCTGATCACTCACTTTATGAGAAAGGGAGATGCATGTTTGGTCATCATAGTCATCTATATGGATGACTTGATTATTACAACTGCTTGGTGTGCAAGAATTGGGATTGAGCTCGAGGGGGAGTGTTGAGATATCGAGCTCCACTCGTGATACGCCAGGGTGACCGTTGTGTATTTATGTCATCGACTTGTCAGTTGCAGACGCGGTTGGTACACCGCCCATGAATAATAGCTACATGACAGCTATCCTTATCTACTCTAGTTCGTGGCTCAGATAGTATGCCACCTTAGTTAGTTGAGTTTGGTTTAAGACCCATATATAGGGTTCTTCTATTTCTTTGTATGAGAGTTCTTTTGGCTTACACAACTAAGAAGAGGAAAACTGTTTTCAGCCTCCACCTCTATGCGTATTCCCCCATTGTGCAAGCAAGAAAGCTACAAGTGAGACTTCTTCCTTCTCTCCCACAATCTTGACAAGATTTGGGTGAGCTGAGATACTTTCTTGGCATTGAGGTAATCAGATGTGATGATGGTATATGGCTGTCCCAAAGCCAATATGGCTTGGATATGTTATCCAAGTATGGTATGACAGCATTTAAGCCTCTTTCAGTACCATTGGAACAAAATGTGAAGTTGAGTGTTGACATTAGGGATGAGATAGAAGACCCTACTATGTTCACGAGGATAGTAGGGAGTTTGATTTACATGACTATCACAAGGCCAGACTTGAGCTATGTTGTTGGCCTTGTCAGCTAGTTTATACAGATGCCTAGAAAGCCTCATTTGGATGCAATTAGACGTATATTGAGGTATGTGAAGTCCACTTTACATTATGGAATTTTTTATGAGGCACGTAAGGACGTACAAGTCTTTGGATACACAGATGCAGATTGGGCTGGTAGCATGCCAGACAGAAGATCTACAAGTGGATTCATGTTTTCCCTTGGTAGTGCAGCAATTACATGGAGCAACAAAAAGCAACCTACAGTTGCTTTATCGAGTACAGAGGCTGAGTATAGAGGCGTTGCTATGGCAGCATGTGAGGTGGTATGGCTGCAAAAGTTATTAGGTGATTTGGATGTGTAGGGAGATGGTCCAATTGTCATTCATTGTGACAACATGAGCATCATATAGCTAGCTAGGAATCCAGTGTTTCATGCTAGGACAAAACACATTGAGGTGCACTACCACTTTGTGAGAGAGAAGGTACTTGTAGGAGAGATTGACTTGGTATATGTCAGCACACAGGATCAGATAGCTGACATCTTAACAAAGGCATTGGGTGCAGAGAAGCTTCGAAAGTTTCGAAGCTTACTTGGAGTTGCAGAGATAGAATTGAGCTTGAGGGGGAGTGTTTGATTATGGACCGCATGGCTAGATGAGTCTGCATGTCTACACTTAGCACATTGGTGGTCATTATGATACTCACATGGCCACTGACTTAACACTTATTATATTTAGTTTGTTACACCTACCTACAGATGGCAAAGATATAACACCAGTCGATTAGTGTAGCCGGTTATGCATTGTTTGACTAAGAAGGCCACTTTCCTTTATGTTGTATCTTATCTATACTTTGTGTACATTGTATGGTGTGTGGAAGAAGAAGAAAAATCAGCAAGAAAACTTTTGATCCTCCATCTCTCTTCTTGTGTTCTTGAGTGAGCTTCCTCTTGTGCATACATGTGTGTTTGGCACAACAGCTCAAACAAATCCCCCCATCACGTGATTCTTGATAACCATTGTCGTAGTCCAATACCCTATTCATGATGCAAATACTGACTGCTGACCTTTTTGACTAATACACACAGTATCAATGTCTCTACAATTTCATTTGGTTTTATTGTATCCTTTAGTTCCTTTACCAACTCTTTGAGAGTTAGGCCTCTCAAATCCACATTCTGAGAGGTGACTTAAGAATCCTCAAAATATCTTTCTTATTCATGGTCTCTTTTAAAATATTTATTCTCCCCTCACTCTCTCAAATATTAATGCCCAATATATTAGAGATATATTTCTTTGCAAGATTTAGTCTTCTTTTGTTTACTCTCACACACAAGCTAGTTATATTTTTTAATGGTCTCTTCCTCTCTCTTTGAATCCTATTGGACTTTCATTCAAGCATGTTAGCTTGTATTGTAATGAACTATTAGCATTTTCCAAAATGTCAATCTTATCCGTTAGCTCAAAAACACTTATTTGTGCAATTAATAATGTTTTTCTCATTTCATGTATTTGAGCTATGCAAGATGTAGAGCATAACTTTATACAATAGCCAAGTATCCTATTATAACATTCTCCAATATATCTTATGTAGTCATGAATATTAAAAAAAGGAGGAGGTTTACCTATAGAAGGGTCCTTGGGATAAAAATTTCCATTCACCCACAAATCTATATGCTTCTTTCCTTGTACTCCCAATCTATTAGCCTCCATCTCATCTTGTAGTACTCAATGTTGTATACTTCTCCAAGATGTATAAATTGGATCTAGTTGAATGCTAAATTTGTACTTATATATGCTTGCATTTGTATTACTTGAAGAGGTATTGCTAAATATTTTAGCAAATCAACCACAAATGAATCTCATATTGATAAGAAAGTAAGTGCAAAGAAGAGAATGGCAAGAGAGAATGTTGTATGAAAGGAAGATGTAGGAGAAAACAAATGTGATTTTGGTACAAATATCTCAAAAATACAAAATCTCCCAAGTTTCAAGAAAAAAATGCCAAAAAGTTGACCTTGATATAAATTAAAAGATGAGGGCAATTAATGGCTAACTCCTTCATTGAACCAAATATTGTCTCATTAATCACATCTTAGCAACCAATTTTGGTGGTTTCATTCTTTCAAAATCTAAAGTAATTAACAACTTAATCATTTTTTTACAAGTACCTTTTTTTAAGCCCTTTTGGCTTTAATATATCTTCTCTCTCACAAAGTGGTAATGCACCTCAATATGTTTTATCCTAGCATGGAACATTGGGTTCCTAACTAATAGTTAGTTGCTTATGTTGTCAAACAATGAATGACAATTGAACCATCTCCTTGCATATTCAAATGATCTAGTAACTTTTGTAGCCATACCACCTCACATGTTTCCATAGTAGTGTTGAAATGCATGGATCTAGAGCATTGCTATGGTGGATGGAAGAGAATGAGAAGACTCATGATAACATTAACTTAGAGATAATGATGTCACACAAGTGAATTAGGTTCCAAGATGGAAGCTTGGACTTATAAACACAATCTTGTGTGTATAGATAATGACAGTGGACTAAAAATACAAAAAGTACAATGACATTGCATTCAAATGATAGGCAAGTACAATTCTTTATAGTCCTTTGGGTAGGTATCACTTTTCACCATTGTGCTTATGGGATTGAATCCCTTCCACCGTAAAACCTCACGGAATCCACCATGGCACGGAATCCACCGTGAAATATGCCTCCTGGCATCAGTGTGCCTCTCTCAATACATCATGCATCTCGTGCTCACACACACATCTACGTAACAGCCCGTCCTGTCCCAACCTATAGAGTTGGCCAGCAATTAATTGGTATGGCTGAATTTTTCAGATGAGTCTCCTTATCCTGGCTTTCTCAATAGGTCTCTTTGGCAGGCCGTTTTCTAATACTTGGACAACATCGTATGCCCAGTAGGATGTCAAATCAGCTCTAAACAAGTCCCCTTCGCTAGACATGCCAAAGAGGTGCGCCTCCAGTAAATTGTCAAGGATGCCTTGGCCAGCAGCTTCCCCAGTGGTTATGCGGGACATGTGACTCCATACAAAGAGGCTACACTGGGTGTGATTGCCTAATTCTCAACATCCCTCCTTAATTACAACCAAAAATGCACAATGTGTAGATGCTTTAGTGAGCAACCACCTACAAAGTGTGGAAAAACCACCACAAACATGGTAATCATCTAGAGGCTATTGCAAACAAAGCTAAGTGTGGGTACCAACAACATGGTGGACATCCACAGGGTGTGACAGGGACTTCACAACGTGTACAGAGACTATAGTTCCAGGTTACATGAAGGGCTTACAAGCTTATGAAATGAGCATTAGAGCAAGGATATTAACAAAAAAAGGATCTAGTAAAAGTTTGGGTCAAGGACCAACAGGCCACCTTGGTGGTTTTCTTCATCAGATATGTCATGGTAGGCATACCAAATCTTCTTTTCTTTGTCCTCTTCTTTGATGTAGTCCACTTTTCTTTTGACTTTGCTCTATTGGTCTTCATGGTCTTCTTCTCCTTTGAATTCTTTGGTCTTCTGGTTGATATTTTTTGCATTGTTCTTCTTTTCCACCACTTTGTTTGCTTTGATCTTTTGGTCCTCTTCTTCATGGTCCCCCTCAAGCAAAGAGGTCACATACTTAGTAGTTGGCATATTAAGTAGAGTGACTAAAACATCTTCAAGGCCTTTGTATGGAAACACTGATTGCACTTGAAGACAAGTAACTCCATCCTTCTCTGCAACTAGAGCACACATCTATGTAGTGTAAATGAGCATTAAGAGTCATATTCTTCTTCTTCTTCGAGTTGAAGATCTTCCACATTAAGATCTTCTTATTTGTCATTAGCATGACCAAGAATCAGCGTCAAATGTGAGATAGAATTAGTAAGAGAGTTAGTCTTTGAATAAATAAGATTAGTGTTAACTGACACTAGGTAGTATCAAGAGATACTATATATTTAAACCTTCATTGTTAGATCTTGATGTTGGAGCACTTACTTACTAATTTGTTGTGGTTTTCTTACTAGATACTGAGTGTTATAGTAGATTAGAATGGCATTGACAAGCTTGAGTTGAAGAAAGTAAGAGATTGAAGAAAAAGATGAGCTTGAATCTTAAAGGCTATGGTGATCTAGGGGGCTGACTAGTTTGTTTCCTAATTTTTGCATGTAGAAGCAATCATTATAGGAGAAATCTAGTGGGTAGAAGGCCTATGAGGTGGGCTTCAAAAGCCCTATGGTGTCACAGAGTAAATGGTGAACTGTTTGTGCAACATCAATCGTATGACCTACTGATGGCGCAAATATGGTAGTGATGACAAGTTTTTGAAATGATGGAGCTATAAACCACCAATGTCAAACTATGATGTGACACAAAGGAGTGCCTTGAAGTGAGAAAGAGGTCCTCAGAAGGAATTTTAGTGAGATTTGTCTTGTATGAAGAGATATGAAAGCTCCAAGTAGGTTAGATACAAGCTGGCTATGGTTGCCATGAAGGAAAAAGTGAAGTTGGAGTGAGAAATGATCTCATGGGCTGACAATGATCTAAGTAGAGATAAAGAGGAGTTGAAGGAGGAGTTTGATGACCTTAGCCATGCTTACCATGGCTCTAATACCATGTTGGAAAGCATGGATCTAGAACAGGCTATGGTCGATGATGGAAGAGAATGACAAGACTCATGATAACATTGACTTAGAGATAATGACTATCACACACGTGAATTAGGTTCCAAGATGGAAGCTTGGGCTCATAAACACAATCTTGTGTGTATAGACAATGTTATTAAACTAAAATGATAAAAAGTACAATGAAATTACATTCAAATGATAGGCAAGTACAATGCTTTATAGTCTTTTGGGTAGGTAGCACTTTTCACCACTATGCTTATGGTATTCGGTCCCTTCTCCTAGATTTCCTGCACTTCCCTTAGCTCAACTCCTCCATACAAAGAGGCTACACTAGGTGTGATTACCTAATTCTCAATAATTAGCACCTCTATGCGTAGCCTCAGTACTTGATAAAGCAACTGCATGTTGCTTTTTGCTGCTCCATGTAACTATTGCACTACCAAGAAAAAACATGAATCTTCTAGTAGATTTTCTATCAGACACATTACCAGTCCAATTTGCATTTGTGTATCCAAATACCTATATATCCTTACCTACCACATTAAAAAGTCAATAATGAAAAGTGGACTTCACATACCTCAACATATGTATAACTACATCCAAGTGAGGCTTTGTAGGCATCTTCATAAACTAGCTAAGAAGGCCAATAGCATAGCTCAAGTCACAAGCCCTATGATAGTCATATAAATCAAACTTCCTACTATCCTCATGAACATGTTAAGACTTCAAGCTCGATCTACTATCTTTGGTATGACCATACCCAACACTTGAGTTGTCGAGCTGTACTACATGATGCGGACATTAAATAAGTTGGTGGTTAGGACTTAGCCGTTTGGTGTGAATGGTCCCAGACCTTAAGTTGTAACTATTCTCTTTAGTGATGTGTGGAATAATAATGGAAGATGAGAGAGCACTCTGCTCTGAGTGTTGTCTCTTCACTCTTGTCTCTATCTCTGATTCTTAACATGGTATCAGAGCACCCATGACTGGGCTCTGTGGAGTGCATGCAGGAAGAAGATCTGAAGACTGACCTACCAAGGTTGAAAGGAGAAGAAGGGTTGTCTGCCATTGTCTTTGTGAAGGTATGCATTTTGATCAAATGGAATCTATGCTTCATGTTAGTGTTTGAGGCTTCTGTGGGAGTTTTGGGGAGCACTCTTGAGCACACCTAAGTGTTCGTCTTCATCATCATCATCAACATTTGCTGCTACTAAAGACATTCTTGTAGGCTGCGTGTTGGTGCCAGGACAGAAGGCTGTCTCTGTTGGCTGAAAATCAAGCCATTGATCATCTACAAAGTGCTATAAAGCATGTTTGCACTCTTTGGAAGGTACTTGAATACCACAAGAGGCTATTGCTTGTGTTGGATCTCTGTTATGAGCTGGAATCAGAGTATACATATTTGTAAAACAGTCCTGAACTGTTGGGAAAGTGAAAGGACAGCTTGCATTTGATCATCATTGAGCTATAGAAGCTCCTGGTCATGCCCAAAAGCATCAACAAGACTTAGACATTTGCTTGGAGGCGGTATGTACATGTTCTCATGTGTTGGAGCTGGTGTTTTATGACTAAAATATTCTGATCTGGAAGCCATTGACAGGCTGAAAACTGTTATTGAATGCGGGCAGCAAGCATCATCTTCTATTGAAGCATGTTATGACACTGTTGATCTCTATCAACTGTATGCTATTGGGAATATGTTTGGGAATGATTGAAGCATTGAGTCGGGCATTGAGCATGATTAAAAACTAAAATCTGTAGCTAAAATTGAATGCATTTACATTGTCTTAGCTGGATACAAACTGTAAATGCAATGTATGCCACTGGCTATTGAAGACAGCTTGTCTATGGGTGCCCATATGGTCATGTAGTGACCTTGATACTTCAAAGTGGATGTATGGCATGTTTTTGAGCTATTTTGGAGCTAAAAAGGCTTGATTTCACTGAGTATTTGCTGACTCCAATCTGTGAACAAGTTATTTGACAATTGTACTTGCTGGTTATGCACTGTTTTGTACCCGTATGCTTATGTCTGGACTGCCACATGTACTAGCAGATATTCTAGAGGGTTTGGGACATGTATGACATGTATACACATTGATTTTGGCCTTGAAATTGCTACTGGTTACTCACAGTTTATAGTTTTTAGACTGTATGTATTTACCCTGGCACAGTGAGGTTGCAGGAGTTTAAGCTGAAGCAACTACATAGCATATGTATTAACTGTTATACCTACGGGTTAGACCACATGTTTGTGGATGTTTTTGTGGTTGTAAAGAGCTAAAATTTCCTAGTTTTTTTCAGAGAATAGCTGTAGAAAACTGTCATAAACAGTCAAGGACTGAAGTTGGTCAGAGTGACTTGTTGGCTTGCAGGAAGTCAAGCAGTGTTGACATCATGGCAAATATAGAAAGAACCGACAGCATAACCCAGATTGTGGGGGAAAAGATTGACAGTAACAATTATGCCATATGGAAGTTATGCATGGAGAACTTCTTAATAGGGAAAGGCTACTGGGAGTTGGTGACTAGAGCAGAAGCTGTGTGAACCTGAGCTCCTAGAGTGACCTACGACTAATCGGAGATGACTACACCAAGCTTGGACAGAAAGAGCTCGTAGGGTGATGCACGGGCTGTCTCTATGTATATCAGATGCCATGGTAATGTAGATAATGAACTGCAGCTCTCCTAAGAATGCATGGGACATTTTGGTCAAGTACTATGGCACAACCACAAGTGCCAAGAAGATATAGTTGAAGTAGAAGTTCAACAACATGGAGAGAAAGAGCAGATCTATACAGGATCATGTCACGGAGGTTAAGACCATTGCGGATCAGCTGGCATCTGTTGGTTCACAGGTTGAAGATGAAGACATGGTTGCTGTGACTTTGAATGGCTTGGGGCCTGAGTATAAGTCTTTTGACACTTTTGTGTCTGTGAGGGCTGAAATGCCTAATTTTAATGAGCTAGGTGCATTTCTTATACATGAGGAGGTTAAACTTGGCTTGGCTATAGGGTCAAGCAGTTCTAAAAATAAGGATGTAGTTTTTTATTCGAATCAGTGCGATCGTGGCAGCCGAGGTAGAGGCTATGGATCTGGCAGAGGAGGCCAACAGAATGCATCCTATGGCAATAACAACCAGCATGTATCAAACACAAGAGATGGTGGAAACTTTAGAGGTAGGGGGAGATCTAGCCCTAGAGGCAGAGGCTCCTGGCAATAGCACCATCCATCTGACAATCCCAATAGGGATAAGGATTGTCACTACTTCGGGAAGTATGGGCATATTGCCAATGACTGCTAGAAGAAGCAGGGCAATCAGAAGGGCAAACAGCATGGACATTTTGCTACGTCTAGTCAGTGAGATGATTTCTCAGGTGATAGACTGTTTGCCATGCAGTATGTAAAAGACAGGGCTATTGAAAAATGCACTGATGATGCAGTTTGGTACATTGATTTAGGGGAATCGACCACATGACCCCTCACAGTGATTGGTTTACTGATATGGTGGCTGAAAAACATGGCTATGTCTGTACAGGTGATGACACACAACATAGCATTGTGCGTAAAGGCAAAGTGCCTCTTGTGGTTCATGATGGTAGAAAGAAAAATTTGCATGATGTATTGCATGTTCCTTAGATTACGAAGAACTTACTGCCTATCAGAGCAGAACTTGCAGGTTAGATTCAATAAGCATGGCTGCTTTATTGAAGAGTTTGGCAATGGATGCAAGTTGATAGTTCGCGGACACAGGAATGGCAGAATGTTTACTCTTGATGCTACCTTGCCAGAGCTGAATTCAGCTATGTTTGCCCATGGTTCTGGCACTATCAGAGATTTGGAAATTTGGCACAAGAGAGTGGAGCATGTGAATTTGCAAAGTCTACAAATTATGTAGAAAAAACAACTTGTTATAGGTTTACCCAAGTTCCAATATTCAGATATTGGTCATGTATGCGATGCTTGCCAGTTTGGTAAAAAGTAGTCAAGGTTGCCATTTGTTAGGCATATAAGGCAAAGTACACGTCCGTTGCAGTTAGTGCACTCTGATGTTTGGGGGCCATCCCATAATGCATCTATGGGAGGCTCAAAGTATTATGTGACATTCATTGATGATTACAGTCACTATACTTGGGTTTACATTCTGAAGACAAAGGATGAGGTGTTTGCTGTTTTTCAGCAGTTTAAAAAGTAGGTTGAAAAGGAATTTGACTGATATATCTTTTGCTTGAGATCGGATAGCGGTGGGGAGTATGTGTCAAATGAGTTTGGCTAAAAATGGCATACGTAGGCAGCTTACCTGAAACTACACTCCTCAGCAGAATGGGGTAGCGGAAAGAAATAACAGGGTCTTGATGGAAGCTGCTCATGCCATGATGAATGAGAAGAAGATGCCGCTCTATTATTGGGCTGAGGCTGTCACGACAGCCATGTATATCTTAAATCGTACTCCCACTGCTGCAGGTATTCATGAGATGACACCATTTGAGAGGTTGTATGGCTATAAGCCGGATGTAAGTCACATGAAAGTCTTTGGCTGTCTTGCTTATGTGCACATTCCAGATGAGAAAAGGAAGAAGCTGGATCCAAAAGCACATAAGTTTGTTTTCATTGGATATTCACAGGAGAAGAAGGCATACAAATGCTATGATCCCTCTACCAGGGAGACTTTGGTGAGCAAGGATGTTATTTTTTATGAGATGGGTTCTTGGTATGTATCATCGGCTATAGTGCCATCGGATATGCCTTCCACTCATGTATCTACAGTTGATTTGCAGCAGAGCACTGCTATGACAGGTCCTAGTAGTCAGAGAGTATCCCCATGGACAGGGAGATTGAGGAGCTCACCGTCCACTGACACCAGTATGTCAATGAGGGGGAGATATGATGTCTTGGACAGCAAAGGAAAAGAGAAAGCTACTGAGGATGCATCTAGTATGATGACACCTGGTAGAATGACTTTTGGATATGAGTTTGCTGATACTTTAGACAGTGAACTTGGTATTCCGACTGTCTATAATCCTGGCACAAGGCAGAGCAGGTACATTCTGCCTCATGAGAGAGGGGAATCTAGCAGTGCACCATAGCCTAGACACTCGCAGAGGGTTAGATACCCTGTTGATAGGTTGACATACAATGGCTACTCTGCAAAGAATTATGCTTACATGACAAAAGTGATGGAGATCAAAGAACCAGGTACATATGCTGAAGCAGTGAAAAGAACTAGTGTGCAGCTATGGACGAAGAAATGAATGCCTTGGATGAAAATAAGACATGGGATCTTGTGCCAGAGCTTGAAGGGAAAAAGACCATTGGCTGCAAATGGGTCTACAAAATCAAGTGCAAGTCAGATGGCAGTGTGGAGAGATACAAAGCCAGGCTAGTCGTAAAGGGGTATGCCCAACAGTATGGACTTGATTATGAGGAAACATTTAGCCATGTTGCCAAGATGGCAACCATACACACCGTGATTGCTTTGGCTACTGCTAGAGGCTGGAAATTGCAGCAGATGGACGTGAAGAATTCCTTTCTTAATGGTGACTTAGCAGTGGATGTCTATATGGTTCAGCCGGAAGGGTATGTTCACCCTGATTTTCAGCATTATGTATGCAGGCTGAAAAAGGCATTGTATGGGCTGAAGCAGGCTCTGAGAGCTTGGCATGCTAGGATCAGTAACTACTTGCATAGATTGGGATTTGCTGTTGGTAGGGCTGATCAAAGTCTATTTATGAAAAAGACAGAGACAAAGGCTTGGTAGTGCTAGTTATCTATGTTGATGACCTGATAATCACAGGTGATGATGATTTGGGGATACAACATGTTATGCAGATGCTGAAATTTGAATTTGACATGAAAGATCTAGGTGAATTGAAGTACTTTTTGGGTATTGAGGTGATCAAGGCTGAAAATGGTTTATGGCTGATGTAGACACACTATGCCATGGAAATGCTGAAGAAATATGGCATGGCTGAATGCAAACCATTAGATACACCTCTTGATCAAAATGTCAAGCTAGACATGAGCACTGGAGCTGAAGTAGAGGATGTGACTATGTACGGGCAGATTTACTTGACCATCACTAGGCCTGACTTGAGCTATGCTGTAGGGCTCATAAGCCAATTTATGCAGAAGCCCATAAAGCCATACTTGGATGCAGTTAGACGCATTATGAGATCTGTTAAGTCCACTGTAGAGTGTGGGTTGTTTTATGTCAGAGATAAGCCCTTGAAACCCATTGGATACACGGATGCAGATTGGGTAGGATGCTCATATGACCGTAGATCTACGAGTGGATATGCTTTTGGATTTGTAGCGCCATGATTAGCTAGAGCAGCAAGAAGCAGCATACGGTTGCTTTGTCGAGTACTGAGGCAGAGTACAGGGGTGCTGCATTGGCAGCATGTGAGATTTCATGGCTGTTCAAGCTTATGGCTGATTTGGACATACAGGTAGATGCTCTAGTGAAGTTACTATGCGATAATCTAAGTAGTGTACTCTTGGCCATGAATCCAGTATATCATGCTAGAATGAAACACATAGAGATACACGATCACTTTATCAGAGGGATGGTTCTTGCAGGACGAGTTGATCTCATGCATGTAAAGACTGATGAGCAGGTTGCGGATATCTTTACCAAGTCCTTAGGTAAAGATAAGTTCAGTGTTTTTAGGCAGCTGCTTGGTGTGCAGATGTTTTCTTGAGCTTGAGGGGGAGTGTTAAGACTTCAAGATCGATGTACTATCTTTGGTATGACCATACCCGACACTTGAGTTGTCCAACTATACTACATGATGCAGACATTAAATAAGTTGGTGGTTAGGACTTAACTTGTAAACGCCCCGAACAACGTAGTATGCTTAACAATTATGATATTCGCTTGTTTTCGAGACTTAATATAAAAGAGAATGAACACTTAAAGCTGAAAGTGAAAATTACTCACAAAATTACAGTCATGAAAATGTAAAAGTAATGGAGACAAGATTGAGGGTTGAAGATGGGCAACCCCCCCCCGAAGGAATGTATTTCTGCTCAACCCAAGTCCCTTAGGGAAGAGCTCAGTTACAATCAACCTGAGAGTGAGAAGAAGTAATTCTCACTCTCACAAGATCATGCAAAGATGTACAAACACACATGCATTATCTATTATGCAATGATAAAAACTGATTTCTTTACAGTATGAGAGAAGAAAAAGGGGAATTCAGCCTTTCTCCATCGTTGATCAGCAGTACATGGATAGGGCTTGCTTCTTGTAGCTAAAATGGAAGAAAGAGCTCAAGAAGGAGGTGCTGTAATGAATTTACAGGCTTGCTGTCTTGTAAAACAACAGTGATAGAAGAGAGAATATGGAGGAATTTGATAATGGAGAAGTGGGGGATGATGATGGGGATGGATGGGGCCAGTTTCTGGCTATCTGTGGGTTCTTTACATGAGTTTACAGCAAAGAAAAATGATGTTGAATGAAGAAAAACGAGCTCTTATTTATAGGAGAGGGGAGAGCTAGTACAAAAGGGGAAAGTGGAGTAGCACAAGACAAGTGTCCAGCCACATGTCATGAGATGTGACAAGTGGTGGAACACTTGGAAACTTGTGTGACAAGTGTCTTGACACTTGTCTCTTCTCTATGGCCTTCCTTTTTGGGTTGAATACTGTCAAGAATAGAAACAATCAAATTTAGTAAGCACAGTCAGAGTACAGAACTTACTATTTTTTGAATGACATCCCTATTTTTTAGGACTAGCATTTTTAGGCTAATTCGAGGCTCCTAAAATTTAGGGACCTCCTAAAATTTAGGGACCCCCCCAATATGGGTATCATATGAAAGCTTTTTCCGTGTACATCGCAAAAATGGTATCCGAATCTTCATGTGACTTTCCTATGCAAAGAAATGTGCATTTCAAGCTTTCAGCCCACACATGCACATTATACAAGCATTTCATGATCATGCCATCTTGTTGATTGTAACTGTCTGTTCTGGTGGATCTAGCCCACACTTCAAGGCATCAATCCTTTCTGTGTGCGAGTCTAACCCTGATATGCGTGAGTTCTAGTCACAGGCGCCCAATCGGGTCATATAGGTGGAAGTGTGAACTATCTTTTCTCTAACCCACCGTGTAGGTCCACCATAACCTGTGACCACTCATCAGTGGCCAGCTCCAATGCACTTTTCTTTATATCTAATTAGTGCAAAGGAAATAAATTTAATAAATCATTATATAGACAAATTAATAAAAAAGGATACAAATTCTGTTTCTATAGAGTTGTGACAGCCCTCTGGCTTTTATTCAGCTGTCCTCAGCTGAAAAGCTTCTTGATATTGCTGTAGAATATCTGGGTAATCCTTCATGAATTTTTCATCTACCCACTGTGCATCTGTTGTGGGTAGATTCTTGAATTTTAGCAAGAATTTTCGTGTCACAAGGCCACTTCTCGTGGTTCGATCCTTGAGAAACAAAATCTTTTCAGGTTCCAAGAGTTGCTCTGTTTCTTCAACTTCTGGGGGATCTTCAGTAATGGGTTCCTTTGGTTCTGGTCCTATGTAAGGTTTTAGCAAACTTACATGAAAAGCATTGTGTATTTTCCAATGAGTAGGAAGCTCAAGTCGATAAGAAACTTCATTTATTTTCTCAATCACTTTGAAGGGTCCAAAGTATCTACTGGAGAGCTTTGGAAAAGATGAATTTTGACCAGAACCTTGTTTGAGCCTGCTTTTATCAAACTTTAGCAAGACATATTGACCTTTTTCAAAAGCCAAAGGTCTTCTTCGTTTATCTGCTTGCTTCTTTTGTCGCTCTTGGGCAACTTTGATAGTGGCTCGAACTTGATCCATTGCAGTTTTTAAATCTGAAGCAAACTCATCAGCAGCAAAAATCTTATCTTTAGTGCGAATAATTGGAGGAGGAATCACTTTACCCTGTACTATTTCATTTGGAGCTTTCCCTGTGGATGAGTGCACTGTATTGTTGTAAGCAAACTCCAATAATGGAAGATATTTCTCCCATTGTGACTTATGTTCACTAACATAAGCTTTCAACATATCCAAAAGAGTGAGATTCATCACCTCTGTTTGGCCGTCAGTTTGAGGATGAAAAGCTGAGGAGAACTTTAAAGTGGTTCCCAAATTCTCAAATAAAGCACGCCAAAAGTTACTTGTGAATTTGGAGTCTCTATCTGAAATGATCTCAGAAGGCATACCATGTAATCTGAAGATATGTTGAATGAAAAGTCTTGCAGCTTGTGCGGATTTCAATGTTTTATGACATGGAATAAAATGTGATTGTTTGCTGAATCTATCAATTATGACCCAAATCATATCATGACCTTGAGGTGTTCTTGGAATACCTGAGATGAAATCCATTGTGATAGATTCCCATAGATCTTTGGGCACTGGAAGAGGTTGTAACAATCCTGGAATCTTCTGCCTATCATATTTGGATTTTTGGCATACCAGACAAGCCTCAATGAAGTTATGTGTATCTTTTCGTAATGTTGGCCAATAAAAGTAGCGCTCAATTGCACTTAGAGTGGCTGCCCTCCCTCTATGCCCTGCATAAGGGGGTTCATGACTTTCTTTAAGCACCTTTTGTCGAACAGGAAGAGTGACACAAAGGCGATTGTTCATGAGAAGGTAACCGTCTTTGATGGAATAATCTGGATGAGAACCTCCTTGCTGTAAATTTGACCAAATTGCTACAAAATCAGTATCTTCATCATAAGTATTCTTCATCGTTTGAAAATCTTCATAATGAGCCACTGTAATAGTTGCAATGCGAGGCACTCTAGAAAGTGCATCAGCAACTACATTTTGTTTCCTTGGAGTGTACATAATTTGAAAATGAAACATCGACAAGAAATTTTCCCATCTTGCATGTTTCTCCTGCAAATGCTTTTGAGTCTTGAAATACTTCAAGCTTTGATGATCGGTTTTAATAAGGAATTCATTACCTAAAAGATAATGTTTCCATATCTTTAAAGCATGAACCACTGCTAAGAGCTCCTTTTCATAAATGTCATACCTTTTCTCTACATCATTTAGACGGCGGCTTTCAAAGGCTACGGCATGGCCTTCTTGATTTAGCACTGCACCAATACAATCACCGCAAGCATCTGCTTCCACCACAAATGGTTTTACCAGATCTGGAATGATAAGAACAGGTCCAGAAGTAAGAGCTGTTTTCAGCCTTGTGAAGGCTGCCTTCTCTTTTTCCTTCCATTGGAAAGAGATCTTCTTCTTTGTAAGGTCATGAAGTGGAGAAGCCATATGTGCAAAATGCTTGATGAAGCGGCGGTAATAAGAACATAAGCCAAGAAACGATCGCACCTCATGTACATCACGAAGATGAGGCCATTCTTGGATTATCCTGATCTTTTCAGGATCCATCTGAATCCCTTCAGAAGAGATGACATGCCCAAGGTAATTTATTTTATGCATGAAAAATTCACTCTTTTTACCATTTACCAAGAGTTGATTTTGTTGTAGTAATTGTAGAACAATTTCCAAGTGTTGATGATGCTCCTCTTCATTCTTGCTAAAGACAAGAATATCATCAAAGAAAGTACCGACATATTGTCGATGCTCTCTAAAGATGCGCTCCATCATTCGATTAAAGGTGGCTGGTGCATTGGTTAATCCGAAAGGAACCACCAAGAATTCATAAAGACCGTATGAAGTGCGGAGAGCAGTTTTGTGTACATCTTGTGGTATTACCCTAATTTGATGGTAACCACTCTTTAGATCAATGCGGCTGAAAACCTTTGAGCCTCCTAGACGATCCAAAATGTCGTCAATTCTGGGAATAGGAAACCGATTCTTCACAGTGATTTTGTTGAGGGCTTGATAATCAATGCACATCCTGAATGTGCCATCTTTCTTTTGAACAAGAAGAACCGGTGAACAAAATGGTGAGCTACTTGGCCTAATTAGCCCACGGTTGAGTAGGTCTTCGACTTGCTTTCTGATTTCTTCTTGTTGAGGACGGCTCACACGGTATGGTGCTATATTAGGAGGAGAACTGCCCGGGATAATATCAATATGATGGTCTTCTGGCCTTTCTGGGGGAAGCTGATAAGGAAGATCTTCCGAAAAACAATCTTTATACTTTTCCAAGAGCTGAAGTTGCTCTTGGTTTTTAGCATTCATATTATCTTTTACATTAGTGACATAAAGCAGACAACATTGAACACAATCCTTAATTGCTCTAGAGACTTGCATATGGCTTACCATAGGTATGGTGTCTCCAGAAACTCCAGCTTGGATCTCGTACTTCTTGCCTTTGTTGGTGAGTTCTACCTTCTTTTTCTAAGAGAAGATGGTTGAATCTACTCTATGATTCTAGGGCATGCCAAGAATCACATCGCAACCATCAAGGTCTCCGATACAGAAGGTATCTTCATCACTGTAGCCTTGAATTTGAAACTTGAGCTTGCCAATGTAGGGTATCACAGTCTTCACTGTGTCACCTTCATCAGCATTTAAAGCTTGGCGAACTTCTGCCGGAGTGTCCATCTCTTCGTTCTTTAATCCAAGCTCTTTAGCTAATTGCAAGGAAATGATATTTTCATTCGCCCCAAGATCTATCAAGAATAGTGCTTGCTTACCTTGCAACTGTCCCCAAGCTTTTAATAATTTGCGCGTCTCTGGAGTGTGAGTTGTGTTTGCAACTACATCACTGATAGCATTGATTTTCACTGGCGACTTAGGCTTGTTGTCAGAAACCTTGCTTTGTCCCTTGTTTGGACATTGCTTCGCTATGTGGCCTGTTTGTCCACATTTAAAGCACTTCCCTTCTTTCATGAAGCGTTGCTTTTCTTCTTCGGAAAGTTGCTTTGCTTGTGGGTATAGATTGGAGCGAAATTGAGGAGCATTAGGAGGTGCATAGGGCTTCATCTTTTTTTGATTTGATGGCTGCTTTTGCCACTATTTTTGTCCTTCATTTGGGGTTGAATACTCCTCATCATCAGCTACTCTCTTCTTATCATTCTTTTGGAATGATTTGTTGCCATTGTGCTCCATTTCCCATGTCTTAGCATGGTCAATGAGTTCCCTGAGACTAGAACAATGATAATGATTAAGAGCAGTACGAAGTTTAAAATGCAAACCTCCTTGAAACTTCCTAAGCTTTTCCGAACTGCTGATCTTCTTGAAATGTTGGACCTTCAAAAGTAGCTCCCAAAATCTCTTGGTATAGTCACCAAGTGACTCATTTTTCCTTTGCCAAAGCCGATCCCATTCCATTTTTACATCTCTTTTGAAATGAACAGGAAGAAATTGGCTTTGTATCAGGCGAACAAAGGACCGCCATGATTTTGGGGCAGCATGATCATATTCCAACCCCGTCCACCAAGTATGGGCTAAGTCGGTTAAATGTAAAGTTGCAAACTTAATCTTTTCTTTTTCTTTATACTTGTCACGACCATACAAAATTTGAAATTGACGAATAAACTTCAGAAGAAGATCAGGATTTCGGGAACCATCATACATACTGAACTTGATATTCTTTTCAAGTTGAGATAGTGACTTAGTCTTCTTCTTCTTCTTATGCCTTCGTCCATGCTCAGATCTTGAGGTTGAAGATGATGAAGTGCTTGATGGGGATGAAGATGGAGACGAGGGTGAAGAATGTCGATGCCTTTGACGATGATGAGGTCTTCCACGAGAAGGGTGTGACTCTTCATTACTAGAAGAGGATCCATCAGAATAGGCGCCAAATGACTTTGAAGAAGAGGATGAGCTTCGACGCGATCTCTTTCTTTGTCTTGAAGTAGAATGGGACTGCCTCTTAGAAGTAGTTGGACTTCTTGATCGGCTCCTTTCATTGGTATGTGGAGCCCCGAGAGAAACACCAAGGAAAAAGGAATTCTCTTGCAAGAAAATCTATCTTGTAACATCAACAAGCTTGTTTATCATGTTTCATATGATCACAATGAAGAAAAGAACACCAAGCACAACAAATCTTCATACAGCATCATGTAAATCTCCCACGGTTTTTAATAGAATCAACCATATTCTTCAACATCTTCACAAAATCCATCAATAGAACAAAGAAAGCAAAGAAATACACCATCTTTGAATGGAAATACATCACATAGTATTCATCTTCAATATCTTCATAGTCTTCTCTCTCAATCTCTCATATACAATCACTTTGTTTCAGTAGAATTGGCTATCTCTGACTCTCTCTATCACACTCCATCAATAATACATCATATCCTCACTACAATCTCTCAAAAATTACTCTCAATAATCACTCTTAGGTCGTGGATACTCCTCCCAAGAGGTATGTCTGATATGAAGAGTCACCAGAGCCACTACAGTGTCTCTTCACAGCTCACTACTGTCACTTCACTCTAGTCTTCTCTTGAGTCTTCAGCAGCTACTTCTTCCACTTCTTTCAGCTCTTTTGCACTTGTATTCACCTCTTTCCAAGGCTAGAAAACTTTCCCCAAAAGTCACACATACATCCCACAGAACACTTATAGAAGCATACAGAACAGTCTACAGAACAGTACCAGAACAGAGACAGTACAGAACAGAACAGAAACAGAACAGAAGCAGAAGCTCTACAGAAGACCTACAGAAGGTTACAGAAGGTCATCAAAACTACATAACTCATTCTCAAACCATTTCAAACTCTCACAAACCATTCACTAAACTTTCACAATATCTCATTCTTCATCAATCAATACTCCATCCCTCCTTACAGAAGACAATCAGAACAAAACAGACCAAAACAGAGCAAAACAGAAGGTATACAGAACCATTCAGAACCTATCAGAATATCACAAAACCACCAACAAGCATCACGAACTTCCAAAACACAATCATTATCATCCAAAACACTCTCAAACCACTTCCTAATCAATCAATCATCCCATAAAATCAACCATTCAGCTCTCAAAAGCAACAAAAATCAGCCAAAAAACAAGTCATTTCAACACTCAACATATCCCCACACTTAATAAGGAAGCGTCCTCGCGACCCAGGAAAAAGGGAATACAAGTTCATAGAAAAGCTCAACTTTGATCTTCAATATCTTTTCAAAAAGAATCCATCCACCACGACCCCATCTTATAACCTGTTTCTGATATAAAAATACAAAGAAAGGAAAACTCTTTATACATTAACACCTCTTATCAAACTAAAAATCACAACAAATTTGTAAAGGATATAAGAGTTTGCTTCTTCTTCATCAGCATCAGCTTCAACTCTCCACCCACGACCCCATCTCTACAAATCTCCAAAACATAGCTCGTACACAAGATCCAATAGGAAACCACCACGTTCGTTTGACATAAATGAACTCACAACACAAACACTAATACACAACACAACCATCTGAATGACTTCTTCAAAAAGAAGAGTTTGGCATTAAAAAGCTTGCACCATACATTGGAAAGGTATCAATGAAGATGATCCCTCTTAAAAGATTGATGTTGTCGGAATCGATCCATAGATAAGGATTCATCTACAAAGTTTTTAGGAGGATTTTGAAAAAATTGGAGACAGCACATCCTTTCCAACAGGACCAAGTATCTGCTAGGCAAACAGAGGGCATGAAAATACAGTATCTCCAGCTGTTGAGAATCAATGCTAACATTGACATTCATGCACAACTTTGGAATAGGCTTTGAATCAGTATGAGAGTGCCTATGCATATACGCCAGGTACCAAGCAAAGTGAGCAGTTAATCTCACTGAGGGATCTGCAGACTGTGAATATTGTTGGGCAAAATGAACATAGTTTTGATAAGCTTGACTGGAAGCTGTCCATTCCCCTGGAATTACTGGCCAATTAATCTGCGGTCCTGTAAGGCAATCATCCGAACTCCATCCCCTTCTTCTGGAAATCTGATTATCAAAACCGTCACAGTCACTAACCAACTGAGGTGGTTGAGATATGGAAGTGTTAGGAGAGGGTAATGGAATAAGGGAAAGTGGATGTAGGGAAGGATAGGAAAAATCATAAAAGGAAGAAAAGGTTAAAGAAGGAGTGGCAGAAATTTGGAAGGAATCACTAAGGAACGGTGTTAACTGATAAATAGGAAATGTAGAGGGTACGTTAACGAGGGGTGAAGGACAGGGTGGAGAAGGGGAAAATACCCTATCCTCAATAAAGGAACAATAAGTGAAAATAGGAATTTGAGGGAAATTGGAAGGTTGGAAAAGAAGTGGTAAAATTACTGTGGAATTAGTTTGACAAAGGGAAATATATATAGCATAGCGGTGAGCCAATTGTTGGTAATAAAGGAGGGTAGGAACAGAAGGTCCTAAGAGAGATCGTCTATGATAGGCATCAAAGAAGATAGCATCAAATGGATTATGTTTGGAAAGATAGGTTAAGACATCCATCCTCAGTTGGTTAGTACTCTGGTTAAAGGTAGGAGCTGTGTTTTGTCTTTGATTGAGGACCACCGAATCAATCATAGGATGCCACGAAGTATCCTGACAATCAGCTACTTTGGAGGAATAACTTTGAAACATATCAGCTATGCGCAACTCCAAATGATTGACATATAGAACAGCCTGTAAGACCACATCCCCCACATACCATGCCATATCTACCTCATCTGGGATTAACAAGTCTCCTCGGAGATACATGTATGACATCAACATGGTGTCTGGCGTGACAGAATCCTCAAAGACCATTCTGACTACCTCTGTCAACAACTCAGCAGACCAAGCCCCGCTCCAGCCATCCTCTGGAAAAGGTAAATCCATCGTGGAAAGCTTCATATAGAAGACCAACTTCTGTAAGTGGTAGTGGACAAAGAAAGAATGGTCTGGTAAGACACAGTCCTGAAACTGCTCAAAGGTAGACCATACCAAGTCCATTCTGGACTGCAATCTTTCCACTTTGTCTTGGAATAGAGGGCACAAAGTAGCCTGTCTCTGTAGGGCAGCCAAATCCTGCTGTGAAAGAGAAGGAATTAATGGAACAGGAGGGCTTGGAGGAACAGAGCGGGACTTTGCAAGCTGATCTTGCAACTGCTGGATTTGGAAGGCTTGGTTGGCCACTGTGTCATTAGCAGTCTGTAAAGCTGAAAGCTTGTCATCTAAAAGAACTTGGAATTCTTTCGCTTCGCTGGACATCCTCTCCTTCTCCGCTGAAAGGCTAGTAACCTGTGACTGAGCCTCGAATAACTGGGTCTTCAATGAAGAAATCTCATCGCTTTGAGTGGCAACCAGTTGGGTTTGCTGTTCCATTTGCTTAAATAGATCTGCTAGGGTATCCTTAGTAGAAGCTAACTCAGATGTTGCCTTATGCAACTGGTCTTTGGACTGCATGAGCTCCTCATAGAAAGATGCGTACAGCTGTTGAACATAGGCTGTCACTGACAACTCAATGGAACTTTGAATATCCTTGCAGAGGAAAGGAATGGCATCTCCTGAGACGAGACTGTTCAGGGAAGGAACTGAGATCTCCAAGGATCCTTCTCTATGTGCTCTGAACAGGTTATTGCAAGTGAGATACCCAGGGAGTTCACTGCCAGAAGTAGCAGGGATAGGCACTGAGGGAAGTACAACAGGGGCTTTGTCCGCTACCCTCTTCAAGCGTTTGCGCTGTATGACCAGGGGAGGCGGAGAATCATCATCCTCAATGTCAATAGGTGCTGACTCTTCTGAAGGTGGAGGAGGAGGTACTGGATCTGATGGAGGAGGTGGAGGCACAGTCTTCTGTAAACCTGAATAGGTCAAGAAGGCAGACAAATATGATCCATAGGTAACATTGGTAACATTACCCCTCGTGACTTTAACAAAATGCTGATCCATTTTAGTAAGGAGGTATGTGCTCCAATCAATGGCAACTCCTTTTAGCACCATCCTGGAAGCTGTGAAAAGCTCTTTGGACAAATAGTGGGATGGCGTTTTGGCAGGCATGAACCTGTCTTGAAGGAACTGACACATCGTCTTCCATACGGGATCAGTAATCATAGAAAACGAAACTCCTGAAGAGTTTATCACTTTCTTAACATCAAGGACTTCCCTTGTCTGCTTCTGCAACAGCTTGAGAATCTCTTCATTAGAGAAGAGCTGACGAGTGGTCACAAAAGGTTCTCCTTTGAAGGGTAAGGACAGAGCCTTCCCTAAGCCTCGAGACGTCAATGTCATAGACATGCCGTGGACTACTCCTGTCTTCTTGCTGTAAGAGGCCAGGAACTCATCACATACGGACGGATCCTCTGGAAGTAATGGAAAAGGAGTGGCCACAAAAGCAGCAAGTCCTGCCTTCGTGAGGGGCTCAAAAGTAAGTAGGGACGAGTAATCCCTACTAACTAGTGGGACGTACTGGATAGGGGGAGGAGCATGAGAAGGCGCCATTCAGATGGTTACACACACACCACAAACACAGACAATCAAAGAGAATGCCTGCAAAGCAACAGACAAAAATCCAAGGATAAGAGAATTAGCAATCAAAACGTGACACGACCTACTAACCCCAAGCAAACCACATCCTAGAAAAAATTTGACATGACCTTGAGACAAATGCGACCGAAAGCTTCATGCGATGCATCAGACAAACACCCTGAACCCCGTAGCAGGCAAAAAAAGAAAAAAAAAATGCATACCGTACCCATAACCGTAACTAAGACAGGAAACCAAAACCATACCATATCCAACACATATCAATACGACATCTATGATAAACCAAGACTGGACCATGGAAAACAACACTAATGACTGCGTATACCCATCCCACGAAACGCTTCATTAAAAAGGGGATTAAGTGCAGTGAGGGGGGAATTAATTTAATGAAGGGTTGATTTTAATCAATTATTAAAAATGGGTGAATTTTTATTAGGTGATAAACCTTAACAAGAAAACGGCGGTTCCTTATTATAAATTAAATTACCAATTATTAGGTTAAACGGTCCAGTTATTCGATTCCCGGACTTCGATTCCCGACTGGGTCTCTAAATGCAATTCATTGATTATAATTTAAGGTGATGTGGAGCGCTTTTTGGCCAGCGCGTGCTTATGTGACGGCTAGTTTATTTTAATTAAAAAAAATGTGTGTTTAGCGCGAATGCGCATGGAAACTGTGGGTGAATTAAAGGGTTTATTTTAACAATTAATTGTGATTAAGGGGGAAAATAAATAAATAAATAACATAAAATAAATACCTGGAAGGGGTGTGTATGTAATGCAGAAATGCGCACGGAAGAATTCCAGTAAAGGAAAAGCAAAGAACGCTGGTGAAACAACAATGAGAACAACTTAGCAGATGTGTTAATTTGGTTTATGTTGGTTTGTTAGTTTTATTTATTTTGTTTTATTTTTAGTTGTGATTTTTTATGTTTGAATAAATGGAAAATGAGCAAGGGAGGTGAGGGAAATTTTTGAGAATGTTTTTAGAATTTTTTAGAATTTTTTACAATTTTTAAAATGAATTTTCTATATTTATTGGCAATTTAGGAGTAAATTTAGGAAATGTGGAATTTTCAGAAATTATAGGGTAGGCAATTCCTAGCAGACAAAGTTCCAAAAATTGGCAAAAAGCACAAGGAATTTTTAGAAAATTTTCTGAAATTTTTTATGGAAAAATATATGTAGTGATTAATTAAGTCACCTAAATCACATTAATCACATAAGTCAATTAGGCATAAGTCAATTAAGTCAGGTTAGTTGGGGTAAGTCAGGTTAGTCTACCTAAGTCTATTTAAGTTAGTCAAGGTTGATTAGGTTAGTCGGGGTTAGTCTAGGGTGGACTAAGTCAATTAGGTTAGTCAGGGTAAGTCTAGGTTAGTTAAGTTAGTAGGGTGTAAACTAACTAGGGGTTAGGTTAGGGGTTAGGGGACTAACCCTAGTTAGGTTAGTTATTAACCTAAGTCTAGTTAAGTTAGTTATTAACCTAAGGTAGGTTAAAGGGTGACTTAGGTTAGTGTTTAATCTAACTTAGGTTAGTGATACTTGAACTAAGGTTAGAATCTAACCTTAGGATGGGTTAGGCAGAGCAGGAGGAGGAGGAGGTGGGGGTGGTGGAGGAGAAGAGAGGTGGGGGTGGTTGTAGGCGGCGAGCCGGCGACTTCTGGCGGTGTGGCGGCGTGTCGGCGGCTTCTGGCGGCGGCAGAGGGAGAGGCTTCGACGGCGGCGCACGGCAGCGACAGGGCGCAGGCAGGGGACGAAGGAGGGGCGTCGCGGCGTCAACCAGGCGGGGGCGGCAGAGGTGTGGAGACGAAGGAGGAGGGAGGAGGTACTGTGGAGGAGGCGTGGCGCGGGGGATGGTAGCAGAGGGGAAGGAAGGAGTGGGGGGAGGCGCAGGGAGGAGGAGAAGGAGTGAGGGGAGGGGAAGGAGGAGAAGGCGTGGGGGAAAGGAGAAGGCGTGGGGGAAAGGAGAAGGCGTGGAGGGAGGCGCAGGGAGGAGGAGAAGGAGTGAGGGGAGGGGAAGGAGGAGAAGGAGAGGAGAGAGAAGGAAGGGAGAGGCGATGGAGGTAGGGAGAAGAGGAGAGGGAGGTGGAAGCAATGGAGGGAAAAGAAGGGGAAGGAGGAGTAGGAGGAGGGGGGAATGCAGGAGGAGGAGGGAGTGGGGGGAGAAAGGAGAAGCACTGCGGGGGGCAGGGAGAAGAGGCAAGAAGAGAGAGAGAAAGAACGCACAGAGAGAGAGAGAGAGAGAGAGAGAGAAGAGGACGGTTGGGGGGAAGGGGTGGGCAGTTGGGGGGGAAGAGGTGGGGGGGGGCCCATGGGGGGGGCCATGGGGTGGTCAGGTGGGGGGAAGGGATGGGAGGCCCATGGGGGGGCCATGGGATGGGGACAAAGGCGCGTACCCCCGTCCCGCGCTCGTGCGCGGGGCGGGGTAAAAAAATTTGCCGTGACGGGATTGAAATGGCACCGGGAAGACGGTACGGGTTTCGCGGACACGACCGAGGCGCGTGGAGATTCGTAAAATCGAAAAAGGGCGCGTTCACGCGCAAAACGAGCGCGAGAAAAAACGTAAAAAAAAAGAAAAATTAATAACTCCCAATCCGGACGTCAAAACGAAATATTGTAAAAACGAAAAGTGGGCAGGACGACAGGGGGGAAACAAGAAAAATATGGGACGGGGGTTCCGGGAGGAGTAAAGGGCAGTCACGTGCGAAAACACAAAAAACGAACCAAAAACGCAATTTAAAAATTAATATCGAAAGATCCGTGCATCGGAATGAGGTGTGGAAAAAAGGAAAACTGTGCAGAAAGATGTGCCCGACAATCCGATCACATCAAAACATAATTCCGACTGAGGTAAGACACGTTCACATGGAAAAAACCCAAAAAACAAACCCGAAAATGGGATCGGAAATTAATATCGAACAAACCATTCACCGGAATGACATGCAGTAAGAAGGAAAAATGTCCCAGAAAGGAATGGCACAGGGTTATCATGTTAAAACACAGTTTCGGCGGAAATAGGAGGGGTTCACATGTGAAAAACTCCAAAAATACTCCCGAAAACTCATTTAAAAATTAATAAGTAAAAATCAGAAGTCGAAAAAGGGTGGAGGAAAAAGGAAAAAGGTGGGGGAAGGCACAGTGGACACGGCTGTCAAATCAAATTGGAATTCCGATGCAAACAGGGCAGGTTCACATTGAAAGATGTCAAAAATACGCACGAAAAAGTCGTGAAAAACTCGAAAAATTAATAACGGACAAACCATGTATCGAAATGATGCGAAATAAAAAGGAAAAATGTTAGGGAAAAAGCGTTGGTCAGGGCTATGACGTCAGATCACGGTTTCGAAGCAAGAAAAGCGCGTTCTCATGGAAAACCGGCTAAATTGTATAAAATGCTTCAAAAATTAATAACTCAAAAACCGGGCACCGGAATAGGGGTAGGTAAAAAGGAAAAATGATCAATTCAAAGGGAGGAACAGGGCTATAAGGTTGGATTTGGACTTTAGTAAACGTAGGGTGTATTCACATGGCAGGACCTTAAAATCAGGGAATGAAGGAAAACTGCAGGGGAACAGCCCCAAGGGTGGGTGGAACATACCCGGGTGGGTGGGAAGGGACCCCAGGAGGGTAAAAGCAAGTCATGGCATACATGCATGAGCAAGATAAGACATATGCAAAGGATATGCACGGTAGACGCGCAGGGACGTGTCCCCACACTTAAGACCTTAACGGATAGGGTTAACCGAGCAACAGGGACCTAGGACCATGCCACAGACCATCCACTAACTTCCCCACACTTAAAACATGACCGGCACGAAAAAACCAAAGTGTAGGGTTAGAAGAACTTGGCCCGTTTCGTCAAGAATCAAGGTTGAATGTCGACGGCACGTCCGGTGTTGTTGTCGGCGCTGGAGGGACCAAGACATCTTCTCAGCACACGTTCGTCATGGCAGGGACCACGCAGCAGTACCCAGGGAGGTAGCTGATGGAAGGAATCGTAGGAAATTCGTTGTCGATGATGAGGGATATTACACTCAACTCACAGTCACTCAATTGGAATGAAAGAACAGTCATTCGCCCCATGACTAATATCACTTAAGGAAAAAGGATTGAAACCCGTATCTCATACCCGGTTGAGGAATCGACAAGGGGGGAATGGTGTAGAAAGGAGTATGCCAGGGTGCACAGTTGATGGTGCATTAGTGCGTCCAACCCGTCTGGCATAGGTGCAAGAAGAAAGGCAAGGGAGCCTTACAGTGCCGTGTACAGAACAGGGTGATGTGTCTTGTGATGACGGTAAAAACCCATCCCGTGGGTGCATAGGGAAACTGGAACATACCTGACTCCAAGTGTCGTAACGTCCCTCAATCTCACCTCTCGGTAATTGATTGAAGAAACTCCAGTCACACTCAACCCACCCTCTGTCTCACTCTCTGTTGATAAATACAGAAGGGCAGCATTTTCCTGAAACCCATTGATGTAATCCTCACAAGCACTTGTGCAAAGGTTGTATGCCTTGTGCGCATTTGATGGTGCAACAGTGCATCCCGCCCTGTGCCGGCATACGGTGCGAGAAGGAAGGCCAGGGAGCCTTATGGTGCAGTGCACAGAACGAATTGTGCTTTGTGCTTTGAGAGGCCCATCCCGTGGGTGCAACACTTCATTCACACTTCTCACCTCTCATTTGATTTGAAGGGAAAAGGTTGGTCTCTCGCCCCACCCTCTGTCTCACTCCCGGTTGATAGATACAGAGGGGCAGCCTATACTCACTTCCCCATCTGGTTAGGATGAAAGCTCACATCACTCAAGGGGTTGTCGAGGAAGATCGCGTCATCAGTTGTTGAAGAGGCGTACCCAGGGAGGTAGCCATCAAATCGAACATTGTGTTGGATAGGAATATGTCGTCTGCTAGAGGACAGGTAGTCACTTTGCAAAGAGACCCAGGACACAGCGTACCAAGGGAGGCAGCGTCGGAATTGGATCCTAGGGATATCAATTAATGAATCCACTTTCTGGACTGCTGGGTGTTACCACCTTTTCCACAGCCAGCTTCTCGCCCAAGGGTGTTTACCACCTTTTCTTGGAACGAGGCCTGCTATGACAGGGAATTGCTTCCTTTTCTCTCATAACAGATTTGTTTTGTTTTGCTTTTTTTTTTTTCCTTCTTCTTTGTTTTTTTTTCTTTTTCTTATTTTCCCCTATTCCCGAGGGTGTTTCCACCTTTTCTCGAAGAATAGGTCGGCATGACAGGGACCTAAGTCCTTTTCTCCCATGACCGATATGTTTTATTTTTATTTTTTTTCTTCTTTTTTTTTTCTCTGCAAATTGAGCAAGGGAATGGTAGAAAGACCATTTGTCAAAACCCACCTCGCCACTGTCGCTGGTGGAAAATAGAGGATAAGAGATCAAGGCTGGAAGGGGGTTTTGAGGGGACAGAGGGTTGCGTCCACCTCATCAGAAGTGGCTGAAGAACGGCTATCAGAAGTAGCATCATAAGAAGTACAGTGCCGCGCCAACGAGGGAAAGGATCAAGTGTCCGTAATTGTCAAGATCCCCAAGGAGGGAAGTACTTCTTCAGGCGATATCCATTGATCAGAAAGGGATCATCAGAGGCATCAACGGTCTGTACTTGGACAGAGCCATTAGGGTTGACTGCAAGTACCTTATAAGGGCCCATCCACCGCTGTTGGAGCTTGCCAGGAAACTTGCCAAAGCGTGAATCATAGGCTAGGACCAAATCACCTGCTTTGAACTCCTTGTGCTTGATGAAACTGTCATGGTAAGCCTTACGTCGGGATTGCGTGGCTTCCATGCACTGTAGAGCCATCCTGCGAATTTCGTCCAAACATTCCAAATGCAGGAGACGGCGTTGCAGTGAATCATCATCCCCCAAACGCTCTTTAATCGCCACTCTCAAAGAGGGTAGTTCCAGTTCAACAGGAAAAACTGCTTCTGTACCATACACCAACTGGAAAGGTGTCTGTCCCGTTGCTGCTTTATGAGAGGTTCTGTACGCCCAGAGGGCCTCTGTAAGTCGATCGTCCCAATCACGACGATGTGCGGCAATTGTTCTTGTCAGAATCGAGCAGAGGATGCGATTCGTGACTTCGACTTGGCCGTTGGCTCTGGGGTAATAAGGAGTGGACTTGCGATGGCGGATCTTATACAACTCTGTCAACTCTTCCATGACTTTGTTAAGGAAATGAGTGCCTCTATCACTTACCAGCTCTAAGGGACTGCCAAAACGGGTGATGATATTCTCGTACATGAACAGGGCCACGCTGTTACCATCGTCCCGCTTTAGGGCTTTAGCTTCGCACCACTTTGTGACATAATCTGTACATACGAGGATGTATCAGTTCTGTCTCCTTCTGGTAGGAGGGTCGATCGGACCTACGAAGTCAATGCCCCACTTCTCAAACGGCTTCAAAGGAAGGATAGGTTGCAATGGCATGGCACTTGTCTTGGTGGGTTTCCCCATTCTTTGACAAGCATCACATCTTTTACAGTAATCATAGGCATCCTTATGAATGGTAGGCCACCAATATCCTGCTAGCAGAGCCTTCCTGGCTGTAGCTTCTCCTGCAAAATGACCTCCACATGGCTCGTCGTGGCAAGCCTTCAAAACAATCCCAATCTCTTCTCCTGCAACACATCTTCGGAGCACTTCATCTTTGCCTTTCTTGTACAATGCACCGCCTAGCAGGGTGTAGGGGGCTGATTCTAACATAAGCTTCTTCCTTTCCCGACTAGAAATACCAGGAGGGTACTGTTGGGTTGCCAACAGATTAGCAATGTCTGCATACCACGGAGTTACAGTTTCCACCAAGAATAGGGAAGCATCAGGGAGGTCTGGATCATCCTGCTCCTCGTCTGCAGTTTGTGGGATACGCGACAGATGATCAGCCAGAACATGGGAACGACCAGGCTTAGTAATCACCTCAAAATCAAACTCCTGGAATAGAAGGAGCCATCTCATCAATCGTCCTTTCACATCTGCTTTGTTCATCAAGAAGGACAGGGCCTCATGATCCACATAAAATTTAAAGTGGGTAGATAGGAGATAATGGCGAAACTTCTCCAGGGCAAACACCATTGCCAAGCACTCCAGCTCTGTCACTGTATAGTTCCGTTCCCTATCAGTGACTTTTCGGCTTGCATAATAGATCGGTTGATCCAACTTCGAGGAGCCCTTTTGGCAGAGGACAGCGCCTAAGCCTTCAATTGATGCATCAGTGTGTACATGAAACTCTTTCGTCCAATCAGGAGGTTGCAGAATGGGTGCCTCTATCAGACACTGCTTCAGAGTGTGGAAGGCTTTGTCACAATCTTCCGTCCAAGTAAACTCTGCATCTTTCCTCAGAAGCTTGTGCAAGGAAGTTGCCTTTGTCGCAAAATGGGCTATGAACCTTCTGTAGTAACCCACATGGCCTAGGAATCCCCTCAACTGTTTGAGGTTGGTGGGTGCTGTCAGAGCTGCGATCTTTTCGATCTTTGCTGGGTCTGTTGATATCCCTTGTGCAGAGACAATGTGGCCCAACAGAACTCCAGAAGAGACCCCAAAGATGCATTTGTCGGGGTTGAGGGAAATCCCATACTCCCGGCATCGGTCAAAGCATTGTTCCAGGTGGTCCCAGTGTTCACTGATCAAACTATAGACACAGAAGTCATCCAAATATACTTCGATAAAGTCGTGCAGATGATTTTGAAATGCAGCCATCATGACTCGTTGGAAAGTAGCAGGGGCATTGCAGAGCCCAAATGGCATCACTCGATAAGCGTAGGTCCCCCATTCTGTGGTGAAGGTTGTTTTGGATTGGTCTTCTTCTGCGATTTGGACTTGGTTGTATCCGCTGAATCCATCCAGAAGAGAATAAAGTTCATGTCCTACCACTGTGTCCAACAGTTGGTCTGTGAAAGGGATAGGAAAATGATCCTTCTTGGTCTTGGAATTAAGTTTTCGGAAATCCACACATATTCGCAATTTGCCATTCTTCTTGGGTACAACCACGATGGGTGAAACCCATTCACTATTTGCCACTGGATAGATGAACTCGGCTTCTAGAAGCTTCAGCAGCTCCGCTTTCACCAATGTGGAATAATTCGGGTTCATTCGCCTCTGTCGTTGCCGTACTGGCTTGGCATCAGGCTCCAAGTCAATATGATGTTGGCATATTGTGGGATCAATCCCCTTTAGGTCTTTGTAAGACCATGCAAACACATCCAAATTCTCTTTCAACAAGTTGTACAAAGTTGACAACTCCTCTTCTGGGAGACTGCTACCCACCTTCAAGTGGCGTTCAGTGCCTTCTGAATCCACAAAGGTTAACTGCCTTTTACCTTCTACTTCACGGATGAAGGTCCCGCGGACCGCTTCTGGATATAGATCTGACTCCTTCAAGGGAGTGATGTCTTCTTCTGATGTCCCACTAGAACCAACTTCTTCTTTTGGTGGAGACTTAGGTTGCTCCTTAAGACGTTGGAATGGGATAAGCGCCGTTTCGGATTTGGTTTCAAAATTAATTACCCCGTGGCTTGAAGACTCATCTTCTGATGATGACACATCCAGGAACGTCACATAATAGGGACCCTCTGATGCCTGTTGGGTTGGTGGGACTGGTGCTTGTTGGCACGGTGCATCATCATCATCTTTCTTTGGCAAGGATAGGTTAGGACGGCAGGAGCCACACTTAAAAGACGGCTTGCTCTTCTTAATCCATTTCTTATAAAGGTTTTGCATATGAGAAGATCCATTTACCAGACCAAATGGTACCATTGCCATTCTGTCCCATAGCATGAGCTCATCGGCTTCTGATACTTCTGGAACTTCTTCTTCAAATGTATCCTCTTCAGGTGGGATAGACTCTTCTGGCTCACTTTCATCACCTTCTTCGTCCATATCATATCCATCCTCTTCTGTCTCTGTCTCTGTCTCTGTCTCTGCGTCTGCTTCTGCTTCTGCTTCTGCTTCTGCTTCTGTAGGAGCTCTGTAATAGAAGAACAGATTCTCTATCTCCTCTTCTGCCTCTGTCTCTGCTTCTGCTTCTGCTGTGGCCATGTAACAGGGAGAGCAGTACATCCATGCTTCTATCTCACTGTCAGAAGTGATTTCAGAAGGCATTCCTGATTCAGGCAGGAAGTATTCACCCATTGATAATGGCTTTGCATCTTTTGGAAGTCGGCTTACAGTATCCACTGTTAAGGAATGTGCCACTGTTTTCTTAGGAAGGATCTGTTTGACAGCATCTTCGTCTGCTGATGTTCCATCCGCAACCTCATTAGGGGAGTCAGAAGATAATTCCAAGGAGGTGGATCCATGTCCTTTCTGAGAACCATACAGTTTCAGCACCACTTTGTTGGGTCCTCTACCCAAGGTCAAGGTTCCTTTGAACCAATCCGTCCTTGCTCGGGCTTCAAAAAGCCATGGTCTGCCCAGTAACAGAGGATAGGATCCTACCTTTGGGACAGCCATATATCATCATCACGTCTAATCACCTCAATGCCAAGAAAGTACCTTAGCTCACCCAAATCTTTCATCTCAAACTTCTTCTTCAAAAAGTCTTTAACTTCAAAAATCCCACTATCATTCCCACCTGTAACAATCAAGTTATCCACTTAAATGACTATGATGACCTATCATGCCTTTCCCTTTCTTACATAAAGTGAGTGATCATCAACATCAGAAACATAAAAGCCAATGTTGAAAATATACTCTCCAATCTTATGAGACCATGCTCTAGGTGCTTGCTTTAGCCTATAGACCACTTTCTTTAATCTACATACATATGTGGGAAACTCTAAATACTCATAACTTGTTGGCTGATCCATACACACCTCTTCTTACAATTTACCATGCAAAAATGCATTCTTGACATCCATTTATTGCAAACTCTAGCCTTTGGCTACTTCCAAACCAATCACATATCTAACAATTGTCATTCTAGCAACTAGATTAAGTGTCTCTTTATAATCTATGCCATATGTTTGAGTATACCCTTTTGCAACCGGGCTAGCCTTATACCTACTAACAGAACCATCTACATGATGCTTGATTTTGTAAACCCACTTAAAACCAATAGCTTTCTTTTCCTTAGGAAATGGTACTAGATCCCAAGTCTTATTGGCTTCTAATGCAGCTATCTCCTCATCCATTGCTGCATCCCAATGAGCATGACCAAACAATATCCTCAAAGCAAGGGGGCTCAACATCCTCAACCACATATACCATATAAGCATAATGGTGAGTTGCATAACCTTCAAAATCAAATCTTTTAACAAGGTATCTAACCTTGCTAGACTTGTGTACTACTAGATCACTTAGTGGAGCCTTTACATTACTATGTGCTCTCTGTACACATGGTATCTTGACTAAAGGAATACCAAGCTCATCATCTAAACTCTCTAAACAACTAGAATCTCAATCAAATTCCAAATGACAACCAAGTGCATCATTACCATCTGACACATTCTTCTTCCCTTTGTCTTTACCTACAACACTTGTAGATGCACTTAAAGATTTGGGGCTACTCCTTAGCCTCCCAGACCAAGGGCTAACTATAGATGTAGTACCAAATGATGTTTTTGGTCATGTAAGGCTGCGTGATTCTCGATTTTCTTTTTGAACATAACTATCATTATCATCATTATAATCCAATGCATCACTACTAAATGCATACAAATTTCTCATCTCATCAAAACTAATATCCTTGCTCACTCTAAACTCATCTGTGATAGGGTTATAACAATGATGTTCTTTTTTCTCCCAATAAAGATACATTTTTGGCATTTGGATCAAGCTTCTTTCATAGCTCATCTCGCACATGAATATACGCAATACAGCCAAACACTTTCAAGTGTGACACATCGGGCTTTTTGCCTGTAAAATATCCTTCAAGGGATCATTCCATGAACTGTAGCTATAGAAGTTCTGTTCATAATATAGATAGACAGCTTCAGACCAAAATTATTTTGGTATGTTAGTTTTAGCCATTAATATCCGTGCAACTTCCATAATATGTCTATTTTTCCTTTTTGCGATCCCATTTTGATGTGAAATATATCTACAAGTAAATTGTCTCTATATCCATGAGACCTCAAAAAGTCACTAAACTCATTAGAGAGGTACTCTTCCCCTCCATCTCATATCAAGCACTTAACTTTCAAGCATGTTTCTATTTCAATTGCAACCTTGAAAGTTTTGAAGTGCTCGAATACCATTTTTCTTCATGAAATATACCTATAGCTTTCTTGAACAATCATCAATAAAGGTAACAAAGTATTTGCTGCCACCAAGAGATATATCCTGTGTAGGCCCCCAAATATCTATATGCACAACATCACGTGTATTTATGCTCACATCTCTGTCATGCAAAAAGGATGACTTGAATGCTTACCAAACTGATATGATGTACACACTTCATGAAATTTTACAGCTCTAAAAGTAGGCAACCCTTTAACCAGTTGTTTGGATTGTATTAATTTCAGCCTTTGCACATTTGTCATATTTCAATGTTTGCAACCACTCATTTTTTAAAAGCATATATATAGCAATATTCATAGGAAGAATTCCAATATCTAAAGTGAACATTCCGCTAACTCTACTTCCTTTTTTTGTGACCAACATGCATTTATGATAAAGTCTTCTACAAACAACCTTTTGCATTAAATCAAACTTGCAATCCTTGCTCTGACATTTAGCCTACAAACACTAAATATTTTGTGATTGATGGCACATGCAATGCATCTTATAGAATCTTTGTTTAGCCATCATGCAAAGACAAGGGAACCTTTCCAATACATGAAATTGGGTGGCATGAATCATCACTTGTCTGCACATAACCTAGATTTTTTAAATCCTATATCTCTCTAAACCATTCAGTATGACTAGTCTGAAAAGAGAGGGGGAGAGATGCGCAAGAGTGGACGGCATGGGATATGGAGGCTCAACCATTTTCCATGTTTGTCTTTTTCTTTCTTCATTCTTCCATTCTCACAGTCTACTACAAGTGGTATCCTCAAAAAGTGATAGATACCCTCAACCTAAGGACACTTTACATATGCTTCTACTTTAGATACATACAACCATAGAATATGACTTAGGATATGTCATATTTATCAACACTCCCCCTCAAGCTCAAAATGAGCTTGCACACATAAGACTCCAAGTGCACTCTTGAAGTGCTCAAATTTATCTTTACCTAATGCTTTGGTAAAGATATCAGCAACTTGGTCATTTGTTTTCACATGGACCAAGTCAATCTCTCCATCAATGACTTTTCTCTAATGAAGTGATAGTGCACTTCTATATGTTTTGTCCTTGCATGGTAGACTAGGTTCTTTGCCAACATAATGCTGCTAACATTGTCACAATACATAATGACTCTACCATCAATCTCTATCCCCATGTCATATAAGATCGATCTTAGTCATGTATGCTCACATGCTACCAATGCAATACCTCTATACTCTACTTCACTACTTGATAGAGAAACTGTAGGTTTCTTCTTATTGCTCCAACTTACCATGGCTGAACCAAATGAGAATGCATAGCCACTAGTAGATATTCTATCCATAGAGCTACCTGCCCAGTCTGCATCTGAGTATCCAAACAATGTAGGCTTGATTCCTTTTTCATAAAACAAACATAGCCAACGGTCTTCTTCACAAAGCTAAGAACTCTTCTCACTACATCCAAATGTGATTTGCATGGTTTCTGCATAAATTGACTTATCAATCCAATAGCATAACTCAAGTCTCATCTTGTAATGGTCAAGTAGATAAGACTATCAACCATCTTTCTAAACATAGTGACATCCTCAACATAAGATCCGTCATCCATCAACTTAACATTTTGATCCAGTGGTGTATCAACCAGTTTGCATCCTGTCATGCCATATTTTTCCAACATCTCCAATGCATATTGCCTTTGTACCAACCATATACCATGAGGGGTGTCAATAACCTCAATACCCAAGAAGTATCTCAACAAACCAACATCTCCAATGCATATTGCCTTTGTACCAACCATATACCATGAGGGGTGTCAATAACCTCATTACCCAAGAAGTATCTCAACAAACCAAGGTCCTTTAAATCAAACTCTTTATGTAATCCATGCTTGACTTCAATAATCTCCTTCTCAAGTGTACCTGTAATAATGAGATCATCAACATAGATGACACCAACAACCCATCTTCTGTATGCCTCACTGTAACGTGTCCCCCTGTCCACATGTAGGACACGTCTTAGTAGCCCATCGAGAAGAGTCTAGAAAGCGCCGCCCGGCATTCACAAGGGATGTCATAGGGTTTGCGATCTAGGTCTCCCCGAGTCTGCCACAAAGCGGAAGCACATGGCCGTTCCCACTTAGGACTGACCTAAATCAGGGTTTTCCTAATAGTCAAGTTCCTAGGAGGTAGCGAGCCCCAGACGAGAACTACTTTGCGCAGAAACATCAGGGTCGAAGTGGATTTATACTACACTTGGTTCAAGGAGAATGGGAAATGAGAGGGATGCGAAGCTCGACCTCTCTGCCCGTAAGGCATAGTCCCATTGCGTTCCCCTAAAACAGCATAAATCGGGACTCTAGCTCTATAGTTTCTAGGTCATTGTTGGCTCGCTGTCAATTGCTTTGAGAAAAGTTCTTGGCCAACCGGGACCACCCTTCTGTAGGACGGCGGACCTAGAGTCACATCCACCACACTTTCCTTGGGTTTCTTTAGTTATCTAATTACCTACCACATTTAATTTCACAAGCAAAAATAGCTTCCTTAATTAACCAAATTATTCACTGCTTCCTTCACGTAACTTAAGCACTCACACAGAAAAACAATGTCAAGCAAGTTCCTTTTTCAACATTTGATCTTTATTTATCAATCTTTGGAATACATCAAATAAACCTGCCTGAACGCTATCCCAGCAATCCTCAGGGATCGCTATTCCAAGTTTCGCACATTGACTAGTATGCGGGCCTCGAGATCAGATCTCGAGTCACGTCGGCCTCTTGTGTAGGATCCGAAGGCAAGGAATTTAGCCAGAGCCTTCACTAGCACCTAAGCATCCTCCTGCTCCAAGTAGCACCCACGGAGAGACCTCTTGCGGCGGGTTCAGTCCACGTACCCGGCACGACTAACAACCCCCTTGGATAGGGTCAGGCAGATAGTCGGAGGTAACTGATACTACCTCTCCCTCCAGGCTTTTAACCTGAAGCATTAGTTGTTTTTCCTGAATTAGTTCCTTGAGCAAAGAAGTACAAACAGTGCACCTAAGTGTACAATCACGAGCATTCCAGCGGTCGTTTGTACGGCCAACTACTAAGTTGTGATTCCTTCTCCCCGAATACTTCCAGCATTCGATCTTGGATTAATCGCGACTTGGCAAGATCCCAAGGGTTTCGTAAGCTGAGTTTCTTTTTTACCCTTTTTCCTTAGGTTAGGGTTTATACCCTGTTGACCCAAATTGTCTCTACCTTAGGTTTCCTTAAATTATAGACAATAAATCTTGGGCAACCTCGTCACCCTTACTTGGTTGGTCAATTACTTTCTTGGCAATTCATTACTACCCTGACTTGGCAAATCAGTCCCAAGGAAGAGTGTTGTAGCAGGATGACTACTCAACTTCTAGAAAATTTGTAATTAGAACTCGCCAGACTTGGTCTAAGGAGTAGAAATACTATTTTGTGATTTAGACACAAAAGCATATGATGTTACAGCTTGTTGCACGAGATCGGTGTCAGCACCTAACTTATGGGATTATTTTTCTCATCACATGGTATCCCTTGATCAAGAATACCTTTGATCAAGATGTAGGGATTGGGAGTCCTATTGACCCAATCCAAAACCCTAACCCTACTAGGCCGATAAACGTTTTGGCCCTAGGGTCCCTAAATTCCTTGCGGAGGTCTAGCATTTGGTCAACTGATTCTTAGGGTGAGAACCCTAGATCATTCTTGCACGGGCGATTAGATAATCCTAACATTTCAGGAATGTGGGTAGGACCTAAATATTAAATCGGCATCCTAAGTGCGATACTAGGCAAAATTTTAACATAACTTAACCTAATCTAGCATATTGAGGTGTTTGTCGTACGCTAACTATTCACACCTTTATGAATCTCATGTGAGTCACACAATTACATACAATCTACCTAATTGATTTAATCGTCTTACGATTAAAGGTGATCTTTCCCTTTTGCAAGCACTTTCCCTAAAAGATGTAGGTAACTGCAAGATGCATGAGATGTATCATTCCCTGCGGATATGCAATTTCAAGACCATAGACCCTTTGCCTTTATGCAACTATAGGAACTATAGAGTTCTTTCTTTTCCTTGCCCTATGTGATATTGACTAACATTCAGAGCTTATTCTTATAAACCTTACATTTTATGTATCGAATTCAAGCTTTAGTATTTTAATGAAGATGCATCCTTTCCCAATTTTGAACTTTGATAAAAGAATTCCATGCATAGATGTACCATTCTTTCATGATCTGATGCCAATGAATACATCATTGATTTAATCCTTCTTTTATCACTTATCTCAACCTAAAATAAAGCTATCATTGCATGCGAATTGCATAATATATATGTTTTATTGTCAAAGTTCATAAATATTTTTCCTTTCAATGCAACTATTTAGACATCATTTAATGTCCATCTACGATTATCTTCTACATGAGTCACAACCAGGAATTTATTTCATAAGTGCATTATGTGTCATAAGCCCTATCCTTTGCGAGATGCAACAAGGACGCCTTCGCACAATTTCATATTTTAACTTAAGAAACATACGTTCAAAAATGTGACTACCCTCGACCATGGAAATGCAAGCAAATGCAAGTACTCGTCATGCAACTAAACTTGTAAATTGAGCAAGTATATAAATTTTCCAATGCATTTATGTTTCCCTACGTGAATTAAAACATGCTTTATGCATCCTTTCCATGCGGGAATATTATTCGGAACCTGGGCATTCAATACCGGGGTGTTGTACACTCTCGTACTTTGGGTGGCTCCCGCGTGCGCTCCTCTCGACTTTTGCTTAGGAGCCATTGACGCAGTAGATTTCGACTTACCGAACTCCTCCTTGGCACTCTTACGTGTTTCGAAGTCACTCTGCCCAAGATCTCCTCTTCCACACAGGAATCGCGCCTTGCAAGACACGGTTTTAAAAAAAACTAGGAGACACAAGTGAACTTGGCCTAGAGAAGCTTCAATAGAAGCTTCTCAAGCTTCTGGAAGAAACAAGGAGATGATGTGTGATGGAGAGGATGATGAAGATGATGACAACGATGACAATGATGATGATGATGATGATGATGATGATGATGATGATGACGATGGGGGCAGTGGCGGTAGCCTGGCGGCGCGGCAGTATGGCGGTGGCAGGCAGATAGGGGACGGGCAACTCCACGATCCCCTCCCAAGCTTGGGAGGGGGGTTTATATGGGGTGAAGGGGGGGGGGAGTGGCCACACAGGTGGCAATTGCATGCTTCCATCCCCCATGTCCCTCCATAACACCTACTCACACTCTCCCTCCCCACCATGCAACGGGTGAAGGAGAGGGAGTTAATGAAAAAAAATTGCAATTAAATTATCATCCCTTTTCTCCCTTGAAGGGGAATTCCTATGATGGCTTGCAGTTTCGAGCCACAGTTTCATATGCACCACGATGGGAATGGTATTGATAATGCACGAGGATGGAGTACTTAGGCCAAGGTCCTTTTTTTTTGTTGCGGGAGAATTCTCCGCGAACTGCTTTTGTGCGGGATCTAGAGTCATTAATATTTCGTTGTAGAAATATTACATTCTCTCCCCCTTAGAGGAATCGAGATGTCTTCATCTCGAGAAAATCTAGGGGTATTGTTGGTTGAGAGTACTTTCATCCATCCAAGTGGCATCCTCTTTGGGGTAATCTTTCCACTGGATGAGGTATTCTCTCAAGGTCCTGGATCTCAAATGCCTCTCCCTAACATCTAAGATTCTGTCCGACCGTAGCTCAAGGACTCATTGGCTGGGCATTACAATTTGTTGATCATCAAGCACGTGACTAGGGTTAGGCACATACTTTTTCAATAGGCTGATATGGAATACATTATGAACTTTTAGGTTTTCAGGGAGTTGAAGTCTGTAAGCATTAGGCCCTAGGCATTTGAGAATCTTGTAGGGTCCACAATACCTTGGACTTAGCTTTTTGCATTTACCCAAGGATAGGAAACTCTTCTTTGGACGTACGCGAATGAAGACCTTGGCGGCTTGGATGTCCTGTCTTATTGATTTGATTTGGTCATCCATGTCTTTCAGCATCTGCTTTGAAGCTTCAACCCTCAAGGTTGGATCTGAAAAGCTTAAAGGAGTACGACAATCGTGCCCATACAATGCTTGAAAAAGGGTCATCTGAATGCTTTGTTGGTAAGAAGTATTGTAGGCAAACTCAACCAGTGGCAAATATTGAATCCACTTTGTAGCCAAACTCAACCAGTGGCAAATATTGAATCCACTTTTTTGGGTTCGCAACATCAGTGTGGAAAATATTGAATCCACTTTTTGGGTTCGCAACAGCAGTGTGCCCTAAGCATATCTTCAATGACTTGGTTGACTCGTTCTATTTGACCATCAGTTTGGGGATGATAAGTTGTACTGAAACAGAGTTGAGTCCCAATGGCCTCGAAGATAGCCCTCCAGAAGTGTGAGGTGAAGAGAGAGTCGCGATCACTAATGATTCTTCTAGGTAACCCATGCAATTTGAATATCTTCTTGATGAATAATCTTGCGATGTCTGAGGCTTTATAGTTTGTCTTAACAGGGATAAGATGTGCAACCTTGGTGAGCATATCTACCACGACCATAATGGAGTTGTATCCTCCCTGAACTTGGGGCAGGCCAACAACAAAGTCCATACTAATGAATTCCCATTTCATTTGGAGAATGTCAAGTGGTTGCAATTTCCCTGGCATTTTGACATGTTCGACCTTAATCTGTTGACAAGACAAACATTCTATGACATATTTAAGAACGTCACCTTTGAACCTATCCCAATAATAGCTCTTCCTAACCGCATTAAGGGTTTTGGCATAGCCAGGATGTCCTGAGAAAGGGGAGTCATGGGATTCCCAAAGTATCTTCTACTTGAGTGACTGGCTTGCCGGGATACATAATCTTGTCCTAAAGTAGACAAGTCCGCTATGGATAGAGAATTCTTGATACTTCGTTTGTAGCTTCAGGTCTTGATCTTTGATGGGAATCTCCCTTAGCAAGTTCTAATAGGTTGGGTCATGGCATGCCTCTTCTCTAGCTAGCTCAAGAATTGGGTTGTTTGGCATGGATACTTTTGTGGCTAGAGATCTTGCTGTTGATGGATCTTGCAAAATCAGAGAATTCAGAAATGCCTTGCAACTGAGTGCATAGGCAACTACATTCTCCTTTCCAGGCTAGTATTTGATTTCAAAGTCATATTCTTCGAGTACTTCAATCCATCGATGTTGCCTCATATTGAGCTCATTCTGGGTGAAAATCCATTTAAGACTTTTGTGGTCCGTCACTAAGGTAAATTTGTTACCCAGCAAGTAGTGTTTTCAAAGTTTGAGAGCATGGATGATAGCCAATAGATCCAGATCATGGGTAGCATAATTCCTTTCATGGCTCTTCAGTTTCCTTGAAGAGTATGCTATGGGATGACCTTCTTGCATGAGCACACATCCTAAGGCAAGTGCACTAGCATCAGTTGTCACTTCAAAATTCTTACTAAGATCAGGAAGTTTTAGGATGGGTGCTGATACCAAGCTTTGCTTTAGTTTGTCAAAGCTGGTATGTTTAGTAGGTGACCATACAATTGATACTTGCTTTTTTAGTAGCTTTTTTAGAAGATTAGTCAAAGGCGCTGCAATCAAAGCATAGTTTTTGATAAAGACCCTGTATCATCCTGTCAATCCAAGAAAACTACGTATTTCTTTGACAAAAGTTGGTATTGGCCACTCCAGAACGTCTGGCTGGATCTACTGAAATTCCTTCCGCTAATACAATGAATCCCAGATATTCAATCTGTCGCTTGAAAAATGCACACTTCTTCTTCTTGGCATAAAGATTGTGTGCTCTCATTGTTTCGAGGACAATGCAAAGCTGGGGTTCATGATCTTTTTCCTACTTAGAGTAAACTAGGGTATCGTCAAAGAAGACGAGTATGAAGTCATCAAGATAGGGCCTAAAGATATCCTGCATTAGCCTGTTGAAGGTAGCAGGAGCATTTGTCAGCCCGAATGACATGACTGGGAATTCAAAGTGTCCGTACCTTGTGCTAAATGCCATCTTTGAGATATCTTCTTCCTTGATCCTTATCTGATAATATCCAGACCTGAGATCTATCTTAGAGAAGATCTTTGCACCTTGAAGACGGTCAAGAAGTTCATCTATTCTTGGAATGGGGTATTTGTTTTTAATGGTTGATTGATTCAACCCTCTGTAGTCAATGCATAGCCGAAGCATTCCATCTTTCTTCTTCTGGAACAGCACTGGAGCTCCCCATGGCGAACTGCTAGGATGGATGTAGCCTTGGTCTAATAGTTGCTTGAGTTGCTCCTTCAGCTCAATCGCTTCTGGGATGGACATCCTATATGGTCTCTTTGCGATTGGTGCAGCTCCTGGTGCCAACTTGATTTCTTGATCGACTTCCCTTTGAGGAGGAAGTTCTGTCAGCTCTTCAGGAAATACGTCTACGTATTCCTTTAACCATGAAGGTTCTTCCCTAGATTCCTAATTCTGATCTAGCTTATTTAGTTTAATCAAATAGATAGGTAGGCCCTTCCTAACTCCTTTTATTATCCGTGTTGCTTTTGCTAGCTGAATTTTTGGCTTACCAGCCTCTCCTTGAGTTGTAACTAGTTCCCCTTCAGAATTTTGAAAGGAGACTTGGCCCTTTCCATAGTGAATGTGGGCATCATTAGGTTTTAGCCAATCCATTCCGAGCAAACATTCGTGGACACCTAGGTTCATTACCTTGAATCTGACCGAAGTCGACTTTCCACCCAGTAGGAATTTCACCTTAGCAGTTTGCCTGGTACAAGAGACCTCACGACCATTTGCTAATTCCACAAGTAAGGTAGGTGCATCTTTTGTGGCTATTCCTAATCTTCTTGCACAGACTGGTGAAATGAAGGAATGTGTACTGCCACAATCAATCAAGGTTTTGAAGCTTTTACCTTGATAATCCGATGGGGTTTGAATCACCGAGAATTGGCAATTCGGGCCTTTCTTGTGAAGAGCGGCATGAACCGTTGCCCTCTCAATGTCAGCTTCCATGGATTGATCTTCTTCATCACCCAGCTCCTTGTTGGCAATACTGGAGGTTCTCCCTCTGGCCACGACAGTGGCTCCTTGGCTCCTTGGAATGTCCCTTGACGTTATCCTTTGTTAAGCTTGGGACACTGCCTTTTGAAGTGTCTAGGCTCGTTGCAATGGAAGCAATGGAGATTGCGGCCATTACCTTGTGTAGGAATGAAATTGTTAACAGTGTTGGCCCTAGCTTTCTTCATTTGTCCCTGATTTTGGCCATGCGCTCTCTTAGCTTGAGACCTATATATTCCTTTGTTCTGATCCTTGTAAGACCAAGTCCTATTATTCCTTGGCTTGGTCTGCGCTCGAATGAGTGCGTCTTGTAGGTCTGTTGGGTGCATTGATTCCAAGAGGGTGTTTATGGGTGGATTTAACCCAGCACAAAAAAACATTAACACATGTTGTGTCATATCCGTTTGTGGCACGTACTTTAAGAGAGAGACGAACTTTGAATAATATGCATCCAAGGATAGTCCAAGCTACTTTAATTTATAGAATTCGTTCATCTTCTGTGTGCGGTAGGCAAGTGGCAGATACCTCCCTTGCACAGCTTTTTTAAGCTTCTCCCAAGTAACTGACCCTACCGAGATCCCTTGGTCTCTGCACCATTGTTTCCACCAAAGTCTTGCTTCGTCGGTAAGCTTCAGTTTGGCAAGCATGGCTTGGTTAGCGGGTGCAGTTCCTGCTGCCTCAAAATAATCTTCCATGGATTCGATCCAGACCTCGACATCAGTTTGGACGGTCCTTCCCTTACCATCGAATTCGGATGGCTTGATTTTTTTGAGAAGGAACTTCTTCGCTTGAATTACAACCGTACTTAGTGCAGGGGTCGGACTAGGAATCTGCACTTGAGGTTGCGCCTGGGCGATAAGATTCTTTACGTTAAAAACTTGCTAAACATTTCTCACATTACATTAATATGCCCAGTTCAGCTTTTAGCCAAGTGACGTAATCACTTAACTCCTTTACCAACACTTACAGTCATGATAGACATTGATAAAAAAAATCTTATTCATTCGTGTGGGCATAGCCCTTTCGAGTACATTTATTTTGGGAAGGTAGAACAAGCTGATACATCAGTTTGGGGAAAATAGGATTGTGCTACATTCAGCTACGGGGACTAAGTAATAATATGGAGTGGGGTCATGGATTTTCAGGAATCGATAGGTCATATGAAGCTTGGGGTATCCCTTCCTTTGAGACCCATTCTTCTCATAACGTCCCAGCACCTTGATTCTATCAACAGGGATTATTCAAGTCACTTCCTCGTACACATACTTGTTCTGCTTGACCTTCCGTCCGTCAACATGTAGGGTTGTGTTTGCATGAGCCTCAACAAAGATGAACAGCTTCACGATCTTTAAATCCTCCATCCACTTGATTCTCTTCAAGTTGGTCTGAAGGTACGCAAGTCGGTGGGCCGTTATGTAATATATTCTTGATTCACCTGTCCATCTCTGTTCCACATACAGGGGTAAAGGATTGTAGATATGGTCTAGAATATTCATCATGCCTAGCCTCCATCGATAATCCGAAGCACGCATTGCGGTCATAAACATAACCTGGAACACCAAAAATTTGTTCCATGCTTCGCGACTATGCAGGCCAGCATCCATAAGTAAGAAAATGTTCTTAATGGCAACATTGCTCTATTTCCCCTCATTAAGTTTCCTTGTAAATAGTAGATCCCATTGGTTCGCTCTAATACCAACTGTAGCGTGTCCCCCTGTCCACATGTAGGACACGTCTTAGTAGTCCATCGGGAAGAGAGTCTAGAAAGCGCCGCCCAGCACTCACAAGGGATGTCATGGGGTTTGCGATCTAGGTCTCCTCGAGTCTGTCACGAAGCGGAAGCACCTGGCCATTCCCACTTAGGACCAACCTGAATCAGGGTTTTCCTAATAGTCAAGTTCCTAGGAGGTAGCTAGCGTCGAGCCCTAGACAAACTACTTTGCGCAGAAACATCAGGGTCGAAGTGGATTTATACTGCACTTGGTTCCCATTCTGTTCCCCTAAAATAGCATAATCGAGACTCTAACTCTATAGTTTTTAGATCATTGTTACCTCGCTGTCAATTCCTTTGAGAAAAGTTCCCGGCCAACCAGGACCACCCTTTCATAGGACGGACCCAGAGTCACATCCGCCGCACTTTCCTCGGGTTACTTTAGTTATCTAATTACCTATCGCATTTAATGTGACAAGCAAAAATAGCTTCCTTAATTAACCAAATTATTCACTAGTTTCTTCATGTAACTTAAGCATTGACACAGAAAAACAATCTCAAGCAAGTTCCTTTTTCAAAATTTGATCTTTATTTATCAGTCTTTGGAATACATCAAATAAACCTGCCCGAAGGTATCCCAGCAATCCTCAGGGATCGCTATTCCAAGTTTCGCCCGTTGACTAGTATGCGGGCCTCGAGATCCCATCTCGAGTCACGTCGGCCGCTTGTGCAGGATCTAGAGGCAAGGACTTTATGGCCAGAGCCTCCACTGGCACCCAAGCGTCCTCCTGCTCCTAGTAGCACCCACAGAGAGACCTCTCGCGGCGGGTGGTTCCACGTACCCGGCACGATTAACAACCCCCTTGGATAGGGTGAGGTAGACAGTCGGAGGTAACTGATATTGTCTCTCCCTCCAGGCTTTTAACCTGAAGCATTAGTTGTTTTTCCTAAATTAATTCCTTGAGCAAAGAAATACAAACATTGCACCTAAGTGTACAATCACAAGCATTCCAGTGGTCGTTTGTATGGCCAACTGCTAAGCTGTGATTCTTTCTCCCCGAATACTTCCAACATTCGATCCTAGATCAATCGCGACTTGGCAAGATCCCAAGGGTTTTGTAAGCTAAGTTGCTTGTTTACCCTTTTTCCTTGGGTTAGGGTTTATACCCTATTGACCCAAATTGTATCTACCTTAGGTTTCCTTAAATTATAGACAATAAATCCTAGGCAATCTCGTCGCCCTAACTTGGTTGGTCAATTGCTTTCTTGGCAATTCATTATTACCCTAGCTTGGCAAATCAATCCTAAGGAAGAGTGTTGTAGCAGGATGACTACTCAACTTCTAGAAAATTTGTAATTAGAACTCACCAGACTTGGTCTAAGGTGTAGTAATACTATTTTGTGATTTAGGCACAAAAGCATATGACATTACAGCTTGTTGTACGAGATCGGTGTCAGCACCTAACTTGTGGGATTATTTTTCTCATCACACAGTATTCCTTGATCAAGAATACATTTGATCAAGATGTAGGCATTGGGAGTCCTATTGACCCAATCCAAAACCCTAACCCTACTAGGCCGATAAATGTTTCCAAGGGTCCCTAAATTCCTTGCGGAGGTGTAGCATTTGGTAAACTGATTCTTAGGGTGAGAACCCTAGATCATTCTTGCACGGGCGATTAGATAATCCTAACATTTCGAGAATGTGGATAGGACCTAAATATTAAATCGGCATCCTAAGTGCGATACTAGGCAAAATTTTAACATAACTTAACCTAATCCAACATATTGAGGTGTTTGTCGTACGCTAACTATTCACGCCTTTATGAATCTCATGTGAGTCACACAATTACATGCAATCTACCTAATTTATTTAATTGTCTTACGATTAAAGGTGATCTTTCCCTTTTGCAAGCACTTTCCCTAAAAGATGTAGGTAACTGCAAGATGCATGAGATGTATCATTCCCTGCGGATATGCAATTTCAAGACCATAGACTCTTTGCCTTTATGCAACTATAGGAACTATAGAGTTCTTTCTTTTCCTTGCCCTATGTGATATTGAATAACATTCAGAGCTTATTCTTATAAACCTTACATTTTATGTATCGAATTCAAGCTTTAGTATTTTAATGAAGATGCATCCTTTCCCAATTTTGAACTTTGATAAAAGAATTCCATGCATGGATGTACATTCTTTCATGATCTGATGCCAATGAATACATCATTGATTTAATCCTTCTTTTATCACTTATCTCAACCTAAAATAAAGCTATCATTGCATGCGAATTGCATAATATATATGTTTTATTATCAAAGTTCATAAATATTTTTCCTTTCAATGCAACTATTTAGACATCATTTAATGTCCGTCTACGATTATCTTCTACATGAGTCACAACCAGGAATTTATTTCATAAGTGCATTATGTGTCATAAGCCCTATCCTTTGCGAGATGCAACAAGGATGCCTTCGCACAATTTCATATTTTAACTTAAGCAACATACGTTCAAAAATGTGACTACCCTCAACCATGAAAATGCAAGCAAATGCAAGTACTCGTCAGGCAACTAAACTTGTAAATCAAGCAAGTATATAAATTTTCCAATGCAATTATGTTTCCCTACGTGAATTAAAACATGCTTTATGCAACCTTTCCATGCAGGGATATTATTCGGAACCTGGGCATTCAATACCGGGGCGTTGTCCACTCTCATACTTTGGGTGGAAGCTCCCACGTGCGCTCCTCTCGACTTCTGCTTAGGAGCCATTGATGCAGTAGATTTCGACTCAGCAAACTCCTCCTTGGAAATCTTATGCATTTCGAAGTCACTCTGCACGAGATCTCCTCTTCCGCACAGGAATCGGGCCTTGCAAGACACGGTTTTAAAAAAAACTAGGAGACGCGGGTGAACTTGGCCTAGAGAAGCTTCTCAAGCTTCTGGAAGAAACACGGAGATGACATGTGACGGAGAGGATGATGAAGATGACGATGAGGGAGATGAGGAGGAGGAGGACGATGACGACGACGACGACGACGATGATGATGATGATGATGACGATGGGGGCGGCGGCCGTAGTCTAGCGGTGCGGCAATATGGCGGCAGCAGGCAGATAGGGGGCGGGCAGCTCCACGATCCCCTCCCAAGCTTGGGAGGGAGGGTTGATATGGGGTGAAGGGGGGGTGGCCACACAGGTGGCAATTGCATGCTTCCCTCCCCCATGTCCCTCCATAACACCTACTCACACTCTCCCTCACCTCCATGCAACGGGTGAAGGAGAGGGAGTTAATGAAAAAAAATTGCAATTAAATCATTAACCCTTTTCTCCCTTGAAGGGGAGTTCCTACGTTGGCTTGCGGTTTCGAGCCAGGGTTTCATATGCACCACATGGGACAGGTATTGATAATGCGCGAGGATGGAGCACTTAGGCCAAGGTTTTTTTTTTTGTTGTGGGAGAATTCTCCGAATTGCTTTTGTGCGGGATCTAGAGTCGTTAATATTTTGTTGTAGAAATATTACACTCACATAAAGTGAATAATCAACTTTGCTCTGTTGAAATCCCATACTGCATAAGAATTTACTGATTTTATCACACCATGCTCTTGGTGCTTTCTTCAATCCATATAAAGCCTTCTTCAACTTGCATACATAATGTGGGTATTTTGGATCTAGATAGCCCTCTGCCTGATCCACGTACACTTCCTTTTCTAAGTTTCCATTCAAAAATGCATTTTTCACATCCATTTGAGTCATAGATAGAAGCCAAGGCAATTACCGATCTCACTGCCACCATTTTAGCTACTGGATTGAATGTTTCTCCATAGTCCAAACCATAAGTTTTTGCATATCCTTTTGCAACCAACCTTGCTTTATACCTCTCAAGGGAACCATCCGACTTACATTTGACCTTATAAACCCATTTGCATCCAATGGATTTCTTGCCATGAGGTAATTTCACCAAATCCCAAGTCTTGTTTTTCCTTAGTGCATTCATCTCTTCATCCATTGCTTGTCTCCACTCTTTGCTCTCTACTGCTTCTTCAAAGCAAGTAGGCTCCATATGTTGTACATAAGAAACCATGTATGCATAATGCATCTTCATGAACCCATTATAAGTCCATCAACTGGATACCTTACCCTTTCTGACCTTCTCAATTAAGGTGCACTACCATGTGTCTCAACTGATCTAGCGTGTGGTGGAACATACTCATGCGGAATGCCATACTCATCATCTATAGATTCATTTTCTGAACTTTCAGCCATAGGTCTCTTTCCTTTCGCAACTTCTGCACTCCTTTGTGTACTTCTCAACCTACCACTCCATGGACTGTAACTACCACTACTTTCCAGATTCTCTTGAGGTCCTACAGCATCTTCCATATGTTGATTTTCAGCCTTGTTGTTTGCTGAAATTTTCCTTCCATAGCCATCATCATCAGTTCTTTCATTGGAATCAACATCCACTACAATTTTGGGCTTGTACCATGATTCATATTCACTGAATCTGACATCCCTGCTTATGTGTACTTCCTTACTCACTAGATCATAGCATTTGTATCCCTTCTTCTCATCAGGATATCCAAGGAAAATGCATTTTACAGCCTTTGGTTCCATCTTCTTTTGCAAATCATCCAGAACATGAACATAACAAACACATCCAAAGACTCTAAGTTATGTAACAGTGGGTGTCCTGCCATACATTTTCTCATATGGTGACATATTATGAGTCAAGGCTATAGGTGTTTTATTCATAATGTGAACTACAGTATGCACTGCTTCTTCCCAATATGACAATGGCATGTTCATTTGGTTCATCATTGCCCTTGCAACCTTTGCAATAATTTGATTCTTCCTTTTAGCCACACCATTTTGCTGAGGTGTGTACCTACATGTCAATTGACTTTTGATACCATGATCTCTCAAGAAGTCACAAAACTCATATGACATGTACTCTCCACCATTAGCTGACCTCAAACATTCTATGTAGCATCCAAACTACTTTTCAGCCATAGATTTAAATTCCAAAAACTTTCCAAATGCTTCACTTTTATGTTTCATAAAGTACACCCAAGTCATTCTGCTAAAATCATCAATGAAGGTGATATAGAATCTACATCTTCCACTCATGGAAATATTTTGACATGGGCCGCAAATATCTGAGTGCATCATTTCCAAAGGATAGCTCCTTATTCTCCCCCTCTTTGGAAATGGCAATCTGGACTGCCTGCCAAATTGAAAAGTCTCACAAACATGATCAAAATTCACATATCCAAAATGCAGTAGACCATGGACTATCTGTCTTGATTGCATTTGCTTAAATCTTTGCAAATTGACATGGCCAATCCTTCTATGCCATAATTCCACATCCTTATCTTGCCCATGTCCTCTCTCAACATACATAGAGTTTTGCATCATTGGAGTACCTACATCCAAAGCAAATAATCTCCCTTTCTTTTTACCATGAGCAATCACCATGCGAGTTCTTTCATTATGGAGCTCTTCAATTAAACATCCAAACTTATTGAATCTCGCCTGCAATCCTTGATCTGTCATTTGACCAAGTTCTTAGTTATTGTGGGCACATAAACTACATCACCAAGATTATTCTCAATCCCATCTTTAGTAACAAGTGGCACACTACCAATATGAGTAATTTTATGTAAAGTATCATCACCGGTGGCAACATATTCCTCATTCTGCATCTGCTCCTTGCTATCAAACCACTCAGCATGATGAGTCATGTGGTTTGTAGCTCCTGAATCCAAAAACTAGTCATTCTCATGAAGAGGGTGAGTCATGCTCCCAAGCACATGCTCCATAGCAAATAGGTGACATCTAGGCGATCCACCTCTAGGTCCATAGCCTGTACCACCATAAGTGCCTGCATAGTGGCCATATTGGATCCTTCCACGACCCCTGGACATGGCATTCTGTTTGTGATAACAATCCCTCTCAAAATGAACAAACTGCCCACAATAATGACAAGTGCCATCTCTATGTGAAGAACTAGACCGTCCTCTACCTCTAGGGAAAGATCTCCCCCTGACTCTATGCATGAAGTCACCATGACCAAAGTTACCTCTTCCACGAGCAAAACCATAATTACCATAACCAAGTGAGGAGCCTCTAGCTCTAGATGAGCTACCATGACCTCTTTGGTGATAGAAAACACTGTCTCCACTTGCATTTTTGCCACTGCTAGATGCATTCAATCCCAACTTGATTTCTTCTGTAAGTAGCAATCCAATAAGCTCCTCAAAGTCATGCATAGAGCCTCCTGTAATTGAAATAGAGGTTTCCAAAGATTTGAAAGCTGGTCCAAGTCCATTTAGTGTCACTGACACTAAATCAGCATCATCAACAAGTGCATTAATGGATGCAAGGTATTCTACAATTTGCTTGATTCTTGCCACATAGTCATTGATACTGTGATTGCCTCTCCATGCACCATGTAATCTCTACTTGAATTGTATCTTACAAGTTTCTGTACATGTTCCATACATTTTTTCTATGATTTCCCATGCCTCCTTACAAGTACTTGCCTTTTTTATATGAGGAATTAAGGTTTCTGAAATACGTATGGAGATCCAATGTAAAACCTTCCTCTTCTTCCCTGTCCAATCCTTGTATGCTTTCTTTTGCTCTTTAGTTGGATGTTCAGCAAATTCTCGACATTCATCATTACCTTTTATTGGATCCCATAGACCTCTACCCATAAAAAAATTATCCATCCTGTAAGACCAAACACTATAATTGTCTTTGGTCAATTTGTCTCCCACAATGTGAGTGACCTGTGCTATGTCAGACATTATGGCTGCTACAAATTCAGAAAAACCAGCAATACAAACTGTCCACAAATGGTATTCAGCAGCATGCCCCAATCCAAAACATCAATGGTCCAATCCGAGACCAAAAAGCATCAAAAATAGCTTCCAACAATATGACTATCATACATGTGTCCAAAAACTGTTATATACATCCATCCATGATGCCAACATGTCATACATCTAGTCTCCAACAAGAAACATCCAAATCGGATCCCTAAACGATGTCTATATGACCCAAAATGCATCAAAAAACGGGTCTAAAATTGACCATTTTTCCTGCATTTTTTTGTGCCAAGCTAGAAGTACATATCAAGCTGAAGCTATAAAAAATTTCCCATAATTTTTTGAGCAAAAATTGGCCTCCAAATATCCTCTCGTAAGTTGCATATAAACTGTCCTTTTTCAGTCTTCAAACCAACTAGTTCTTCTCTGTAATATGAATTGATTGACTGTGAACTAATTTAGAAAATAACCAATTCATGGACTCTCCAGTGTGAAAATAGTTCCACAAAATAACCAGTTTCCCGATGTCCAATGTGAACACAGTTTAGTCGAAGAAAATTCAAGCCTTAGTGATAAGGCTATTAAGCCTTATAATATAAAACTTTAAAAAAAATAATTGTGAGCTATCGACGGCCAGCTATGGTGCCATAAGGAATCGTGAGTTGTTAGCAGCTAGCTATGGTGCTGCTTTTCTAGCATATGCTCAAGTTCCAGGACAAGGTGCTGGGAAACCAGAGCACTGAGCACATCATCCTTATCCCTCCTGCCCCCGCCCTCAGCCTCGCGGAGCGTTCCTATCAGCCTCTTCCTCCTGGTCCCTCCCTATTCTCCCTCGATGAAGTGACTGAATGTACCCAAGCAATGGATACTCGACAAGCTCAGTGGTGCCTTTACTCTAAAACCATCTGCCGGGCCTCACAATACAAGGGAGTGCCTACCGCTTGTGGTACTCCTCAGAAATTGGCTTAAATATACTCTCACCTACTGTGAGGTGATTGTGATTGTAATGCAATGGCTCATCTCAGTTGATGGCAAGGTTCGCACGGACAAGTGCTATCATGCTGGATTTATGGATGTTATGTTGATTGCTAAGACGGGGGAAAATTTTTGTCTTCTGTATGACATCATTGATACCCGATTTCAATGGCAAACATCAAGCTAGAACCTCGATGTAGACCTTGATTCGATGCGCTCCTCATTCCAATCTTCAGCTTCCGCACTCATGCTCTGATACCAATTGAAAAGAGAGGGGGAGAGATGCGCCACGTAGAGTGGACGACATGGGATATGGAGGCTCAACCATTTTCCATGGTCATCTTCTTCTTTCTTCTGTAACGTGCCCGCTCCTCAAATCGCGGGACGACATGCCTTAGCAGTCCATCGAGAGATATATCTAGAAGACACCGCCCGGCACTCCAAGGAATGACACGGGGTTTGCCAACTAGGGTCTCTCGAGTCTGCCCCGTAATGGAACTTATCCGGCCGTTCCCACTAGGATCGACTTGAAGTCTGGGTTCCTTGTAATTGGGTCTTCCTTATGCCTTCTAGCGTCGATCGACAGCTGCTCCACTTTGTGTAGATACAACTGGACCCAAGCAGACTCATACCGCACTTGGTTCAAAGAGAATGGGAAATGAGAGGGATGCATCACTCGACCTCTCTGCCCGTAGGGCATAGTCCCATTCCCGTACCCCAAAATATTATGAGTTAGGTTTTTAACTTACAAGTTCTAAGGTCCTTGTCTATCTAACATTTGCATCAAATAAATTCCATTGAGGAAAGCTCTCGGCTAACCGAGACCACCCTACCGTAGGATGGACCTGACAGTCACATCCACCATGCTTCCCTCGGGGGTTTTTTTAGTTATCTAATTACCTACCACATTATGTTTGACACATAAAAGAAGCTTTCTTAATTAACTTGTTAATCACAGGTTCCTTTACATAATTTAGGGCACGGACACAAAGACAAGATAAAACAAGATCAACAGTTTCTTAACTTATCTTCATGTTAATGTTTGTCTCCCGCCCATACAAGAGAATTAAGTGTCCCTTTTTGCCTCCGCAGAAATAATCCTTCCGTATCTTGGAATACATCAAGTATCATGCCCGGAGGCTATCCCAACAATCTACAGGATTGCTGCTTCAAGTTTCGACTGTAGACTAGTACACAAGCCTCAAGATCCCATCTCAAGTCACGTCGGCCTCTTGTGCGGGATCCAAAGGCAAGGAATCTACGACCAGAGCCTCCCCTGGCACCCAACTGTCCTCCTACTCCAAGTGGCACCCACGGAGAGACCTCTCGTGGCGGGTTAGGTCCATATACCCGGCACGACTAACAACCCCCTTGGATAGGGCTAGGCAGACAGTCAGAGGTAACCGATCCTGCCTCTCCCTCCAGGCTTTTAACCTGAAGCATTAAGTTTTTTGCCTTGAATTTTTACATAAAATAATAGACCTTCGCATAGAGAAATGCTTAAATTAACCAATACAAATCACGATTTGCATCCGTGATTAAATTAAACACATGAAATGATAGTTTCTATTCACAGGATGCATTTGCACTGATGCAAGAAAATTTAGGCATACAAGTATCTGCACATTAGGGTTAATTACTCGTTGACTAAATGTGAAAAGAGTTAAAGATCGTGGATTGTATTAATGTATTAAGAATCCCAAGTACGAGTAAGATGAGTCTGATCGGAAAATTCTGCATAGTACCGCACTAAGAGAGATGGAAGGGAAGCATGCACCTAGACTGTATCCTAAAGGACTAGATGAAAAGTCTTGTGTTGCCAAGTGTGTTAACTGAACTTGGTTAGAGGGAGATGAGTAAATAACTTGAAGAATAAAAGACCCTTGGTTGGGTAGTGAATAAGGCTTGTCCGTTGCCTTGGTTGACCAGTTAATGCTTTGAGTTAGGGTTAAGATACCATAAGGTAAAACCCAAGGGAAAGAGCAAGTCAAAATAAGTTAACCTACCAAGAAAATTTGCTTGCATGATCTTGTTTGAGATTATTGGGATCTCGCCAAGTCACAAACGATCCAAGAGTGAATGCTCGGAGCATTCGGGAAAAAGGAACCACACCTTAGTAGTTGGTTGTACAAACGACCTTTGAGATGATCGTGATTGTACACCTAGGTACATTGTTTGAACTTCTTTGCTCAAGGAACTAATTCAAGGCAAAACACTTAATGCTTTAGGTTAAAAGCAGAATCCATTCTATTTGTCCACTTGACTCCCATGAAATCATCCCGTATTTGTAATATTTTGTGCAACAATATTTCATGTACTAGGCTAGTTAATATTTCATGCACTTGACTTTTCATAGTCATGCACTTTAAGTATGGAAGAAAACCATGAACGATAAGCAATAAGAATAGCGGGAGAGTTAGAGGACACCATTTTCGAGGGGATTTCTTGATGGCCGCGAATGAGTCTTTGTGTTTGGCCTTCTTCAAGTTCTCTTCTTTCTCACCTTGTTCTTCTTCTCCTCCTCTCTCTCCCTCTTCTTCTCCTTCTTCTTCTTCTTCTTCTTCTTCTTCTTCTTCTTCTTCTTCTTCTTCTTCTTCTTCTTCTTCTCCTCTCTTTCCCTCTTCTTCTCCTTCTTCTTCTCCTCTCTTTCCCTCTTCTTCCCCTTCTTCTTCTCCTTCTCTTTCTCCCTCTTCTTCCCCTTCTTCTTATCCTCTCTTTCCCTCTTCTTCTCCTTCTTCTTCTCCTCTCTCCCCTCTTCTTCTTCTTCTTCTTCTCTTCTTTTTATCTTCTCTCTCTCTTCTTCTCCTTCTTCTTCTCCTCTCTTCTCCCTCTTCTTCTCCTCTCTCTCCCTCTTCTTCCTCTTCTCACTGATCACGGGGGGGAGGGGGTAGCTGTCAGGCGCACGAGGAGGGTGGGAGTCTTTTGACGGAGCCCAGGGGGCCCGCTGTTGCTGCGAAGATAGGGGGGAGGATCCACCGTCTAAATGCCAGGGAGGAGGGGGAGCTATCGTCACGGCCAGGGGAGGGGCAGCACCTGCTGCAGTCGGAGGGGGGAAGGGTTTGCTGCCTGGCACGGAGGGGGGGAGGGCTCTGCACTTGAGCTGGAGGGGGGGCGCACTCTGCCAATGGAGGGAGGAGGAGGCTCTTATAGGGTTGGGGGGGGGGGGGGGGGAGGGGGAGGGGCCAGGACGGATGTCCTCCACCACCCACCTGGGAGGTGCATGCCCCCTTCTCCCCATTACTCACCCTCTCTCTCTCTCCCCCCACCATGCAAATGGTAGGGGGAGAGAGAGGGAGGAAAAAATTTAAAAAATTTAAGGGGGGAGGAGGTTCGCATGGGGAAGGCACAAGGGCATGGGGGGGATGTTACATCTTCATTCCTCCATTCTCACAGTCTACTACAAGTGGTATCCTCAAAAAGTGATAGATACCCTCAACTTAAGGACACTTTGCATATGCTTCTACTTTAGATACATACAACCATAGAATATGACTTAGAATTTGTCATATTTATCAACATAGTCATATGATTAGATATACCTAAATCAACATACAATACATCATCATGTGTTCTCTTTATTGACACAACATTCATCATATATTGCATAACAAACATATGCTCATTTTTGTCTTCATGCTATCATGAAGACGATGCATAGTTTTCTTGCTGCAATTTACCGCTGTGGATATCATCCTTCTTAGCATAAGAATGAGCTGCAATATTATCGATTTTACCACAATAATGACAAAAAATGCCAAAACTACTAGAACCTCTATTCTACCACCCACCTCCTTCTCTAGAGCTCCCCCTGCCTCTAAAAATGTTTCCATAGCCTCCTAAAACCTACATTTCACTAAATTATCGATTTAACATATTTTGCTAGTTATCACCACCATGTTTCGTACCATAGCCTCTTAAAGAGAATATTTGACGTCCCCTTTTTGAACTTGAGTAAAATTCTTGGACCTTTTCACCACTTCTTTCAGATAATTCATCATGTATGTTGATCTCTTCAATGATCATAACAGAGACCGACTCGTCAAAATCTAGACATGGCTTCCACATACATACACAAAAGTGACAAATGATTTTTAAACTTTCTCATTATTAAGGCCACCTAAAGTAGATAAAACTAAATCATCATCATCGGGCATTGCATCAATTACTACCAAGACATCTACAATGCCACCTTCAAAACATGCTCATTGATAGACATTTTTCCTTTCTTCAAAGTATTCAACTCTTGCTTGAGTTGAATCTTCTATACCTTCGTATTTACTAAAAAATGTTCTCAAAAATCATCCAAGTTACATGTGAAGTTTCTACATTTATTATATATCCAATTATAGTATTATCAATGACCACAAATAACCAATACATCACCTTTTTGTCTTTTTCATTTTATTCTTCCCATGCATTTAATTCATCTATAGTCGTAGAGCTACTCAACTCTGGCTCCTTTTCTTCAGCTAAAACAAGCTCATAAATGCCTTTTTCAATAAGAAAGTTCATCACATGGAACCTCCATGAGAGATAGTTCTTCTTGTTTAACTTCTCAATAATGGGGTTTCTATTATTCTCTATTATTATCACAAAATTGATACAAAACAATATGCAAGTCTTCTGCAACCTTTCACAACAAGTGTACAGCAATACACCAAGTAGTCTTTTTCACTGATTACCAAATAGTATATATAATTTACAACTTGTTTGTAGATAAAACTTGTGTTTCGTTCTCGGAAAATACTTGAAGACTTACAAACTCGAAATTTGTAACATGTGCACCCACTTTCGGTCAATATAATCAAAATCGCTTATACATTGAAGCTCATATCCACAACCTTGTAGCTCTAAAATGGGGCCAAAATGGCCTCAGATAGCTCTACTCACACAGTAAATCTCACAACATCTAAGATTTTTTCTTTGCCCTACTTTCAATGCCTCCACAAGTACTATCCAAGAGAAAGAGTGGAAGAATGGAATAGCTTATTACTCATTGCTTGCTTACTCAAATTCTTGCTTCTTCTCCTTCACTTTAGCCTTAAAAACCAACCTCTATCAGTGGCAACACTTTGATATTATATCAAAAATGACGTGGTGGGGAAACTTGCTTAAGCTACTGCACCAAACGCACATCATACACACAAGAGGAAGCTCACTCAAGGACATAAGAAGAGAGATGGATGCAAAAACGTTTTCTTGTTAGTTTCTTCTCCTTCTTCCACACATATGATAATGTACACAAAGTATAAATAAGATACAACATAAAGGAAAGTAATCTACTAAGTCAAAAAAATGCATAACTAACTATACTATTTGACTGATGCTATAACTATGCCAGCTCTAGGTAGGTGCAACAAACTAAATATAATAAGTAATAAGTCAGTGGACATGTGAGGATCATAATGACCACTAACGTTAAGTGTAGACGTGTAAATCCATCTGGCCATGTGGTCCATCATCAATGTTTGTATGTGTTGAGCTTGCCATCTCAACAACTACCTTGTCCGACGTCTATTCAAACAGGATAGCTACAAGCATCATTTTGAGCCAACATTTGACCAATGGACTCTCAGGGACTTGATTCACCCTTAGATCAAGTTTCATCACATTCTACTAACTCTAAATTAAATATTAATTGTGTTGTTGATTTGACTATGTCATTCATGATATATTGTATGTAGAGGAGTTTTGTGAAAAAATAAGCTCAGAATATGTCTTGGATCTCTCCAGCAATAGGTTAGCTAGATGACATGTGTATCATAATAATGTCGATTAGACCTAACTATACTAGTCAGTTAGCGAGACTAAGTCTCTTTCACACTATTATGTAGACTACGTCTTATGTGGTATGGTATAAGTTAAAAAAGAATGAATAATAAAAAAAGAAGACTGAAGAAAGTACTCTTATTTCTATGTTTTTCACATTTCTCTCTCTCTATTTATTTATTTATTTATATCAAACATGGTATTAGACCCATGAGATCCTAATAGCCTTGTTGAGATGGCAAGCTCAACACGTGCGGACATTGATGATGGACCGCCTAGCTAGATGAGTCCGCACGTCTACACCTAGTACGTTGGTGGCTATTATGATACTCACATGGCCATTAACTTGTCACTTATTATATTTAGTTTGTTACACCTACCTACAGCTGGCAAAGATATAACGCTAGTCAATTAGTGTAGTCAGTTATGCACTATTTGACTTAGAATGCCACTTTCCTTTATGTTGTATCTTATCTATACTTTGTGTACATTGTATAGTGTGTGGAAGAAGAAGAAGAAACCAGAAAGAAAATGTTTCGGCCTCCATCTCTTTTCTTGTGTTCTTGAGTAATATTCCTCTTGTGTATACAATGTGTGTGTTTGGCACAGCAGCTCAAGTACATCCCCCCATCACGCAATTCTTGACATGGTATCAGAGTCACACCACTGAGAGAGACTGATTTTGAAGGCTGAATTGAAGGAGAAGAAGCAAGGTTCGAGCAAGCAAGCAACGGGTAAGAAGCTCTCCCATTCTTCCACTCTCTCTCTTGGATAGTGCCTGTGGAGGCACCGGAAGCAGGGTCGAGCAAAAATCTCAGATTGCTGTGAGATTTGGCGTGCGAGCAGATCACTGTGTATTTTGCAGATAGGCTCTTTAGGGCTTTCTTGCAGTTATTTAAGGTGTCTGAGGCCGTTTCAGGCCCCGTTTTAGAGCCGCAAGGTTGCGGACAGCAGTTTCAAGGTACACTATGATTTCGGTTGTATTGACTGAAAGTGGGTGCATAGGTTATAGATTGTGAATCTGTAATTTTTGAGGTGTTTGCAGGAAGAAAACAAAATATTTATCTACAAACAGGTTGCAGATTACATGTACTATTGAGCAATCAGTGAAAAAGGTTGCTTGGTGTATTGCTATGCATGTGTTGTGAAAGATTGCAGAAGACTAGCTTGCTGTGTTGCATCCTTGTTTGTGATAATGGCAGAGAATAATGAAAATCCCATTATTGAGAAGCTCAACAAGAACAACTACCCTTCATGGAAGTTTCGTGTGACGAACTTCCTCATTGGAAAGGGCCTTTATGAGTTTGTTTTAGGTGAAGACAAGGAGCTAGAGCTAGATATCCCTTCGACTGTAGATGAGTTAAAAGCATGTAAAGAGTGGAATGCAAAAGACAAAAAGGTGATGTATTGGCTATCTGCAGTCATTGATAATACTATGCTGGGACATATCAGGAATGCAAAAACTTCACATGCAGCTTGGATAATTTTTGAGAGCATGTTTTCAGTAAATACAAAGGCATGAAAGATTCAACTCAACCAAGAGTTGAATACCTTGAAGAAAGGGAAAATGTCTATCAATGAGTATGTGTTGAAGGTGAGGAGCATTGTAGATGCTTTAGCAGCGATTGATGCAATGACGGATGATCATGATTTGCTTTTATCCACTCTGAGTGGCCTTAACAATGAGAAGGCATGGAAATCATTTGTTACTTCAGTATATGTACGGAATCCATTTCCAGATTTTGATGAGCTGATCTCTCTCATGATTACTAAAGAGATCAATATGTAGGGTGATTCATCTTAAAGAAATGGTGAACAAGTCCAAGCATTTTACTGGAGTTTAGGAAGGGAACCTGGTAGATCCTCTTCAAGAGGCCGTGGTATGGGACATGCTGGCGATAACCAACAAAACAGATCCAATCAACAGTTTGGTGAAATGCAGGTTTTTGGAGGCAGAGGAAACTTTAGAGGTAGGGGGAGCTCTAGAGGAAGAGATGGATGGTAGAACAGAGGCTCTGGAAATTCTATTATTCTTTGCCATTATTGTGGAAAAATAGGACATAGTGCACCCAATTGCTATGCTAAGAAGGATGATATTCACAGTGGTAAATTATAGCAAGGAAACTATGCATCATCTTTACGACAGAATGAAGACAAAAATGAGCATTTGTTTGTTATCTAGCATATGATGGATGCAGTTACAGGAAAGGGGACACATGATGATGTATGGTATGTCAATTCAGGTGCATCTAATCATATGACCAGTCATGTTGAATGGTTTGGAGAGATGTAGGACTTACAAGACCCAGGTTATGTGCAAAATACGGGTGATGATACATGCCACCCAATTTCACACATTGGAAAGGTTTCCTTGTCCTTGTATAATGCCCAGAAAAAGAGTCCAACAGATATATTACATGTGCCATCAATTAAAAGAATCTAGTGTCTATTGGCCAAATGGTAGAGCAGGGGTTGCATGTTTGATTCAATGCAAAAGGTTGTTTTGTAGAAGACTTTAATGATAAGTGTAGGTTGGTCACAAAAGGAAGTAGAGTTGGCCGAATGTTCACTTTAGATGCTGGAATTCCTGCATTGGATACTGCTATATATGCTAAAGGAAAAAGAGTAGTATCCAATGGCATAAACTTTACTGGCAAGAAGCCTGATGTATCGCACTTGAAGGTATTTAGCTGTGTTGCATACGTTCATGTGCCAGATGAGCTATGGAAGAAGCTTGATCCAAAGGTAGAAAAATGTTTTTTTATTGGATACTCTTTACGGCAAAAAAGGTATTGCTATTATAACCCTGTCACAGGTGAGTTCAGAGTGAGCAGGGATGTTATCTTTGATGAGATGGAAAGTTGATATACACCTGCTGGTGATGTTTTGGATTATGATAATGATCAGGATAGCTATGTGTAGAAAGATAAACAAGAATCACGTAGTCTTACTGGACCAGAAACATCATCTGGTACTACATCTACAGTGAGCCCTTGGTATGGGAGACTAAGGAGTAGCCCCACATCTTCAGGTGGATCTATAAGTGTTGCAGGGAAGGACAAAGGAAAGAAGAAAGTGTTGGATGGTAATGATGCATCTACCAGTCATTTGGGATTTGATGGAGATTCTATTGGTTCAGAGAGTTTGGATGATGAGCTTGCCATTCCTTCAGGAAGGACACTATGTGTACAGAGAGCTCATAGTAATGTAAAGGCTCCATTGAGTGATCCAGTGATATGCAGATCTAGCAGGGTCAGATACCCTGTTAAAAGATTTGGTTTTGAAGGTTATGCAGCTCACCATTATGCTTATATGGTGAAACTAGTTGAGGATATTGAGCCCACTTGTTTTGAGGATGGTGTTGGTCATGCTCATTGGGATGCAGCAATGGATGAGGAGATGGCTGCATTAGAAGCCAATAAGACTTGGGATTTGGTACCCTTACCTAAGAGTAAGAAAGCTATTGGCTGTAAGTGGGTTTACAAAGTCAAGCATTATGCCGACGGTTCAGTTAGCAGGTATAAGGCTAGGCTGGTTGCAAAAGGCTATGCTCAAACATATGGCATAGATTATGAAGAGACATTCAATCCAATTGCTAGGATGGCAACTATTAGGTGTGTGATTGCCTTGGCAGCAACCAAAGGTTGGAGTTTGCAGCAAATGGATGTTAAGATTTCCTTCTTGCATAGTGAATTGCAAGAAGAAGTGTATATGGAGCAGCCAGTAGGTTATGAGGATTTGGAGCATCCCACATATGTGTGCAAGCTAAAGAAGGCGCTCTATGGGCTGAACAAGCACCTAGAGCATGGTCTGACAAGATTGGAGACTCGTATCTTGTCAATATTGGATTTTGTATTATTGATGCTGATCACTCACTTTATGTCAGAAAGGGAGATGCAGGTTTGGTCATCATAGTCATCTATATGGATGACTTGATTATTATAGGTGACAGTGACAATGGGATTGCTAAAGTTAAGGACTTCTTGAGAAGAAGTTTGAGATGACTAAGTGACAGTGACAATGGGATTGCTGAAGTTAAGGACTTCTTGAAGAAGAAGTTTGAGATGACTTGATTATTATAGGTGACAATGACAATGGGATTGCTGAAGAAGGACTTCTTGATTATTATAGGTGATAGTGACAATTGGATTGCTGAAGTTAAGGACTTCTTGAAGAAGAAGTTTGAGATGAAAGATTTGGGTGAGTTGAGATACTTTCTTGGCATTGAGGTGATCAGATGTGATGATGGTATATGGCTGTCCCAAAGGCAGTATGGCTTGGATATGTTATCCAAGTATGGTATGACAGCATGTAACCCTCTTTCAGTACCATTGGAGCAAAATGTGAGGTTGAGTGCTGACATTGGGGATGAGATATAAGACCCTACTATGTTCAGGAGGATAGTAGGGAGTTTGATTTACATGACTATCACAAGTTCATACTTGAGCTATGATGTTGGCCTTGTCAGTCGATTTATGCAGATGCCTAGAAAGCCTCATTTGGATGCAGTTAGACGTATATTGAGCTATGTAAAGTTCATTTTACATTATGAACTTTTTTATGAGGCAGGTAAGGACATACAGGTCTTTGGATACACAGATGTAGATTATTGGGCTGGTAGCATGTCAGACAAAAGATCTACAAGTGGATTCATGTTTTCCCTTGGTAGTGCAGCAGTTACATGGAGCAGCAAAAAGAAACCTACATTTTCTTTATTGAGTACAGAGGCTGAGTATAGAGGTGCTGCTACAGAAGCATGTGAGGTGGTATGGGTGCAAAAGTTATTAAGTGATTTGGACATGCAAGGAGATGGTCCAGTTATCATTCATTGTGGCAACATGAGCAGCATACAGCTAGCTAGGAATCTAGTGTTCCATTCTAGGACAAAACACATTGAGGTGCACTACCACTTTGTGAGAGAGAAGGTACTTGCAGGAGAGATTGACTTCGTATATGTCAACACACAGAATCAGATAGCTAACATTTTCACAAAGGCATTGGGTGCAGAGAAGCTTCGAAAGTTTTGAAGCTTACTTGGAGTTGCAGAGATAGAATTGAGCTTGAGAGGGAGTGTTGAGATGGAAACACGTGCGGACATTGATGATGGACCGCCTGGCTAGATGAGTCCGCATATCTACACTTTGCACGTTGGTGGTCATTATGATACTTACGTGGCCACTGACTTATCACTTATTATATTTAGTTTGTTACACCTACCTACAGCTGGCAAAGATATAACGCCAATCGATTAGTGTAGTCGGTTATGCACTATTTGACTTAGAAGGCCACTTTTCTTTATGTTGCATCTTATCTATACTTTGTGTACATTGTATAGTGTGTTGAACAAGAAGAAGAATCCAGCAAGAAAATGTTTTGGCCTCCATATCTCTTCTTGTGTTCTTGAGTGAGCTTCCTCTTATGTATACAGTGTGTATTTGGCGCAGCAGCTCAAGCACATCCCCCCATCACTCGATTCTTGACAAGCCTGTGACCTTGGCATTGCGGGAGCTGGAGTGTAGTTGTAATTGCTACTAATTGTATAATCAAGCATTAATGCCTAAATGACTATGTATTGGTTTCCCAAAGGTCATGGCACATGTCTACTACGACTTGAGGCTATTTTGAGCTGAAAATTCCCATGTTTTAGCTGAGAATATACTATTGGTTATTCACATGTTTCTGGTTATAGAGTGTTTATCTATCCACCACTATTAGACAGCTTGATTGCATAAGGGGTATGTAGGAGATGAAGCCCACATGAATAGCTATCATTTCTAGATGTTTTTCCACATGCTTGAGGATTTTCTTGACACAACTGTAAGCTGAAATTTACTAGTTATTGCAGAATTTTACTATCATAAAGTTAGTGGACTAAAACCATCATTCTTTAATGATGAGATATCTATACATCCAAAATGAAAGGTTTGGAACTTCCATGTCTAGAATATGCTCCTTTGAGCTAAACTCAACTAATTGAAGGGCGTACTTTTGTTGTTTGGATACTATAAAAATATCTTGATCAATGGAAGATTTACCTTGGTTGCAGGGAATCAAGCACTAACTAATTGGTTAAGACTACATTGAATACATAGAGTTGTCATTATGGCAAATGCTGAAAGGTTAGACAATATGACTCAAATAGTCAATGAGAAGCTCAATAATAATAACTATGTTATCTGGAAATTCCACATGGAAAGATTTGATGATCCGTGTTGAAGCTGAGCCCAAGTTTCTTGACAAGACTCCACCATTTGATGAATAGTTGAGGGCACATCATGCTTGGATGGAAAGAGCCTATAGAGCTTTACACTAGCTATCATTATGTATTTCAAATTTCATGGTAATGCAAATTATGAACTGAAGACACCAGAAGATGCATGGAATATCTTGATTATGTATTATGGTACAACCATTAGTGCAAGAAAAATACAACTAAAACTCAAGTTCAATACAATGGATAGGAAAGGCACTCCATTCAGGAGTATGTGACTAAGATAAAAACTATTGCTGATTGGTTGACTACCATCGCAATTTAAGTAGAGGATAAGGATTTGGTTGCAGTGACCGTGAATGGTCTTGGACCTGAGTATAAGTCGTTTAACATGTCCATTTCAGGGAGATCTCAAATGCCTAACTTTAATGAGCCAATCTCATCGCTCATTCATGAGGAGGTGAAACTAGATTTAGCTATGAGCCCGAGTAACTCAAAAGGCAAAGATGCAATGTTCTATTCTAATCACATAGGTCATTTTGCAGCCATGGTAGGGGTTTCTATCATGGTCAAGGGACTATGCATAATGCATATTAGCATGTAGAAAATCAGCAATTGTGGGAGCTCTCGCTCAACCCTCAAGACCCATGGACCGCTTATTGTTTTAAGCGTTCCAAGTTGAGCACTAATGGTTACCTCTCACATAGCCGACGCGCCATCCATCTCTATGGATGTAGTGAGCTTTCCTCCATGCCCGATTGAGTTAGCTCCTCTCCTGAGCACTCCGGTAGCTCCACAATCCAAGTGCAAGCTTCAAGCAAGCTCCATCCTCAAGCTCCACGCTCCAAGCTCCATTGATGCAAGCAAGACAAGAGAAGAGAAGAGAAGAGAAGAAGAGAGGAGAAGATGGAGAGCTTCTCCTCCCCGGTCCCTCACCCTCACACACTCATTCCCTCACACTCTCACACTCCCTCTCTCAAGCACAAGCACAAGCAAGCAAGAATAAGAAAAAGAAGAAGAGAGCTCCTTTTGGCCACATACAAGAATGAGCTTCTCATTCACTTTTCAACTCTATATACAAAACCCTAAATCCCTTTTAGGAGGTGTAATATCCCCCCCCCCCCCCCCCCGTGACCCCCATGCCTTCCCCATGAAACCCCCCCCTTTTTTTCAAATTTTTTTAAAAAAATTTACTCTCCCTCTCTCTCCCCCACCGCCTGCATGGCGGGGAGAGAGAGAGTGTGTGTGAGTAAAGAGAGAGAGGGGGCATGCAGCCCCCAGGTGGAAGGGGTGGCGTGTTGAGATGGCAAGCTCAACACATGTGGACATGGATGATGGACCGCCTGGTTAGATGGGTCCACACGTCTACACTTAGCACGTCGGTGGTCATTATGCATCTCACATGGCCACTGACTCATTACTTATTATATTTATGTTGTTACACCTATTTACAGCTGGCATAGTTATAGCGCCAGTCGACTAGTGTAGTCGGTTATGCATTGTTTGACTTAGTAGGCCACTTTCCTTTTATGTTGTATCTTATCTATACTTTGTGTACATTGTAAAGTGTGTGGAAGAAGAAGAAGAAACCAGCAAGAAAACGTTTTGGCCTCCATCTCTCTTCTTGTCTCTTGAGTGAGTTTCTCCTTGTGCATTCTGTGTGTGTTCGGCGCAGCATCTTGAGCAACCCCCTCCACCACGTGATTCTTGACATGGTATCAGAGCCGCGCCATTGAGAGAGGCTGATTTCGAAGGTTGAAGCAAAGGAGAAGAAGCAAGGTTCGAGCAAGCAAGCCACGGGTAAGAATCTCTCCCATCCTTCAACTCTTTCTCTTGGATAGTGCCTGTGGAGGCACCGGAAGCAGGGCAGAGCAAAAATCTCAGATTGCAGTGAGATTTGGTGTGTGCGAAGAGCACTGTGTATTCTGCAGATAAGCCCTTTAGGGCCTACCCGCAGTTATTTTGGGCATCTGAGGCCGTTTCGGGGCCCGTTTTAGAGCCGCAAGGTTGCAGACAGCAGTTTCAGGGTACGTTGTGACTTGGACTGTATTGACCGAAAGTGAGTGCGCAGGTTACAGATTTCAGATCTGTAAGTTCAAAGGTGTTTACCAATGAGTAGACACAAGGTTGATCTACAAACATGTTGCAGATTGCATGTATTGTTGAGCAGACAGTGAAAAAGGCTGTCTGGTGTATTGCTGTGCACTACAGGTCCAGGGTTGTAGAAGATTTGCTTGCTGTTGGTATTAATTTTGTGATAATGGCAGAGAACAATGGAAGCCCCATCATTGAGAAGCTCGACAAGAACAACTACCCTTCATGGAAGTTCCGTGTCACGAACTTCCTTATTGGAAAAGGCCTCTACGAGTTCGTTTCAGGTGAAGAAAAGGAGCCGGAGATGAGTGATCCTCCAACTGCAGAAGAGACAAAGGCACGGAAAGAATGGAATGCAAAGGATAAAAAGGTCATGTATTGGTTGTCTGCAGTAATTGACAATAATATGCTGGGACACATTAGAAATGCAGAGAATTCATATGCAGCTTGGACCATACTTGAAAGTATGTTTTCTGTAAATACAAAGGCACGAAAGATTCAACTCAAGCAAGAGTTGAATACATTAAAGAAAGGGAAGATGTCTATCAATGAGTATGCACTGAAGGTAAGAAGCATTGCAGATGCATTGGCAGCGATTGATGCAATGCCCGACGGTGATGATTTGGTGTCGTCTACCTTGGGTGGACTTAACAATGAAAAGGATTGGAAGTCTTTTGTAACTTCCGTATATGTCAGAAAGCCATTTCCAGATTTCGATGAGTTGGTCTCTCTAATGATCACTGAAGAAATCAACATGCAGAGTGAGACATCTGAAAGAAGTGGTGAACAGGTCCAGGCTTTCTACTCCAGTTCAGGAAGGGGACGTGGTAGGTTCTCTTCAAGAGGCCGTGGTACAGGACGTGGTAGTGATAACCAGTAAAATAGATTGAATCAGCAATTTGGCGATATGCAGGTTTCAGGAGGTCGTGGTCATTTTAGAGGCAGGGGGAGCTTTAGAGGAAGAGGTGGATGGCAGAACAGAGGTTCTAACAACTCTGGTATTGTGTGCCACTACTATGGCAAAACAGGTCATATTGCAGCCCAATGTTATGCTAAGAGAGATGATATCCGCAGTGGTAAGTTGCAGCAAGGAAACTATGCATCGTCTTCACGACAGAATGAAGACAAAAATGAACGTTTGTTCGTTATGCAGCATATGCTGAATGCTGTTACAAGAAAGGGAACACATGAAGATGTTTGGTATGTTGATTCAGGTGCATCCAATCATATGACTAGCCATGCAGAATGGTTTGGAGAGATGCAGGATTTGCAGAATGCAGGTTATGTGCAGACGGGTGATGACTCATGCCACCCAATTTCACACATTGGAAAAGTTCCCTTGTCCTTGCATGATGGTAAGACAAAGAGTCTTTCATATGTATTACATGTGCCATCTATTACAAAGAACTTGGTGTCAGTCGGTCAAATGGTAGAGCAAGGGCTGCAAGTCAGATTTAATGCAAAGGGCTGCTTTGTAGAAGACTTCAATGACAAGTGCAGGTTGGTAGCAAAGGGAAGTAGAGTTGGACGTATGTTCACTCTAGATGCTGGAATTCCTACTATGAATGCTGCTATGTATGCCAAAGGAAAAGGTGTTGTTGCAGACATTGAAATTTGGCACAAACGCATTGGACATGCAAATGTACAAAGGCTGAAATTAATGCAGTCCAAAGGGTTGGTTACAGGTTTGCCTACATTTAAAGTTGCAGAATTTCAGAAGGTATGTGAAGCATGTCAGTTTGGTAAGCAGGCAAGACAACCCTTTTCACATGACAGAGATGTAAGCAGAAATACCCTTGATGTTGTTCATACAGACATTTGGGGGCCTACACAAAATGTATCTCTTGGAGGTAGTTCATACTTCGTCACATTCATTGATGATTGTTCTAGAAAGCTGTGGGTATATTTTATGAAGGAAAAGAGTGAAGCTTTTGAGCACTTTAGAACTTTCAAGGCTGCAGTTGAAAGAGAAACAGGCTTGAAAATAAAGTGCTTGAGGTTAGATGGAGGGGGAGAGTACCTCTCCAATGAGTTCAGTGATTTTCTAAGGTCTCATGGGATAAAGAGACAGTTCACATGCAAGTATACCCCACAACAAAATGGGGTTGCAGAAAGGAAAAACAGGCATATTGCAGAAGTTGCACATGCCTTGATGGCTGAAAAGAATATGCCTAAGCATTTTTGGTCTGAGGCTGTTCATATTGCTGTTTATATTATGAACAAAACTCCCACAGCTGCAGTTCATGGTATGACCCCCGAAGAATGTTTTACAGGTAAGAAGCCTGATGTTTCACACTTGAAAGTGTTTGGTTGCATTGCGTATGTTCATGTGCCAGATGAGTTGCGGAATAAACTGGATCCAAAGGCTGAAAAGTGTGTCTTTATTGGATACTCTTTAGAGCAGAAAGGGTATCGCTGTTACAACCCTATCACATGTAAGTTCAGAGTGAGCAGGGATGTCATCTTTGATGAAATGAGCAGTTGGTATGCATCTAGTGGTGATGCATTGGATGATGATGATGATCATGACACTCATGTGCAGGCTGAAAAGCAAGAATCACGAACTCTTAGCAGACCAGAGACATCATCTGGTAGTCCTTGGTCTGGGAGACTAAGGAGTAGCTCTACATCTTCAGGTGCATCTAGTAGCACTACAGGTAAAGAAAAGGAAAGAGTAAAGTGTCAGAAGGCATTGATGCAGTTCTTGATGGAGACTCCAGTGGCTCAGAGAGCTTGGATGATGAGCTTGGCATTCCTTCAGTGAGGACTCCAGGTGTGCAGAGAGCACGCGTTAATGCAAAGACTCCATTGAGTGATCCAGTGGTACGCAGGTCTAGCAGGGTGAGATACCCTGTTAAAAGATTTGGTTTTGAAGGTTATGCAGCTCACCATTATGCTTATATGGTGAAACTAGTTGAGGATATTGAGCCCACATGTTTTGAGGAGGCTGTTGGTCATGCTCATTGGGATGCAGCAATGGATGAGGAGATGGCTGCATTAGAGGCCAATAAGACTTGGGATCTAGTATCATTGCCGAAGGGAAAGAAAGCTATTGGATGAAAGTGGGTTTATAAGATTAAGCACAATGCAGATGGTTCTATTAGCAGGTACAAAGCTAGGCTGGTTGCAAAAGGCTATGCCCAGACATATGGCATAGATTATGATGAAACCTTCAGTCCAGTTGCTAGGATGGCAACTGTCAGATGTGTGATTGCTTTGGCAGCAGCCAAAGGTTGGAAGTTGCAGCAAATGGATGTAAAGAATGCTTTCTTGCATGGTGATTTGCAGGAAGAAGTGTATATGGATCAGCCAGCAGGTTATGAAGATTTAGAGCATCCCACGTATGTGTGCAGGTTGAAGAAGGCACTCTATGGGCTCAAGCAAGCACCTAGAGCATGGTCTGACAAGATTAGAGAGTATCTTGTCAATATTGGCTTTTATGTTTCTGATGCTGATCACTCACTTTATGTGAGAAAGGGAGATGCAGGTTTGGTCATCATAGTCATCTATGTGGATGACTTGATTATTACAGGTGATAGTGATAGTGGGATTGCTGAAGTCAAGGGCTGTTTGAAGATGAAGTTTGAGATGAAGGATTTAGGTGAGCTAAGGTACTTCCTTGGCATTGAGGTGATCAGATGTGATGATGGTATATGGCTGTCCCAAAGACAGTATGGCTTGGATATGTTGTCCAAGTATGGTATGACTGCATGCAAACCACTTTCAGTCCCGTTGGAGCAGAATGTAAAGCTGAGTGCTGATGTTGGGGATGAGATAGAAGACCCTACTATGTTCAGGAGGATAGTGGGGAGTTTGATCTACATGACCATTACAAGGCCAGACTTGAGCTACTCTGTTGGTCTTGTGAGTCAGTTTATGCAAGTACCTAGAAAGCCACATTTGGATGCAGTCAGACGCATATTGAGATATGTGAAGTCCACATTACATTATGGACTTTTCTATGAGGCAGGTACAGATGTACAAGTATTTGGATACACAGATGCAGATTGGGCTGGTAGTATGTCTGATAGAAGATCTACCAGCGGATACATGTTCTCTCTTGGTAGTGCAGCAGTTGCATGGAGCAGCAAAAAGCAATCTACAGTTGCTTTGTCGAGTACAGAGGCTGAGTATAGAGGTGCTGCTATTGCAGCATGTGAGGTAGTATGGCTGCAAAAGCTATTGGCTGATTTGGATGTCCAGGTGGAAGGTCCAGTTGTCATTTATTGTGACAACATGAGCAGTTTACAGTTGGCTAGGAACCCTGTGTTCCATGCCAGGACAAAACATATTGAGGTACACTACCACTTTGTGAGAGAGAAGGTACTAGGAGGTGAGATTGACTTGGTGTATGTCAGCACACAGGATCAGATAGCTGATATCTTCACGAAGGCATTGGGTACAGAGAAGCTTCAAAAGTTTCGAAGCTTACTTGGAGTTGCAGAGATGCAGTTGAGCTCTTCTTGTCTCTTGAGTGAGCTTCTCCTTGTGCATTCTGTGTGTGTTCGGCGCAGCATCTTGAGCAACCCCCTCCACCACGCGATTCATGACATGGCGGCTGTTAACGGCCGTCTCCCCCCCAATATACCACCTCCCCTCCCCATTATAAAGGGGAATTTCCCCCCTCCTCCCTAGTCTTCGTTGTCAAGAATTGCGTGGTGGGGGGACTTGCTCAAGGTGCTGCACAAAACACACACAAAATGCAAAAGGAGAAGCTCACTCAAGAGACAAGAAGAGAGATGGAGACCAAAACGTTTTCTTGCTGGTTTCTTTTTCTTCTTCCACACACTTTACAATGTACACAAAGTATAGATAAGATACAACATAAAGGAAAGTGGCCTACTAAGTCAAACAATGCATAACCAACTACACTAGTCGATTGGCACTATAACTATGCTAGCTGTAAATAGGTGTAACAACCTGAATATAATAAGTAATGAGCCAGTGGCCATGCGAGAGTCATAATGACCACCGACGTGCTAAGTGTAAATATGTGGACCCATCTAACCAGGCAATCCATCATTAATGTCTGCATGTGTTGAGCTTGTCATCTCAACACTCCCCCTCAAGCTCAACTGCATCTCTGCAACTCCAAGTAAGCTTCGAAACTTTTGAAGCTTCTCTATACCTCTTCTCTCTCACAAAGTGGTAGTGTATCTCAATATGTTTTTTCCTGGCATGGAATACAGGGTTTCTAGCCAACTGTATACTACTCATGTTGTCACAATAAATGACAACTAGACCTTCCACTTGCACATCTAAATCAGCCAATAACTTTTACAGCCATACTACCACACATGCTACAACAGCAGCACCTCTATACTCAGCCTCTGTACTCCACAAAGTTACTGTAGATTGCTTTTTGCTGCTCCAAGTAACTACTGCACTACCAAGAGAGAACATGTATCCGCTAGTAGATTTTCTATCAGACGTACTACTAGCCCAATCTGCATCTGTGTATCTAAACACATGTACATCTGTACCTGCCTCATAGAAAAGTCCATAATATAATGTGGACTTCACATATCTCAATATGCGTCTGACTGCATCCAAATGTGGCTTTCTAGGTACTTGCATAAACTGACTCACAAGACCAACAGCGTAGCTCAAGTCTAGCCTTGTAATGGTCATGTAGATCAAACTCCCCACTATCCTCCTGAACATAGTAGGGTCTTCTATCTCATCCCCAACATCAACACTCAACTTTACATTCTACTCCAACGGGACTGAAAGTGGTTTGCATACTGTCATACCATACTTGGACAACATATTCAAGCCATACTATCTTTGGGACAACCATATACCATCATCACATCTGATCACCTCAATGCCAAGGAAATACCTTAGCTCACCTAAATCCTTCATCTCAAACTTCTTCTTCAAAAAGTCCTTGACTTCAGCAATCCCACTATCACTATCACCTGTAATAACAAGTCATCCACATAGATGACTATGATGACCAAACCTACATCTCCCTTTCTCACATAAAGTGAGTGATCAACATCAGAAAAATAAAAGCCAATATTGACAAGATACTCTCTGATCTTGTCAGACCATGCTCTAGGTGCTTGCTTGAGCCCATAGAGTGCCTTCTTCAACTTGCACACATACGTGGGATGCTCTAAATCTTCATAACCTGCTAGCTGATCCATATACACTTCTTCCTACAAATCACCATGCAAGAAGGCTTTCTTCACATCCATTTGTTGCAACCTTCAACCTTTGGCTGTTGCCAAAGCAATCACACATCTGACAGTTGCGTATCACTGGATCACTCAATCGAGCCTTTACATTACTATGAACTCTCTGTACATCTGGTGTCCTGAAAGAAGGAATACCAAGCTCATTATCCAAGCTCTTTGATCCACTGGTGTCTCCATCAATAACTGCATCAATTCCATTTGACACTTTATTCTTTCCTTTGTCTTTACATGTAGTGCTACTAGATGCACCTGAAGATGTAGAGCTACTCCTTAGTCTCCCAGCATTAATGCCGTGCAACTTCTGCAATATGCATGTTTTTTCTTTCTACAACACCATTTTGTTGTGGGGTATACATGCATTTGAACTATCTCTTTATCCCATGAGACCTCAAAAAATCACTGAACTCATTCGAGAGGTACTCTCCCCCTCCATCTGACCTCAAGCACTTTACTTTCAAGCATGTTTCTCTTTCAACTACAGCCTTGAAAGTTCTAAAGTGCTCAAACGCTTCACTCTTTTCCTTCATAAAATATACCCACGGCTTTCTAGAAAAATCATCAACGAATGTGACAAAGTATAAACTGCCTCCAAGAGATACATTTTGTGTAGGCTCCCAAATATTTGTATACATAACATCAAGAATATTTCTGCTTACATCTCTGTCATATGAAAAGGGTTGTCTTGCCTGCTTACCAAACTGACATGCTTTGCATATCTTATGAAATTCTGCAATTCTAAATGTAGGCAAACCTACCCTTTGGACTGCATTAATTTCAGTCTTTGTACATTTGCATGTCCAATGCATTTGTGCCAAATTTCAATATCTACAACAACACCTTTTCCTTTAGCATACATAGCAACATTCATAGTAGGAATTATGCATTAAATCTGACCTGCAGCCCTTGCTCTACCATCTGACCAACTGACACCAAGTTCTTTATAATAAATGGCAAATGTAATAGATTTGAAAGACTCTTTGTCTTACCATCATGCAAGGACAAGGGAACTTTTCTAATGTGTGAGATTGGGTGGCATGAATCATCACCCGTCTGCACATAACCTGTATTTTGCAAATCCTGCATCTCTCCAAACCATTATGCATGGCTGGTCATATGATTGGATGCACCTAAATCAACATACCAAACATCATCATGTGTTCCCTTTCCTGTAACAGCATTTAGCATATGCTGCATAACAAACATACGTTCATTTTTGTCTTCATTCTATCGTGAAGAAGATGCATAGTTTCCTTGTTGCAACTTACCACTGCAAATATCATCTTTCTTAGCATAAGATTGGGCTGCAATATGACCTATTTTGCCACAGTAATGACACACAATACCAGAGTTGTTAGAACCTCTGTTCTGCCATCCACCTCTTCCTCTAAAGCTCCCCCTGCCTCTAAAGTTACCACGAACTCCTAAAACTTGCTTATCGCCAAATTGTTGATTCAATGTGTTTTGCTGGTTGTCACTACCATGTCCTGTATCACGGCCTCTTGAAGAGTACTTGCCACGTTCCCTTCCTGAACTGGAGTAAAAATCTTGGATCTGTTCACCACTTTTTTCAGATGTCTCACTCTGCATGTTGATCTCTTCAATGATCATAAGGGAGACCAACTCATCGAAATCTGGAAATGGCTTTCTAACATATACGGAAGTTACAAAAGACTTCCAAGCCTTTTCATTGTTAAGTCCACCCAAGGTAGAAGACACCAAATCATCATCATCGGGCATTGCATCAATCGCTGCCAAGGCATCTGCAATGCTCCTTACCTTCAATGCATACTTATTGATAGACATCTTCCCTTTCTTCAATGTATTCAACTCTTGCTTGAGTTGAATCTTTCGTGCCTTTGTATTTACAGAAAACATACTTTCAAGTATGGTCCAAGCTACATATGAATTCTCTGCATTTCTAATATGTCCCAGCATATTATTGTCAATTACTGCAGACAGCCAATACATGACCTTTTTGTCTTTTGCATTCCATTCCCTTCGTGTCTTTGTCTCTTCTGTAGTTGGAGGATCACTCACCTCCGGCTCCTTTTCTTTTCCTGAAACAAACTCGTAAAGGCCTTTTCCAATAAGGAAGTTCGTGACACGGAACTTCCATGAAGGGTAGTTGTTCTTGTTGAGCTTCTCAATGATGGGGTTTCCACTGTTCTCTACCATTATCACAAAACTAATACCAAACAGCAAGCAAATCTTCTGCAACCCTCGACCTATAGTGCATAGCAATACACTAGACAGCCTTTTTCACTGTCCGCTCAACAATACATGCAATCTCCAACCAGTTTGTAGATAAAATTTGTGTTTATTCACTGGTAAACACCTTTGAACTTACAGATCCGAAATCTGTAACATGTGCACCTATATAAGACAGACACAGCTGAAATTGCAGGATACCTCAAACTGCTGTCCGCAACCTTGCGAGTCTAAAACGGGGCCTGAAATGACCTCGGATGGCCAAAATAACAGTGGGTAAGCCCTAAAGGACTTGTCTGCAAAATATACAACTCTCTTTGCGCACACCAAATCTCATTGCAATCTGAGATTTTTGCTCTGCCCTACTTTGGTGCCTCCATAGGCACTGTCCAAGAGAAGAAGTAGAGAATGGAAGAGGTTCTTACCCGTTGCTCGCTTGCTCAAATCCTTGGCTCCTCTCCTTCACTTTAGCCTTCAAAACCAGCCTTAATCAGTGGTGTAGCTCTGATACCATGTCAAGAATCACATGGTGGGGGGACTTGCTCAAGATGCTGCGCTGAACATACATAGAATGCACAAGGAGAAACTCACTCAAGAGACAAGAAGAGAGATGGAGACCGAAAAGTTTTCTTGCTGGTTTCTTTTTCTTCTTCCACACACTTTACAATGTACACAAAGTAAGTGGCCTACTAAGTCAAACAATGCATAACCGACTGCACTAGTCGATTGGCGCTATAACTATGCCAGCTGTAAATAGGTGTAACAACCTGAATATAATAAGTAATGAGTCAGTGGCCATGTGAGAGTCATAATGACCACCGATGTCCTAGTGTAGACTTGTGGATCCATCTAGCCAGGTGGTCCATCATTAATGTCTGCATGTGTTGAGCTTGTCATCTCAACATTCGCCAGTAGGAAGCCCTCCCCCCGGTCATTTTTCAGCAGCCTCCCCTCCATCGTCGACAGACAATGCAGTCCCCCCTTGTGATCAAAAATGCCGCCCTGCTGCCCTAAGAGAGAGAGAGAGAGAGAGAGAGAGAGAGAGAAGAGAGAGAGAGAGAGAGAGAAGAGAGAGAGAGAGAGAGAGAGGGGGGGAGAGAGAGAGAGAGAGAGAGAGGGGGAGAGAGAGAGAGAGAGAGGAGAGCTTTTAAAGAGAGGTCACACACCCTCAATATTTTCGAAAATACAACCCTCCCCTTCATTATATTTTCTCCACTCAAGGAGAGGCGGCGAGAATCTTGCATAGGAGAGTGTGAGAATTCTATCTCTCGTACATGCGCCTTCGAGTATGGCATCGAAGCATAGTTCGACAAGGATGGCCGAAAACCCTGCAAGTGTGGACGGTGGCTCGAATCAAGATGGCACCGCAACCGCAATCAGTTCATCAGGCATCAATACCACTGGAATCAAGACATCACTCCAAACCCAAGTTGTTCTATTATTAAAACATAGGTTATAATTTTCTTGTTTGTTACATACATCACAACTAAGTTTGTTATATACATCACAACTAAGTTCATACCTAGGAAATTATCAAACACGTAATTAATGTGATGCATGTGAATATGATTTTCACCATGATAATTATAACCTATGTTTTAATAATAGAACAACCTGGGTTTGGAGTGATGTTTTGATTCCAGTGGTATTGATGCTTGATGAACAGATCGCGATTGCGGTGCCATCTTGATTCGAGCCACTGTCCACACTTGCAGGGTTTCTGGCCATCCTTGTGAAACTACGATTCGGTGCCATACTCGAAGGCACATGTATGAGAGATATAATTCTCGCACTCTCCTATGCAAGATTCTCGCCGCCTCTCCTTGAGTGGAGAAAAGATAATGAAGGGGAGGGGTGTATTTTCGAAAATGTTGAGGGTGTGACCTCTCTTTAAAAGTTTCCCCCTCTCTCTCTCTCTCTCTCTCTCTCTCTCTCTCTCTCTCTCTCTCTCTCTCTCTCTCTCTCTCTCTCTCTCTCTCTCTCTCTCTCTCTCTCTCTCTCTCTCTCTCTCTCTCTCTCTCTCTCTCTCTCTCTCTCTCTCTCTCTCTCTCTCTCTCTCTCTCTCTCTCTCTCTCTGGGCAGCAAGGCGGCATTTTTGATCATGGGGGGGGAGGGGGGCTACGTTGTCTGTCGACGAGGGAGGGGAGGATGCTGAAAAATGACGGGGGGGGATGCATGCTGCTGACGAAGACCAGGAAGGAGGGGGGGCTTCCCCTTTATAATGGAGAGGGGAGGTGGTATATTGGGGGGGAGACAGCCGTTAACGGCTGCCACCCCTTCCACCTAGGGGCTGCATGCCCCCCTCTCTCTCTTTACTCACACACACTCTCTCTCTCCCCACCATGCAGTCGTCAAGGGGAGAGAGAGGGAGAGTAAAAAAATTTTTAAAAAAAATTAAAAAGGGAGGGGGTTTTCATGGGGGAGGCACAGGGGTCACGGGGGGGGAGATATTACATCCTCTCTCCCTTAGAGGAATCGAGATGTCCTCATCTCGAGAAGACCTGGGGGTATTGTTGGTTGAGAGTGTTTTCGTCCAGGTGGCATCCTCTTCTAGATAATCTTTCCACTGGATGAGATATTCTCTCAAGGTCCTTGATCTCAAATGCCTCTCCCTAACATCTAGGATTCTATCAGGCCATAGCTCAAGGACTCCTTGGCTACGCATTACAATTTGCTGATCATCAAGTACATGATTCAGATTAGGTAGATACTTTTTCAATAGGCTAACATGCAATACATTATGAATCTTTAGAGTAGCGGGCAGCTGTAATTTGTAAGAATTAGGCCCTAGGCACTTGGTGATCTTATAAGGTCCACAATACCTTGGACTTAGCTTCTTGTACTCTCCCAAGAACAATGAACTCTTTTTAGGGCATACACGGATGAAGTCCATATCACCTTCGATGAAGGATCTATCTTGTTGTTTCAAGTCAGCGTAAAACACAATATTAGTGAGTTTGGGAATCTCCCAATTTCCATTTTTTGAATACTAAAAAGGTGGCACCCGGATAACATGCCCATTAGTTTCTCAAAACCATATGATGTGACCTATCATTGGAAAGTGCTTGAAAAATGGAATCTATTGAGCTATAAAGTGCTTGATTTGGAGTTATAGTGTTCAAGTTATGACAAATCCAAAGATTTGACCATGTGTACCAAACTTATGGGAAATTCCCATATTGCCCAATATGGTGTTGTAAGCCTTCTGTCTATCCTTGGCAGCTTGAATGTCTTGTCTTATTGATTTGATTTGATCATCCATGTCTTCCAGCATTTGTCTTGAAGCTTCTACCCTCAAAGTTGGATCCGAGAAGTTCAAAGGGGTACGACAATCATGCCCATACAATGCTTGGAAAGGGGTCATCTGAATACTCTGTTGGTAAGAAGCATTGTAGGCAAACTCAACCAATGGTAAGTATTGAATCCACCTTTTGGGTTCGCGAAAACAGTATGCCCTAAGCATATCTTCAATGACTTGATTGACTCGTTCTGTTTGACCATCAGTTTGGGAATGGTAAGCTGTACTGAAATAGAGTTGAGTTCCAATAGCCTCAAAGATAGCCCTCGAGAAGTGTGATGTGAAAAGAGAGTCACGATCACTAATGATTCTTCGTGGTAACCCATGAAGTTTGAATATTTCCTTGATGAATAATCTTGTGATGTCTGAGGCTTTATAGTTCGTCTTGACAGGGATGAGATGTGCGACCTTGGTGAGCATATCTACTACAACCATAATAGAGTTATATCCTCCCTGAACTTGGGGTAAGCCAACAATGAGGTCCATACTAATGAATTCCCATTTCATTTGTGGAATGTCAAGTGGTTGCAGTTTCCCGGGCATTTTAACATGTTCTACCTTAATGGTTGACAAGACAAACATTCCGTGACATATTTGAGTACGTCTCCCTTGAGCCTTTCCCAATAATAGCTCTTTCTGACCATATTAAGGGTCTTGGCATAACTAGGATGCCTTGAGAAAGAGGAGTCATGGGCTTCCCAAAGTATCTTCTGCTTGAGAGTTTGGCTTGCAGGGATACATAATCTTGTCCTAAAGTATATTTGGCGCTTTGCTAACAGTGCTAAGCAAAAAGAAGAAACCCTTAGCGATAACTTTATGGGGTTGTATGTGATAGAAAATATACAGATAACGACCATTACTAATGGAGAATTCTTGATACTTCGTCTTCAGCTTCGGGTCTTGATCCTTTATGGGAATCTCCCTTAGCATTTTTTGATAAACTAGGTCATGATATGCCCCTTCTTTTGCTAGCTCAAGAATCCAGTTGTTTGGAATTGATACCTTTGTGGCTAGAGACCTTGCTGTTGATGGATCTTGCAAAATAAGAGAATTTAGAAATGCCTTGTGACTGAGTGCATCGACAACTACATTCTCTTTTCCAGGCCTATATTTGATTTCAAAATCATATTCTTCCAGCACTTTGATTCATCAACGTTGCCTCATATTGAGCTCATTCTGGGTTGAGAGCGGAGTTTTGAGCCCAGGATGTGCCTAAATTTTGCCAAAAAATACGGAATTTAGGGGAAAAATATTCAACATTGAAGGCAGCGGCTCCAGCTAGGACGATTTTAAGTGCTAAGTGAAATATGACTTTTTAAAGGCGCCCAAGTGACACTTGCGGATTTTTGATAATTATTCACACTGTCGTGCGGGTTGTCATGATTTGCCAGCCAATGCGGGATGTCAAGACGGAAACGCAGAAATTTACAGTACTCGAATCGGATGCCGGACGAGGAAATGACCACAAGATGGACAAGATTTGAAAAGGTGGACTTGTTTTGGCCAAAGTGGGTAGTGATATTTAGGGGCCTTGGAGCATTTTATGCCACAACAAAACATGGTGAGAGAAAGAAGGAGAAAAAAACATGGAGATGGCGTGGTCTGTCTGCGCCCAATTTTTTCACCCTCATGGTTGATGATGGAGATGCCTGCCTGCAAACAACCTACCCAATTGATCATGGGGCTTGACTACTCCTTCCTTGCTGGTCATATTGCCGTCCTTCACCCAAGCAATGATGGTCTAAATGAAAAAATCTGATTCTAGTCTTTCTCTCTCCTCCATCTCTCTCCCCTAAGGGGCTGTTCTTGTGTGCAAGAGGAAAATGAAGAATGGTGAAGGAAAGCTTGTCCGGTTGAGACCTGATTGCTTCCGGGTCGATGTAGACATGAAGATTGCTGATTGTGAAGATGCTGGACATTGAATGTGGGCTGACCCGCAGTCCCGCACCAAAACCAAGATCCCAAGACATGGAGCCTAAGCAGTAATTCAATTTTTATGAAATTCCTTGAAAAGCATGCCTTTAAATATGGTGCACGTGAGGCGTTGAAAGGTGGCTGGGGCATTAATCAACTCAAAGGGCATGACTATGTAAACAAAGATGCCCCACTCAGTGGCGAAGGCAGTCTTATGCCTGTCGGCAGGATGCACTTGCACTTGATTGTATCTAGAGAAGCCGTCCAAAAAGCTGTAGTCCTCTTTGCCCGCCACTCTTTCGAGCATGTGATCGGTGTATGGCAATGGGTAGTTGTCTCTCTTAGTGGCAGCGTTCACCTTCTTGTAATTGACGCACACTCTAATCTTTTTGTTTTTCTTCATCACTATGACTATGGGTGACACCCAGATTGTGTGCTCAATTTTGTAAATGAATCTTGCTCTCATCAACTTGTCAATCTCCTCTTTGACTACATGAGCGTGTTTTGGATTCATCAGGTACAGTCGTTGCTTAACTGGCGTTGCGTTTGGCATCATGGGTATGTTATGAGTCACTACACTTGGATCTACACCCTTAAGCTCTTCTAAGGATCAAGTGAACACGTCTATGTACTCTCGCAAGAGAGCAACAAGAATCGTCTCCTCTTCCTTAGTCAAGTCATCAGCAATAAAGACCGGTTGGGGCGTCTCCCCTACCTGTGCTAGGTGGGTTCACTTGTTTGCCCTTGGCATTTGGCACCCAATAGGATTACTACCCTGTCACCCTTCTTGAATTTTGTAAATCTCTTTAGGAGATCCTGCAGCTTTCTTTGCTCTTCCATTTGTGTGTCCCTAGGCTATTTTGCCCTTTCTTCCTTCAATTGTTTGCGCCTTAAGTGGACGGGTAGGTCCCCCTTGGTGCGTCTAGCCTTGGATGGTCTAGGTATTTCTGGGTCGCTATCCAAGATTACTTTCGACTCAGAATAAAACTCGCCGTTTTCAATAGAAGAGGTGGTTTCTCCTGGTAGTTGCAGCTCAGAGGGTGACTCTGTTCTAAGCACTGGTGTCGTACCTGGTTGGGTTAGGCCTGCTTGTTCGAAATCTATGGCTCCTATGGGTTCCAACCAAGCACGGCCACAATCCATGCGCATGACCCCTTGCTCTATCTTAAAGACACTCTTTCTCTGTGACTTGGAGTCCACACATATTTATTCTATTTCTCGTCCCTCAGTGTCGCATTCCATCGTGTCTATCTCACCCTCACTTTCCTCACTGAAAGAATGAAAGTTTTCGTACTCGTCATTGGAGTCATCTTCATCTAACTGCTCATCGTCTCCTAGGTTTTGGTATATCTCTTATCTCTGATCGGGGACTAGGGCCCAATTGTACATGATGTTTAAGTCATGCACCCTGGTCCATTACCACCTTGGTTTGTCTAACAGATCTTGGAGTGGCTTGAATTTTGATGTTGGATTGCCAGCTAGCTTGCTAGTCAAATACTCCAAAATCTCTTGGAGTTCCCTCTTGTTATTTAGCACTTGGAATGTGACAGGTTTAGGTCGCCCACAAAGGGTTCCTGCCATCATGTAGATTGGTACTAGGGTGTGTCTTTTGACTTGCCAATTGTCTTGATGGCTTGCTTGTATGCCTCATGATCCGAGAATGGCAAGTTGATCATAGCAAGGACATGCATCTAGTCTCATCATCCTCCGGGCATGGGATGTACTTGGTCAAGGGCCCATTGGACTTCTTGACTTGAGCGTTACCTTTAAGCATTGCGGAGATGGCATTCAAGTTGACTAGTGAGGTCTTCCAAGTGTCCATCTCTACCCTCAGCTTCCGTTCTATTGCAGAGGAAGATTAAGCCATTACCCCAATCTTCGATGACTCTGGCATTGTGCATCCAGAGTCGACCTAATAGGATATCCTAGTCCACTCCCTTCATGACTATAAAGTTAATAGAGAACTAGACGCATGCGATTTTCACCGGCCAGTTTTTAAGTACCCCGAATGGTTTCACTCTCATACAGTTTGCTAGTGTGACATTGAACCTGGCGGTCTCGACATGCAGGTTTTCCCAAGTCTGAAGCACTATGTGGCTCAGTACACTAACCCCTGCTCCTGTGTCTACAATGCCCTTTCTCGTTGTATCGCCTAGGGCTAAGATAGGTAATACTACATAAATTTTGGTGCCTTCCTAGAAAGCATCAATGTGCAAGGACTTAGGCATAGAGTGTAGCGTGAGACTCAGTATTTGTGTCTCTGCACCATGGTCGTGCAGGTCTGCAGTAGCTTGCTCTCGTGATCCTTCAACCCACTGCTTCAGATCTTGCCATAGGGTGGAATGTTACCTAAGCAAGTCTCCTAGGCTTAGCATCACAGGGGTGGTCACTAGCGTGGTAAGGAGGTTGTTGGTTGCTCGTCTTTCTTCTATTTTGGATTGTCCTGGCCAATGGCAGTGACTGATTTGCTGTCCTGTAGCGTTAAGGCTTTGTCTAAGCGGTACCGCTTGCAGCGTAGTCGCATCTCTCGATTTTGGTCGAGGGGGTGAGACTAGCGTGCTTATGCTAGAGAGATCTTCGATCTCGTTCTCTAGGATGGGCTCAGCATCTTTTAGGTGCTCTTGGGCCTCTTTTACCCATTCCTTCACTTTCTCGATAGCCTCTAGTTGGCGCTTCGGATGCGGGTATTCCCCTACCTTAGCACTTCCATTTTTGGCCGTCTTAGGAGCTGAGGTTTCTGCCTCTGCGTCAGTGAACCTTCTTTCTAGCAAGCAGAGTTGTGGCACTCTTAGTTCTTAGCGTGATCTTAGCTTCAGGTTTCTTCTTTGTTGAGATATCGAGCTCCACTCGTGATACGCCAGGGTGACCGTTGTATATTTATGTCACCGACTTGTCAGTTGCAGACGCGGTTGGTACACCGCCCATGAATAATAGCTACATGATAGCTATCCTTATCTACTCTAGTTCGTGGCTCAGTTAGTATGCCACCTTAGTTAGTTGAGTTTGGTTTGAGACCCATATATAGGGTTCTTCTATTTCTTTGTACTTGAGTTCTTTTGGCTTACACAACTAAGAAGAGGAAAACTGTTTTCAGCCTCCACCCTTGTGTGTCTTCCCCCATTGTGCAAGCAAGAAAGCTTCAAGCGAGACTCCTTCCTTCTCTCCCACAATCTTGACATGGTATCAGAGCCTTGTTCGTGGTAAGGAGCTCAAGAAAGCAAGCCAAGCTCGCGGTGGTCTGGTAAGAGGAGCAGTGTTGCTTTCATTTCCTGTTTTGGGAGCAGATCTCTGCAGGTAGCACAGCCGGAAATTGCAGGAGTGCATTGTCTCAGGTTGAGACGCCCTTCGCGGTGAAGCAAGAGGGCAGTATATGCTGCAGGAGAGGGCTTTAGCCCCTGGCGACCTTGTTTTTTTGATTTGAGGCCATTTCGGGGCCTGTTTTGCAGACGGAAGTTTTCTGCACGCACTCAAGAAAAGGCTCAGTTTTATGCTGTGCGACCACTATTCTACAGGTCGGTGAAAAGTTACTGTAGAAATTGCATCGTATGCTTGTGCGCAGAGACATTGGGAGTTTCAGAATCATCCTTGGTTCCTGTTTATGCAAAATCGTCACTAGGAAGTGACTGTGTGGTCAAATACCACTTTCGCCAGTTTTGCAGATTTGCCCTTGTGAGGGTGAAGCTGTGTTTTTTGCAGTGACAGAATTTCTTGCAGTATTCTGTAATGGCGTCTGATTCTCTTTCACAGATTGTCACTGAAAAGCTTGACAAGAACAACTTCCAGGCATGGAAGTTTAGAATGACGAATTTCCTTATGGGAAAAGGATATTGGGAATTTGTTGCAGGAAATGAAGAAGAACCAGTTCTTCCTGATGTTCCCAATCAACAACAAATGCAGGCATTTAAAACATGGCATGAGAGAGCCAGGAAAGTTATGTATTGGCTGTCTATCAGTATTTCAGACTCTATGATTGTGCATATTCAGGATGCAAGTACTCCAAAGGAGGCATGGGATACTTTGTCAAAAATGTATAGCACAAATACGCAAGCCAGGAAAATGCAGCTCAAGCAAGAGTTGCATAATGTGCAAAGAGAAAGTATGAGCATCAACGACTACCACATGAAGGTGAAGAAGATTGCAGATGCACTTGCTTCCATTGGGTCGCCAGTGGAAGATGATGATTTAGTTTCCGTGACCTTGAATGGTCTAGGAAAGGATTATGCACAGTTTCGGACATCCATTTCAGTTCGTGAAAGATTTCCTGATTTTGAGGAGTTGATTGCTCTTCTAATTTCTGAGGAACAGAGAAATGGTGGTGCATCTTCTTCAGGAGGAACTTCAAAAGAAGCTGTCTTCTACTCAAATGCTGGAAGAGGTAGAGGCAGAGGTAGAGGAGGCCGATTTGGAGGCCGTGGCAGAAATCAGAATATGCAGCAAACTCAAGAAAACCAATCCTATGGAGGAGGACGTGGTAACTCTAGAGGCAGGGGGAGCCAAAGAGGTCGTGGTGGATGGCAAAGAGGCCAAAATGCAAACAGTAATGTTGAATGCTACTACTGTGGTAAAATGGGTCATATGGCTAAAGACTGCTATAAAAAGCAGAATGACATCATGAATGGAAAACTGCAACAAGGGAATTATGCATCTTCTAGTAGACAGGGTGATGACAGAAATGAGCATTTGTTCATGGTGCAGCACATGAACAATTCTATGACAAGTGCAGAAGAAAGCAATGATGTATGGTATGTTGACTCAGGTGCATCAAACCACATGACAGGTCATGCAGAATGGATGGAGGATGCAAGGAAAATGGAAAAACCAGGATTTGTGGAGACTGGTGATGATACTGCACATCCTATTGTGCAGATTGGAAAAATTCCCTTGTCTATGCAGGGAGGGAAAAAGAAATACCTGTCCGATGTATTTCATGTCCCGAATATTACCAAGAATCTAGTTTCAGATGGTCAAATGGTTGAACAGGGCTTGTAGGTCAGATTTAATCCTCATGGATGCTTTGTTGAGGATATGAAAAATAAAGGTCGCTTGATAGCAAAAGGAAAGAAGAAGGGCAGAATGTTTACATTGGATGCAGACATGTCTGAATTGAGTGCAGCAATGTTTGCACATGGGACCGGTGTAGTTGCAGATATTGATATCTGGCATAAACGCATTGGTCATGTTAATGTACAGCGACTTAAATCAATGCAGGCCCAAAATATTGTTGCAGGATTGCCCAAATTCAAGGTTGCAGAAATGCATAAGGTATGTGAAGCCTGTCAGTTTGGAAAACAGGCAAGGAAACCATTTCCTAGACATGTTCAAGAGAGTGAGAAGCCATTGGAATTAATTCACTCTGATGTGTGGACAACTAAAGCTGCATCTCTTGGAGGCTGTCATTATTTTGTCAGTTTTATTGATGACTATAGCAGAAAAGTTTGGGTGTATTTTATGAAAAAGAAAAGTGAAGTTTTTGGGCATTTCAAAACTCTTAAAGCTATGGTTGAAAAAGAAACAGGCTTGCAGATAAAATGCCTAAGGTCAGATGGAGGGGGAGAGTACCTCTCAAATGAGTTTGCAAAGTTCTTACAGGAGCATGGCATAAAGCAGCAATATTCATGCAGTTATACCCCACAACAAAATGGAATTGCAGAAAGGAAAAACAGGCATATTGGAGAGGTATCTCGTGCCATGCTCAATGAAAAAGACTTGCCAGATTTTTATTGGGCTGAAGCAGTTGCTACAGCAGTCTACATAATGAACAGGACTCCCACTGCAGCAATACATGGATTGACTCCAGAGGAGAGGTATACTGGTAGGAAACCAGATATTTCTCATTTGAAAATTTTTGGTTGCATTGCCTATGTACATGTGCCAGATGAGCTGAGATCCAAGTTGGATCCAAAAGCTGAGAAGTGCATCTTTATTGGTTACTCTCTGCAGCAAAAAGGGTATAGATGCTATAACCCTTCTACTCGTAAGTTTACAGTGAGCAGAGATGTTGTTTTTGATGAGATGAGTAGCTGGTATAAACCAGTAAATGTGATTGATGATGAAGATGCACAAAATGGTAATGCTACACAGAATTCACAGCAGCAGTCACAAAATATTAGTGGACCTGGAGCGTCCTCTAGCAGTGGTTCACATTCTTCGCCATGGACAGGCAGATTGAGATCAGGAGAATCTTCTCAAAGCAATGCAGATAGTGGTATGCAGGTATCACGAAAAGGAAAAGAGAAGGTTGATCAGCCCATGTTTGATGTGAATGCAGGTCACTCTTATGTGGATGGTGAATCCAGTGGCTCAGAACAGAGCATTGATGATGAGTTGGGTATTCCTTCTATTGTTACACCTGGAGTAAGGAAGACCAGGGATGTTTTGAGAGCACCTGGGAGTGAACCTACTTTGCGCAGGTCTACAAGAGCTAGGTATCCTGTGGATAGGCTGAAATATGATGGATTTACAGCCATTCACTATGCATATATGGTCAAAGTGATACAGGAACCAGAACCCACATCTTTTGAGCAAGCCATGGGAAAAGAAAAATGGGAGAAAGCCATGGATGAAGAAATGGATGCCTTGGAAGCAAATGCTACATGGGAGTTAGTACCTTTGCCTAAAGGTAAGAATGCAATTGGCTGTAAGTGGGTTTATAAGGTGAAGCACAATGCTGATGGTTCTGTGAACAGATACAAGGCAAGATTAGTAGTCAAGGGGTATGCACAAACATATGGCATTGACTATGAAGAAACATTTAGTCCGGTTGCAAGGATGGCAACCGTAAGAGCAATCATTGCTATGGCTGCATCAAAGGGATGGTCTTTACATCAGATGGATGTAAAGAATGCCTTCTTGCATGGTGATTTGCAAGAAGAGGTCTATATGGAGCAGCCACCAGGTTATGTGCATGCTGTTCATCCTGAGTTTGTTTGCAGGTTGAAGAAAGCCTTGTATGGCTTGAAGCAAGCACCTAGAGCATGGTCTGACAAGATAGGACAGTATCTTGTCACTATTGGCTTTCAGATTTCCAAGGCAGATTTCTCACTTTATGTGAGAAAAACAGAGAAAGGTATTATGCTGCTTGTCATTTATGTTGATGATTTGATTATGACAGGTGACAGTGATGAAGATATCCTTCATGTGAAAATGCTATTGAAGCAGAAGTTTGAGATGAAGGATTTGGGAGAGCTGCGTTATTTCTTGGGCATTGAGGTGATTAGATCACCAAGTGGGATACAGCTCTTGCAGAGGCAGTATGGATTGGACATGCTGTCCAAATATGGGATGACAGGCTGTAAGCCTATTTCAGTTCCTTTGGAGCAAAATGTGAAGCTGAGCACAGATGCAGGTGAGCTTCTAGAAGACCCTACTATGTACAGACGCATAGTAGGAAGTTTGATTTATATGACTATTACCAGGCCAGATTTGAGCTATGCTGTTGGATTGGTAAGTCAGTTTATGCAGGCTCCAAGGAAACCACATTTGGATGCGGCTAGACGCATACTTAGGTATGTGAAGTCCACATTGCAGTATGGACTATTTTATGAGACTGGGGTTCAGATACAGTTGCATGGATACACTGATGCTGATTGGGCTGGTAGTATTTCTGATAGACGATCTACCAGTGGATATGTATTCTCTTTTGGGAGTGCTGCAGTCACTTGGAGCAGCAAGAAACAGCCTACAGTTGCCTTGTCGAGCACAGAGGCTGAGTACAGGGGTGCAGCAATGGCTGCATGTGAGGTAGCTTGGTTGCATAAGCTACTTTATGATATGCATCAGTCTACAGATGGGCCAGTTGTCATTTATTGTGACAACATGAGTAGTATACACTTGGCAAATAACCCAGTCTATCATGCTAGAACAAAGCACATTGAGGTGCATTATCACTATGTGCGAGAGAGGGTTTTACTAGGTCTTATTGATCTAGTTTATGTCAGCACAGAGGATCAGGTAGCTGACATATTCACGAAGGCATTGGGCGCAGAGAAGCTGCGCAAGTTCAGAGACCTGCTTGGTGTGCAGGAATTGGGATTGAGCTCGAGGGGGAGTGTTGAGATATCGAGCTCCACTCGTGATACGCCAGGGTGACCGTTGTATATTTATGTCACCGACTTGTCAGTTGCAGACGCGGTTGGTACACCGCCCATGAATAATAGCTACATGATAGCTATCCTTATCTACTCTAGTTCGTGGCTCAGTTAGTATGCCACCTTAGTTAGTTGAGTTTGGTTTGAGACCCATATATAGGGTTCTTCTATTTCTTTGTACTTGAGTTCTTTTGGCTTACACAACTAAGAAGAGGAAAACTGTTTTCAGCCTCCACCCTTGTGTGTCTTCCCCCATTGTGCAAGCAAGAAAGCTTCAAGCGAGACTCCTTCCTTCTCTCCCACAATCTTGACATTCTTTCTCCGTCAACGGATCTTCTTCCTGATCGAGGTTGCTAGGACTTGGCAATGATATGCCTGCTTGCTTCATCTGTGCTCGGGTCATGACACACAATGGGATGGGTGTGGCCTCCCCATTAAGGTTCTCGATGCTGAACAACCCCAATAGGATAGATGGCACGTTGGCTGAACTTGAGGATGGTTTTCGCTTGGGACAGTCAATGAAGAGATGAGTGATTCCGCACTCATGGCACCTTAGGTCTACCTTGTCTCTATTGGGTTGCTCCCTTTCAGGACAACGTGATGAGACGTGCCCTGGATGACCGCAAGTCCAACACATGATTGGATCTTGCGTCTGCCCTCCTAAGCCTCTACCTCGGCCTCTTCCTAACACCATTACCAGTACTAGTTGATAGTCCATAAGGATTGCATTGCCCTCATCGTCATGCGAGACATATGGGTATGCATAAATCTCTTACTCATTTGGCTTCTCCACATAGTGGACTGGAGCATCACTTGGTGGATGGGTCACGTAGGGACTGGGCAGTCTAGGTATGCCTGTAGAGTTTATGTCCATTCTAGGAACAATCGGTTTAACATCATTAGGCTAGGAAGGGACAATGGGGCTCCCCTTCCGAAGAATTTTTGGGGTTTTCTTGCTAGATATGGCTGACCATATGGTTGTGAGTATGGAAGTCTTCTCGGTAATCTGCAATGTGCGATGCCATGACTGAATCTACTGCAATTAATGCAAGTCGTGACCTAGGGTCTTGACACTCGGTCGACAAGTGGTTTCTGCCATAGTACATGCATTGGACGTGTGGGCACGTTGGTTGTCTCAACATATCTTGTAGTTTGGCGATCTCCATTTTTACCTCAGCCAAGTCTTGGTTTGTCTCAATAGCTTTCCCTTTGTCCTGAGCCACTGGGCCTGATCATTCACTAGAGGAGGCTGACGCTCTCTCTAAAATCCCCGAGTTGGTCTCTTTTGAATTTGAGCTCCTGGAGCTTCGCTCTTTCAGCTGGTCATCTACTCGAATGGCCTCTTCAAACACCCTAGCTAGTGGTTCTCATTGCAAGCTCGAGTTGCTTGCCAAGGCCTTATACAGCTCCTCACTCTGTATTCCACTGATAAACACGGTGGACACCGCTCTTTCGGTAGGTCTTTCACCCATGGGGATTCTCTTGAAGAGGCTCCTCATGTGGGTGATATAGTCACAGATTTCCTCTTTCTCTTTCTGCTTGACATTCATTAGTCTTACTAGCAGATTGTTAGAGTATCCGGGCTTGAAGAATCTCTTGATGAAGAGGCTTTTGAGGCCGTTAAAGTCCGCTCGTTCTTCGACATCTAGACTCACGTACCAAGTCCTACCCTTGTCGCCTAAGCAAAGCCCAAATGCTTGAGAGCATTGAGTCAAGTCAGTGAGGCCGTTGGCCTCGCAGACTTGCTCGAATTGCTCTACAAAGCTATATGGATTGTCGTGGGGTTGGTACTTGTCGAATTGCTTTGCAACAATTGGGATTTTAGATTGGCCCTTAGATCCTTGGTTTGCTCCTACTCTTGCTAGTAATGATATCGCTAGTGCTACATCACTCTGCTCCGCTACTGTGTTGTCGAACAATCGCTTCATGAGAAGCTCACTCAATGTCAAGTCTCCTTCTAGGGCTCTCTCGTGATCGGGGTCCGATTCCCACCTGCTAGGTTCAGCACCCGCTGTACCTCGCACAATTCTGCGTTCTGCCTTAAGCTCCTAGCACACTGGTCTTGGTTGTATTTCACTATGCCCCTTGCAGTGTCTTGTGGGCTAGCTTCCATTCCTCTTACAAGTCTGTTATGATGGCCTCTGCCGTTCTGCCACAGTGCTCATACCGAGCGTGCGCATCGTAGCTACTCACTAGCTGCCGAATTGCCTCTGGAAAAACTCCTAAGTCATGTTCCTCGTTTGGTCTGAGCTTTCCTCTATCATGATCACGTTCTCGTGCTCCACCAAGTTGTCAATCAGGTTGAGCAAGTTGGTCAGATCCACTTCTCTAGCGCCTCTTGGTTGGTCCTACTCTGTGCTTCCTTCGTCCGTCTATGTCTTGGGATCTTCTTCTATTGGTCGGTTCCTTGAGGTGTTTATCTCAGTGAGTTCCTTGACTTATTGTATCCAATCCTCAATTCATCTCTACTCAGTGTGTGTGTGTTCTTTCCCGTGCACTTGTGCTCAATCACACTTTTAGTTGTCCTTAAGTGTACTTCAAGTATCTAAGCGGCTTACGCACTCTCACTTTGTTTTAGGCCTGATAGGCTTGTTGACCCACTTCTGGCCGTCTTGTCAAGTTTCAGGGTTTCTCGCTACGTTGTCTTACCGGTTGTAGGTTTGTTTAGGGTCCTTGGCTAGCTAGCTATCGCTAGGACTCTGGGTCTTGCAATAGCCTACTCGAGCTGCTAAGTGGCTGCGTGCTACAAAATTTCCTCTTCCCTGCACACCAGAATCAAGTTCTACATGTTGAGAGGACTCACGAAGGTTTACGCAGCCGGTCTAATTTCTTAAAAACTTGGAAAATTCCTGACTCAGCCCAACTCGTTCGAATTGCAGGGGCCGAGGGTCGAATGGAAGTTGTGGGCTGAGTTTGTCACTCGAACGGGCTTTGTCATGGCCGAGGGCCAAATAGGAAGCTCGGACAGGGTGACTCAGATGGGGTGATTCAGACGGGGTGATTCGTATGGGCCGAGGAGATCACTCGGATGGGCCAAGGGGGTTTATTCGGACGGGCCGAGGGGGTTTATTCGGACGGCCAAGTTTTGATATGGTCGAGTGGGTTTGTTTGGACGGGGTGACTCGACTAGTGGGCCATGTTGGCCGAGAGTAAGTGGGTCGAGGGCCGATTCTAGGGCTCAGCCTAGGAACCAGTCACTCGGACGGGCCGAACGGTGCGCGATGATGGTAGCAAAGGCACCAATTTGCTCAAATCTTGCAACACATGCAATCATATTACACAAGAGCTTACATATCAGTACCAAGGCATAAGGGAAAGGGCTTGATATACTTGGAATACGCGGTAAAATCCCTGGCAGCAAGATTGAATTGAATCTCCAAGAGCTCTCTCTCTCTCTCTCTCTCTCAATGTCAGGGTATGAAATGAGCTCTTCCTTGAACTCTTGGCTCTTAAACCCCTTCCCAAGTAAGGTTTTGATGTCCCCAATCACTCACTTGCTGACATTAAACATCCCAAGCACTCTTTTTTTCGATTTTTGCATGATTTGTACCATGTTTTGCCTTGTTTTACAGTAGCAAACCCTACACTTTTTCGATCCGATTTCCTGATCCTAACCTACGCTAAATGCAACAAAGATTGAAGGCAAAAAATTGAAATGATTTCTCCATCTTTTTCAATAATCAAACCAATAAAATAACCCAAAATACTTACTTGTTTCAAAGATAAAAAAATCCAAACTTCCTACCTATCTCAAGCTCCGTTTCAGGGATGAATCCCTTACTTCGATGCTCGATATGAGACGCACAAGCGCTCAAGCTTGAATTCATTGGTCTTGGTAATGGAACCAAAATGTAGTGGGAGCTCATGCTCAACCACCAAGACCCACATACCACTTATTGTTTCAAGCGTTTCAAGCGAGCTCTCATGGCTATCTCTCACCTAGCCGACGCTCCGTTGATCCTCTCAGGGTGTAGTGAGCTTACCTTGATGCCAAAATGAGTTGCCTCCTCTCTCCACACGCTGGTAGCTCCATGATCCTAGATACTTGCTCAAGCATCCTCAAGGCTCCTCCATCTCCAAGCTCCATCCACCATAGCCACGCGCGTGAGAAAAGAGAAGAGAAGAGAAGAGGAGATGGTGAAGAGTTTCACCCTCTTGATCCCTCACTCCCACACACTCACTCACTCCCTCACACTCTCACACTCCCTCTCTCAAGAGCACACACACAAGAAAGGTGAAGAGAAGAAGAGAGGACTCTTGTTAGCCACATGCCAAAGAATGAGCTTCTCATTCACTTTTCAACTTTATATACAAAACCCTAAAATCCCATGGACACCCATCTCTTTTTACATGATAGGCCATTGTGGCAAGGTCCCTTTTTCTAATTCCCTCTTTTTGCTTCATGCCCTAAGTCTATATCCGTCTATTCTTTTACAAATGGCATAGGAGGGAGCCTTGCGCTTTTTTACAAGAGTTTTTAGAGTTTTTTGAGGCACCTTTCATTTAAAATTGCACTTTTTGCCTCAGCTTAGCTTTAGGGGCCGCCTCTATGCCTTTGCTCTTTTGCCATCATTTTTTCACTTTTTCCTTCATTTTTTCGCCATCTCGAATTGAGGTTAACAACTTCCCTTGTTGTTGGTGGGAGCTTTGTTAGGTCTTCTGGAAAAACATATTCTTTTAGCCAAGATGGTTGATGCTTGGGTTCACTATCTTGCTCAGCCTTGTTGAGTTTAATTAGATAGATGGGTAATCCTTTCTTCAGTCCCTTTACTATTCGCGATGCTTTAGCCAGCTCAACCTTAGGGTTTCTTGCTTCTCCCTGAGTGGTTACTTGTTCTCCCTTTCAATTCTAGAATGTGATTTGGCCCTTTCCACAATGGATATAGGAATTATTTGGAATTAACCAATCCATTCCTAGCAAACACTCATAAGCCACAAGATTCATAATTTGGAAGTTTATTTTGGAAGAATTGCCACCCAATATAAATTCTACCATGCTAGTTTGTTGTGTTGATAGAACTTCTTTGCCATTTGCTAATTCCACAAGCATTCTAGGTGCAAGAATAGTGCTTATGCCTAGCCTTTTTGCACATTTTGGTGATGGGAAAGAGTGGGTACTTCCACAGCCAATTAAAGTTCGAAAGGATTTACCTTGATAATTTGGTGATGTTTGAAATACTGAGAATTGGCGATTTGGACCCTTCTTATTGAGAGTGGAGTGTACCTTGGCTCTTTCCATATTGGATTCCATTGTGGGATCTTTGCCATTATTGACCTCCTTTAGGTTTATTTCAACAACCTTTCCCCTAGCATCTTGATTTTGGGTGTGAAACTGACATTGGTCAAGCTTCGAGCATTGCCTCTTAAAATTCCCTGGTTCCTTGCAATAGAAACACCTTGGAGTCCTGGCTCCTTCATGTAGGTATAAAGCTTCCCACTGCGTTTGATTTATCAAGGAGAAAAATAGATGGAAAAAAATTTTCTTTACGTCAATAGGAAGGGAATGCTTTCAGAGACTGCTTTGGTCCTTACACCATTGCTTCCACCAAAGTCTAGCCTCAGTGGTAAGCTTGAGCTTGGCAATCATAGCTTGGTTTATAGGTTATGTTCCGACTACACTGAAGTAATCCTCCATCGATTCAATCCAGACCTTGGCATCAGCTTCAATAGACTTCCCTTTTCTATCAAATTCTGGTAGTTTAATCTATTTGAGAAGAAACTTCTTCTCTTGTGCCTCTTCTAGGCTTAGTGCGAAAACAATACTCTAGTTCTGTGCTTGGGGTTGAATCTGGTTTTGCATTAAAACCTTCATGTTGAGATAACATTTACATATCTCTACACATCTTGAATCAATGCACAATTTATTTTTCATTACTATTGTGTGACAAATCAAATAACACAAAGTTCTTATTTATCCATAAAGAAGCATAAGCTTCAAGTACAATTATTCGAGAATCGATAAGGATTGATTGGGATGATTTTCTTTTCAATGGATACATCAACGCCATGTTAATAATTCCCTATTGGATTCAGCTACAGGGACATAATAATAATATGGATTGGGGGAATGGATTCTCAAGAGATGGTAAGTCATGGGAAGTTCAAGAAGTCCCTATTTTTGATAGCCATGATGTTTGTTTTTCCCCATTACTTTAATTTTTTAAGCTGGCAAGACTTTGACAACCTCCTCATAGATATACCGATTTGTTCTACTTGTCGGTATCCGATGTGTAGGATCAAATTTACACGGGCCTCATGAAAGATGAATAACTTGGTAATCTTCAAGTCTTCCAACCATTTTAGCCTCTTTAGATTGTTTTGAAGGCAGGCGACTTGATTGGCATCAATGTAGCAATATCCTGCACTCCAAGTCCAATGCCTTTCCACATACAGTGGTGAGGGGTTATAGTTTCGATCTAGGATCCCCATCATGTCAGATCGTCGGTGATAACTTGAAGAGTTCATAGCCATCTTGAACATGATGTGAAATGACAGGGTGGTACAGAATTTTCATAAAAGATTATGCTTTGATTGCATCACCTCTAACTAAACTACTAAAGAAGCAAGTAGCAATTGCATGGTCACTTGTCAAACAGACCAGATTTGACAAACTAAAGCAAAGCTTAGTATCAACACCCATCCTGAAACTTCCTGATCTTCGTAAGGAGTTTGAAGTGGTAAGTGATGCTAGCTCACTTGCTTTAGGATGTGTAGTTATGCAAGAAGGTCATCCCGTAGCATATTCTTCAAGAAAATTGAAGAGCCATGAAAGGAATTATGCTACCCACGACCTGGAGCTGTTGGCTCTCATCCATGCTCTCAAACTTTGGAGACATTACTTGTTAGGTAATAAATTTTCCTTAGTAACGGACCACAAGAGTCTTAAATGGATTTTCACCCATGATGGGACCTAAAATGGGTCGGCAGGCTATGGCACTAGTCGGACCTCATTCTCATGACACACAAACACCCTCACGGCCTCGTGGACCAGGAGCATCAATCTAATACTAAAGGACAAACTGCCCTAAAGCCTTATCTATGAGTTTATAATTTCATCATTTTGTAGTCCAACATTCCCTTTTATACACTCCTCAGAGGGAGAACCCTTACACATTGGCAATGCCACGATCACACACATGGAGGCAACCTCTCGGTAGAAACACCGCGGTCCCATTGCAGCTCTCCTACATCGCAGGGATTGGCCCCTTGATGCGCTGCTCAACATATAAAACATACGAACACAAACTCCTCTCTTTCATATTTCTCCTATTTCCAGGAGATATACCATGTGTCCTTACTTAACAGTCCCTTAGGAAACCGACCCTCTATCCTACGGCAAGGGATAATCACACACTCTCAATCATGGGTCAAATTCCTAAGAAAACAATTGCTATGCAGTCCAGGAGCTTTTCCTTTGATACCATGAACCATGCATAGTGCATAATGTGAATGGTTTAGTGCATAAACAGAAGAAAATCAACATTGTGCATTGTGCAAAACCAATCTTTTCATGATTTCCATGTTAGCGTTTATGTACTGCAAAGAGAAAAGACACCGAGCCTTACGCTCATGCTACCTTTCTCTTTATTTTAAAACAACGTCCTATAGGCATGATGCAACACATAAAACCAGATTTTAGTTTATACTTTAACGCTCAACCTCCCCTCTCACCCTACCGTTAAATGTTTTGCATTCGTTGATAGGTGAAAATGTCATTTTATGTGTATTTCCTTATAAAGAAAGCGATAAACATGGACTGAAACATAGAAACGAGGGTAAACCGAGGCCAACCTCGTGCTCTACCTTCATTATACATTGCACAAACACACATGTAATTTTCTGGAATTTTCATTTTACCATTTCCTAATTTTCTCCCATTTAAAACCTATTTTCCACCATTTTTTGGTATTTTTCCTCTATTTTCTTCAATAAAAAATGACTAGAAATTAAGATTGATTGTGGGTTGTGGCCCTTAGGTTTCTTGACAGCAAAATTTCATGGTTTTTTTGGCATTATGTCTCATATTTTCCATCTATTTTGCAAAAAACCCCATTCTTACCCCTTAAACGCATGTTTTTCGGATTTTATAACATTAATTCCAGCCATATCACTTATGATTTTCTGATTTTCAGATTATAAACTGTTGAAACTCATAGAAAACAACATCATAATGCATAATCAGCCCATGTGAACAATGTTTCATCAACCAAATAGCATAAAAACTCATTTTTTCTTCATAAAAATTGAATTACTGCTTAGGCTTCGTGTCTCGGGATCTCGGTTTTGGTGCGGGACTGCGGGTCAGCCCACATTCAATGTCCAGCATCTTCACAATTAGCAATCTTCATGTCTACATCGACCCGGAAGCAATCCGGTCTCAACCGGACAAGCTTTCCTTCACCATTCTTCATTTTCCTCTTGTACACAAGAATAGCCCCTTAGGGGAGAGAGAGGGAGGAGAGAGAAAGACTAGAATCAGATTTCTTCATTTAGGCCATCATTGCTTGGGCGAAGGACGGCAATATGACCAGCAAGGAAGGAGTAGTCAAGCCCCATGATCAATTGGGTAGGTTGTTTGCAGGCAGGCATCTCCATCATCAACCATGAGGGCGAAAAAATCGGGCACAGACAAACTACGCCATCTCCACGTTTTTTTCTCCTTCTTTCTCTCACCACATTTTGTTGTGGCATAAAATGCTCGAAGGCTCCCAAAAGTCACTAGCCACTTTGGCCAAACCTTTTCAAATCTTGCCCTTCTTGCGGCCATTTCCTCGTCCGGCATCTGATTCGAGTGCTGTAAATTTCTGCGTGTCCGTCTTGACATCCCGCATTGGCTGGCAACTCCTGACAACCCTCACGACAGCCTGAATAATTATCAAAAATCTGCAAGTGTCACTCGAGCGCCTTTTAAAAGTCGTACTTCACTTAGCGCTTAAAATCGTCCTAGCTGGAGCCGCCACCTTCGATGTTGAATATTTTTTCCCTAAATTCTGGATTTTTTGGGAAAATTTTAGGCACATCCCGGGCTCAAAAATCCACTCTCATTGGCGACCACAGGATAGGGCGACTCAGCCTGTCGAATCCCACAACAGATCTGCACAAAACAACCAAAGGAAGCATCAAGCTGATAGAAAATAGATACATATTAAAACACAGCACAGTGCTCACCCTACCCCCTGACAAAACCAAGGCATGACATCCACAAGGAGTAGGCCTAGCAGAATCTTATAGAAGGTCCGAAGCTAGTCACTAACCAACTACTCCAATACGGCCAAACTAAAAAGAACTATCAAAGAGGTTGCCCTAGGTGGTGGTCTGAACTACCTACCTAACTAAGGACAACACAACCAGGAGTTTCTACTAGATGAGGACTCCTATAGCCTGATCAAGAAGTATTTTCTTTTAGCACATTTCTTCTTTTAGGGTTTTTATTTTTCCATACTCGGGCATGTAAAAAGGAGGGAGTTGAGCTTAGTGACCCAAGGAGAATAGGGCATTGGCCTCAAGACCTGTCTCAGTACCCAAGAACCTACCAAGCCCTCGCAAGATGACACTTAATCCTTTTCTGACGCTCACTTTTATTTTCGCTCCAACCTTCCTTACTTTCTTCTTTTCCAACAAGATGCCACCCCTAGGAAGACAAGGCATATGACTCGTCCCCAGGTACTTGCCAGGCCTTCGCAAGGCAATGATCAACTGCTTATAAATTTTCCTTTCTTTTCTTTTCTATTTTTATAGGGGGTTAGAACCCCTTTTTACACATCTTTGTATATATTTATTGTCTTTTAGATATTCAGGGTTTTTATCATCATCATTATTTCTGGCAGGCTTCTCTAACTGCCTCACAACTAACAAGAACTCCTAGAACGGCAGCCTAGCAGGCTAGCAGAACAGGGTCAATAGGACTACCTTCTAAAACAGGTCTTTCGATGCCTGGCAATGTCTTTACAAGAGGCAACGACTACTCAGACCTCCCTCAGACATACCCAACCTAAACCTGGGACTTCATGCCTTGAACGCCGGTCCCCCCCAATAGGAAAAGAAAATCCCCTTACAAGTACTCAGACACATATAACATAAAAACACGGTACTAAAAAAGGAGAGATATCACCTGGATAGGGCCACGAGAAGCTTCCGCGCAACAAAGGCTCCTTCCAAGCTCTTCTTTGAACTTGTCTAGCACAAGACTAAAACAAGAAACCATTAACCGCACCTGCACTAAACAAACATTCGGCCCTCTTGGCCTAATGAAATAAAGCACTTCACTACAAAAAACAAATCGGCCCTCTTGGCCTAATGAAATAAAGCACTTCACTACAAAAAACTAATCGGCCCTCTTGGCCTAATGAAATAAAGTATTTGAAACCTTGCAAAACTGGCCCTCTTGGCCTAACGAGATAAAACAGAATAGCACCTACACATCCCTCCCCAAAATAGTATAGATATACAATAATATGCTCCTTTCCAAGGAGGAAAAATAGGCTCACATCCCTAAACTAAATGCATAAGGTTATAACCCATCCCTCCTACATATATAGCAAGAGGCGTACGCATAACATGTTGTCTAATTAACCTATGGGTCTAGGATAACAACGGTAGATTGGTCTCGGCTACTCTTTGCATCACCCATATCAACCATCGCCTGCCATATATTGCATGCTCTGATAACATTACCCACAAGCAACTGGGTCCTATCTCATTATTGATAGCAATATCCAAACTAGGACCATAGTTAAAGAAAAGGCCTTCTTCATAAGCAAGATTTGCCAGTGAATCCGCAAATTGATTCCAATAATGTGGAATTAGTTGAAAAGACACTCTCTCAAACTCCTCAAGTAGGGTCATGGCCATTCGATGATACATACAAAGGATGGGATTCCGCACTATGTATGCCCCATCTAGCTGATTCAAGATCAACTAGGAATCCCCTTTTATTAACAACCACTGAATACCACCTTGCTTGGCAATATGCAGTCCCATAATCAAGGCTTTATACTCCGCCATATTGTTAGTGAATCCTACCCTGAGATAAGCAGCTAACTTCATCGTAACTCTACGTCGGGGATCTTGGATTACTACTCCAACACTCCCTTTTTTATTAGGGCCCCTAGACACTCCGTCAAAATATAATATGTACGTCTATAATGGGTTTACACAGCCTGCCATCACGAACCCCTCTATTCATAATTATGATAGTCAAAATTTAACATGTTTAGAGGGTGAACTGACGGCTCCATCCCACCTTCTTCATTGAACTCAACAGGGATACTTGTCAACAGTCGTAAGCAATGATGGCAAAAGACTTTGATGTCCCACACAAAGGTTCTGTCTTCTTGCTCAATCACTCTGTATCCTTTGCTTCACCAGATAAGTTTCCCTTGATGGTATCTCTGCTCCAGATATGGGTGCTCCAAATAAGGAATTAACCGCCCCATCAACCAGCTTTAAGCTCTTTTGTAGGTCTCAAATCAGCCCCAGCATGGACCTGCAATGCATTTTCCTGTATTAGCATACTTAGAAATAATAAGGTTTAATCTTATTAAGATTAACCTTATTTTTAAACTCTACTCCCTGTAGATCAGCTAGTAGAGTCGTAGACCTATTTTTCCCTATCCTGACAATCTTGTAGGGGCCATCCCATTTAGGTTCCAGCTTTCCTGGAAATAGCTCCCTACGCGCATCATAGTACAGAACTAATTGCCCTTTTTTAAAGGTATACTTCTTTGCTTTAAGATCGTGCAACTGCTTCATCTGACATTTAGCTACCTCCTGGTGTAATAAGCTCTGCAATTTCAGTTTATCCAGGTGGGCTATGGTCGTGAAACGTTCAAAGAGAGAATTCTTGTCTCCCAAAGAGTGGTTAATTGCAAACCGTATGGTTGGCAACTCGATTTCGTGAGGTAATACACACTCTTCCCCATAAACCAATTTAAATGGAGTATGGCCGGTAGCTCGCTTGAACGTTGTATTATACCACATACAACTTCCTGTCCCAGTCTCGTTTCTTCTCAGAGACTATTTTAGACAAGATACCCACAAGTTGCTTATTAGTACTTTCGACTTGTCTGTTTGCTTGCGGATTATAGGGGGTCATTTTATTATGCTTGATTTGTCAAGCTTCAGTCAAGCTTTTGATCACCTTATTCAAAAAATGGGTTCCACGGTCCGATACTAGTTCCTTCGGTAGACCAAAACGGCAAATAATCTGCTCTAAAAGAAAGCTTGCAGTCTCTTTTGCATTGTCTTGCCTCGTCGCCCGCACTTCTGACCATTTTGTAAAATAATCAGTTGCTACTATAATGTATCTCTTCTGGGTAGTAGACGACGGTGTAATAGGACCCACAAAGTCAATGCCCCACTTCTCAAATGGAAGGATAGCCATGATAGGTGTAAGTGGGCGTTTCCTATTCTCTCTACAGTCATGTCTTTGACATGTATCACATCTCTTAACATACTCAAAGGAATCTTGGAAGATGGACGGCTACCAATATCCAGCTCTTAAAGATTTCTGTGCCGTCAACCGTCCCGCAAAGTCCCCTCCACATGCAAAGTCATGGCACTCCTCCAAGATTAAAGGAACCTCGCCAGGCATCACACATCGGCGGTAGATATCATCAACACACTGCCGATATAGTGTTCCTGCAATCAAGGAAAACTTCAAAGCCTGTTGTCTGATTTTCCTCTTTTCTGATTTTGATAGACCAGCTCCAGTCTCTCCTGTTGATAGATAATGCGTAATAGCAGCATACCAAGATGGGATAGAAGCTGTATCAATTTTAAACATTTCTTCAATATCACTTCCTTCAACCAAAGTCTCTTTCGGCTCCTCGAAATCCACAAGGCATTCCACAATACCCTGCAACCTCAGTGGCTTACTCTTAATCTCATAATCAAACTCTTGCAAAGTGATTAACCACTTTGCCAAACGATCAGGTGGCTGTAGCTTATTCATAAGAAATCTAAGCCCTTCCGCCTTCGTATAGAAAACTACCTTCTCATAGAGGATGTAGTGCCTGAATTTCTTAGTCGCAAAGACCATCGCAAGGCACAACTTCTCCATGTAGGTGTAATAATTTTTAATATGCCCAATTTTTGACTAGCAAAAGCTATCGGGTGATACCACTTTTCCTCCCAGATTTGGGCTAAACAGCAGCTGATACTATGCATGGTGGCTGCTGAAAATGTATAAAACACCTCGCCTCTTTTAGGTGCTTTTAAGACTGGTGCTTTTACTAGCTCCTGTTTCACATCCTCGAAAGCTACCTTACAAGGGTCGCTCCATTCAAATAGGCAGCTAAAGGATAATAAGTTTATTAATGGCAACGTCCTTTCTACCAAGGCATTTATAAACCTCCGATAGTACCCTATCGATGAAGACAGAAAGCTATGAACCTCTTTCGGAGTGCGTGGTGGACTCATAGCGACTATGACCTTGATCTTTTCAGGGTCAGTTGCGATTCCTATGAAACTGATCACGTGACCTAGAAATAGCCCATAAGGCACTCCAAAGACACACTTCCGTGGGTTAAAAGCGATACAAAATTGTCTGTAGCACTCAAAGCACTTTCTTAAAATAATCAACATCCTTTCCCTTACAGTGGCTGCCCCCAGGTCATCGATAAATACTTTCAACTGAACGGGGAGATGTCACCAAAGGTCTTGTCTGCTGTTCGTTGCCATGATCCAGGTGCATTGCACAAACCAAAGGCCATCACATGGTACTCAAAAGTACCGAAGACAGTAATGAAAGTTGTTTTCAACTTGTCCTCTTCTGCAATTGCCATCTGGTTGTATCCTGCAAAGCAATCCATGAACGAATATATTTCCCTACCCGCTAATTGATCCAAAATCTAGTCAATGAATGGCAACGGGTAGTAATCCTTAATCGTCTGCTTATTCAACTCACTAAAATCTACACATAGTCGGATCTGGTTGTTTTTCTTCTTCTTGATAACAACTGGTGAACACCATTCTGTGTGCTGTACAGGAAAGATTAAACCAGCTTTCCGTAACTTCTGTAACTCTTCAAATAGCCCGTCCCTCAATTCAAAAGGCATACATCTTACTTTCTGACGCACAGGACGATTGCCTTCTTTTACAGGAATAGTATGAACAGCCAGGCTGGGAGGAATGCCTCTCAGCTCATCATAACTCCAAGCAAAAATGTCGCGGAATTCTTGAATTAGGGATACATAGTCCTCCCTTTCTGCTGAACTGAGCATGGAACCTAATTTAATTGGCCCGAATCATTCGGCGTGCCAAGGTCTAACTCAATCACATCCGTGTCTCTTACCCTAGCTTGCAGCTCTATCGGCTCATTTAGAGTTATCTGATAAATATCCTCTGTAGTGGACCCCTCTTTAGATTCATCACTGGATGATGTCTCACTACCAGATGGATCATTTGCTATTTCTAATTCAGTAGAGGATAAAGGGGCTCTCTCACTCTGAGGAGACTCAGGGTAAGCATCGACTATTACTCGATTAGCACCTCTACCTAGAACCACTCGACCAGCTGGTATATCAACTTGATAGTCTGTTCGTAAGATCCAAGGCCTACCTAGCAAGACTCGATAGCTAGGATGTCCTACAAATCTTATCACCCTAAAGTCCAAGAAGCATTCTACACTTGCAACTGTGACATGGACTTTGGTAACGCAACCTTCGGGTTGTCTTAGACTATCATCAGCCATTCTAAGGAGGGTGGAGCTATCTTTCTGGATGCCTAGACCCAACCTCTCCATCAACTCTGAACTCATGATATTGATGGAGGATCCAGTGTCTACGATGGCATGCTTTACTAGTATTCCATCCACATATGCTGGAACCCTAGGGCAATTCTTTTCAGCATGATTAAACCAATCTTCCCCTACTCGTGCTATGCCCAAAGGTTCTACAATATACCCAATACACAGGATCTTCTTGAATTCCATGCGTACTCCTGGAGATAATTTAATCAACTGTAAGAGGTTTACATCTGGTTTAACTTCGCAAAGAGAACTTGCTAAATCAAAATCATGATAGGTATCCAAAGCTCTCTTTTCTCACCAAACCATCCTTTCTTTTGGTCTCGGGACCGGCTTTGGTGCTTCTTTTTTAGCTCTTGCCTTCTTTCTTGGCACTTCCTCATCCTTCTTAGGATCGACTTTTTTGTCAACAGGCCTTAAAGGTCCACCTTCCACGCTAGGATTCAGGACTTGCGTCCCCTTATCCCCTTGCTTAGGGTTTCCCTCAACCGTTTTTTCCTTATCTTTATCACCCTCTTTAGCCTTTTGGCCTCTTGTCACGGCTCTTAGGTTAGAGGTTTTAGCGTCATTGATGCGGACAGCCTCGATGAGGCTGGCTCCATTGCCTTGTGGCAACTCTTCTATAGTGGTCTTTCCCCTTTGCAGTATTTGTCTTGGTCCATCATTTTGCTGCAGGTTATTACCTTGCGCTCTATGATTAACTGGACCTGGCTGTTTACTCCCTTGTTGGAGGAAACTAATCTTACTCCAACAAGTAGCGGCTAAGTGGCCCGACTTCCCACAAATATCACATTTAACATTTGGACAGTTTTTAGGGAAATGTTGTCTGCCACACCACTTACAGCTGAATCTTGAGGGACCACCTTCTTCAGGGCGTCGACTCCTTATGAGATTCTATTGCTTCTTCAAGAAATTGACGTCAAAAGCTATTTGCCGATATTGTTCAGAAATCATGTCGGTGTAATGCTTCATCATATCCTTAACTTCGCCAAGGACATTAGATGCACTCGACTCATAGCCTCGATCGTCTACTCGTCGTTCCATTGGCCTAACAATTTGATTGGGCATTGGTTGTTGACTCACAGGAACAACATTAGGGTTCGAAACTTGGCCTCCAGCATTCAATGGAGCCAATTGACTTGCCATAGGCATAGTCACATTGGGAGGAGCTGACAACAAAGGTGCATTTTGAACCATGCTTCCTATCCCATTAGGTTTAGTCATAGGCATCCCTTGACTTCTATTCGTAAATGGTAGATTGCCTCCATGTACTAAACCCGCATTTAGATTTATTCGAGAGGAGTAGGCCATTTGTAATCGTGACTCTACTCCTTCTACCCCGTAATGGCGGTGTCTATATCAGCCAAAGCCACATTGCTCAATTGTACCTGAATATTGAAATCCAATCCATGCAAGAAGTATTGCAATTGGGCAGCCAGCGGAATAGGAATGTAAGTTTGTAACTTACGAAACACTTCCTTAAGCTTCTTGGCATATACTTTCACATTATCATGGGGGTCTTGGCATGTTACATTCAAGACACGCAACCAGTATTGGCCACCTCTTTCAGGGGCATATTCTCCTCGAAAAGCTGCATAAAATTGGTCGATTGTGGTTATGGTTCTAGACTCTATGCTTTGATACCATACTGTAGCCCTTCCTTTTAACGTCATGTTAAAGAACATCATGAGATGTCCCTCATCTTGGATACGGTAATTAAACATTAGTCTTTGGAATTCACAGATGTGAAACTCCGCATCTTCTTCGGCTAACCCATTAAAAATGGGCAAAGGAACTCCTAAAGCTGGCCAATCTGGTGTCCCTGCAGGAATTGCAATGGGTTGTGCCATGACGATACTCGGATTAACAATAGGAGGTTGAACTGAGGGAATCAAACCCCCACCTGAAGTGGGTTGACTTGGTGGAAGAGAGGAAGAACTTGTACTTCCTCCTGCACCTAAAAGACTATGTGCAGTAGTTGGGTCACTAAGACCACTGCCTCTTATGCGTATCAGGCTACTCCTTTGAGGAGAATAATGACTTACAATCTCCAACCGCCGTCTAGCCCTCTCAGCACGTTTTGCTTTTTGTATTTCAGCTTGACAGTCCTTGTCAGAGGACATAAATCAACTTTTTGGTCCCTAAAAACCCTAGATTCGAGAACCACCACTTGTTGGTAGCTCCCGGCAGACGCACCACTAATGGGACCTGAAATGGGCCGGCATTGGCTATGGCACTAGCTGGACCTCATGCTCATGACACACAAATACCCTCACGGCCTCCCGGACCAGGAGTGTCAATCTAATGCTAAAGGACAAATGCCCTAAAGCCTAATCTATGCGTTTATAATTTCATCGTTTTGTAGTCCAACGTTCCCTTTTATACACTCCTCCGAGGGAGAACCCTTACACATTGACGATCACACACATGGAGGCAACCTCTCGGTAGAAACACCGCGGCCCCACTGCAGCTCTCCTACATCGCAGGGATTGGCCCCTTGATGCGCTGCTCAACATATAAAACATACAAACACAAACTCCTCTCTTTCATATTTCTCGTATTTCCAGGAGATATACCATGTGTTCTTACTTAACAGTCCCTTAGGAAACTGACCCTCTATTCTACGGCAAGGGATAACCTCACACTCTCAATTGTGGGTCAAATTCTTAAGAAAACAATTGCTATGCAGTCCAAGAGCTTTTTCTTTGATACCATGAACCATGCATAGTGCATAATGTGAATGGTTTAGTGCACAACCAAAAGAAAATCAGCATTGTGCATCATGCAAAACCAATCTTTTCATGATTTCCATGCTAGCGTTTATGTACTGCAAAGAGAAAAGACACTGAGCCTTACGCTCATGCTGCCTTTCTCTTTATTTTAAAACAACGTCCTATAGGCATGATGCAGCACATAAAACCAGATTTTAGTTTATACTTTAACGCTCAACCTCCCCTCTCACCCTACCGTTAAATGTTTTGCATTCGTTGATAGGTGAAAAGGTCATTTTATGTGTATTTCCTTATAAAGAAAGCGATAAACATGGACCGAAACATAGAAACGAGGGTAAACCGAGGCCAACCTTGTGCTCTACCTTCATTATACATTGCACAAACACACATGTAATTTTTTGGAATTTTCCGTTTACCGTTTCCTAATTTTCTCCCATTTAAAACCCATTTTCCACCATTTTTTGGTATTTTTCCTCTATTTTCTTCAATAAAAAATGACTAGAAATTAAGATTGATTGTGGATTGTGGCCCTTAGATTTCTTGACAGCAAAATTTCATGGTTTTTTTGGTATTATGTCTCATATTTTCCATCTATTTTGCAAAAAACCCCATTCTTACCCCTTAAACGTGTGTTTTTCGAGTTTTATAACATTGATTCCAGCCATATCACTTATGATTTTCAGATTTTCAGATTATAAACTGTTGAAACTCATAGAAAACAACATCATAATGCATAATCAACCCATGTGAACAATGTTTCATCAACCAAATAACATAAAAACTCATTTTTACTTGTGTGTTCAATGGACCTGGAGAGAACACTTAGACAAACTCTGAGCAATCTTTGAGCAGTGTCGCCTATATCATCTCTCCCTGAACCCCTTAAAGTGCCAGTTCTGGGTGAAACATGGATGCATCCTAGGGCACGTGGTGTCAAAGAATGGCATTGCCATTGACTTCTCGAAATTCAAGGTTATTGTTGATCTTCCACACCCAATAAACTATAAGGGAGCTCAATGACAATTTGTGCTAAACTATGCATTGATTGTCAGACCTTTGTACAAGCTGTTGATCATCTTCGAGTGGATTGAAGCATGCCAACAAGCATATGAGGAATTGAAAAAGGCTCTGACTACTGCACCAATTCTATGAGCCCCAAATTGGACCATTACCTTCCACGTGCATATTGATGCTTCGAAATTCGCTGTGGGGGCAGTGTTGTGCCAACCTGGTGAACACAACCTTGACTATCCAGTGAGCTTTGCTAGCAAACAACTCATTGAGACTGAAATGAATTACTCAACGACTGAGAGAGAGGGTTTAGTCATGGTATTTGCTATAAAGAAGTTTCGACATTATCTATTGGCTATGCCTTTTACTTTCTTTGTGGATCATCAAGCCTTGCTATATCTAGTAAACAAGCCCTGCGCTACAGGACGCATAGCTCGATGGCTCCTTCTGCTTTTAGAATTTGACTTCTCCATGGTTGTATGGAAGGGAAAAAAACACTACATGGTTGACCACATGTCATGTATCCCCATGGAAGAGGCCGTTGGACAGGGCATTGCCAATGAATTGCCAGACGCCCATCTGTTTAACCTTCCTAGTGAGAGAGATTTATTCAAGGCTAATCTAATGCCATATTGGGCAGATGATGTCATCCAAGTGCTGGAGCACAGATTGCTTGAGCGACCAATAGAAAAAACCCGACTTAGATGACTTATCCTCAAAATCCAACCCTATCAGTTGATAGCAGGCCAACTATATAGGCTAAAGCAAGACGGGTTATTGCATAGATGCATATGTGAGCATGAGATTCACGATGTGCTCGCAAAGGCACACAGCAGAATTGTTGGAGGGCACTTTAACGAAAACACGACAGCCCGCAAGGTGCTGCAATCTCAACTGTGGTGGCCCACTCTTTTTCGCAACGCAACACGATTCGTGAAGCATCATGATGAGGGGCAGCAAACAAATGTCTTGATTCACAAGGATCAAATGGATTTGACCCCAATCATTGCACGAAAACCCTTCAAAAAATGGGGGGTTGACTTCATAGGACCACCCATTAGTCCTGCGGCACAATATTCGCAGGCCAAATATATCATTGTAGCCACAGACTACCTAACAAAATGGGCAGAAGTGATGACACTAGAATGACTGCCAAGTTCTTATGGCAGTAGGTGATCTCACAATTCGGCTGCCCCATTGAACTAGTCAGTGACTAGTGCACACATTTCATCAATGAAGTGATAGTGCATCTTCTATCCACCTTTCTAATTATCCATCGAAAATCCTCTCCATACTACCCTCAAGAAAACGTGCAAGCAGAATCCACAAATAAGATCCTTGTAAATGTCCTAACCAAAGTAGTCTCTTCTTCGCGTAGCGACTAGGATAACAAGCTGATGGCAACCTTGTGGGATTACCATACAGCTTATACAACGGCTGTTAGCCAAACTCCCTTTAGGTTGACCTATGGGACTGAGACAATTCTACCACTAGAGTTCTTCATTCCTAGCCTGAGAATAGCACTTCAAGAATGAGGGGAAGGGGAGGCATGGACGCAACGCCTGGTTGAACTTGAACGCCTCTCAAAAACTTGCCTTCTAGCCACTCATGCGTTCATATGCGAGAAGGCACGATGCAAGAGCTGGTTTGACAAGCATGTCAAGCAGCGCAACTTTGAACAGTGTGACTTAGTGCTCCTATACTTAGTTAAAGGACATAAGAAAAAAATTAATTTTAGAGGTCTTGGGCCTTTCAAAGTTCGTGCAATTAGTCGAACTGGCAACATTGAGCTCGAGACTCTAGACGGCGAGGGCATAGGCTTCTTCAATGGCAGTCGCATTAAGAAGTACTACCCTCCTATGCATCCACTGCATGAGCCACCAATGTTAGAACCCTCTGTCAAAGTATGAGTCACTACAATCATGAAAATTGATGATGAGGATGAGAAAGCCGTAGAATCCGCATACCTCTACATCATGGTCATTGCCAAGCAAACATGCACTTTCAATGCCTTGATCAACAAGGGAGCAGACTTCAATGTCTTAACTCACGATCACTGGACCCAACTTGGTAAACCACCACTACATCCCATTAATGCCAAATTAAGCCCATATGGGGGCCGCTCATATACACTTCTCGGCAAGTGTAGGGCCACTATTTCTATCGAGTCTGAGATTGTACCAATGATCTTTTATGTGTTGCCAAACACTAAAGACGTAGGCATGGAGTCGCTGCTAGGGCGAACCTTCAAGAAGAAAACTCACTGCAATGTCGATTATGAGTCGCACTGCATCCACCTCGCCATAGGCAACGTCCGCATTGTTACAACTTTCAGCAAGGGCTGCGCGACCTCATCAAAGTCTGCAAGGCCACCGGTAGAAATACTCGCAGCCAAGTCTATAGAGGGGGGTAGTGCTCGGCCACCATCCACCAAATCTCACAAGCTGCCGCTCACAGCAACAAAATCTTATGCCCAGCAACCTAAGTTTCAATGGAGGCCTAAACAACTGCAACCGCCGCCTAGGAGTAGATGCTCACGTCCTCCTAACACAAGAAACTCTAAACCTAGGAGGCCGAGACGTAATTACAGAAATCAAAGCATGATCAAGCCAAGATGGGTTCCTAAAGCCCTCTTGCACACGCAAGGCTACTATGAGGGAAATGCTTGGATATGGATCCTTAAGGCCCAAATGGCCCAAGACACTACTCACATGCTACCCTCAAGCTTGATCACCCCGAGCCCCATAGAACCTCAAAACCAGAAGTTGCAGCTCTTCCAGGACTCACCTCCTACAAGCTCACCCACGCATAAGCCCAAAAGAGTTGAGCAAGCCTATCGGCCCAAACCACAAACACCTTTACACACTTCAACCCCTCCTAGTGCCGATAAGACTTGCCAAACCCAATCCAAGTGTGGCAGCCCATCCGTAGCAGCTACTACTCCGATGCTCATTGAGGCTCAACCACTACTTCATGGAAAACTGCCACCATCTGCCACCAAGCCTTCTAGCCCCATCAAACCCTAGTCACCTGTAGGCCTTAAACCCTCCTACGAGCGGAAATCATTCTTAACTATGGCTGTAAACCTAGCGGAAAACACAGGGGATGACGTTATTGCTTGTCTTAGATGCTTAGAAGCCACGTTCATGCCGTTGCCTCTAAGTTATAACCACTTGGACTTAGGCATGTTGCAAGAGCCTTTAGCAACTGAAGTTCGCCCGATGCCTTGTTCCTGGGAAACATTTGAATTCACATTCGTCAAAACACCCCACTCAGCTACCGAGTTGCTACGCACTGAGATATCAAGAGAAAAATCCATCAAACAGTGCCTCATTACGTCCTATGATAAGCACATGACTTCTTCCATCATTGACAAAGAAGTCAAGGAGTTGAAAGTGTTAGCTGACACCGAATCTCCATTTTTATGAAACTGGTATACTCTACGATTGTAGTGGAAACTTGAAGAATTTCAAATCATGACCAACGTTGAGTAGCGCTGCATAATCAAGACATCAGAGTATGACCCAACCTATGTTGCACCCACCTCATATAGAGCGTTAACCACTCTTTGTGGTCGACCCATGGAAGAGCACGTCAAAGGACACCCATATCTTGATCGTCTCCTGACCGAAAAAAGAGCTACACATCACTAGCTGTGTCGATTCCAATGATTTCCTAACAGATATCCTCACTTATATCACGCATGTAAGTACCCAACCCTTTGATCTAGACCACAAGGCTCAACTGGAGTAAAATTGAGAATTCTATACTTGGCTCATGCACAAGTAACCCTTATATCTGAATGCTGAATGCCCTTAACCTCCTAACCTTCAATCCTAGGAAGGATTCTTCTCAATCTGGAAGGGAAGAGGGTAAGGTGAATCAAAGTAAAACCAATCAAGATCAAGCAAACACATGAACACATAAGAAACTAGTGATGTAGGAGGAATGTCACAAAATCTTTGAAATAAAAGGCAAAAAGTCTCAAGGGAAGAATCTATGTTGGATCTTAATGCTTTCATTTAACAAACATAAAGTCTTTCTTTTCAGCAAATTATTATTTTTAAAAGCACTGATGGGAATTATGGTTCATGACAAGAATGAAAGATGTTGCAACAAGACCGTGCCCACCGACTCCCCTTCATAGAAGAGGAGAGGACCTAGTACAGCATCTCCTTGGCAAGCCGTGCCTGCAACCAACTAAAATTTTGAACCATCCATAACATCGAGGAAGTAGTGGCCAAGGAGAAATCAACCATGAGGATCGTAGAACAATGCAACCTCGCTAAGTACCTCGAGAAGTTTGCACAAGAGCCCAACCACACAAAGTGTGTGGAATTCCTTGGAACTTACAACCCAGATCATGAATGTGGAACTGTAATAGTGGGAAAGGGGGAGAAGGCCAAACAGGTATAGGTACCCTTGAACCTAGCCTTGGTGGAGAAGGAACTAGGGTTAGAGCCTAAGGTGGAGAATAAGCAGAAAAGAGATGTCTATGCTATGCTTAAGATGAAGAGGGAAGAGGTGCTAACCAACAATGGCATTAGCATCCACGATATCCCTGATGCTAAAATCCGCATGCAAGCAAAACTGGTGCACGCACTCTTCTCCAGCCAGCGCTAAAATTCCCTCATGCACCAGATCAGCGTGCATGTGCTAGAGAACGTGGCAGCTCACACCCTAGATGAGATTGACTGGAATGGCTATATGTGCAAGACCATAGACCAGGCAACAAAAGCACTAGCCTTAGGGAGCAAGCCAGCAGGTGGGGAGTCCCCAGCCTCCAAAAGCACTAAGAGGAAGAAGGCCTCATCCAAAGCCTCTTTCATCAACTATGGAACTATTTTGACTACCCTCATCCAGGAGGCAGTAAAAGAGGCACAGGATGCAGAGGAAGGAGAAGTAGAAACACCCGACAGATCACCCCCTCACTAGGACCAAGACTTGTCTAGCGAGAGGACCAAAAGTGATAAAGAAGGGGAAGAACAGAAGGAACAGTGAAGCAAAAAGCAAGCAAAGAAACCTAAGAAGAGGACGACACAAAAGAAGAAGCATGATGAAGGCCAGAAAAAGGAGAAGGAGGACTTAGAGAGAGCAAAAAGGAAATCCCTCAAAGAGGCGGAAGAGAGGGAGAAGAAGAAGAAATAGGAAGCAAAAAAGTCGAAGGAAGAAGCCAAGAAAGCCAAAAGGTGTCAAAATAGGAGGCAGAAGAGAGGAAGAAGAAAGAAAAAGAAGAAGCAGATGAATTGGAGGAAGAATCTAGGAAAGTAGAAGAAGAGAGGGAGAGAAGAGCTACTGAGGAAGAGAAGGAGTTGAGAAGAAAGGAGGAGGAAGACATGGCCGAAGCCACACGCCAATCTATAGAGCAACAAAGCAGGACATATTACCTAGGAGCTTTGAGCCCACCCAGGGAGGAGGGGCCAGGCTCAAGCACTCAGGTGTCGGAGATCATACCGCTAGCCGTCACTGAAGGCAAGGGTAAAGCCCCCATCCATCCTATCCCTACCCTCCTGGTGCCTACCACCGAAGCAGCCTCCCTCACCCCAAGCATCCCCACTAGTACTGACGTCTCAAACTTTGTGGCATGGATGCAATATTTCATCAATAAAGAATTATCCCAAGGGAAGAGCATGGAAACCACGACCACAGGGCAGAAGAGGCTGGCCACAGACGCTGAATCTAGACAAGATCCAAAATGCCAGAAAGTGGAGGCCTCAACCACTCCAATCCACACAACGATGATTCCACCAGCTAACTATGACGAATACGTTACTGAATTTCTCTCTCAACTAGAGAAAGCTAAAGAGGAGAGGAAGATAGATGTGGCCAAGTTAGCTGTGGAAAAAGAGTCGGTAGCTACTTTTCAGCTTAAAAAGACCCGACAGATAGCCATGCAACAAAAGGAGATCTTTGATCTCAAACAGGAGCTAAAGGCTAAGGACGATAGGGAGGAAAGTTGGAGGCAGTGGCAGAATCAGGAGTTGGTAAAAATATAGAGGGAGTATAAACTCTTGATCATGCAACATGAAGAAGCTAACCGCAAGGATTGATCAGATCAAACGAGGCATGGAGGAGTTTGCCGCCAAAGAAGAAGAAGAACAACATCACAAGGAGATGGAGACCATGACTGAGAAGCTGAACTTAGAACGAAAAGAGTAGAAGAGAATGAGCAAAGAATTGAAAGACTAGGAGCAAAGACTCATAGCTCTAATGCAAAGGCAGGGGGAAAGCATTGAGGAAATGAAGAAGAGAGCTGAAGAATGGGCGGGACAGAATGAACGGAGTAGCCTTCAACACTCAACATAAAGCAATCTCGAGTACACTAATGGATACCACCCACTCAAAGGAAGGGTAGTCCCTCGTGGTGGCAAAGAAGAAACTAAGCATAGCCCATAGGGCCCTACAAGCAGGACTACACATGCCACCCCAACCCGATGTCGTGGGGCTGAGCCTTGATGATCAATGGAAGTACTTATTGGCGACTGGCCTAACCCCCCAGGAGGTCGATGCACTAGGCTTTGAAGAGGAAACACAGCAAGCAGACCGACAGAGGGATGAAGCTGAACTCCAATTTGATATGGGTAGAATTAAAGAGGAGGTGATCCCACAACCCCCCTCGCCACATTCCTAAGAGCAGCCATCAATTGACACATCTGCCGAAAGACAAGCTGCCCTCAGGGAAAGGAGAAAGAAACTGGTGGAAGAAACCAGGAAACAAATGAGAGCCAAGCCAATCGTGCAACCATCTGCACCCCTACCACCATGCCCAGATGACCTCCCAGCAAGTTTCCACGCTGAATTAATAGTTTGGGAGCGACAAGAAAGGGACAAAAGACCCTTCTCCTTTAGTTTTCTTCTACCCAACAGCCTAAGGAGAGTCATGCCACTTAAAGTAGTGGAGGAAGTGATTGCGATTGGAAGCCAACTAGGCCAGTAATTGCTGGAAGAGAGAGAAAATAATCCCACTCTCTGGGGGACTAAAGCGGCATATTTTTGGCAGAAGAAGGTCTTTGAAATGCCACATTCTATACAAGGCTATAACTGCCAGTCCATGTGGAGGAGACGGGTGTGCGACATTAGCATGCTCGCCCAGATGGCCTTTTGAAACACCTTACCCTACGAGAGGAACAACCCTACATTTATGGTGTACCCTCATAGGGTAGGAGTGGATTTTGATGCTACCCTCCATGGACGCTATGACTTTCCAATTATCTATAATCCTAATTGTGCCTCTTTTGAACAAGCTCTCACCTTTACCTTTGAAAGCCTAGACATCTCCATGACCCACTTCCTCACTAACTTTTCCTCTTGCCCCGATCCAGCCTTCATAACCACCTATAACTAGCTTAGGCTTCTTAAACTCTTACTTAAGCAGGACCCTACCCCACAAGAACGTGGCCTTCCACCCCTCTTTTTTGATCCTAACGCCATCAATAGCTACGCCATGACGTGCTTGATGATGAGAGCTAGCCTTCTACCTTCTTTTTGTCTAGCTCTTCTTGAAGATATGAACAATAGCCAGTTCACCCGATGTAACCACCCCTTCCTCTCCACCACTTCGCTCCATGTTTGCATGAATCTCAAGGAATACATGCGAAGCTGGCAATATTTGAGCAAATCTATCCGGCCCCCTTCTCCACCTCACTCTCACGCGATGAAAGTTAGAAACGTTGTCATCCTGGCTTTTTTTTAAAATAAAAATAAAAGAAAGAAAGGAAGGAAAGAAAACACATCACAAAAAGAAAAAGACATGCAAAGAAAGACCCACATGAAGACACAACTAGGACCACACACAGGACACGATCACTGCACCTAGGGGTCCTCAAGTTAGGCATATCTAGTGGCTTCGGTCAGCTGGCTCCACTCCTAACCCCCTAGCCCCTTTTTGACCCCCCACTTCACACTTAGGGCACATCAAGGTCAGGACATACCTAGGGAGGTAACACTCGCCTATGGTTAGACTTGACACCCAACGCTACACACATCGCACCTCCCTACCGCACGAACGGGATCCTCAAGTGTGGGACATCACCCAGGCCTGCTTGTGGTTAGACCCAACTCCCCATTCCACCAGCATGATCACAATGCACCACACAATAAGATAAGCACTCCCCTTAGGTAGAACACCACACCTTCTCATTTCAATTACTACAAAATGCGACAAACCACCAACTTTGGAGGCCTCGTCATCCACTTGATATCTGATTGGCTTCTTTGTCAACCATCATTGCCAAAGCTTCCAAAGCATCTGAGTCCACATGTGGCCCTACCATCACCTAACCAACAACTTGCCAACCGCTTACCCTTTCCCAACAAACAACTAGAAGTGCCATGGGACTGGCACCCGTCTCGGAGGGGGGTAATGTTAACCTCAATTCGAGATGGCGGAAAAATAAAGGAAAAAGTGACTCTAAAAACTCTTATAAAAGAGCGTCAGGCTCCCTCCTATGCCATTTGTAAAAGAATAGACGGATATAGGCTTAGGGCATGAAGCAAGAAGAGGGAATTAGAAAAAGGGACCTTGCCACAATGGCCGATCATGTAAAAAGGGATGGGTGTCCATGGGATTTTAGGGTTTTGTATATAAAGTTGAAAAGTGAATGAGAATCTCATTCTTTGGTGTGTGGCTAACAAGAATCCTCTCTTCTTCTCTTCACCTTTCTTGTGTGTGTGCTCTTGAGAGAGGGAGTGTGAGAGTGTGAGAGTGTGAGAGAGTGAGTGAGTGTGTGGGAGTGAGGGATCAAGAGGGTGAAGCTCTTCACCATCTCCTCTTCTCTCTTCTTCTCTTCTCTTCTCTTCTCTTTTATCATGCTCGCGGCTATGGTGGATGGAGCTTGGAGATGGAGGAGGCTTGAGGATGGTTGAGCTAGCATCTAGGATCATGGAGCTACCGGTGTGTGCGAGAGAGGAGGCAACTCATTTCGGCATCAAGGTAAGATCACTACACCCTGAGACGATCGACAGCGTGTCAGTTAGGTGAGAAATAGCCATGAGAGCTTGCTTGAAACGCTTGAAACAATAAGCAATCCGTGGGTCTTGGCGGTTGAGCGTGGGCTCCCATTACAAAAGTAGATCATGAAATTCAACTCATTCCAGGCGGTGCTGCCCCCATCACCAAATGGCCTTACCGAATGTCGATTCTCCTGAAGCCATTGAGCTGAAAGAACAATTCAAGCAGCTATTAGACCAGGGATACATTCGACCAAGTAATTCACCATAGGGAGCCCCGATTTTATTTTAGAAAAAGAAAAACGGAGCATTCCGCCTTTGTATCAATTACTGTGGATTAAACCAGGTGACAGTGAAAAACAAATATCAAATTCCCATGATAGATGAGTTGCTTTGACCAACTCCAAGAAGCAAAGGCCTTTTCAAATATCAATCTCAAATCAATATATTATCAAATAAGAATTAGGGAGGAAGATATCCCTAAAATTTCTTTTAACACAAGGTACGATCATTATGAATTTATTGTGGTGTCATTTGGATTAACAAATACTCATGCCACCTTCAACAAGTTGATGCAAGACATTTTCTGGCCCTACCTTGATGGCTTTGTTCTCGTCTTCTTTGTTGATATCTTAACATATTCCAAGGATGAAGAAGACCATAAACCACAACTGGGAACAGTTCTTGAAACAATGAGGGCCCACAAACCGTATGTTAAAAAGAAGAAATGTGTTTTTTTCAAGAAGCAAATTGAATATCTAGGATTCATAGTATCAACTGATGGCATTTCGGTGGATCTTGCCAAGGTCCAAGATGTACATGACTGGCCACCCCCAACAAGAATCAAGGAAATGCAAAGTTTTCTAGGACTGATGGGCTGGTATAGAGTCTTCACTAAAGACTATTCTCTATTGCCGCACCTCTCACAGACCTTCTTAAAAAGCAGGTCTCCATTTACATGGACGTCCACTGAACAATCTAGCTTTGAGAAGCTTAAGTAGAGTTTGGTAACCGCCCCTATCGTAAGGCTACCCAACCTCAAAAAAAAATTCAAAGTCATAACTGACTTAAGATCTCTTGCTTTGGGTTGTATGCTTATGCAATAAGGACATCTAGTAGCCTATGCTTCAAGGAAATCAAAGATCCACGAAAGAAACTATGCCACATATGATCTAGAATTACTTAATGTAATTCATGCCTTTAAACTATGGAGACATTACCTGCTTGGTAATAGGTTTTCTCTAGTCAACGATCATCATAAAAGCCTAAAGTGGATTTTTACTCAGCCAGATCTCAATATAAGGCAACGCTAATGGATTGATACCTTGCAAGAATTTGACTTTGAAATCAAGTATACACTAGGCAAGGAGAATGTGATTGCAGATGCCCTAAGAAGTAAGCCGTAAATCATTCCTTAATGCTCTAATCCTAGAAGAATCCTGTAGGGCTGGAACTCTTGCCAAATGATTTCAATACCTAGTAACCCTCTCCTAGAAATGGCTAAAGAAGAGGCAGGGAAGAATCCAAGCTATCAGGACTTGTTAAGAGAAATTTTTGTCAAGGATTCAAATCCAAAACTCAAGACTAAGTATCAAGATTTTTCCATAGACAAGGAGCTTGCCTATTACAGGACAAGACTATGTATTCCTGCAAGTCACGAACTCAAAAGCAAAATACTCTGGGAAGCTCATGATTCCCCATTTTCAGGTCATCCTAGGTATGCTAAGACTCTTAATATAGGCAAAAGAAGCTTCTACTGGGAAAGACTCAAGGGTGATGTACTAAAGTATGTCACCGAATGCCTAAACTACCAATGAATTAAGGCCAAGCATGTTAAGATGCCATGAAAGATCTAGCCACTTGACATTCCTCAAATAAAATGGGATTATATCAACATGGACTTCATAGTCAGATTACTCTCGGTACAAGGAGGATATAACTCCATAATGGTGGTCATTGATATGTTAACAAAAGTTGCACACCTTAATCCTATAAAAACCAATTGCAAGGCTTTTGATATCGCTAGCCTTTTCATTAATAAAATTTTCAAGTTACATGGACTACCCCAAAGAATCATCAGCAATCGCAATTCTCTTTTCACCTCAAACTTTTGGAAAAGTTTGTTGGAAGCTCTAGGAACCCAACTCTGCTTCAGTATTGCTTATCATCCCTAAAGTGATGGTCAAACAGAGTGGGTCAACCAAGTTATTGAGGACATACTGAGGGCTTGTTGTAGTAGGGAACCCAAATGCTGGATCCAATACCTACCCTTAGTTGAATTTTCCTACAGTGCATCATACCATCAAAGTATTCAAATGACTCCTTTTCAGGCACTATATGGGCAATATTGTCTTACCCCATTAAATTTTTTTGATCCTACCCTACGGATAGAAGCATCTAGGCAAATGCTGGAAGAAATGGATCAGCAACAAGTGAAAGCTATAAGGCAAGATATTCAAGCCGCCACAGATCGACAGAAGGCATATGCCAATCAACAAATGCAAGAATCCATCTTCAAAGAAGGTGATATGGTTTTCCTAGGAGTTTTCCCAAAGAAAAGTTCCTTACCTTTGGGGGAATTCAAGAAGCTAAGTTCTAGGTATTATGGGCCATATAAGGTGCTAAAGTGTCTAGGTCCAAACGCCTACAAGCTACAACTCCCTAACAACTTGAAAGTACATAATGTATTTCATGATGTCAGTGTATTGAAAGCATATGTCCCTAACCCAGACCATGTACTAAACGACCAACAAATTGTAATGCCCAATCAAGGAAACCTTGAACTTCAACCAAAAAAGATACTTGACATGCGGGAGAAGACTCTCAGAAGCAAAACCCTTAGATAATATCTCATCCAGTGGAATGGCTACCATGAAGAGGATGCCACTTGGATTTGACCATGAGCCACTATGTAACCAATATCCCCAATTACATTCTAGATTAGGACATCTCGATTCCTCCAAGGGGGAGAGGATGTGATATCCTGACTTTAATTTCAATCTTCCTGACTTCTCGCAAAATGGACTTGAAGAACTCTAAAATCATTCAATAGAGAAGATCTCGAGCAAAAAGACCCGAGGATCATAACCTGAAATTTTCTCAAATTAATAAGGATTGTAGCCACCCGTCACGGAAATTACTGCGTGAACAAGAGTTACGAGCCATATTAGTCATTGGTGTCAGTATCTATAGTATGGATGGTCTAAAAATACTAGATTTTTGGACAAAACTAGCATATTTTTTATATCTTGGATATTACATATTGTAAATATCCTAAAAAGCTATGGAAACTTCTAGAACAGGGTATCATGTAAAAAAAAACAAGTGACTTTTTTAGCCAATTTTGGAGATTCAATACAAAAAGAAGGATTGGCAAAATCGTGCGCGTCACAATCGCAGTTTACAGGCATCAAACAGCACTCCGAATAGGGAGAAGAAGAAGGAGTGATCTGGAAGAATTCTAAGTAGGTGTCCTATAGTTTTACCCCCCTTTCAAAGCCGACCGAACCATCAAATTTGTGGTCTAAGTATCAGATTGCATCTTGGAAGCTTCAAATTGTTGATTTTGCCAAGATCCCCTCCATAAAGAACTCTTCTTCTTAGCTACAATCCTTCTTCTCTAATTTAGCTATAGATAAGAGGCATGGGGAGCCATTGAGAGCAGTTCGAGCAAGAAGTGAGAGGCCCTTCTTAGGAGTGTAGAGCAAGAGGGAGTGGGATAAGAGAAGTACAAGCACGGGAATTCCTCGTCAAGAAGACAAGGAGGATACTCTGCGAGCTCTCGAATTCAATTCCTACATCCCTTCTACACTATTCCCCCCTATGGAATCAAGACTCTTCTCGATTTCTCGAAATCCTTGGTGATCGCTCTTTTCCCCCGTCAATCGAAATTCCGTCAATCTAATCACCCCCCGGCTCCTTTGCCAAATTCCCTTTTTTGCGATCTTGCGATTAAAGACTAGCCCCAAAAGAAGAAAGCTATGAAGGTCGCGGAGGTAGGAGCCGCCAATGACGCTGCAGACAATTACTACAAATGGAATGGCAAGTATGGGGATTACAAACAAAGCTACAAATACCATCAACCAAGCACCTGTCATGGATCTTCATGTACTAATTTTCTTAAATAAAAACAGCTAGTAGGCCTTTATCCCATGAATAGGCAACATAAGCTACATGCGTAAAATAAGATTTTATTTGATTCCTGCATATAATTTATTTGAGAAATTCTTAACCGCGAATTCCAAGGGATAACTTGGGTCTGTACAAGATGAATGTAAGGGAGTACAAGAAATGTACTGTGCCCCTAAAAGAATTAATATTTTTGCTTTTAGTGTTGATCAAACGAAATCTTTGAAGAATTACGAATGCCAATCCTTGGTATATTAGAGACCTTGAGATGCAATTGCCAAATGATATTATTTGTAATTAAACTAATCAAGATTTTCTTTTATTGCAGGTAGCAAAGACCTACAAAACTCTAAGGGAGTTATCCTCAAGTATGAAATTCTTGCTTAAATTCAATCCAAACTAATCCCTAAGGAAGAGAGAGTCTAGGAAGATATTGCAAGGTATTGCCACTTATGTTGATTTGTCTCAAAGTTATTTTGCCACTTATGATGAATTGTCTCGAAGTTATTTTGCCACTTATAATAATTTTCCTCGATGTTATTATTTTTGTAAAGAAAAGATTTGTCTTGGAAATAAACTTGTTAAAATTTTATGTATAATATATTCGAAATAAGATGTTTGTGATTGTAAGCTATGTACTGACCTTTCTTAAAATCATCAGGCTAAAAGATGGATGACTAAGTACAGATCATGGGACTAAGGTAGTATTATGGTAAACACAGAACACCCACTAAGGCAGGGTTCTTGATATGGCGCTAGACCTCCCCAAGGCTAGTGTGAGTTAAACCTACTCCAAGGGGTTTTCCCTTTTTTGTTTCGTGTTAGTGAGTTTAGACCAATCATAACGCGAAAGGTCTTATCGTAGGGAACTCTAATTGGTAGGAGAATGTGAGGATACCAAGGGGCTCTGGTCATAAACTCCTTAGGCTCTTGTGAATTGCCAAATACCCTTCGATTTCTATACTGTGTCTATGGAAGTTCCAATACTAATTAGGGAATGGAACTTGGAGAGAATAATACTTTGAATAGAAAACATTGTAAATGTCTCTTTTTTTTCTAAAAGAAGTTATTAAGAAGGAATTTCTTTACTTTGTTTTTGTGTCATGAATAAAAGGCACGTAACGAATTGGTATCAAGAGATAATCCAAAGAAGTTTTTTTATATGTTGAACCCAAAGTGGTAGGTAATTAGATAACTAAAACTACTCTCTCAAGGGAAGTGGGAGGACGGATCCATACCTATAGCTAGGTGGTCTTGGTAAGCCAAGAGCTTTCCTAAGAAAGGATAAAAATTACACTTGATGGACCATTAGAAACCAGAAAGATTGACTTACATCACTTTAGAATCTACTAATATTAATTATCCGCTAGTAATAGATTTGACCATAAAAACTCAAGTCGATCCTTGTGGGAATGGCCATAACTTCGATTGCAGGGTAGACTCAAGCAAGCCTAGTTAGCAAACTCCAAGGGTTTTATCAAAATCCCAAATGGCGCTTGCTAGGACATCTCTTGATGGGCTACTAAGAACATACCGCCAAGGAATAGCTTAGGCAGCACGTTACAGAAGATGCATGTGTGAACATAAGATGCTCTATGTGCTCCAAACATATAAAATCATAGAAGGAGAACAATTCAACACTAAGTTAATGGCACATAAAGTTTTTCATTTGTAGTTGTGGTCATCTAATTTTCTCAAATATGCAAATCAAGCTTTAAAATATTGTGATGAGTATCAGAGGACAAAAGTGCCAATCAAAGGATAAAATGGAGCTAACATCAATTGTAACTTGGTAATTCTTCAAAATGTTGGGGATAGGTTTCATTTAACCTATAAGTCTAGTAGCTCATTACTCACATGCCAAATACATCATAGCCACTATATTGATTATCATATATAATCAATATATTGAGGATCTAACAAAATGAGGCCAAAGCCACTATGAAGAATGACACTTGTACAATGGAAACGTTCTTATAGGATTAGGTCATATCTATATTTGGCTACCCCATAGCAATTGTGAATGACAAGAGAACCCACTTCCTCAATGAAATGATCAAACACCTTCTACCAACCTTATGGTCATTTACAAAATGTCTTCCTCACCATTGTTGACAAGAAAATGGTCAAGTTGATTCTATGAACAAATTCCAATCAATTTTCTCACAAAAATAAAATTTCTCACTAACAATCTTATGGCAACACAATGGGTTTATCAAATGGCCTACAAGGTTATAATAGGCTAGATCGATTTTAGACTTATCTATGCCACTCTATGCAGGATGGGAAAAAGAAATACATGTCCGATGTATTTCATGTCCCAAATATCACCAAGAATCTGGTTTCTATTGGTCAAATGGTTGAGCAGGGCTTGCACGTCAGATTTAATCCTCATGGATGCTTTGTTGAGGTTATGAAAAATAAAGGTCGCTTGATAGAAAAAGGAAAGAAGAAGGGCAGAATGTTTACGTTGGATGCAGACATGCCTGAATTGAGTGCAGCAATGTTTGCACATGGGACCGGTGTAGTTGTAGATATTGATATCTGGCATAAACGCATTGATCATTTCCTACTAAGTTTTTTATCCCTAGTCTATGATAATTTTGAAAGAATAGTGGGAGGACAATGAAGCTTGGAAGCAAGCATCTCAAAGAACTAGAATAAACCTTAGAAACATAGTTATTGGCCATCCATGTTTTAATATCTGAAATAAAAATGTAAGAAGGCCTAGTACAAGAAAACACATTAAGAAAATTTAGTTTGACAAGGGTGACATCATATTGCTTTATTTTGACAAGGATGACCTTATGAGGACCCTTTCATATTTGGTCTATAAGAAAAATAAGCATTATCAAGCTTGAATATTAGAAGGAAAGGGGATTAAGTACTTTAATAGTAGCTCTATTTAGAAGTATTACCTTACTTTATCCACCTAATGATTTGCATCATTAATGACCAATACCACTACCTAACATCATTGCTAGAGTATTTAAAACCATTACAATTGACCCGCAAGATGGATAATTGGTACCATCTACCTATTTCAGAGTCAAGTTGATAGTAAAAATAAAGCAAATTGGAAATTCTCTCATTAATGAAGGCTCTAATTTGGGTATCTTCCCTTATGATACATGGATAGAAATTAGTTAACTAGAATTGTGCCTATTAATGCTACAATAAACCCATATGGAGGAGCACCTTACTCGTTCTTAGTGAAATGCAAAATATTAATGTTAGTTAAGACAAAAAACATCCTTTGTATATTCTACACACTATTGATTTGGATGGATGCGGGAAAAAATGTATTACTTGGAATTAACCTTCATACAGATTATTAGTGCATTATTGACTTTGATGGAAAAATAATACACCTTACCGTCCTAGCATCATAATTATCACTTCTTCAATAATGGATCATTAGCTTATACTTAGAAGAAAATTAGAACAAGTATATCAAGATTGAGCACAACCTTTAGAGAGGGGGATTAAAAAGTGCTCATAGAGATACTTGAAGCACAAAAGGAGAAGAAAAATCCATTGAACCAAATTCTCCCCAACAATAGGATAGTGAGCAATAACCGGATGCCTAAAACCACCATCAGAGTCATGACTACTCCTAAGCCAAGCACTAAGAAATAGAAAATGGACCTATGTCACAAAAGAGAGCTTTCCATGGAAAATACAAAGATGGAACTAACTTGATGCTGCAATGGGCCTCCAAAGTCCTATTGTACAAAAAAATTTGGTTATCAATACCATCTAAGAAAATCCCTCTCGTGCAAGAACATGCTACACTTCCAACCTTAGCAAAAGATTCCACAAAATCCAACAGCAAAAAAGATAAATCCAAACACAAACCTATGCCACTAGCAAAGCTTGTTATAGAAGACAAGATTATGAATCCTAAGGAATGAATGCTACATAGATGATGGCTATCCATAGGAGAAAGACATTTGAAACCCATAACATAAATACACAACCATCCATGGGTGTTCCCAACCAACCGCAAAAGGTGTCAAACGAAAATGAAGAAACTTAGAAATGAGAAAATGGAATAGCAAAAGCCATGTGCCACTACTCAACTAGTAAGATGGATTGTAGAAAGACACCAACAATGCTAACAAAGGTGAGTCAAAATTAGCCTCAAAAGTAGCTCTTGGCTCTACTGATAACAATATTACTACTATTCCAACATCCACTTGATAGGTACATATTACTTCCAATCCAAGGTTGAACCTGAATAGTTGCAACTCTGATTGTGACCACCTCAATATTTTCAACCAAAGAACTGGTATTATGCACTTCCACTAAAATGGGTGCACAAAATAAGTCAGAGAGCACAACCAATCCTTCTAATTTGAAAGTTCATAGCATGTACAATTCTCAACCATTTCCATCACCAAGTCTAAAACCTAAATTGATCAAACGAACACTTATGAAACTAGTAGACACAATGTCCCAAAAGTAAAATCAACCTGATATGAAAGGCCTCATGAAGCTTGAAGCCACCCTAGCAATTCTCACTCGAGCATTCAAGCAAGCTAATATCATTGTATTATGCGAGAAGCAACAATATTTACAATAGCATCAATTAGATAAGAGGATCAAGAACACATCAAGGATAATCACCCATGAATTGTTGAATGACTCTTGCGAGTCATTTCAAAAGACACAATTGATGCCATGAGGTTGATTTCTTCTTACCATAAAAAACTTTGCCTATGGAGTGTGGATGTAAGGCAAGACATGGTGAAAAAAGTAGGGAAGGAATCCCATCAGAAAAGAAATTATATTCCATTCACACTTTAATCCCATTACTTGGAAGTTAATCAATGACAAATGATGAACTAAGGTCTGCCATCAACACTTCTGAGTGTGATCATCTACACACAATTTGCACTTTCCTTAGAGTATTGGCCATAGTGTGTGACATTTTTCCTTGAAAGGAAACTCCTATTACAGCTCCTTCTTAATAAAGTATTGACTGAGGGGAGCTTCACATCACCAGTTGATTGGACCAAGAGGACATGATCTCTTATGTGATTTAATATATACATTCTTAGATACTGCATCACATTTATTGGATGTGTATGCTTCCCTCTAGTATAACCCATATTTAAATGATTGGTTGATTCACATTAGAGTGAATGTGTACCATAATAACCCATTCATTATGTATAAAAACCCACTCTTTCAACTATGGATGAATAGATTTCTCCTTAAATACCTAGGCACAAGACATCTACACATTAATACTCACTATATCAAAGAATGCTAGGAAGAATTGCACATTGGTTGGCTTGGGGTGAGGGGTAACTAGAAAAGGTAGGACTATCATTGAATGCATGGTTAGCACTATCATTGAATGCACTTAATTGGGCCGCCAAAGTTTTTACAATTTTTTCTTAAACAAAGGCACTCAATGAGACCAAGGAAGCTTCTTAGTTCCCATTCACTAATGGAAATTGGGCTTAATCCCAAATAATGAAGCATGAAGTGCTTAAGTTCCAATGGTTTGAGAATCTAATTTGAGTGGAAACCTAGCCATCAAACAACTCATTGAGGAGTGTGTCTTACGCTACCATGTGTAATTGCTACTGGCAACACTGAGCATAAAATGTGGACACAGTTTTTGTAATCTTACCGAATATCAAGTAGGATGGGGACAATGAATGAGATGCGAGTACACATACATTTTTGGGCACCTCATGCTCAAGTTTGGGACTTTAGACACCCTCTTATTGATTCAAGACGTTCAACCACTATGTCCATGATTACCTCTCACATAATCTCTTGCACAAGAATCAACATCTAATTATGGTGAATGCACATGGCAAACCTCCATGCAAGAAGAATGCTTTCACACACCTCACTATCTAAGGTGCACTCCTTAGGCTCTAAAACCCTTTACAGTCTTCATCATGCAAGAGAAGAGCATGGATAAGGCATTATAGAGTAGACAATAAGAGATGGATGATTCGCTCTTGGTCCTTAACTGCACACACTTTCACTCTCTTTTCCTCAATATCAACCTTTCTCTCACTCTCCCTCCCACAGGACAAAAGCAAGAGTGCAATAGACAAAAGTTCACACACTCAATAATAGCTTGTTCCATTCTTTCTCATTCTTTTTATACAAGTTTTTAGGGTTAGGGTTTCCCATCCCCTTTGGGCATTCCAACACTCCTTTTAACAAAGTGACCGATCACTCCTGCTTACATGCACCTAAAGCTATTGATTTACATGTCTTTTACTCTAGTGGTACTCATTTATCAATACAAATTGCACAGAGGGAGCCAGCTCTCTTTATATCTTTAAAAATAATGATAAAACACAAAATCTCAAAGATTTGTGGCCCTTCCAAGCTCTTTTCTTTCTTCTTGTCTTTATATTATTAACATTTTACCCCCTTCTATAGTTGAGTACCAATCCCATGGCATAGGAAGATAGTGTAGATGGCACGGATGGCTCTAGTCAATAGTTGATGAAGAGATCTCAGAAGGAAATCATTCTTTGAACTTGTAGAGGAAAGATAGGGTTGGTGGTGTTCCATAGGTTGTGATGAAGAAGAGAATCATTATCATCAAAGGTGGAGGAGTTTATAGGAAGAAAAAAGTATGGGCCACCAATATTAATGGATTTGGATGTGCTTAATGTACATGTCATGTAGTTGTGCTCTCCCTGAGGGTGTGTCTACCTATCACGTGCAATGTGGGATCCTCATGCTATGCAATTGAGAGCTGGGTCAAGTTCCAAGTATACTCAAAATGTTGTCCCACACCTGAGGACCTAGTTGGTGCAGGATTAGGTGAAGTGTGCTATGCCCAAAGTGATAGGTCTATCAAGAATACTCAAGTTGCCTTGCCCTTGATGTGCCTTGAGGTTGTGGTGTGAGGACATGGGCTAGGGTGGACCCCTAGGTGTAGTGAGTGGGCAATTGTGCTTCTCTTTTTTCTTTCTTTCTTTCTTCTTTTTTGTCTTTTTTTTTTGGATAGACATCTACACTACTCAAGGATTGGCTTGAACACATATTGGAGGCATCCCTTACTAAGCATATACCCTTTTAGTGAGCTGCATAGTTGTAGGTGCAACTTTGGAAAAAACGGGCAAGTGCAAAGTGCCAATCTATTGTCTACTATATCCTTTAAAAGCTCTACACAATAAGGAATTCCCTGAGGCTTTAGCCATACCATCACCACTTGGTCAATACTTGCATTTACATTAAAGAATAGTGGATGTAGCATCTCCTCATATGGCATGGCAGGTTGTCATAACAATATGATGGGGAGGCAAAGGTAGTTGCATGTGGTTATGAAGGAAGGATTTGGACAATTTGTAAATTGCCTCACAAAATGAACAAAAGATGGAATGAGGTTGAAATTCTAGAACATGTAGAGTATTTTCTTCTCAGTGGCTTTGATATTTGGTATCTTTGTAAAGTTGTATCTACCATGTTCTCCTTCCTTGTAATCCTTCCTGTGTTGATGGGGATATGGGCAATGGATTGGGTCTATATTTGCACTAACACTAGAGTAAACAAAGGATTACCATGTTGCCTTATCATTTTCTAGATTGGAGTATCTCCATTCCAACTGTCCTATCCAATCTTCCTACGATTTCATGGTGAGGTATCTACTTTTGGCACGTGTAGCCTGACAAGATCTCTTGAAGGCCTTAGCATCTAGTAGCTATGCCCTCTTCTCTACAATGGTTCTTGCTATTTGGATGAGTATTCACACTGTTCTCAAGGGCAAGGGTTCCTTGAACCAATTTCCTTCATCCTGCTTAAAATCAAAGATTACTACGCCACTAGATGCTTCTTGTGTCTAAATTTTCTATATCCCCTCCACAAGATTTCCTTGCTCTTCTTCTTTAAGGATCTTTGGTAGAAGAAGGAAATTAGTTACCTTCTGTGGTTGTGCCTTAAGTTCCTCAACTATAGCATTATATGCTTTCTTCTACTTAGTGGTTTCTTTCGTTGACTACTCCGTTGACTCTCCAAAGTCAAAGTCTACTGGTAGATCAAGTAGATCCGTAGGGGGTGTCATGACAATGGGTGGATCTAAGGAAAGAGGAGACTCTGGTTTCGATGGCTAGACTTGTAGGATTCCAAGGACATGTAGCTCTTGGTCCTCATACCCATTTTTCTACAATGATGTATGAGGTCTTGTTTGACCTCCTTGATCAGTTCCATGCTTTCCAGTGTGCTTGTGATTGTCCCAAATTGGGGCCTTGAATTTATTAGGATTGTCAATTTTCATAATGCAAGCTTTGAGTGTTGCCTCCTTGTAGATCTCTTGTTGCTTATTGAGGATGATATAAGCATCCAATTTGACCTTATTTGGAATTCCCCAAATAAAGAAACCCCCTAGTTCAATGGATAGCTTCATCAATGCTAATTCCCACAATCTTTGTGCTTCCCCTTCTACCAAGTCTACTACTTAGGTCAGCCTAGTGGCCATTGTCTTTTGCAAATCCTCATAGGTGACCTATTGTTCTTTCTCTTATAAGTGGTGCTTGCACTCTCTTTTGAATATCTTGTCTATTTCTACTTATTTATCTTGATTGTCATCTTTCTTTCCTAAATCTTTGCAACTACTATAGGATAACCTCTTTTATTTGCAATTTCTTTTGAATCTCATCCTTTAAGGTTGCACCCTTTTTGTTGAGTTTCTCAACCTACTCCTATAAGGAGTTCCCCTTCTCTTGCAACTACTTTTGGAATTCCTCCTTTAATAGTGCCTCTTTTTTAGTGAGCTCCTTTGTGTTCTCCTGCAAGGCATTCTCCTTTCCTTGCAATTACTTTTGGAATTCTAACTTATGTTTCTCTATCTCATTGATGAAAGTCTTGCAGCTTTCTTAACTTTTCTCCAATTTTCCATTGGCATTCTACTTCTCTTTAAGTGCTACTACCCTACACCCCTTGAGCTCCTCACACATTTTTTTACAAGGTTTCTGGTTTGCCCACTATGCCTTGTTGCTTGGGATGGTTTTGAGTGCTCTTATCTTACTACTACTTTTCCTAATGTGTTCTAATGATGATCTCTACCATAGGTTTGGCCTTGACTAGCTCCACTATTTGTGTATGCAATTGTTGTAGTTTCTTTGTCTAGTTTTTCATTTGGCTCTATAGGTTGAGACAGAGAGTTGGGTTGACTGGTGGAATCTCCTCTAGTTTCTCCTTTCCTTTTCTAGAGCTACCCTCTCCTTTTTCTATTAGTATCTTGCCCAATTTCTTGCACAAGGACTCTTCAAAGGAAATCCTTATAACCTAATGATACTCTTCTTGCTCCCTTCTCATTTTTTCTTTTTTTCTTGTTCCCTTCTATCATATTCATCCTTGGACTGCTTAAGGGCTTTTTCCAGTAGGATTTTGTCTTCTTCCTCCTCCTCGTCTTCCCTTTGTCTTTTTCATGGCCCTAATTGCTCTCTAAATTCCTTTTCCTATTATTTCTTTTCTAGCTCTTGTAGGCTTGGTGGTGAGAGAGGAACAATGTTGGGTCCTACAAAGATGCCTATGTGAGTGGCTATGAGATGGGATAGTGTACTATTGTGATAGAAATTTGAATAGACCTTTTGGGCCTTGGCCAGTGATTTTGTGATGCATTTCATCCATAATGCATTCAAATCTTTCTTTGCTAGGTTCCCTATCATCAGGATGTCCTCCATAAGCCATTTGGGTATTTTGGTATGGCTAGTTGAGGGCTTATTGTAAGTGCATAGATGATGGAATAATTATGCAATGGCCGTTAGCTCCTCATCTTGTACGCTAGGAAAAAGTAGTTTCCTTTTGGCCAAGAGTGAGATCCTCCCATTACTAAGGCCCTTCCAATAGTTTTTGAGCTTTCAGTATCTTCTTGACTTTGCTTGGCACCTTCACAAGTTAGAAAGTGGATGGGGTTGGCATGGCTCTAAGGTAAGTTCCTTGCTCACATGCTGATGCTAGTTCTTTAAGTGACTAGTAATGATTCACCAGTTTCTCGATGCTGGTCATGGTCTTGGCCATGGTCTAGAATCAAATGTAGCCCATTTTGTACATGTTTACTACTATTCCAAAGTCAATGCATTGCTTGGTAGTGAAGATAGTCATATAGTCTTTAAGGGTGCCTTTGACAAGGATGGGCATGTTCCCTCTAGTTGTTCAACTTCCAGCAAGGTCAAAGAAATTCTCATGAGTTCTTCAAAAGTGCTTGAAAGATCATTTCTTATTTGAATTTCTTAAAAAATGCAACTTCCCAATCATTTTTATACCTAGATAATATTGCATGATGAAATCAATAATTCTTACCCACCTTTTTGCCATCATTACAAGTAATTCTTACTTGGTTGGGAACCTTGGTTGTTGGTCTTAGCAAGTTGCTTTCTTGGTCAAAAACTTGATTTCTAGAGGTTGCAAAGATCTTAAGAACTTAGTGTCTTTGGTCTCCCTCCCTCCCCTACAAAATAAGAGCAAGCTTCCTAGCTTGGTAGAGAAGATCATAGTATATGCATAATGTTTTTTTGTGTAAGGCTTATGGTTTTATTATTATGTATAATTTAAAGTGATTTATTCGTGTATAGAAGGGTCTAGAATCCACCAATAAAAGTCAAGGTTGTATTCTAGCACATCCAAATCAGTCAGTTAGACAAGTTACTCACACAAAAATATGATGTGAGGTTTTCCAAGAGTGAAATTCCATTGAATCGACTGGTAATGTGGAGCTCTTCTTTGAACACCATATTCAGGAATATGGAAATTTCCCATAAGTTTGGGACACGTGGTCAAATCTTTGGATTTGTCATAACTTGAACACTATAACTCCAAATCGAGTGCTCTATATCCCAATAGATTCCATTTTTCAAGCGCTTTCCAATGATAGATCATATCATATGGTTTTGAGAAACTTATGGGCATGTTATCCGAGTGCCACATTTTTAGTATTCAAAAAATGGGAACTGGGAGATTCCCAAACTCACTAATATTGTATTTTTGGTTAGTAGCTTATCGAATGGGTAATACAATAGCTCTTTTGAAGGTTTTAGCACACGTGATTTGATGATTGCCCATAGTGAAGAGGTCTCATAGTATATTGGATCATATTTTAGAAGGCTCAAAATTTTTTGATGTTTGGTGGTAGTGACCACTTTACTTCCTGTGTGACAGCATCATGGAAAAGTGTGTACCATTTGTTCAAGAAGCAAGTGGTTGAGCTACAAAGTTGTTGTAAACTATCGGCGATGTAGAAGTCCTTGAGGACTATAACTGGTAGATAAGAAGGAAGGATTCAAGTATGCTTTTAACTACTCATGTGGTATCACTTGAGCTAATTGGTTTAGGACTATGAGACTTTTGCAAAAGGGGTGCTCGTGTGTCTCCCGTGTAGGGTGCCATTGAGAAGCAAGCAATAGCATGTCAATGTCTGCCAATCCTAAATCTATAATTACAAATAGTTTGGAAAAGGTATGAAACATGGTGCATGTTTTGCAGAAAGCAATCAATGATGGGCTTATTAACAAGCATTGACAGATCCTCAACCATTTTGTAAATAGAGCGGCATTGTCGCGGCATGCATTGTAACTAGTTTGTGGGCAAACGTGGGTAGTTTGGGTACCCAAGTTGATGAGAGCCTTCATAATACTTTGTGCTCTTAGTTTTTTTTTTTGGAATCCATCACAATGTGATGCATGGTTTGTGACAAGGCTGTTGCCATTGATGTGGTTGTGTTTTCTCGTATTTTCATGGTGCATGCTATGGAGTGAGGGGGGAAGTTTTAGGTTTCCATTTCCTTTGTGATGGAATGTTTATAGGGGGCCTCTTGTGGCTTGATCTATCAAAATCTAGCCCAAAAATGGCAGGGTTGTGGGTGGTGGCCTAGATTGAGAGGTAGGGCAAGGCTGTGAGGTCACAAATCGTGCTCCCTCAGGACAAAAGGTAGTAATTACTCATGTGTCCGCCAACTGTAAGTGAATATGGTTGTCAATATTATTGACATTACAATTGGTCTAGAATCTGGAAGTGCGCACAAGAGAATTTTAGTTTCAACTCCTTTAGCATTTGGGGGAACATAGAATTGGGGAAAGATGCTATCATAGGCCCAGCAAGGAATAAGGTTGTTCTCCATAAGGTTTCAACTTTGCTTCTATGGGTTGCAATTGTGGCTATCTTAGATTGTGTTAGTAGTAGTAAGAAAAGGTGTTATGGTCTGATCCTTCGTCAATTTGCAATTGTGGCTATCTTAGATTGTGTTAGTAGTAGTAAGAAAGGGTGTTGTGGTCTGATCCTTCATTGATAAGAGTGTTCTCTAGCAATGACCTAGCAGCAGTGAGGCGAATGTGCAAATACACTACTAGAATCAAGGGCTTGTCATCTAGTTCTATGTTGCTAATGGTAACAACTCTAATAGCTTCAATTGCTTGATGAGGTCTCTAAAGGGTGGTAGTACAGGATGTTGATGGTGTTGCTCAAACTATTCATAGAAGGTTTGTTTCACACATAACAAGGGGTTGTCTATATTTACCATGGAAAGGTCATGTGAGGGATATCTAGATGGGTAGTACTTCTTAATCCTGCTGCCATCGTTGACGTGGCCAATGGGCTGGCCATCTAAGGTTTCCAACTCCACATTCTATGTCCTATTTGCATGGATATGGATGGGTCCAAGGCCTTGTATTTCAACTTTTGTTTATAGTCTTTAATGAACTAGAGCAAGACAAGATCCCCTTATCGAAGGATCTTTGTTTGACACATTTGTCAAACTAGGCTTTTTAATGGGCCTTCTTGGGAAGTAGGGTATGGGTTGCTAGTATTTCGTTTTTGTTAGGCATTCTATCTCAATTAGGAGAAATTCCCATGCCTTAGTGCCTTCCCATCCTTCTTGGATAGCTATGCACTGACTTAGAAATAAGAATTCTAACTAACATAATGGCATCAGTGCCACATGTTAGTCTAAAAGGGTTTTGTCCCGTGGCAGTTTTGTAGGCTATAGTGGCTTGCATCATGAACTAAAGAAGCCTCTTGATCCATGGGGAACAGGTTTTATGGTGGCTCAATTGTTATCTCATCTACTGGTCATGGCCTTGCTTAGAGACATATGTCAAGTATGTGAGATAGGTTGGGGATGCTGAGCATCTCATCAATCTGCTCTTTTTACAGTCCTTCCTGCATTGCCTTTACCCATTCCTTGACTTTATTAATGGTAACTAGTTTTTGAACTGGATCAAGATATGAGTTATCCTTGGCAATAGTTTCCTTTGTGGTCCGAGATGCCATTGTAGCACTCTTTGCACTAGAGATGAGAGCAGTTTGTGGTATTGAGGGGAGGCTATCACTCTTAAGTTTGAGTTTAGCTATCCTTCTTTGTTTCCTGGCATTCTTTCTACTAGTTATACTAAGTCATTCATTGTCATAGGGCCTTTGATGCTGACTCCCACCACCTTGCTTTGTGCATGGGTTATAGCATGCACTGTAATGGAAATACTATCTTTATCATTGACCATGTCCACTACAAATAGGCTTAAGGGTAATGAGAGCACAATGGCCTTACTACTACTTGCCTTGGGATGTGGACAATTAGGATACATGTGTGTGATGCATTTTGGGTAGCCTTGGTCAACTTCATTTCCCTTAGCGTGCTCTTTTTTTTTTAGACACCTAGACGAAACATGTCCCAATTTCCCACAAGTTCAACAAGCAATGGGGCCTCTCATTAACTATCTTCTCGATCGCAATGGGTTGTGGACAAATGCATGAACTATCTTCTCGATCGCAACTTTCAATTAGTACTCGATCACAAAAGTCTGGTGTAGATTGTCACCCAACCAAATTTCAACATGAGATACAAAAGATGGGTAGAGATTCTTGAAGAGTATGACTTTGAAATCACGTTCCACCCAAGCGAGGAAAATGTGGTGATGAATGCCCTCAAATGTTGTTGAGAATCAGCAATCACACTCAAACAGCCTCTTTGTATGGAGTCTCAGGGTCAAGGACATGCAGGCTAACTTATCCCATATGCACAATGGTGCCTACTGCAGTTTCCTACTTTCCTATAAAGCATTGTACTTGCTTCCTTTCTTAATGCAATGATAGTACTCTTTTCATTTCAATAAAGTGTCAATGTCATTGTCCACATACACAAGATTGTGTTTATGAGTCCAAGTCTCAATCTTGGAACCTAATTCACTTGTGTAACAAACAGTGTCCATTACATCATGAGTCTACACTTCACCTTCCATCCTCCATAGCTTCCGGTTATGTCATGCTCTAGATCCCGCATTTCTAACATGGTATCAGAGCCCAGTTGGGCATGGCATTGCTTCTCCAGCCTCTCTTGATTCTTCTGAACCTCCATCCAGCTGAGTGTCAGTGTATGACTTCTTTTCTCAACTCTACTCTCACTGAAGCTTCCATGGCAGCCATAGCCAGCAGCACCCTGTCAGATTGAACTGCTTATATCTCACTCCACAGGTCAAATCTCTTGGAGCTTCCTTCTGGAAAAGTATTCCCCAACTCATAAAGCTTCCCTGTATCACATCAATCCAGGACATTGGACCATTTGGAGCTCAGCATTGTGAAAATCCCCAATCTCTGTTCTGTGTCTGCCATAGCCAGACATGACCTACCTTGCTTGGAGCTTCCATAACTCTTCAACCAGACCATTTCAGCCCACGATTTCTTCTGGAGAGTTGTTCCTCTGCTCAAGGCGCTTCATCGTGGCACAATAATCGATGACATTGATGCTCCCTGGCTCCAGCATTGCAAAAATTCACTGTCGTTGTCCAGATCTGCGCCGATTCTGATCGCGGCACCTGCGCGCTGCATACTGACCACGATATTGACAATCTCCATGGGGCTTTGGTAGCCCATGACATAAGCTTCCTAGATATGTAAAAATTTTTGAAAATGATGCACTGTAGCTCCTGCAATCAGCAAAAAACCAGGCCCCTGTCTCAGAAACCCTAATTCCACCATAGCCAAAAGCTTCAAAATCTTGACATTTTTCACTGTTTCTCTCACTGAAGTTATCAACAGTGATTTTAATCACTGAGCAATACTCTCTGAAGTTCGTTAAAGTACTGTCACTCAGATCTGAAGGCATCAGCATCAAATCAAGAAGGGGAAGATCACTTGGAGTAAAAGACTTTTGCAGATTTGGTATTCATTGACACTCAGTTAGTGCTTTTTGGCACTTGTGTCTCTCAATCAATTCTTCTGTTGCTCAAATCTAATAAAGTCTGAAGTTGATTTGCTACTGTTCCCGTAAATCTAACATGGGCAAAGACTCGCCAAATGCTCGATTCAAAGGAGTCGGATTCCACACTTGGCAAACCCGCATCAAGCTCATCCTGATGAAGAAGGGTCTCTGGGCCATCACAAATGGCAAAGAGAAGAAACCTCGAGACGCGGACCTTGCAACTACTTGGCAAAAGAATGATGACAGAGCCCAGGCCATTATCAAATTGGAGCTAGACGACAGTTATATCCATCATGTGGATAACTGTGAGACCTCACAAGATACATGAAAAAGACTTGACACCCTGTTCGGTGCACAATCTAAATCATCAAAATATGGTCTCCTGATTGAATTCTTCAGGCTTGAAATGAAGTCCAGCACATCACTTGCCACACATCTCAATTACATGGAAGGACTCCTAACCCAACTTGCAGGAATAAACATTAAAATGGATGAAGATGTTTGCATCGGTGTTCTACTTAAGAGCTTGCCTCCTGAATATAATAATGTATCAACAACTCTAATCAACATGCCAAATCCTGAACTTGTTGATATCCAGGCATCACTGTTAGAAGAAGAAAAGAAGCTAAAAACTAAAGAAGAACCAAGTACCTCTAGAGATGAGCATGCATTATATGTTGGCAACAGGTACAAAGGCAAGAAAGATCAGCTCTTTTGTGACTTCTGCAAAAGGACCGGACACACCGAGAAATTCTGCCACGCAAGAAAGAGATCCCAAAAGGCCTATCTAGTCGCAGTCAAAGAAGAAGAAGAAAATGAAGCAAAGGAAGAAGAAGATGAAGATCACCAGGATCGGAAGGACAAGACTCATCAGTCCTTGTACTCTCATAATTCTGATAGACTGTTTTAATAGCCTTGTATTTTTCCTTGCCCTAATGTTTCCTGCCATAAGCTTTGTAAACTCCTTATGTAACTTGGCATTACAGTCCATGTACACTTTGTGAGGCCCCTGTTACAGCCTCTGGATGTCCACCATGTTTATGGTACCCACACTTAGCTTTTTCTGCAACAGCCTCTGGTGTTTTGCCATGTCTGTGGTATGCCCACACTTTGCAGGTGGTTCTCATTACAGCCTCTACACACTTTGTGCCTTTCCTAGTTGTGATTGAGGAGGGGTGTTGAGAATCAGCAATCACACTCAAACAGCCTCTTTGTATGGAGTCTCAGGGTCAAGGACATGCAGGCTAACTTATCCCATATGCACAATGGTGCCTACTGCAGTTTCCTACTTTCCTATAAAGCATTGTACTTGCTTCCTTTCTTAATGCAATGATAGTACTCTTTTCATTTCAGTAAAGTGTCAATGTCATTGTCCACATACACAAGATTGTGTTTATGAGTCCAAGTCTCAATCTTGGAACCTAATTCACTTGTGTAACAAACAGTGTCCATTACATCATGAGTCTACACTTCACCTTCCATCCTCCATAGCTTCCGGTTATGTCATGCTCTAGATCCCGCATTTCTAACAAATGTAACGATTGTTTAATGCAACAATCTGATGGTAGAGAGTACAGCAAGCTATCCCTCATGATAAACTCCATCAAGAGATAGATCATAATATATGTTGTACATTAATCAAATTCAACCCAAAAAGAGAAACTAGATTCAATAACTATCTTCTTTATGATGGATGCCTTTATTTCAATCATTATTTAGCCATTTAAAAAGGTTTAGAACTAAAGAAGCTCATTCTACAAAAGGCCCATGATAGCCCAATAGCAAGTCATCCAAGCTATGCAAAAACCCTAAATCCAGAAAGGAAGAGCTACCCTTGGTTAGAGCTAAAGCAAGATACACTTTGTTATGTTAAAGAGTGTTTGTCTTGTTAGTTGGTTAAAGTTGAAATGATAAAAATGCCAGGTGAACTACATCCCTTAGATGTACCAAAAATGAAGTATGAGTGCATAAATATGGACTTTATTACAAGTCTTTCCCACTATATAAGAGGAGGGTATGATTCCATTCTAATAGTAGTGGATCTAGTTGGTCGCTAAGGTAGCCCATCTTACTCCATTAAGGAAAACTCTCCTTAGATACGAGATGCCTCTTTAGTAAGGAAATTTTTAGATTGCATGGCTTGCCTCACAAGATACTCAGTTATCATCACTCCAATTTGACCTCCATCTTTTGGAAGACCCTATTCCAAGTGATTGGGACATAATTATGCTGCTTCAATATTGCTTATCATCCTCAAATGAATGGACTAATAGAGTAAATAAACCAAGTAATCAAGGATACACTTAGGGCCTCCTTTGGAAGAGAATTACAAACGTGGATACATTACTTACCCTTGGTGAAATTTTCCTCTATAAAAACTTTTATCACCAAGACATAAAGATGTCACCTTTCAAGGCATTGCATGGTTAGGATATCCCCTCCAAACTTCTCTAACCCTACCATCAAGGTGGATGCTTCTAAAGCAATGTTGGGAGAACTAGATGAGCCAACTAATACCATCACCCAAGATATTAAGGCCACCAAAGATCACCAAAAGCAGGATGTTGATACACGAAGAGTCAAAGGGTTTTCAAGGAGGGCAATATGGTTTTTCTACATGTAAAGCTTAAGAAGGGCTCACTACTACTTGAAAAGTACAAAAGGCAAAGTCCTTGATATTGTAGACCTTGTTATCAAAAGACATGGATCTAGAGATTGGCATGAGCTATGGAGGATGGAAGATATAGACAAGACTCATGTAGACATAGACACAGACAAGACCAACTATCACACAAGTGAATTAGATTCCAAGATTGAGACTTGGACTCATAAACACAATATTGTGTGAGACAATGACATAGACACTTGATTGAAGGACAAAAGTACTATGACATTGCATTGAAAAGTGAACCAAGTACATCATTATATAGTCTTTGACCTTTCTCCACTCTCCTCACTATGCATGTGGGATACAAGACATCTCTTTCTAGAGCATACATCATTTGTCAATTCTTTCATATAAAGCCACTTATGGGCAAGCCTCTTTTAGGCACACATCCAGCCTCTATGGGCATACATATCAAGCATCATTTGTTATTCTCAACACCCCCCTCAAATGATGAGTTCCTACACTTGTTGACTTTTTTGCCCCCCCCCCCCTCCCCCCCCTACATGATGATATGGCCCGAGAGACTAGCTCATAGGCAACCTAGTCAAGTAAAGCTTAAAACATTACATATTTGGCAAGGGTTTTGTTTTACAAAGCAAATCCACTAAGGGAAACAAAAAATCAACTATGGGAAAACATAAGATCCACTATGGGAAAGATAATTTCTTCAAAACAATTTGTTAGAGTTGTTGATAGTGGAAGCATCGGTTACCATTCGACACTTGTTGTACTCTTTTACGGTGGAAACATTCACTAGCTATATGACTAGTCTTACCATAATAATGATATGTCATCCGATCTTTGTTGATGCCACACAGGTTGATGAAGCTTCCCTTGTAAAAGAATACCCTAAATTGAGGACATCACAGGTTTAAGGGGAGTGGATGTAATGTTGATATCAATGAGACTGTCAAAAAGTTTTTAAGTGTTGAATCTAATGTCATTCCTCATGCAAACAGCCCTTAAATACCCAAAAGTTTAACCTTAGTATTATTAGGTATTGGCCAATATTAAAGTGGGTCTGGAGCTTGATAAACATGAGTTATCAATGCTACAAAACAAGTTGCCAATCAAAATCAATGCAACATACAAAGACATCTAAACCTAGCCCATAAACAACACAAAATCTATGTTTTTGTTAAGCTAGAGATTGAGTTGCTATCATACCCAAAAACTCTATCACCGTCCAAGAGAAATCCTATTTGAAGATTGAAGAGGAATGTAATTAGAGAAAGAAAAAGCTATAGAAAAGTGTTGGTTTGCTACACAACCTGCCTTCATTGATTTAATCGCATAAAGCCCAAAACGTAGTACAAATAAATCTTAGTTACAATGTTACATTTTTACTTAAGTGTTTGCATTTAAAAGGGAAAAGCTTACTCACCTCTCTAAATTTTCCTTAAGCATGCACCACCCTCCCCTCCCCCCCTTATCCAAGAAACATTTAAATGCACCCTACGATAGTGAACACAAAACCCCCACCTTGGGAGGAAATGCCACAAGTGGAGAGTGAGACAAGGATGCTCCTATGATGAGCAAATCAAGAACCACTAACTCTTGCCTCACTACACTACCCTCCCTAGTCAAGTAGCAAGGACAGACCACTAATCCTAGTTGAAATTATCAACTAGTGAGCTCATGGCCCCGAAACATCATTCAAATTCCACCACCATTCGTGCCACTGCCATTGTCATCATCACATTAGAGTAGGCAATGACATGAATATAAATCCAAATGGGAGAGATACCAAACATGGCTCCACCCGGCAACCAAATTCCGATGCCTCGAATCGAAATTTTCTCAACTCAAGCTTGCACCATTAATTTTGATAGTATTAATTTAAAAATTAATTAATGTATGGAAATGGATGGCTTCATGTGATAAAAATGTGCACCACAACTATCGATAATATGCTTAAGTTGTGGTGAAAATTTGTATTATTTATTTTATCCAGACCCCCTTCATTGTGTTGTACAAAACCAAGGAGGGATTACTATTAAGTTATTTTTTATGTATCCCATGCATCCCTTTAGCCTTGGAGTAGAATAGCCACCAATGAATAGACTGTGCAGTTGCTAGTGAGTGAACCACATTTTATGAAAAACCTAACATCAAGGGTGCAAGAGTGGTGGTAATGAAGCCTAAAAAGTGTGTGATGTTCCTCCAAGTGATAGAATGGTCAAGTCTTAAGAGGTCTAAGATGGTCATCAACTAGCTCATTACCTTGTTGGCTACATAGGACGAGATGTGTGGTCTCTTAGGGCATACCCATTGGCAAATCCTAGGCTGCTACCAAATTTGTTTTAGCCAATGGTGATTGATGATTTTGTAAAAGATTATATCAATTAAAAGTAATTTTAATTATTAAGAAATGACTATTTGTGAATCTTTATTTGATTATGGGTATTGTTTTAAGAAACCAATGTGAAGGATGAAATAAAGGAACATGGATATTAAACACATCGTGGTGGTAATTAAATAACTAAAGAATGAGTGAGTAGGTGGAAAGCAAGAGGATGGAGCTCCCAATGACCCCATCCTATGAACATGTTAATCTGATTAGTCGAGCAACTTCCTACATTATTGTTAGAATTAGAGCCAAGCAATCATGATCGCCTACATAAAAGGATAGAACCCAAGATAACATTGTTTAAGGGAAATCTATGCGATGAGAGTTCTTGTCCTTAAGACTATTGAAGTTTGAAATACTACCATTCTCTATGAACCAAGAGCATTATTATTTACTCTCATCTTTGATTGGTTACAACATGACTTTTCCTACATGGGCATCAAATTGTTGTTGGGATGATTGACCAATAATTTCACTATAAAGTAGACCAAAACTCCCACATCCAATTAAGTCCACCATTCTTGGAAGGGAGACTAGATGGTGTTGCTCATGGAACCAAGAGATTCGATTAACTACTAAAAAGCATCCCTCTTAAGGTTTCAACAATGGATACCCTACCATTGTTCGAGTAGGCAACCATTAGTTAACCTGCATTCTCAAATAGGAGCTATTGCTTTTGTTGCCTCATCACCAACAAATCTACATTTTGCTCTTCCATCACTATGTCTTTAGATTCTACACCTTTCAATTTTTCATACATTTCCTACTCCGAGTGGCTCTTGGCTACTGCATGGCATTACCCTCAACTGTGGACTATTGCTTCTACTCTCAATTTGGTGGTATCCCTAGACTTGAGATCCATACATGGACAATGTTATTCACCAAAACTGTCCGTCGACTCACTCCCACAAGAGTCAATGGTTGTTGGTCATCTTCGCTTCTCAAGGGTAATCTACATCTATATCATCTTACTCACTCTCATATCTCACATTCATTCATCCGATAGATTCTACTCCTCTCCTTGCGTCTTTACCTTTTGTTTTGAGTTAATTGTGTTTTAATTGTGTTCATACATTCTATGTTTTCTTTGTGCAATCCCTAGCTATCTTCACAAATAAGCTACTCTTTCCATTGTGTTGGTTTTCACTTTCTTTGTTGTCCTCGCCATCAACGGTATTTGCTAGCCTGTTGCACTCTTGATTCCCACTGAAATGGTTTTGGAAGAGACTGCTAGTAAAAGAAACTTCCATAGAGTCATAATCACATATACTATTGTGATCATGGATATATGTGAAATCATTCAAAAAAATCTTTTTGCACAAGGGGGGCAAAACCATTTACACCCATGCTTGTCCAATCTAGTGCAATTCTTAGTAGCCAATGCAACCTGTCCCTCAAGATCCCAGCCGTCCATGATGCAGTACGGGTTGTAGTGTTCTCTTCACAAAACTGATCCATTCAGTCAATTGCATTCAGACTTGGTTGATTAACAGTGTTAGAAGGTAAGGAGATTCAAGCCTTTTTTGTACCAAAGAAGGCTAATATGCATTTGTGGAACCGATCACTCTTCTCAATGGTCACCTCATAAATGTAGTGCCATGGAGGCCTGTGGTGGGGTTTACATATTCTTGTCCAGGTAATAATTGCAAAGACGCGGTTCAAAATGATATGCAGTAAGTGCTCATAAAAGGATGAGGAAGAAAAATCATCCTAGTGAAAAATTATCTCGAACTGCAGGTTATATGGTCAGATGGGGAGGGGCACATTCTTGCAGATGATCAACAAGTACAATCTTCACATCATCTCTGTTAATGCTTCAAATGCATCAGCTGAAAGGGCAGCAAGCTTGGAGTAATAGGTACTTAATGAGATATTAAGTAAAACAGCTTTTGACAGGCAGCTAGTAATCTGTAGACAATTGTTCAACAGTCTCATTCTGAGCCTCATCTATCTCATGATAAAGCAAGCTCCTTAGCTAAATGCAATCACAAAAGGCTACTCTACATGTGTGTCTTGCCTCATCTCTCCTTGACATATCCTAGGGCCTAGCCCCATGATTCCCCTATTCTTATTGAGCTAGGCCTATGGATCTGAACAGTCCAGTAATTCATGGATTGGCAATAATTTAAACTGGCCCATTTTATGAGTTCCTCATACTAGAAGAGATCCCATAACTTTTGTAAAACTGTTGTGTTTATTGTACAAGGTAATCTTTAGCAACCCTAAGTTGATCCATGAGGTTTAAAATGTTGACTGCATAACAAATTAAAAAACGTCCATGACAAGTCAATGAAGACATTTCAGGTGTCTATATAATGCTGAGGAAATCTTCCCTTCTCATGAAAGCTATTTTCACATCTGAGCCTCCTGCAAAAAATATGCCATCCAATCCATCAATCCAGAATCCAGGCTGTAGCAGACGGCAAGCATGTAAACCTTTCCCATCAAGAAACCTTGTAGGTACTTACAGAGCTTCCCATCAGTCAGCTGCACTTTACATTGCTTATACCTTAAGAGATCAACTACCCAATGAACTGCTCGTGAAGACTGATATCATTGACCCTTGTCTTCAAAAACATTCCAACTTTGTAAGCAAAGCCTGCTTGAATAGTTTACAATTCAAAATCATCATCCTTCCAAGCTTCCTCAGAAGCTGCTTCCTCCTCTTCATCATCCAAAACAAAGTACGGATTGTGAGGAACAGGGCGAAACTTATAGCCTGTGAAGACATAAAAAGCTAATGTAGCCAGTTCACGAGCCAAGTCACTGACCCAAGTGTAATGATAAGAGGTGACAGTCTGGAGGGCAAATACCACAATACGCGTGAAGTAAATGTAGCTCACAACAACAATATAGTACTGTCGGAAGAGTGTCAATTTCACCAGATTTCGTGCTGCCTTACCATCTGTGTGGGCTGCCTCCCGAAGGTGTTTGATTGACCATACAATTGGGAAAAGCACAGCACAGCAACAAATGACATCCACAAGTAGTAACAGCTGTTGCCAAGTCAGCCAGTTTTTGTCAGGTAAGCCTGCTTCATCTAGCACAACAACTGCAATGTTGGCAATGACCTGCAGCGGGATCACAATCATAAGAACTTTCTTTTCTTTCCCTTGTAAGTAGGGCTTGAGAAAGGACCATCCGGTGCCAATAAGCACAATGACAGCAAAAAGCATTACACCTTTCAAAAAGCTGAAAGCATAGAAGGCAACATCCCAACCATGTGGGGTCCCTGTTTTCTTGATGTAAAATTTGTCTTCAGCATCGGAAAACATGTAAAACGCCTTTAATGTTACCAATACCCCCATTAAAATGTGAATGCGATGGGCAGTTGATTTCTGTTTCACACAGATACAAATCCAGACCACTGCAAGTATTACATACACCCAGAAGAAGGAGAAAAAGAGAACTGGAAGCTGAGTCTGCCCCTCAGAAAGATAGTCTTTGGTAGTACCCTCCAGGTTGTACATGGAGGTTCTCACTGACATTGACACAGCAACCCCTTGCAAGCAATTCGCAAACATCAATATATAACGGTTAGCACCTGGAGCAGGATATGTGTGATTGGCATGGTGTGAGGAGCCACTGAATTCAACAAATTTAAGAAGAATGTGAATTGCATTACTTTCCAACACACAAGTGACATTTGGCTCACTATTAACTTGTATCCAATCATCATCAGTTGCCAGAAAGAATCCCATCAATGACAAATCATGATCGGTTAGGGGCTGATCTGCTGAAGAAAACCATCTCACGTTATCAACATCGAGCTCTAGTTGACCACTTTTGGTATACCCAAATTGTTCCAGCCCAATGAAATCTCGAGTATCATCTTTGATTGACCAATGGTGAATCCCTGCCTCTATACTTGAGATCCAATGGGACAAAGCAAGGAAACCAATGAAAAGGAGAACCCATCTTCTCCTACAAGCTAAATCCATTTGCTCTACAAAGATGTGTCGTATTTGTATGGACAATGCAGATGCTAGATCAATACGTCAGTGAGTGCAAGTCCTTGCAGCCACTATCAGCTTGCCATAGCCATGAAACTCTGTCTCTGCAAATCACGAGAAGTATTAAATGAGGAATGATGAGCTGCAGTGTTCACACCCATGCAGCATAGAGCATGTCGGCAAGCACTGATGTGCAGGATTTGGAACAGCAGCAGAAAAATAACAAAAAGAGCAAAACATGACAAATGCATTCAGTAATGTGGGTTGATTGCATTTCCCGAAGTATGTGAGATCAATGTATTCAGGAGATCCTCCTCACCTTTATCTGTGAGGGAATGAGACCCCAACGGGATGTAAATGACAGGTACAAGTTCTCATGAGGGAAATGACGTGCTGAAGGTATATCAATGACAGGGAAAAGTGTTCGTTTCCTCTGCTTAAACCGTTATTTATTTAAGTAGTGTGCAGGGAGAGACATCAATACAAAGGATCCCCAGTGTGCTGCAAACTCTCTAGGGGCAGCTCTGCAGGCAGGAAGCATACAAATCTGATACCTGGCTGGTCGAAAAAGCCCAAAATTTCAGCCAGTCAAGAAGGCTCAACTTACAGTTCCTATTTGCCAGTGAATGGAGTAAGGTTTGAGAATCCAACCCAAATGGACCGGACCAAAAACATGAAGTGTATAGAACCCCTCACCCCTGAAATCCAGCTCTAAAATCAATGTCTGTCATCATGTTAGAAGCCCAGATCGTAGAGAAATAGTTACAGAAAACCCTTGATTTCCATCACCGAGTTACTTAACATTGCCGTTCATCGTTCATCGAACGGGCGATTGGGTTCTGCGCCACTCGATGAAAGAAGAGGGATCCCAGGCGCTCTCTCTCTCTCTCTCTCTCTCTCTCTCTCTCTCTCTCTCTAACCATACACACACCGTGTTTCGAAGACGAGAGACAGAGGGTAGCTCGTACCTGTCTAATCCGAGGCTGCCATAGCAGAGCTTGACAAACAAGACAGTCTTGGACGAAGCTATTCAACGAACGACCAGGACCAGCTGCGTTCAAAGGCTCGCGCGGCCGGTTACAGGGAGATCAGGACAAATAGAAAACCATGAGTGACGAAGGTGATGTTTGATCGGCTATGCGACGGACGTTTTGAGGATAATAGGCATGTTATGCCACAAATAACCATCTCAAGGTTTCAGATCTGTTTTCAAAATGAATACCATGCTAAAAACCAGACCAAGCCAATTTGAAGAGAAGGTGTCCAACCATACAAGAGATGCCAACTCCCTTTAGAATTTGGTACATATTTATGTGTGCATGCACATGCAAGTGTGTTACATTTTTGTGTGTGAAGATGGATTAAAAAGGTGTAGAACAGGAGGTGTCTCTGATTAAGCTCTCAAGTCTCCCCTCTTGGTTTATATTTTAGGTGTCATACCATCATATTCTAGTTCTAATGTCTCGAGAAGTGAAAGAGTGAGTTGTCATCCAAGTGTAATTCACATTGCATATTAGATAAATATCGTAAATTGGTTATTACTATGAAAACCGTTATCACACTTTTGAATGCAAGCTAAAGACTCGGTCAATTCTATAGTTGCTTACAACTATCTGTATCACTACATTCCAAGATGTGGCACACAATAATGACTCTGGATTAAGTTATATACAATAATAGATGAGCTATTGACTTTATGGAACTTATGTACTAAGTTCTTCAAGGAAATACTTGCACATGCAACATAAACATTAATGAAAGGGGTCCTTTACTATATATATATATATAATTATGGGTGCCTATGTACTCACATGGACGTGTGTGTGCATGCATTATTTAAAAATAGATATTTACAAGGATGTGTGTGTGTGTGTGTGTGTGTGTGTGTACACTAGCTTGCATGGCCGGTGTTGCCGACCATGCCCACTAACCATGCTTCATGCAATTGGCGTCTTTGCAAAGCTCACAAAGCTACGCCTCACTCACTTCGCATTTCTATGAGCCATTGCTCACAAAAAATAAAACAAATAGTATGCTATGTGTGCAATAAATATTTCACTTAATGTATAATTATGCATGTGCTAAAGCTACTTTAATGTATGACACAAATTCTTAGATATTGAAATGGAGGTTTTATGTGAGACATAATTCATACTTTTTCTATACTTGACTTTATAAACCTTAAAGGAATGTATTGTTTAATGCCATATCCTTAGATGCATCCACACCTTTGATATGTCCTTTGGATCTTAACCTACAATTTTTAATGTTTACATACTATAATAACAAATCATTCACATTGGAAGATCTTGTTGAGCTCTCTCTCTCTCTCTCTCTCTCTCTCTCTCTCTCTCTCTCTCTCTCTCTCTCTCTCTCTCTCTCTCTCTCTCTCTCTCTCTCTCTCTTGTGAGTTAAACATCCATTAGTTTAATGCCCTAAACTAATCCACATGTATTTTTGACTTAAGACAATACATCTAATAATAACTATGCACACCCCTAGCTTCCCATATGATCATAGTGAGCCTTTATTTATGAATTCCTAAAAATTTCCATGCATCTTAGCATTCTATTTCCTTTTTTATGAGATTTTGAGATAGAATAAAGGCATTATAAAGTGAGAATGTTGCTAGATAGTCATGAGGAAACTACACCGCATAAAGTTAGTTAATGCCATTTTAAATTCCTCATATCACTTTCTTCATAAGAGCTAGTGTTGCATATAGAACTTTACAATATTTAGATAGTGATCTATTCTATTAATGTTGAACATTTACCACCTATCTCATCTCTATTAAAGTAGGAGCTTTAAAAGCTCACATTTAATTAAATAGGTTTTAGTAAATCAAAGGGCCAGTATGGGCACCTAGTTAGCACCCAATTAGTTCATAAAAAGATATAGTTAGGTGGGCCTTCATGAATTGGTGAGAAGATTAACCCATCCCCAAGGAATGGGTCCAATGAGTCATGACATCCTCTTTTCTTCTATTTTGGTCTTTAAGTAATGAAATTATCATCTTTCCTCTCTCATCACTTTCTTCTGTTGTGGTCTTTAAGCAATGAAATTATCATCTTTCCTCTCTTAACACTCCACTCATAAAGTATTATTGTGGAAAAATAATATGCTTCATATGACCACAAGAGCTAGACGGCATGTTCATCAACTCAAAACCACTTATACCCAACCCATACTTGCAATTCCATGCATCCGCAACCTCCTTCGTCTCATAGGACTACACTCAATCTTTTGAGTAATATTTGACATGTCTTGGAACTACACCAAAACCACACAACTAATATATTGCATACATTTGTATGCATCATGGTGCTCTCATACTCAATACATATTTTTAATGCTAAATTGATACATTTGCCCTCATGCATTGGCAAGTGTTAAGATTTTGAGAGTTTTATACGATTTAAAGTTTGTATCAAAGAAATCTCACATATTTGTGCAAGTTGATATGAATAAAGACTTTGTGTTTGCTTGTTTAGCATGCTTACCTTTTAAAGCCTCTTCAAATATATCTATGATGAGTAAATATACATATTCAAGCTAAGTGGGAACAAACTTCACTAATAGCATTCCAACTCTTTTACATGAACTGAGAGTGGGCCCTTCATGTCGAGGCTAGTGCTACGCACCAGCTTTGGTGCTTTGGGCACCAAACTTTGAAGTATCACTATTACAATTGATTGATACAATTTTTTAAAAAAGGAAAATTTTTATTAATAAAAAACAAAGAAGGCACGAAAATATTTCACATACTAGTAATCTTACAAAAACATGAGAGGAAAAATATGAGAAAGACTAATATTAAATGAGTTAAATTTATAAAAACATTATTTGAGCCAAAAATAAAATAAGAGAAAGAGAGAATAAATTTAAAAAAATTATGATATAAAATATGATAAAAATAATCAAAATACATATACTCTTATAATTAAAAATAGAAGATAATAAGTAAAATACATGAGAAAAAAATAGAGAGAACAATAAAAAAAGAATAATTATCATAAAATATACAACTTAATAATCAAAACACATGAGAGAGAGAAGAATAAAAACATGAGAGTGAGAAAAAATCATGAAAGAGAAAAATAGAGTATATATGAGTAAATAAATAAATGTTAATTAAAGTGAGAGAGAGAGAGAGAGAGAGAGAGAGAGAGAGAGAGAGAGAGAGAGAGAGAGAGAGAGAGAGAGAGAGAGAGAGACACACACACACACACACACAGACAATGACAAAGTATAAATCATAAATAAGAACATGTAAAAATAACAATGACGATCTTTGATTATCATTTGTATTAAATACTTTTTAAAAAAGTTCTTAAACAATAAAAATACTAACATTTACTAAACTTGTAAAATAAGTATTAGGATAGACACAATAGGAACGGATCGAGAACATATACATATACAAAATATATGTATTTACATGTGTATGAAAAACAAAGGGGAAGGACACACACACACACGCACACACACACACACACACACACACACACACAGTTTAAGGTGGTGAAGGTAGTGTAGTGGTGGAAGTGGCACAATGGGGAGGTGGCTGGAAAAATCGAATGGTGGGGAGGTGGAATGATCAGGGAGGTGGAGGTGGAGGTGGAGGTAGGAAGATGGTGGGGAAGTCGAAGGAAGATTCGGAAGTCTATTGTTTCACTATGGCTTTGTTTGCAAAAACAGGAAGTGAAGGGAGTGCCATGGCGATGGTTACTGAGGTTGGTTACACACTAAGCGATGGACGACCAACCCCTACTCAGGGTGTGGGCTGCCCAGGGTGTGGACATGCACTTTTTGAAACTCGGTGCGGACTTGGGCGTCATACTTTTACACACCAAATGGACATAGTTTGTAAAAAAAGCAAAAAAAGACTTATAAATTTTTTTGATTGGTTGCAAATGCAAAAAGTAAACCCTTGTCCGCCACTTTACAAAGTGGGCAGGGGAGACTCCTTGTCCAAAAGTAGGCGGAGTTCACTTGTTTAGTAGGTAAACAACATGTCATGTCCTATCCAGTGTGTAAAGGGCTGCGGACACCTAACCCTTAAATAAATGTTTTGATTGGTTAAAGCGTACAAAGTGGGCATCCATTATTTGGTGTGTAACCAGCTTGAGGAACAATAGGGTGCATAGTCTGTCGAAATGTTGGCGGATGTTCAAGACAACTGGGAGGAAGAATGCCACCTTTTTTTAAATTTAAATAATAGGATAGAGGTTTCTAAAACCCCCCCACATGGCCTACCTATTTATTTAAAAAGGTGTCCGTTTGGAAACTTTTGTGGAATCTATTCCCAAATGGAAACGCTCATAGGAACAGCTCCTACATATGTCAGACGTGTGTTTCAAAAAAATATATCTATTTTTATTTAACTTATAATAATATTTTATTTAACCTAATTTAACTTATAATAATATTTTATTTAACTTAATTTAACTTATAATTATAATTGATGGATCCCACAAACCTCACACCGACTCTAGCTGCCGAGTGTACAATACTCCCAAACCTCCTTTCTTCTTTTCAAAAAATAAAAATATCATTCCTCTTCCGAGGGTGCATTGAAGGCCAATATCATGCGAGAAGAAAGTAAGTGTAGCCAGGTGGTTTTCTTGGTCTGCAGAGGGCGCCACATCCACGACGCCATCGCCAGCATGACGGCCCCCTCTGTCGTCCGTGGCGTCTCCTCTCTCTGCTAGCAACTAGATCCTGTACATTTCATTTCTTAGCGATCCATCCATGTTTGTTGGTCTGTAGGATAGGGAAATACACTCCATTAACAATGGTTTCTGGCTGCCATTCTCGGCCATCGCAATGTCCAAGCGGTCACATCTTTGGCTAAAGTATGGATTTTTTCTGTGATCTTGAGCTGGGAGCTTTTTGCAAATCCTTGTCATAAGCAGTAATGGAGTCTCTGGCTGTTTTCCTTGGCCATAGATTCCTTTTTCTTATGCATATGCTTCAGTTAATCTTGACATCCTGATACATGCAGGGGAATAAATATGACGCTGTTGCCGCTTGAGGGCTATTATGCGGGCAATTAAAATATTAGACATTGAAAATTTTTACTTCAGTCGGTCAGTTCATCAGTCTTTCACAAGTCAGGTGATGTTTCCTCTTGCAAACACAGGACCCAGTCGATGAGACATAATCATAATCCTTTGGCGCATCCGAATGTTGATGGATGTTGTGCCAGTCCTAACTCAAAATTTTCTTGAGTATTTTCATGGATTTTGGGATCTTCTGCCCATCATTACTGTTACCCTCCATTGACAAGGTGGCTTTGAAGCTTTACCTGCCTTAAGAGTGGAAGGTGATGCAAGTCCTCAAGTTGCGGTTTAAGATGCTTTTGGAGACGGTGATCATGGTTCTCGTCAGTGTTAGTTTCTGCTAGGCAGAGGTTGCAAGGGTATTTTTGGAGCAAAGCAGGGTTCAGTGTCAGGAAGATTTAACTTGACAGATCTTGCTCACCCAAGAGAGCATGATAAGGTGCTTGCAAGCACAGATTTTGATTTTAGAGGTTGGGAAGGATTCACATTCATGACATCTCAGACATCTCATGGTGTTCGATAATTCGTGTGTGTGTGTGTGTTGTTGCAGCTATTATTGAAGCAGGCAGGATCTCACTGGCAACGCAGCAGTGCTGTTTGCTACAACCATAAGTACGAGGGAAGGTATTTCTCTCTCTCTCTCTCTCTCTCTCTCTCTCTCTCTGTCTCTGTCTCTCTCTCTCTCTATTTGTGGACAAACCATTTCATTCGAGATGGCCTTCTAGACCGACTCGATTACTATCTAGGGTGCCCTATCGTAGCAGTGTAGAAAACTCTTCACATGAAAGGAAGGTTCTTGCCCTTCCTTTCACACTATCCTCACCCCTAGCCTGGTCGACTGAGCCGAGAAAGATACCCAATTTTCTACTACTCCCATCTCTTATTTTAATTAATTCGGTTATTGTTTATTATTTCTTATGCTCTAGCCTACATAGAGCGAGTGACACTGTGTGTCCGTGCATGCATTAAACCATATGTCAATACACGTGTTGGATCTACTTCTTTCCTTGAGGTGTAGGAGAGTTGTACTGGGACCACAACAATCGGTTGGGGGATGTTCCTTGTGTTTGTGATATGAGGTGCTAGTCATTTGATATGTTTGGGAAATCTAATTGCTTGGAATCAGGAAGGGATTCGTTGGACTATAAATAATACAAATGCGTATCTAAGTTAGATCAGTGTGTTTAGCCTCTGAATGCTCCCGGTCGTGAGGTTGTGGGGTATTTTGGTTGAGCATAGAGGCCCAATTAGAGTCTTAGAGCCAGTGTTGAACCCATTTTTGGTTCTGAAAGTTGGTGTGTTTGCAGGGAGTCACTAGTAAGTGGTGGTTTTTGAATCTTGGTTGATAGTGACTAGTTGTTTAGTGTATGCCAAAGGGCATTGAAATAGATCCGTTATTTCCTAATAGACACTGTTAAAGCAGAGATCCAAAAGCAAGAAAGAGTCCAAATGACTAGATGGCGGGATGAAATCCTTAAGAGGTATTCCCCTCAATGGAGCAACTGGATATTCTTATGAGGGAGAGACCTTAGTGACCCTAGTGCTACAAGTAGTTCTTTAGGAGGATGAGGAAGCTCTAGTACTTTCCCTCTCCCAATAGGTCAGCCCACTTTGCGGGGGGTAGTAGTTCCATCAGTTCAGATCCCCGTAGCAAATCCAGTTGTCGTCATGGCACAACATATTGCAATTCCTATAGGGACACCAGATCTGCTAGTCTTAGGATTTCCTCTATCCATTTTTAATGGGTTAGTAGAGGAAGATGCGGAGCTCCACATTAGTTTCAAAAGTTAATGTTTAACTATCGAATTCAAGATGAGGGAGATTTCATGATGTTTCCTTTATATGACTCAAAAAGGAAGAGATGCACTCTTAATCCAAGAAAGTGCATCTTTAGAGTGTCCTATGGATTGCTATAGGGCCATGTGGTTAGCTCAATTGGTATTGCGACTGATCCTGAAAAGATAAATGTTATTGTCACTATGAGTTTGCCACGCAGTTCTAAAGAAGTGCATAGCTTTCTATGATATTCCGACTTTATTTTCAATCTTCCATACTTCTTGCAAATAGGACTTGAAGAATTCTAAACCATTAAATAGATGAAGTCTCAAGCAAAATAGTCCGAGATTTGTAACATGACACTTTCCCAGGTTGATAGGGACTGTAGCCATTCTTCACGGAAGTCACCACGCGAACGCGAGTCATGAGCCATAAGTCAAAATTGACCAAACCTATTTAAAACTTAGAAAAGCAAGGCAAGTTTTACGGTTTTAAGCATTAAAGCTTAAAAGCTTATGAAAAAAAAAAGAAAACCCCTTGGAATAGGTTTGATTCATGCTGGCTTTGGAGAGGTCTAGCACCATTAAAAACATTGCCTCAGTCTCGGCGTTTTGTGCTCACTAGAATACTACCTTACGCAACGATCTGTACTCGATCATCCATCTCTTAGCTTGATAATTTTTAGGAAAAATTAGTACCTAACTTACAATCACGAACATCTTAATTAGAATGTTTTAAATATAAACTTTTAACAAATTTATTTCTAAGTGATGGGACCTAAAATGGGCTGGCACTGGCTAAGGCACTAGCTAGACCTCATGCCCTCAATAGACAACCCCACCTCATGGCCTCGGGGGCTAGGAGCATCTCTCGAGGGATACACTATCGTAGACACTAATCACTGCGTATTTATAGTCTGTAATCCAATGGATGTTCTCTTTTTTTTGTCTCCTTAGAGGTTGATTATACATATATCGGTATTAAACACCACACATCATACACACAAGGACACCCCACCGACTGATTGCCGTGGCTCTATTGTAGCTCTCCTACATCTTGGGGATTATCCCCTCGATGCGCTGCTTCCACATATACACACATTCGAAACAAACTCCCCTCTTAGTGCCAATATATTTAACGTTCTAGGAATGCACTTATCCTCACTTATCCATCCCCTTTTGACCCACCGTCTAGACCTACAGCTAGGTTGCTCACTCTCTCCACGTGGGTTAAGTCCTAAAGAAACCAAGTGCTATGTATCCAGGAGCTTGTGATCGATACCATTTAATGATGCTTGATGCAAATGTGTATATGTTGAAGTGCTCAAACAATTGAAAAAGTCTCATGAATTGTGCAAATACATTCTTTTCATGTTTCCATACACTAACGCATAATTGCTGCTATGAGAGAAGACATTGAGCCTTGTGATGTACTTCCCTTTATTTAACTTAACGTCATCCTATATGAATAACACAAAAAATACATCAGATTTTATAACATATTTCAATGCTCAAACTCCCCTCTCTCCCTACTGTTTAGAGTTTTGCTTGCAGTGATAGATAAAAGGGTAAATTCATGTGTGTTTCACACAAAATAATCAGTAAATACTCACAAAAACATATATAATGGGGATAACTTGAGGTAAACCCTCATGCTTTATCCTCATTATATACTCACAGGCACATCCATATTTTTTCATATTTATCCTCGTCTAGTTTTTATTTTTTTTCCTTTTAAAGAGCATTTTCACCATTTTTTCTTATTTTTTCTCAATAAAAATGGAATAAAATTAGCATTATTTTAGAGCTGTGGCTCTTAAGTCCTTAAACAACAACCATGTAGATTTTATTGGTGTTTTGTTTCATGCTTTTCTCATTTTAAGCCCAAAAATTCCATTTTTACTCTAAAAATTATGCTTTTCGAGTTTTTTTCATTTATTTTCACACTTTAAGTGTATATTTTTTGAGTTTTTTTATTATGAAAGACTAAAACCAATAGCAAACAACATGTCCATCAATTATCAGTCCATATGAACATTGCTAACCTCATCAAATGCGAAAAAAGAGTAAATTTCTTTGTAAAAATGTCATAATCGTGTATTTTTCATTATTTCGGGTTTTGAAACTTGTTGCGGGTCTACAAATCATGGCCCATTTGATGTTGAGCATGCCTCCACATTGCCATCTTCAGTCCGCCTTCGATTTGGAAGAAATCCGGTACCATGCCAGACGAGCATTCACCAACCGGGCTTCATTCTTCTTTAGACATAGGAACTGCCCCTTGCAGGAGAGAGAGGGAGGAGAGAGAAATACTGAAATCTGATCTCCACAATAGGGCAGCCATTCAAGGAGCAGACTGGAGCGATGGAGAGCGAAGATCAAGAGTAGAGCAGGCGTGTAATCGGTTGGGGGGGTTACTTGCAGCTCCCATATCTCATCTCAATCATTGGAGAGGATGGCGCCTTTCTACACGCTCATTCGAAAAAAACGGCACCCCCCTCCCCCACAAAATTCGTTTTTTTTAGGGGCCCCCTTTTGGGAGCCCCTAAGGGTCATGCCTTTTGGCTCCCATTAAAGTCAATTTCCACTTGACTTTAGCCTTGGTCTCCCGAGCGCTCCCATTTCCTTGTCCGATGTCCGTTTCGAAGTCTGAAAAATCCTGGGCGTCTATATTGAAGTCCTCCACTGTTGGGCATCTCCCAAGGTCTTGTCTGACACGCCAATAAATTGTCAAAATTCACCAACTGTCGTCAAGTGGGTCTTTTAAGCATTTATTGAGCATTGCTGCATAAAATCATATTGATTGCAATCGCCACCTTCGACGAAGTCTATTTTTTCTCTGAAATTTGGAATTTTTGGCTATTTTTGAACACTTCTCGGCATAAAAAATCATCTATCATTGGCGACCATGGGATAGGGCGACTCAGCTCGTCGAATCCCATGAACAAAGCTGCACATAAACACAACCACAAAGAGCATCAAGCTGATACAAAATAGATACACAACAAAACACAACACAACTCTCATCCTACCCCCTTATCAAAACCAAGGCATGAAATCTACGAGGAGTAGGCGTAGTATAACCTAACAGAAAGTCGAAAGCTAGTTACTAACCAATTGTGCCAACACAGTCAAGCTAAAAAGAACCATCAAAGAGGTCATCCTAAGTGGTGGTCTGAGCCACCTACCTAACTAAGGACAATGCAACTAGGAGCTCCTACTAGGTGAGGACTCCTATAGCTTGATCAACAAATATTTTCCTTTAGCACATTGGGTCTTTAGCCTCTTATTTTTCATACTCCGGCGTGTAAAAAGGAGGGAGCTAGGCGTAGTGACCCAAGGAGAGCAAGGTATCGGCCTTAGGTCCTATCTCGGTACCCAAGAACCTACCAAACCCTCGCAAGGCGACACTAAATTCTTTTCAAACGCTCACTTTTGAACCTCTGAGGCCCTAGTGCTGCTGCTTGGCTCTCCTTCCCTTTGGGTGCTCATGGTGGCTAGCTCTTCTATGCTAAAAGTCTCCTCCATAGACTTGTGCATGGCCTCGGCCATGTCTTCATCTTCCTTTCTTCTCAACTCTTTCGCCTCTTCCTCTACTTTTCTTTTTCTCTCTTCTTCAGCCCTTCTTAACTCCTCTTCCACTCTCTTCAGCTCAGTTGCTTCCTTCTCCCTTCCCTCCTATTCGGCCCTTCTTAACTCCTCTTCCACTCTCTTCCTTCTCCCTTCTCTCCTCCTCTTTAGCCCTTCTTAACTCCTCTTCCACTCTCTTTAGCTCAGTTGCTTCCTTCTCCCTTCTCTCCTCTTCGACCCTCTTGGACTCTCTTTGGGCCCTCTTTAGCTTGGCCCATTCCTCCTTGGTCAGTCTTTCTTTTGTTTCCTTATGTGGCTCTTCGATGGGGTTTTCTTCTTTGGTGCCTTGGGCTCTCTCTCTTGCCAGACTATGTCTCTTGCTCTTCCTTATCACTTATATTCCTCTCACTGGATTGCTCCTACTCTAGGTGTGGCAATCGATCAAGGATCTCCCACACTTCCTCTTCACCTCCTTTTGCATTCTTTATGGCCTCATGGATGATGGCCATTAGTACTCCACTGAACTTGATGGTGGATGCCTTGGAGGAGGAATTTTTCCTAGTTGACCTCATTGTGGAGGCTAGGGACTCTCCACTTGCTGCTGCTGTGCATGTGGTCAAGTCTTTTGCTCAGTTTTTGATGGTCTTGTGCACAAAGGCATTCCAATCCACCTCATCTAAGGATCCATCTGCAATGCTTTCTAGCAATGGTACCCCAATTCTGTTCATAAGGGCATTGTATCTTTGACTGGAGAAGATGGCATGAACCATCTTTACATGCATTTTATTTTTAGGGTTTGGGATATCCACCAAGCTTATCCCATCAACTGTGTGCACGGTAGCCTTGCTCACCACCAACATGTTATACACATCCGTCCTTGGGTGTTTCTCAGTCTTGGTGGCTAAACCCAAGGCCTTCTCCATCATCGTACGGCTCAACTCCATCTCTACTTGGCATGCTTCTTCTCCTCTTCTTACTGTCACCGTGCCACAGTTTCTTTCGGCATCAAAGCTCCTGAGAAATTCTACGCACTTCGACCTTCTCTACATACTTTTGTAGATTGCATTGTTCCATGAGTTGTTTTACAGTTGGCTCCTCCGTGATGGTGTCTTCTAGGTTTAGGGTATGCTTGAATGTGAATTGGTTGAAACACCTCATTTCTACCCTCAAGCCATACTTTAATTGCTCTTCCTCCATGAATGGGAGCTTGCCACCTTTATCTTGCCCTACCATTTTAGGTTCTTGTCATATATCATAGCTCATCATTAGTTTTCTTGAGTCAACTTCCACAATGATGTAGATAAACATACACAAAAGCTCTTAAGAATGTTAAATGCTTAAATATAGGGTAAAAATTTGCACTTCAAGAAATCCACACAATTCAAAAATATCCATGATATATTTTCCCACGTTTTGAGTCTTGTCATTAAACATTGATTGACGTTTAAAGCATGTTTATTTTCTTCTTTTCTAGATTTCTTTTTATGCTTGTTTCCTTTCCACCTTACCCCCTCCCTCCCCTAGAAATGATTTAAATCATTCCTAGGATTGGAGAGCAAAGGGTTAAGGGCGTTTAAGCATGTGTGGGTGGCGGGACATTACCTTGCAAAAGCTAGGCATAGAATTGTGGGTTATATTCCAACTAAGCATGGCGGTCGCTGTGACTGGTAGTCCACATTGCAATGGGCTTGCTTCTTAAAGGTGCATCCTAGCAATTCCTTACCTGCATCTTTTATGTTTGGTAGCACATAAAAAATGATGGACATGCTCACAGACTCGATAGAGATTTCCGCTTTACACTTTTCCAATTTATGGGTTGGAGTTGCGGTTGATCGATGAGGGTCCAATGTTCATGGGTACCCTCAGGCCTTACCAAGAACCCCGCTCAATTTTGGATACCCACTTGGAGCATACCAAATACCTACAGCCCAAAACAGGCCTTTCCTAGGTGTGGACAGGGTGTTGGACTGCACAGAACAGTCCCACATTTCTGATTACAGAAATTTATATATAAGACCTAGGATCACGTGCCTATGCTCATCTCGAAGAGGGAATCAATGCCTCCATTTTGAACAAAAAGGTAGGTCAATCGGAGTTGTCTAGATCTAGTTATAGCCAAAATAGTGACAGATGGTCTCACGGGACTACACCTAGACATGGCGGGTAACAGGGGGAAAACAAAGCAAATGAAGATGTTTAGCAACATATAAGGGATGTGCACACCCTGAGGGATGACACCAACTTTGAGGTTGAAGAGGAAGACCTCTCTCACTCCATGGGAAGTCTTAGTGCACTCAATCATACCCTTAGGTCACACGAGACTAGACATGTGGAGAGGCATAGGGAAGTAATGGAAGGTCAAGCTCAAATGGTGACGGAGATGCACCAAATGACCTCTACCATGGAAGCACTTGCAGCCAAGTTCTCAATGTGGATGGATCCCCAAATGAAAGGCAAAGAAATAGAGGATAGACCAAGCATGCAAGCTGAAAGAGTGACCATCCCATCCGTGAATGCAACTTATGCAAGTACCCAAGGTAGTACTCTGATCGGCCCCTCCCAGTTACCACACATGCCCAAATTGTTTTTGAGGGCAAAAATCTTCGGGTGGGGATGGAATGTAAGAGAGGGGGACTGAGGCAACTAGAAATTTATCCTCATATATCAAACATGTTATAGGCATAACGTATAAATACTTGATAAGATAAGTGCGAGATGATCTCAAGTAATTAGACTTTAACATGCCTTGCCTTGAGCTAGAATATAATTCTTCTTAATATTTGGGCTCTTAAGCTAAGTACTTTTGAAGTATCTAAACTTTAAGCTAGTACTTTCTATTCGTGATCCTCAATATCATATTATTTTAGTAATTATTCTATTTATAACCTTTGACTATACTTTAACCTAGCACTTGTATGCACAATCTTTTAATGTCGTTCTTTTGACGACTATGCTATTCATAACACTTGACTAATTCTTCCTTGTAATTGCTCTACTAGCAAATAAGTCATATGTGACTAGGTGCAATTATCTCCCCTTGATATATGCACTTCACAAACTCCATCTTCCGAGTAGGCGAGATGAAATTTATCATTTCCCATTACCTATTCTCGTGCAATAGTAGGGGGCCTAACGTATCTCATACGAGAACCAAAGCAAGCATCTATGAATTTGAAAATACATTACTTACGACCGGAACCGCAGTTAGATTGATAGTGATGCCTTTGCTCGAAGCCTTGTTGCTAGTTGCAAGATTGTCATCCGCACGTGACATTCTTCGCTTGGAGGCCATCGTCCGCAAATAGACTCAAGAGATTAAGAAGGTAGAATAGATTCAAGATGGGAGATCATAAGAGAAGATGGTTAAGTCAAGGATCGAGATAGAGGGAATTGAGCCAATTCTCTTCCTTGCAGTCTCTCGGGGTGACTCTTCTCTCTCTCTCTCCCTCAAGCTCTCTTTCAAGCTCTTCCTCACAATCTCTTGGAGGAGTATCCTCCTCTCTACCTCTCTTGTAGCCTCTCGGGGTCTCCTGCTTTTTTATGCCTCTCCCATGCCTCGTATTTATAGTGAATTAGAGAAGAGGGCTTGTGGTTGAGAAGTGGAGCTCTTTGTGGAGGGGGATCTTGGAAAGATCAGTGATCTGATGCTCAGATCATAAATCTGATGGTTCCATTGGCTCTGAAAGGGGGGTAAAACCTCAAGACACTTGATTAGAAAGCTCTTAGTTTACTCCTTCGTCTTTTCTCTGTTCGAAGTGCTGTCTACTGCCTGTAAACTGCGATCGCGGCGTGCGCGATTTCGCCAGTCACTTTTCTTTATTTTTTTTTTTATAAAATCTTCAAACTAACTAAAATATCACTTGTCTTTTCTTTTAAATGACATCCAGTTCCATATCATTTTTTTAGGATAATATCTAAAATATCTAAAATATACTAGCTTTGCCCAAAATCTAATGTTTTTGGACCTTCCAAACTATACACATGAACTTAGTGATTAATATAACTCATAAGTCTCGTTCACGTTGTAGTTTACGTGAAGGGTAGCTACGGTCCTTGCCAATCCGAGAAAAATATCGGATTTATGACTCTTGATTTTTCTAAATAAAATATTTTAAATTAAATAAAAATTATCAATAATTAATGTTAGTTAGTTTTTTCCTTAGTTAGTCTTTAGTTAGTAATCTTACTAACTTATTAATTGACTAACTAACTTACGAACCAACCAACTAACTTTTATTGTGCGGAGATATTATATAATGAGACTTTATACTTATGAAAAGTAGTTATAAAGATGTATTTGATCATACTATGATCTACCAATACATCATCTCATGGATCCTTTCCTCATCAAAAGTATCAAGGTCTATATTCTCATATCTTGGGGGATTCTCATGCACATGGCAAACAACATAATGTAGTGGCTCTTGGGGATAACCAAAACATCCAGTACCAAAATAAGGCCTTCTTTTCACTACAACAACTCTCTTGGGTGGTACTATTTGTAACACTTTTTGATATACCCACAAGGTTTCAAATACATGCTCATCCCCAATGTCTAGTAATAATTCAACAAAGGCACTGAACAAAATATATATATTAACTATCCTTAGTTGTTCAGCCCATCGAATCCTCCACAGTTCATAATGAAGAAGAATGTTATGTCCATAATATATCTCATATATAACCTTTTCCTTGGCCATAAATCTCTCACATACCATGAGTTAGAAGGAGGTTGCAATACAGTTGGAGGAATAAAGATCATCTCCGTTATCTCAAATGTAGCCTCGTGGTATGAGAATTTATACAACCCTAAGGCTACTTGATACATGATGGGAAAAATATCCCACAAATGTGTAGCTTCCTCATCATTAAGTTCCTGATGAGCACAATATGTATGCTAGTGTTAGTGCAAGATATTCAACAACAGTTTTCTTCAAACAAGTGTGGTTATTTTATTAATTCCTTTCATACGTTCACTACTTAACCTTACACTAAAATATCTTTTGAAACCTAGCCTCTTTTGAAACTTAGGCTCTAATACCACGTGTGAGGTGCCTCCTCCAACAGACCCAGAGGAGTCCTCTAGTAGTCAACTGAAATTCATATCCATGCACATCACAATCTCGTCTCCCCATGAGAAACCTTGGACTTAGTTGAACATGGGAATCTCAGTTCTACTTCATAGGGGAAGCGTGGACAAGTCATCCCTAACAACAATCTAACGCCCACCTAAGAAACACCACTTTGTAATCAATCAAAGGTAGGAGTGAGGTCAATACTGCACTTGGTTCAAAGAGAGTTAGAGACGGGGGAGAGTGTAACTTGATCCTCCTACCCATAAGGTAAAATCTCAGCTCCGGCCTCCTTAAACGGTGTTAAACCTGATAATTAATCCTACTAGTATTGGGAGGGTCACGATTTAATCATCTCTATCTAATGACTTATCGGGTCCACCCAGCCACCACAGGTGTCTAATTGTTAGGATCGAAACCTCCCACTTTCATCGATGGGTTTGCTTAGTTTTCTAATTAGCAAAGCATACTACCACACTGTTTGGACATATACAATCAGCTTCCTTTTATTGCTCTATTAGACTAGGTTCATTAAACTCAACATTTAGCACATAACAAACAATTCGAAAAATCATATAATTTATTTCATAATAACATCCACAGCCATCACTCCGCAGAGTGGTACAAAATCGTCTTTCCGCAGAAAGACACCGTCTAGCCTAGGATAGGACATTCCAGTTCCTCGAGGTTGGACTGTATGTGATCACACTCCGTCCGCGGTCAACAGGGAAATTTACTGGCTCAGAGCCCCTCTAAGCTTCCCTGAGCCTCAGGAGTCATCCTACATAACAGGGGCACTTACCACTCGGCCCTTTGCCCTCTCAGGTGCTCGAGTGATCAAAATCCAAAACACCTACCTCCCTTGGGAGCATAGGACCCCACCCACAGGTGAGTTTTTCCAAAAGTGGTCTCTTCTCTTTCTCTTCTTCTCTCTTTCAAGCTTGCTTGTTTCTGCTTGAGAGAGGGAGTGTGAGTGTGAGGGAGTGAGTGTATGAGGGTAAGGGATGTTAGATATGATCAATGCCCCACCCTCATTAGGTGCTACCAATGATCCATGGTTCTCAAAGTTGTAAGGCCTCTATTATGAGGAGAAGCCAAATGTGAGCCTAGACATTGGTTGAGTCCTGACTTGTATATCATATGAGGTCTATGTGACCGGATGGCAAAAAGGTGACCATTGTGGGTCTAATCTTTGGGTTAGACGAAGTGGTTAAGTTGGTAGCAACTCGTGGCGCATTGCATCGAGTTGCGGGGTAAGGGAGTTAAAAGGGGCCCCTATTGTGGGGTCCGGGGACCGCGGAAGCGGCCCCTGGCTGGGGGGTCCCAGGGGGCAAATGACAAATGAACTCTCCCTCTCTCTCTCTCTCTCTCTCTCTATCAACTCAAAAATGACAAATGAACTCTCCCTCTTCCCAGTTGGCTTCTTAAACCCCTCGTTGCTTAGTCTTTTACCTCCCCCTTCTCTCTCTTTGCCATCTTAATGCCTTAAAGCTCTCTTTTTCATCTTTTTTTCCTATTTTGGGTCTACTATTATATCAAAAACTCTACTATGTGTTTTTCTTTTTTCCTTATCTAAATGCATCTAAATCACAAGCAACCACTTACATTAATCCAACCTCTTACCTAAATCCAAAAAACAAAAAAACTTACTTGCAAAGGAGATCAAATACCTCTTCAACTCCTTGCTTTTCCTGACTATCTCAAGCATTGGTTCAAGGAAAACCCTACTTCAGTGCTTGATTCAGAGTGCAAAAGCACTCAAAGCTTGAATATGTTTGTCCCAGCAAACGGAACCAAAATGTAGGAGCTCACGCTCAACCGACAAGACCCATGGATTGCTTACTGTTTCAAGCATTTCAAGCCAAGTGCATTGGCTACCTCTCACATAGACATACATACTGCAATGTTTGCACATGGGACGGGTGTAGTTGCACATATTGATATCTGGCATAAACGCATTGGTCATGTTAATGTACAACGACTTAAATCAATGCAGGCCCAAAATATTGTTGCAAGTTTGCCTAAATTCAAGGTTGCAGAAATGCATAAGGTATGTGAAGCCTGCCAATTTGGAAAACAGGCAAGGAAACCATTTTCTAGACATGTTCAAGAGAGAGAAGCCACTGGAATTAATCCACTCTGATGTGTGGACTACTAAAGCTGCATCTCTTGGAGGCTGTCATTATTTTGTCACTTTTATTGATGACTATAGCAGAAAAGTTTGGGTGTATTTTATGAAAAAAAAAAGTGAAGTTTTTGGGCATTTCAAAACTCTTAAAGCTATGGTTGAAAAAGAAGCAGACATGTAAATAAAATGCCTAAGGTCAGATGGAGGAGGAGAGTACCTCAAATGAGTTTGCAAGGTTCTTGCAGGAGCATGGCATAAAGCAGCAATATTCATGTAGTCATACCCCACAACAAAATGGAATTGTAGAAAGGAAAAACAGGCATATTGGAGAGGTATTTTGTACCATGCTCAATGAAAAAGACTTGCCAGATTTTTACTGGGCTGAAGCAGTTGTTACAGCAGTCTACATAATGAACAGGACTCCCATTGCAGCAATACATGGGATGACTCCAGAGGAGAGGTATACTGGTAGGAAACCAGATATTTCTCATTTGAAGATTTTTGGTTGCATTGCCTATGTTCATGTGCCGGATGAGTTGAGATCCAAGTTGGATCCAAAAGCTGAGAAGTGTATTTTTATTGGTTACTCTCTGCAGCAGAAAGGGTATAGATGCTATAATCTTTCTACTCGTAAGTTTATAGTGAGGAGATATTGATTTTGATGAGATGAGTAGCTGGTATAAACCAGTAAATGTAATTGATGATGTAGATGCACAGAATGGTAATGTTGCACAGAATGGTAATGCTGCACAGAATTCACAGCAGCAGTCACAAAATATTAGTGGACCTGGAGTGTCCTCTAGCAGTGGTTCATATTCTTCGCCATGGACAGGTAGATTGAGATTAGGAGAATCTTCTCAAAGCAATGTAGATAGTGGTATAAAGGTATCACGAAAAGGAAAAGAGAAGATAGATCAGCCCATGTTTGATGTGAATGCATGTCACTCTTATGTGGATGGTAAATCTAGTGGCTCAGAACAGAGCATTGATGATGAGTTGGGTATTCCTTCTATTGTTACACCTGGAGTAAGAAAGACCAGGGATGTTTTGAGAGCACCTGTGAGTGAACCTACTTTGCGCAGGTCTACCAGAGCTAGGTATCCTATGGATAGGCTGAAATATGATGGATTTACAGCCATTCACTATGCCTATATGGTCAAAGTGATATAGAAACCAGAACCCACTTTTTTTGAGCAAGCCATGGGAAAAGAAAAATGGGAGAAAGCCATGGATGAAGAAATGGATGCCTTGGAAGCAAATGCTACATGGGAGTTGGTATCTTTGCTTAAAGGTAAAAATGCAATTGGCTATAAGTGGGTTTATAAGGTGAAGCACAATGCAGATGGTTCTGTGAACAGATACAAGGCAAGATTAGTAGTCAAGGGGTATGCACAAACATATGGCATTGACTATGAAGAAACATTCAGTCCGGTTGGAAGGATGGCAACAGTAAGAGTAGTCATTGCTATGGTTGCATCAAAGGGATGGTCTTTACATCAGATGTATGTAAAGAATGCCTTCTTGCATGGTGATTTGCAAGAAGATGTCCATATGGAGCAGCCACCAGGTTATGTGCATGCTGTTCATCCTGAGTTTGTTTGCAGGTTGAAGAAAGCATTGTATGGCTTGAAGCAAGCACCTAGAGCATGGTCTGACAAGATAGAGCAATATCTTGTCACTATTGGCTTTTAGATTTCCAAGGCAGACTTCTCACTTTATGTGAGAAAAACAGAGAAAGGTATTATGCTACTTGTCATTTATGTTGATGATTTGATTATGACAGGTGACAGTGATAAAGATATCCTTCATGTGAAAATGCTATTGAAGCAAAAGTTTGAGATGAAGGATTTGGGAGAGCTGCGTTATTTCTTGGGCATTGAGGTGATTAGATCACCAAGAGGGATACAGCTCTTGCAGAGGCAGTATGGATTGGACATGCTGTCCAAATATGGTATGACAGGCGGCACTTTTTGCCACACACAAGAATGAGCTTCTCATTCACCTTTCAACTTTATATACAAAACCCTAAATCCCTTTTGGGCGGTCATCCCCTTTTCCCTGTTTTTTACATGGCCGACCGTGGCCTAGACCCTTTTCCCATTGTCCCTCTATCTTCCTAGCTTCCTTTCCACCACCCGTTTACATTTACAAATTGCACGGGTGAGAGCCCAACGCTCCTTGAATTAAACCATGGTGCGCTTGCGCTCTTTTACAAAAGTTTTGACTTGCGCTTTTCCTTGTGCGTCTTTGTCTTTCATTTCTCTTTCCTTGGCCTTTGTCTTTGTCTTTTATTTTAGCTTTCCGGATTTTCCACTGCCTGGTACTCTTTTACAAGATTTTAGGGTGCGCCTTTGTATTTTAAAATGCACATTTTTCCTTTTTCATTTGCCTTGGGCTTTTTAAGGTTCCCCTGCGCTTTTGGCCTTTTCTTTTCTTCTTTTTTCTGTCGGGCTACCTTTTTTCCGCCTTTGCCCTGCGTCTTTTTATTTCCTTTTACTTTCTTCGTGTTAGTCCCATGGCACTCTTCGTCGAAGGTAGCATGCGGAGCTTGCACCGAAGACGTGGGTGGAAGGGAGTGTTGTGGTTCGCCTTGGGGGAGTTCTGATGTTGGTGCAGATGAAGATCGTTGGTGGCACTGTGCTGTTCCGATTGGCTGGTGATATGATGGCGATAGGGCTACTCTTTGTTGGGAATGGCCACTCATAGCTGGCACGGGGTTGGTGTTCGCAAGATGCTCATGGTGGATTTTGCTCGTGATGATGCTCTGGTGGTTTGCATGATGAAGTAAAGGACAAGAGGTTAGAGTGCAGTGTTGATGTAGGGCTGACGGTGCGTTCATTGGAGTCTTTAATACCTGCAATTGGAAAACCTCCCATGTGGTCTCTCCCTAAGAGGTGGTGCTAGTCCTCTTATCGTGCACAAGACAGATTTTGATTAGTTTGGGAGACAGATCGAACTGGAACCAAGCCTGGAGTATTGTCCTGCACTTGAGGATCCAAACTGTGTGTATACTTTGGTGCAGATATTATGTGAGTGCCCGTGCATACTTAGATATTACGTAGGTAGAAGACTGTGGGCTGGTTTTGCCTAATGACGTGTGGATTAAGCAAAGTCGTCCCGGATGGGAAGAAGTACACGTGGAGACGTATGTGACATCCTGTACATTGTGATTGCACGACCTAACATAATAGAATACAGGGGTATGGCACTATTAGTAGCTTGTGGACATTGGGCCTATGTGATGAGGACAGTGGACGTTTCATGGCCATTCGTGCAGGGTTTACCACAAGTGATTGCAATGGTATTAAGGTAGAGTGCAAGGGGGGATTTTGTGAGTGGGTCAGGGTGATAGGTCTAACCATAGGCGAGACAGGCTCCCTAGGTATGTCCTGCCCTTGAGGTGCCCTGAATGATTGTGGGGGTGCTAGGGGGCTAGGGGCGGAGCCAGCCGACCAAGGGCACTGGACGCACCTAATTGAGGGCCCCTAGGTGCAGTGCTGTGATCGTGGGTGCTTTTTATTTTTCGTTCTTTTTTTTTTGCCTCAGTACAACCTTTGCAATATGCAGAGCCTATGAGCCTTTTAATGGATCGGGACGTATTAAGCCTCGGAGGCTCAGGGAATGGATAGGACCGTGATGATTTTGCCCTAGTCTCGTTGTTAGGGGAGCCGTTGGTTGCGATATTGGTGCGATTGCGATGACACCCATTGTGAGCTCACTGTAGGACTTGGCCCAAGAAGAGAGTGTAGCCCCATGACTATGCTTTGGTTTGTGCGATGTGGACACTCGCAAGTGGTGATTTTTTGTGCTCCGCAGCGTGGCTTTGTTGCGGTTCTTTGTGCGGTTGGTCGTCTTGCGGTGGCGTGGCCGTTGAACACGTTTGTACGTAGACCTTTCTCATCCTGCATCCACTTGTCGCCTTGTGAGAGTATATGCTTGCTTGCGTTAAGTACATTGAACAATTACAATCATGTTAAGACATAATTTTTCAGAATGCGATGATGTCTATTACGATGCCTATTCCATTGCTTGTTAAGGTCGCATACATTAACGAGAGGTAAGGGAAGTGTGTACAAGTGGGGATCTTGCCCCTTTACTCATCAAAAGACAAAAAGTTATGGCATGATGACTTGTAAAGCTACTTGTACATCATAAGGGCTTAGTCGATTTGTACTAGGCGGGGTGAGTCTGGTTGGTTAGGCGACTGGGGCGGTGCTGGTGCGGGACTCCTGTGAGGTTGGGCAGGGAACATGTCGGCCGAGACATGAATAGTGTAGTCCCGGGCCGCCACCGTTTCCAAAATGCCTTTAAAGAATTCATTAAATTCTTCCCTGTCCTCCCGGGCCGCCTTTTCTCTCCGTGAGCACTTGGTGCCCGAGCGTACATTGGGGTCTGTGCAACTGGTGTTGCCACCTGCTGTGCGTTTCTTTGAGTCTCGACTTTCTTGGCCTGGGGATTCTTTGGCCTTCGTCCATGACAGTGTCGCTTAGGCCCTCGTTTCTTCGCATATCTTTTGAGGGTAGGCACGTAGCGCACTGGCGGAGGGGCATGTGCCGCATGTTCCCGTCGTCTGCGGAGAGTGTCTCTGCAAGCCAGCTGCCCTAGGTTTTCCAAGTTTTTCTTGTAGGGGAACCTGCAATATGCAAACCAAGGGTTAGGCCTTGATACGGAATAAGACCGTTCGCATGGGAGGGATTATAGTGTGGGTTATCAAATGCATATGACTAGAAGAGGCGGAGTGGGACGTGCTGTGCTCGTTGTAGCGGGATGGCCCCCGTGATGATGTTGACTTAGCCTCCCGCCATTAGCAGATCTTGGCTCACGCCGAGTTACATCGGCTGGTGGTCATGGATTTGGGCAGGGCTCATCCTCGGAAGGACGGACCGGAAAGGGAAAGGTGTATAGGAAGGGACTGCACCCTGCTTACGTCATCAGAGATGTTGGTCAGGGCTTTCCACGGTAGCAATGTGGGGTGCATATCCTTCGCCCGGAGGTGGAAATGGTCATGTGAGAGGGGGACCAGATGAGCCTAGCTTGTTGGCCCCAACTCTTCTGTCTGCGCTTGACTATTATTGCTTGTGTGTGTTGATAGTGTCTATACAGGGTGACACAAAAATCATTGTTTATATCTATATATATTTACGAATCCATGCCACTTCACGAGGATAGAAACCAATTGTAGAACTCGGGATTGTACTGGAGCGTGGCACACGCATCTAGTACTCGTGGCAGCATACTCAATACCGATATATATTTTGCCACATCGAGTAGCATGGAACCTTGCCCGAGTCTATTGGCAATATGTAACTCCTCCTTAGTGAGAACCTTATCAAACAGAAAGTTTTCTTGGCTAGGTTCAGCCAAGTCCGTACCCCGAATGGCAGTCAGCACTCGAAGGGAAGTTGGTGCCACATAGGTTGGGTCTCTTTGAGATCGCCATTTGGCCAATCGCTCCTTAGAGACTATCATAATCTGAGCTTCTAGTTCGGCCATTGCAACGCGGTTTTCACACCAACGCTGTTCAAATTGAATTCGGCCCTCTGATAGTCGCTTTAGTTGCTCTATCTCTAAGAGATTTGGTTGGCAGAGTGCATCATTGAACATGATAGTTAAGCGCAGTTCGTCGGCTTCCTCGCCAGAGATGAGTTGCATGCGTTTGCACAGGAGCCTGTTATAGTGCTTGTCAAGATGTTCTTGCTCTTCCCAGGATAAGGAAAATGGCAAGAATTCTGCGAGCTGCTCTTTAGGGAATGCGTGCATGTCTGCCAGGACATAGACACGTGCGGACACTTTGAGCTTAGCACCCAACTTGGTCAAGCACTCTGTGACACTTCTATGTTCGACGAGGGCTTGCTCGGTTGCTATCTCATGCAAGGTTCTAGGGGTTTGCTTGGGCTTTAGCGTAGCTAGGGGCTCAGGCCTAGATGAGCAAGATCGGTTAATGCTAGGCTGTCTAACGCTCTTGGGGTTTCCATATTTCTCTTGAGGCTTCATTATTGTGTCATGGTTTTCCTTGGATGTGACGGGTATAGGTTTGTCACCCTGTTGTGAGCGTTATATCCACTCTTGATTGGTCAATGTAAGTTCTATTGTCGGTGAATTGAGTGTTGCAAGCAGCCATTGATGGTAACGACTCCTTTGATTTTTCAGAGCACACGGATGTGTCTGAGGTTTCACTGCTATTAGGGGAGGTGTCAATGCGTCCATTGGTGGGTGGACTCGATGCTTTATTTATCAACTCTCCAGCGCTCTTTGTCTCAATGTTCTTGGGGTCCACAACCACCTGCAACTGTTGTTTTCGCTGTTTCCTCCTCTTTTTCTTGGTCAGTGAAGGTGCATCTCTCAACAACTCAGGACCTTGGACTAGGTCAACCGTTGATGTGCTTGGTTGGGCCTTAGCATTTCCTTTCTCTAGTGTGTCCACCCGGGTCATAGCCGTGGCTCGCTGATTAGCGTCGCCAGGTTGTGAGGGTACAACTGTCTCCCTATTGGAAGAGTCTAGCTCTTCCGCCAATTCCCATGTGTTTAACTCCTCTAGCCTAGCCTTTAGGCTCTTTGGAAGTGCTGGAGTTGTTAATGAAGTTGGTTGCGACACCTCCTCCACAGGTAAACTACTAAGGACACGTTCCGCAAGGGGCATTGTCACGGACAAGGGCTATGACTGCTGTGATCCCTGATTTGAAGTACTAGCAGCTAGTTCAGTGGACCTGCTACTATTGGTGGATTGCGGTGTCCAGTCCTTAGGGTGATCGGAAGTGGTCGCGTCTTTTGTTGCCCTTTGAGAATTCATCTGTGTAGATCGAGCATGAGTTGATCTGGTCACATTGGGTTGCATAGGAATATCCTTGGGCCGAGAGCTACGACTAGTGTCATGTCCCTCCTCTTGGATATTTGGAAGCTTTGATGGAGATAGAGATTAGGAGTGAGCAGCCGCTATTGACGACCGCTGTTGTGCTTCCTGTGTCCTTTTGAAAAAAGAGGATGTAGGAGATCTAGGACTCTTAGGTGGACTTGGCAATGGCTGAATGGTTTGCTTGTGATTGTTAGACGATTCTGTCATTAGCTTTGTTGAGCAATTAGCCTTAGCATGAGCGATGTTGTGCATGTGGTACTCATTATCCTCTTGGGAAGTCAAAGGCTCCTTGGCCACTAGTGGATCTCGTGCACGCTCGACCGTTACCTCCGATATCTGCGTGCTAAGCACGGTAGGCTGAGGATCTAATTTTTGATAGGTCCTATTCTGTTTCTTGATTTCAATCGTGAGGGGCTCAATCGCTTCAATATTATTGGTTTGAGACTTGGATTTTCATTTAGGTTTCCTCCTACGCCTCTTTGCTTTTGACATAAATTGGGCTTTTGGCGGAGGTGCTTTAGCAGGGGGTTTTGGTACCCAAATCCATTGGTTGCTTGCATAATACCCTTGAGCACGAAGCAATGCTTTGGATATCCATCGCGGTGTTGTGCTGATTCTCCATCGATGCCTTCGCCTATAAGGCTTGGGCTTCCTTTGGGGTTTTCTACGATATTTGTAAGTCCCAAGCCCGTCCTTGGCATTGTCTCTTGACCTTCTTGTTTCAAGCATGGCCTCACTCACTGGTTCTCATTGTTCAACCTGTGCTTGTATCAACTCTTCCAACAAGTCTGTGCTCTCATTAGTAGGCTTGACTGTTACGTCAGCACCTTCCTTGCCTTTCCCTCGAGGTTCGATGAGGTCACCCTTGCTAAAGGTTGTGACTATCCTCACACCCAGTAGTGTCAGGTGTATTCTCTGAGCTATATAGACAGCCTCACATTTGGTCGCCCTTTTGAAGGGTCTTCCCAGGAGGGTCTCCTTACCGTATTTAGCACTATTTGGAGGAACATGGAATAGGATAGGCAAGCTCTCAGTTTTGATTGTTGCAAGGATATTGCACTTCCCTATGAGTGCTTGTGGAGATCCCCCATAAGGGTTAAGAGTTGCATTAGTCGGTGTCAGCTCTAGTTGGCCTAGTAGGGTCCATGCCTCATAGGGCAAGACATTAAAATCCGCTCCTTCATAAATCAGAGCATCGCTAGTATGCTCTCTTTTCGCGGTGAGTTTGAACCTAAGATAAGCAGGTGGTACTATGTTCTCATCTTCCGGGTCTTGTCTTGTAAATTTAAGCCTTCTGACAAATGCCCTTGAGTCCCCAACTGCACGACCCGATGTGGATTCTCCACTGATGTCTTGGCTCTTCAGTGTAGTGCTATTCAAGGAGCATCTATTGTCAGGACTGTTGTATCTAGTCATTCTCGCTATTATAGCTTGATGTTGTTGCTCCCCGCTTTGACTAGATGCAGTCCGAATGCAACACGTATGTGTTTTTGCAGTGTGGCCTTTTTGCCCTTGTTGGCTAGATTGGCCCATAGAGGTTCTAGGGTCTCTATTTCTCTCGGTCCAGGCATGGGCTTTTGGTTGCTCGTTCGTTAGTGAGAATCCAAGTTCATGTAGAGCCATTACTACGCTAGGGTCGAATTTGGAGGACCTGTCATGGCATGCGTTTTCTCTCCAACCTACTTGGGGGAGGTGCAAAGGAGGCAAAGCCCCCTCTGCGGGGGTCCGGGGGGGCAGTCCCCCCCAGCCCGCAGGGTCGTTATGGTAAATGCCATACGTGATCCGAGAGACCGTTTATAGCCAAATTTTAAACTACTTGCTCTAAGATTCAACCCAGTGATCAACCTGTGATAGGGTTTCGGCTCTATGTGGTCTCTTGGTCAATTTTACCGTCTTCAGGTAAAAATTTAAGAAAATCTAAATTCGGCCCAACAGGTCCGAATTACAGGGGCTGAATGCCTAATTCGGACCATCCGAGGGTCGAGTAGAAGTGACTGTATGTAACTGTCCGGATGCCAAATTCGGCCAGTTCGAACCTAGATGTCCGAGGGCCGAGTGGGTCGAGGCTAAGTCGGGTGGTCCGAGTGGGCCGAGGGCTGAATTCCAAGTTAGTCCAAGTGCGCAATTCGGACGACCCGAGTGGTGGGTGTCTGAGTGGTAGTGGCTGAATGGTTTGAGGACCAAGTGGTCGAGGGCCGAGTCGAGTGGTCAGGACGGCCGAGTCGAGTGGTCTGAGGGTCGATTCTGGGACTCGGTCCAGAATCGCCGTCACTCGGACACGTCGAGCGCGGTGCGTTTTTTCGTTGGACCTCATGAAATCTGCCGCGCCGAGCGTTGGAGGCCTTCCCCCTAGTCAAGCAGCTCCAGATCCATCCTACTCATGTAGGGGAAGGTGCAGAATTACCTGGGCTGGGCAAATATCTCTCGGATGACAAGATCGAGGCGGATCCACTCACTAAGCTTCCCTCTTCTCTCCTGCTCTCTTAAAACCTTGCAATGCACAATGTGGCCTTTCTTGCCACTCTTGGCCCTTATATTCCTTCCCGGGTATGGTATTGATACCCCCAATCACTCACTTGCCAATCTTAGACATCACAAGCGAGCTTTTTACCATTTTTTGCACGATTTTTGCGTTGTTTTTGCCCTGCTTTGCAATAGTAAATCCTAATGCTTATTTTCTTTGTTTTTCTTTGTTGTTCTTTGTTTTTCTTTGTTTTTCTTTATTTTTCTTTGTTTTCTCTTACTCTAATGTATCCAAATCACAAAGTAAATACCTACACTACTCCATCTCACAACATAAATCTTGAAAAAGCAAAAAACCTACTTGCCAAGGAGATCGAATACCATCTTCAGCCCCCTCACTTCCTACCTATCTCAAGCACCGGTTCGGGGAAAACCCTTACTTCGATGCTCGATTCGGAGCGTGCAAGTGCTCAAGGCTTGAATCCATTGGTCCCGGCAACGGAACCAAAATGTGGGAGCTTTCGCTCAACCGCCAAGACCCACAGACCGCTTATTGCTTCAAGCGTTCCAAGTCGAGCACTAATGGCTATCTCTCACATAGCCGATGCGCCATCCATATCTACGGGTGTAGTGAGCTTACCTCCATGCCGTTTGAGTTACCTCCTCTCCCGCGCACTCCGGTAGCTCCACGATCCAAGTGCAAGCTTCAAGCAAGCTCTATCCTCAAGCTCCACGCTCCAAGCTCCATCACCGCGAGCAAGAGAAGAGAAGAGAAGAGAAGAAGAGAGGAGAAGATGGAGAGCTTCTCCACCCCATGGTCCCTCACCCTCACACACTCACTCCCTCACACTCTCACCCTCCCTCTCTCAAGCACAAGCTCAAGCAAGTAAGAACATGAAGAAGAAGAAGAAGAAGAAGAGGAGAGGCACTTTTTGTCACACACAAGAATGAGCTTCTCATTCACCTTTCAACTTTATATACAAAACCCTAAATCCCTTTTGGGCGGTCATCCCCTTTTCCCTCTTTTTTACATGGCCGACCATGGCCTAGACTCTTTTCCCATTGTCTCTCTATCTTCCTAGCTTCCTTTCCACCACCCGTCTACATTTACAAATTGCACAGGTGAGAGCCCGACGCTCCTTGAATTAAACCATGATGCGCTTGCGCTCTTTTACAAAAGTTTTGACTTGCGCTTTTTCTTGTACGCCTTTGTCTTCCATTTCTCTTGCCTTGGCCTTTGTCTTTGTCTTTTATTTTAGCTTTCCGGATTTTCCACTGCCTGGCACTCTTTTACAAGATCTTAGGGTGTGCCTTTGTATTTTAAAATGCACATTTTTCCTTTTTCATTTGCCTTGGGCTTTTTAAGGTTGCCCCTGCGCTTTTGGTCTTTTCTTTTTTTCTTTCTTCTGTCGGGCTACCTTTTTTCCGCCTTTGCCCTGCGTCTTTTTTATTTCCTTTTGCTTTCTTCGTGTTGGGGTTAATAATACCACCCCTTGGAAGACAAGGCATCGGCCTCGGGTCTGACTCGTCCCCAGGAACCTACCAAGCCTATGCAAGGCAATGAACAATTGCTCAAAGACTTTTTCTTTCTTTTCCATTTCTATTTTTATAAGGGTTAGAATCCCTTTTTACACACCTCCGTATATTCATATATTGTATTGCAGATATTTAGGGTCTTGTCTCTTTCCAGCATTATTTTAGTAGGCTTCTCTATCTGCCTCACAACTAACAGGAACTCCCAGAACGACCGCCTAGCAAGTCAGCAGAACAGGTTCACTAGAACTCCCATAATCTAAAATAGGTCTTACAATGCTTGACAATGCCTTGTAGGAGGCAATGACTACTCAGACCTCCCCCAGACACACAGAGCCTAAACTTGGGACTTCATGCCTCGATTGCCGGTCCCCAACAAAAGAATGTAACCCTTACACACACATATATCATTAATTGCTTAAGGAAAAAGACTCGAAAAGGGGATGAAACCACCTGGAATGGCCACAAGAAGCTCCTTCGCAGCAAAGGCTCTCTCTGATGACTTCGTTAACTTGTATAATGCAATCACTACAACAAAAATCATTAACTGTACCCGCACCAAACAGATGAATGGCCCTCTTGGCCTAAAGGAATAATACATTTCACTGCAAACTAGCTGGCCCTCTTGGCCTAAAGAAATCAAGCAAACCAGCTCATAGAGATCCCTCCTTGGAAGAAGGCAAATATACAAACACATGCTCCACTCCAAGGGGAAAGACAGGGCGCTCAATCCTAAACTAAATGCATCAAGTTATGACCCATACCTCCTTCATATACAGCAAGAGGTGTACGCATAATATGTCGTCGAATCAACCTATGGGTCCAAGATAATAGTGGTAAATGTGTCTCGGCTACTTTTCTCATTATCCATATAAACCATCACCTACCATATAACGCATGGTCTGATAACATTTCCCATAAGCAACCAGGTCCCATCTCATCATCAATAATAACATCCGGACTAGGACACAGTTGAAAAAGAGGTCCTTCTCATAAGTAAAATTGACTAATGAATCCGTAAACTGATTCCAATAGTGTGGAATGAGCTGAAGAGATATGCTCTCAAATTCATCAAGGAGGGTTATAGCAGTTCGATGATACATATGAAGGATAGGATTCCGGACTGTATATGTCTCATTAAGTTGATTTAAGATCAACTGGGAATCCCCTTTTACTACCAACCGTTGAATGCCACCTTTCTTGGCAATATTTAATTCCATAATCAGGGCTTTATACTCCGCCATGTTGTTAGTGAATCCCACCCTGAGATAAGCAGCTAATTTCATTGTAACTCTACGTCAGGGATCTCAGATGACTACTCCAACACTCCCTTTTCTATGAGGTCACCTAGACGCTCCATTAAAGTATAACGTATGTCTACAATGGGTTTACACAGCCAGCCATCAAGAACTCCCCTATTCATAATTATGATAATCAAAATTCAACATATTTAGAGGATGAACTGACGGCTCCATCCCACCTTTATTAAACTCAATAGGGATGCTTGTCAAGATTTGTAAACATTGATGGCAGAAAACTTTAATCTCCCACACAAAGGTACCGTCTTCTTGCTCAACCACTTTGTATCCCTTGCTCCACTAGATAAGCCTTCCCTGATGATATATTTGCTCTAGATATGGGTGCTCCAAATAAGGGATTAACCGCTCCATTGACCAATTTAAGCTCTCCTGCAGGTCTCAAATCAGCCCCAGCATGGACCTGCAATGCATTTAGCGCTTAAGCATTTTTTAAAATAATAAGGCTTAATCTTATTAAGATTAACCTTATTCTTAAATTCCACTCCTTGTATATAAGCTAATAAAACTGTGGACTTATTTTTACCTATCTGAACTATCTTGTAAGGGCCATCCCAATGAGGTTCCAGTTTTCTTGGAAATAGCTCCCTATGCGCATCGTAATACAGAACTAATTGTCCTTTTTTAAAGGTATACTTCTTCACCTTTAGATCATGCAACTGCTTCATCCGACGTTTAGCTATCTCCTAGTGCAACAAACTCTGCAATTTGAGCTCGTCCAAGTGGGCTATAGTCGTAAACTGCCCAAATAAGGCATCTTCATCACCCAAAGAATGATTGATTGCGAACCTTATGGTTGGCAACTTGATTTCTAAGGGCGACACATTCCTCCCCGTAAACTAATTTGAATGGGGTGTGGCCAGTGGCTCGTTTAAACGTCGTATTATACGCCCAAACCACCATATATAATTTTGTATCCGGATCTCATTTCTTTTCAGAGACTATCTTGGATAGGATACCAACAAGCTGCTTATTGGTACTTTCAACCTGTCTATTGGCTTGCAAATTATAGGGGGTCGTATTGTTATGCTTAATGCTCCATGCTTTAGTCAGGCTTCAAATTACCTTATTCAAAAAATGAGTTCCATGGTCCAATACTATTTCCTTTGGGAGACCAAACCGACAGATGATTTGCTCAAGTAGGAAACTAGCAGTTTCTTTTGCATTGTCCTGCCTCATCGCCCGTGCTTCTGACCACTTTGTAAAGTAATCTGTTGCTACTATAATGTATCTTTTCTGAGTAGTAGTCGACGGGGTAATAGGTCTTACAAAATTGATGTCCCATTTCTCAAATGGAAGGGTAGCCATAATAGGCGTAAGTGGACGCTTCCTATTCTCTGGACTGTCATGTCTTTGACACGTATCACACCTCTTAACATAGTCAAATGAATCCTGGAAGATGGACGGCCACCAATAACCAGCTCGTAAAGCCTTCTATGCTGTCAACCGCCCAACAAAGTGTCCTCCACAAGCAGAGTCATGGCACTCTTCCAAAATAAAGGGAACCTTGTCAGGCATCACACATTGGCGATAGATATCATCAACACCTTGCCGATATAATGTCCCTGTGATCAAGGAAAATTTCAATGCCTACTGTTTAATCTTCCTCTTCTCGGGTTTTGATAGAGTAACTCCAGTCTCTTCCATAGAAAGATAGTGCGTTATAGCAGCATACCAGGAGGGAATAGACATCGTATCAATCTTAAACAATGTTTCCATGTCACTTCCTTCAGCCACGATCTCTTTTGGCTCTTCGAAATCCACAAGACACTCGACAATGCCTTGAAGCTTTGGCGGCTTACTCTTAATCTTGTAATCAAACTCCTGCAAAGTGATTAACCACTTTGCTAAACGATCAGGCGGCTGTAACTTATTCAGCAACAATCGAAGCCCTTCCGCCTTCGTATAAAAAACCACCCTCTCATAAAGAATGTAGTGTTTGAACTTCTTGGTCGCAAATACCATCGCAAGGCACAACTTCTCCATATAGGTGTAGTTAATTTCTGAAATGCCCAACTTTCGACTAGCAAAAGCTATCGGATGGTACCACTTTTCCTCCCAAATTTGGGCCAAACAAGAGCCGATACTATACATAGTTGTTGTTGAAAATATATAGAACATTTCACCTCTTTTTGGTGCTTTTAAAACAGGTGCTTTGGCAAGCTTCTGCTTTACATTGTCAAAAGATACTTTGCAAGTATCACTCCATGAAAACTAACAATTAAACGACAATAGGTTCGTCAGTGGCAACGTTCTTTCTACCAAGGCATTGATAAACCTCCGATAATACCCTACCAATGACAGAAAGCTATGAACTTCCTTTAGAGTGCGCGGTGGACTCATGGTAACTATGACCTTGATCTTTTCAGGATCAATCGCAATCCCTACGGAATTGACCACATGGCCTAACAAGAGCCCATGTGGAACTCCGAAGATGCACTTCCATGGGTTGAGAGCTATGTAGAATTGTCTGCAACGCTAAAATCACTTCTGTAAGATAATTAACTGTCTATCCCTTACGGTGGATGCGCCCATATCATCAATGAATACTTTCAACTCCTCGAGGGAAGTATCACCAAAGGTCTTATCAGTTGTTCTCTGCCACAAACCTGGTGCATTACATAACCCAAATTCCATCACATGGTACACAAAGGTATCAAAGACAGTAATAAACATCGTTTTTAGCTTGTCTTGCTCAGAAATCGCCATTTGGTTATACCCTGCAAAGCAGTCCATAAACGAATAGATTTTCCTACCTGCTAGTTGATCCAAAATTTGGTCAATAAACGGCAATGGGTAGTAATCTTTAATAGTTTGCTTGTTCAACTCTCTAAAATCTACGCAAAGCCGGATCTGATTATTATTATTATTCTTGATCACAACTGGTGAGCACCAAGTATCTGAACAGGGAAGATCAAACCTGCCTTCTGCAACTTTTGTTGTTCCTCGAATAACCCGTCCCTTAATTCAAAAGCCATACGTCTTACTTTTTGATGTATAGGGCGGGTAATTTCCTTTACAGGAATAGTATGCATAGTTAGACTGGGAGGAATACACCGAAGTTCGTCATAGCTCCAAGCAAAGATATCGCAGAACTCCTGAGTCAAGGACACATAGTCCTCTCTCTCTTCCGAACTGAGCATAGAACCCAATTTGATTGGTTGTGAATCATTAGGTGTATCAAGGTCTAGCTCAATAACATCCGCGTCTCTTATTCAATCATGAAGCTCTATCGGCTCATTCAAGGTTATTTGATAAATATCCTTTGTAGTGGACCCTTCCTTAGATCCATTGCTTGATGATGTCTCACTATTAGACAGATCATCTACTGTTTCTATTTTAGTAGAGGATAAAGGAGCTCTCTCACTCTGAGGAGACTCATGGTAAGCATCCACTATTACATGATGGGCACCTCGACCTAGAATCACTTGACCATCGGGTATATCGACTTGACAGTCTATTCATAGAATCCAAGGCCTTCCTAGCAAAACTCGATAGCTAGGATATCTTGCAAACCTTATTATCCTAAAGTCCAAATAGCATTCAACACTTGCAATAGTAATGTGGACTTTAGTGATGCAACCTTCTGGTTGTCTTAGACTATCATCCGCCATCCTAAAAAGTGTGGAGCCGTCTTTTTGAATTTTGAGACCTAGCTGCTCCATCAAGTCTGAACTTATGATATTGACAGAGGATCCACTGTCCACGATAGCGTGCTCCACTAATATTCCATCCACATACGCTGGAACCCTAGGGCAATGCTTTTCAGCACGATCGAACCAATCTTCGCCTACTCTAGCTATGCCCAAAGGTTCCACTATATACTCGATACACAGGATTTTCTTGAATTCCTTACGTGCTCCTGGAGAAAGTTTAATCAATTGTAGGAGATTCACATCTGGTTTGACTTCGCAAAGAGAACTTGCTAGGTCAAAGTCATGGTAATTAGCCAAAGTTCTCTTCTCGCGCCAAACCATTCTTTCCTTTGGTCATTGGACCGTCGGCTTTAGTGCCTCTTTTTTGAATTTTGTCTTTTTTCTTGGCACCTCTTTACCCTTCTCGAGATCTACTTTACCGTCAACAGGCCTTAGAGGTCCACCTTCCATATCCAAATTCAAGACTCGCTTTTCCCTAACATCCTGCTTAGGGTTTCCCTCAACAAGTTTTACAGTTAATTTATCATCCTCTTTAATCTTTTTCCCTCTTGTTACGGCTCGTAGATTAGAAGTTTCTGCATCGACACGTACAGTCTCAATAAGGCTAACTCCACTGCCATGAGGCAACTCCTCTACAACAGCCTTTCCTCGTTGTAGTATTTGTCTTGGTCCCTCATCTTGCTGGAGATTATTCCCTTGTGCGTGATGATTAACTGGACCAGGTTGTTTACTTCCTTGTTGGAGAGAACTGATCTTACTCTAACAGGTAGCAACTAAATGGCCAGACTTTTCGCAAATATCATATTTGACATTCAGGCAATTCCTAGGGAAATGTTGGCCACCATACCACTTACAGCTGAATCTTGAGGGGCCACCCTCTTCAGGGCGTCGACTCCCTATCAAATTCTGTTGCTTCTTAAGGAAATTGACATCCACAGCTATGTCGATATTGTTCAGTGATCATATCGGTGTAGTGCTTCATCATGTCCTTAACTTCACCAAGGACATTAGAGGCACTCGACTCGTAGCCGCGATCGTCAGTTTGTTGTCCCATGGGCCTAACCACTTGATTAGGTATTGGCCGTTGACCGACTAGGACAACATTAGGATTCATTGTTTGGCCCCCACTATTTAGTGAGGCCACCTGACTAGCCATGGGCATAGTCACGCTAGGAGAAGCTGGTAACATAGGCAAATTCGGCATGATACCTCCTCTCCCATTCGCACTTGAAATGGATCCCCTTAACTCCCATTGGTCAAGGCCAAATTATTACCATTTTAATTTATCCTTGCTGCATAAGCTGCTTGCAAGCGCGACTCTACTGCTTTTGGGTAATAGCAGTGTGTCAATGTCGGCCAAAGCAACACTACTCAACTGCACCTGGATATTAAAATCTAATCCATGTAGAAAATATTGTATCTAGGCAGCCATTGGAATGGGGTTATAAATATTTAGTTTATGAAGCACTTGCTTTAATTTCTTGGCATAGGCCTGGACATTCTCATTTAGTTCTTGGCGTGTTATATTCAAGACACGCAACCAATATTGTCCACCCTTCTCAGGGGTAAACTCTCTACAAAAAGCCGTAAAGAATTGGGCATTGCTAGTTATGGTTTTGGCTTCGAGACTGTGGTACCATACTGCGGCTCTTTCTTTTAACGTCATGTTAAAGAACATCATTAGGTGTCCATTTTGGATTCGATAATTGAACATGAGTGTTTGAAACTCCTTAATGTGGAGTTCTCCATCTTCTTCTGCTAACCCATGGAAAATTGGCAACGATGCTCCTAATGCCGACAAATCTGGTGTCCTTGCTAGAATTGCGATAGGTTGTGCCATGGCTATAACCAGATTGACAATAGGATTTTGTGTAGGTAAAACTACACCCCCACTTGTTGTGGGTTGATTAACTGGAAGTAGGAAAGTACTAAGACTTCCATTTGCACCATTCGAAGAGCTACTCGTAGCACTTAGGTTACTAGAACCACTGCCACTTATGTGCAATGGGCTACTCCTTTGAGGAGAATAATGACTTAAGATCTCCAAATGCCATCTAGCCCTCTCAACACGTTCTGCTTTTTGTATTTTGGCTTGGCGGTCCTTGTCAGAGGACATAAACCAATAGTTTGGTCCCTAGAAACCCTAGATTCGAGAACCACCACTTGTTGGCGGCTCTCGACAGACGCACCACTGATGGGACCTCCGGCACTGGCTAAGGGACTAGCTAGACCTCATACCCTCATCAACAAATAACCCCATCTCACAGCCTCGCGGGCCATGAGCGTCTCTCGAGGGATGCACTATCCTAGACACTAAGCACTATACATTCAAGCACTATACATTTATAGTTTGTAATCCAACGTATGTTTCCTTTTTCCCGTCTCCTCAGAGGGAGATTATACATATATCGGCATTAAATGCCACACATCACACACACAAGGGCACCCCACCGGCTGATTGTTGTGGCCCTACTGCAGCTCTCCTACATCTTGGGGATTGGCCCCTCGATGTGCTGCTTTCATATATAGACATATTCGAAACAAACTCCCCTCTTAGTGTCAATATATTTAACGTTCCAATAATGCACTTATCCACACTTATCCATCTCCTTTTGACTCACCGTCTAGACCTACAACCAGATTGCTCACTCTCTCCACCTGGGTTACGTCCTAAAGAAACCAAGTGCTATGCATCTAGGAGCTTGTGATTGATACCATTTAACGATGCTTGATGCAAATGTATATATGTTGATGTGCTCAAACAATTGAAAAATAGCCTCGTGCATTGTGCAAATCCATTCTTTTCATGTTTCCATACACTAACACATAATTGCTGTGTTGAGAGAAGACACCGAGCCTTTCACTTGTGCTGTACTTTCCTTTATTTAACTTAACGTCATCCTATATGAATAATGTAGCAAATACATCAGATTTTATAACATATGTTAATGCACAAACTCCCCCCTCTCCCTACCGTTTAGAGTTTTGCTTGCGGTGATAGGTAAAAGGGTAATTTCATGTGTATTTCGCACAAAATAAGCAGTAAATCTTCACAAAAACATATAAATGGAGATAACCGTAAGCAAACCCTCATGATTTATCCTCATTATACACTCACAGACATATCCATAATTTTCCATAATTTTTCTCATCCATTCCTTATTTTTTTCCTTTTAAAGAGCATTTTTAATCATTTTTATATATTTTTTATTTTTTATCAATAAAAATAGAAAAAAATTAGCATTATTTCAGAGCTGTGACTCTTGAGTCCTTAAAAAACAACCATGTAGATTTTATTGGTATTTTGTTTCATGCATTTCTCATTTTAAGCCCAAAAACTCTATTTTTACTCTAAAAACTATGCTTTTTGGATTTTTCTCATTTATTTTTCATACTTAAGTGTATATTTTTTGAGTTTTTTTATTATGAAAGACTAAAACTAGCATCAAATAACATGTCCATCAATTTTCAGTCCATATGAACATTGTTAACCTCATCAAATGCGAAAAAAGAGCCATTTTCTTTGTAAAAATATCATTACCGTGTATTTTTTATTATTTTGGGTTTTGAAACTTGTTGCGGGTCTGCAAATCATGGCCCATTTGATGATGTGCCCGCCTCCACATTTCCATCTTCAGCCCCCCTTCGATTGGGAAGCAATCCGGTACCATGCCGGGGACGAGCATTCACCAATCGGGCTTCATTCTTCTTCACACACAAGAACTGTCCCTTGCAGGAGAGAGAGGGAGGAGAGAGAAAGACTGAAATCTGATCTCCACAATCGGGCATCCATTCAAGGAGCAGACTGGAGCAATGGAGAGCAAAGATCAAGAGTAGAGTAGGTATGTAATCGGTTGGGGGGGTTGCTTGCAGCCCCCATATCTCATCTCAATCATTGGAGAGGATGGCGCCTTCCTACACGCTCGCCCGAAAAAAACAGCGCCCCTCTCCTCCACAAAATTCGTTTTTTTTTAGGGCCCCCCTTTTGGGAGCCCCCACCAAGGGTCATGTCTTTTGGCTCCCATTAAAGTCCATTTTCACTTGACTTTAGCCTTGGTTTCCCGAGCGCTCCCATTTCCTCATCCGATGTTCGTTTCGAAGTCTGAAAAATCCTGGGTATCTATATTGAAGTCCTCCATTGTCGGGCATCTCCCAAGGTCTTATCTGACATACCAATAAATTGTCAAAATTCACCAACTATCGTCAAGTGGGTCTTTTAAGCCTTTTTCGGGCATTGCCGCATAAAATCGTACTAATTGCTATCGCCGCTTTCGACGAAGTCTATTTTTTCCCTGAAATTTGGAAATTTTGGCTATTTTAAAGCACTTCTTGGCATAAAAAATCATTTGTCACTAAGATAAATAATTTCTTTCTAAAAATAATAATATGAAGGAAAAACTTAGTGTAAGTGGCAATACCTTCCAATAGTCTTCTCAAAATTTTTCTACCTTTGAAACTAGTTTGGATTAAATAAGAATTCTATTATTGAGAATAAATCGAATGTGATATTTTGACTTTATTTTTAATCTTTTGACTTCTCGAAAATTAGACTTGAAGAACTCTAAACCATTAAATAGAGGAACTCTTGAGCAAAATAGTTTGAGGTTCGTAACATGACACTTTCCTAGGTTTGTAGGGACTGTAGCCATCCTTCACAGAAGTCACTACGTGAATCGAGTCATGAGCCATAAGTCAAAATTGACCAAACATATTTGAAACTTAGCAAAGCAAGGCAAGCTTTAAAGATTTAAGTGTTAAATCTTAAAAGCTTATGAAAAAGAAGAAGAAAAAGAGGAAAATGATGACGAACATGTCTCCCCTTTTTTTACTCAAAACAAAGCGGCACCTCGTGCTCCCAAATTTGGAGTCCCTGATTGCTGAAGAAATAGCATGAATTCTCTTCATGTGTCACAACAGATAACTCCACCAATCTCTCTCTTCTTTGTTTGACGAGAGGCTTAGATTGAAGTAAGATCATGTGAGAGCCAAGCGAATCAGTCATGGCAGCCTCAAAGATCAAATCACCAATATCAGATTACATCTTGAAAGCTTCCAGATTGTTGTTTTGCCAATATACCCTCCATAAAGAACTCTTCTTGGCCACAACCCTTCTTCTTTTTTTAAACTATAAATACAAGGCATGAGAAGCTGTTGGAGGGCAATTCGGAGCAAGAGAGGAGAGGCCCTTCTCAGGAGTATAAAGCAAGAGGGAGTGGGAAAAGAGATGTGTGAGGATGGGAATTCTCATTAGAAGACAAGGAGGATACTCTGCGAGCTCTTGGAATCGAATCCTCCATCCCTTCTACCCTACTTCCATGTGGAATCAAGACTCTTCTTGATTTTCCTAAATTCCTAGTGATCGCCAATCCCCCCATCAATAAAATTCCCATCAATCCAATTGTGATGATCCCAAGATCTCTTGCCAAAAATCCCCTCTACGATCTCACAATTAAAGTCCATGGCCCCAAAGAAAAAATTTATGAAGGTTGTGTTGGCAGGAGCTGCCAATAACGTTGTGGACACAATCACTACAAATGGAATGACGAGTATTGGGATTACAAATGAAGCTGCAAATACCATCAACCAAGCACTCATCATGGATCCCCAGGTATTATATTTTTATAATAGAGGCAGCTAGCAGGCCATCATCCCATGAATTGGCAACAAAAGCTGCATTCATAAAATAGGAATTTATTCATTTTCTGCATATAATCTTTTAAAGGAATTCTTAACCGCAAATTCCAAGGGCTAGCTTGGGTTTGTACAAGATGAACCTAAGCAAGTACAAGGAAGGTATTGTGTCCTTAAAAGACTTAATATTTTTGATTTGTGTTGATATAACGAAACCTCTAATGGATAATCACGGTCGCCAATTCTCAGCATATGAAAGACCTTGAGATAAAATTGTTGAAGAATACTTTTCGTAATTAAACCAACCAATATTTTTTTAAATCGTGGGCAAGGACCCACAAAACTCCAAGGGAGTTATTCTCAAGAATAGAATTCTTGTTTAATCCAAACTAGATCCTGAGGTAGGGGAAATTTGAGAAGACTATTGGAAGGTATTGCCACTTACGCTAAGTTTTGCCTTGATATTATTATTTTAGAAAGAAAATATGTCTTGAAAATAAATTTGTTAAAATTTTATGTTTAAAGTATTCAAATTAAGATATTTGTAATTGTAAGTTAGGTACTAATCTTTTCCAAAATTCATTAGGCTAAGAGATGGATGACTGAGTACAGATTGCTGCCGAGATTGTGGCAGTATTTTGGTGAGCACAGAACACTGACTGAGGTAGTGTTCTTGATGGCGTTAGACTTTCCCAAGGCTAGCGTGAATAAAACCTACTCCAAGGGGTTTTCTTTAAATTATTATTTTTTCATTAGTGAATATAGACCAATCATGACGCGAAAGGTCTTGTCGTAGGGAACTATAGGATAGGAGGAGGCTCTGGTCATAAACTCCTTAGGCTCTTATGAACTACCAACTACCCTTCGATTTTCAAACAATGTCCTAGAAGTTTCAATACTAGTTGAGAAATTGAACTTTGTTGAGATATTGGCAATTACACCCAGCTTAGCCTCTTTGTATGAAGCAATGTGGGCTCAGGATGTAGAACCCCATATGGATAGTGGTGGAAAGTGTAGCCTAGTCTATTCCTATAAAGCATTGTATTTGCTCTTTTTTTTAATGAAATATCATAGTACTTTTGTCCTTCAGTAAAGTATCTGTGTCGTTGTCAACTCACAAGATTGTGTTTATGAGTCCAAGTCTCAATCTTGGAACCTAATTAACTTGTGTGACAGTCAGTCTTAATATCTATGTCCTCATGAGCTCACTCTTTCTCTTTCAACTTCCATAGCCATGTCCTAGATCCATGCATTCTCACATGGTATTAGAGCCCAGTTGAGCATGGCCTAGCTCATCTTAGCTTCCTTCTCTACTCTTCCAGCTCCACTTCATCATTGCTCATCAGCTCAAGTCTAGTTGAAGGTCTCATTTTCCACCTCTATCTCAACTTGATCTTTCTTGATAGCCATAGTGAGCCTGTACCTACCCTGCTTAGAGCTTTCATATCTCTCAAACCATGCCATATCTCATTGAGCTTCCTTCTAGAGATTTGTTCCCCTGCTTCAAAGCTTCTTTGTGGCACTTCAATTGTTGTTGAAATTGATGGAGTATACTTCCAACATTGTAGAAATTCACCATCACTGCCTTGTTGGCACCTGTTCCTATTCATATTGATGGTGCATATCGTGTAGGTCGCAATTTGGTTGAGATCATGGGGCAATTGGAGCTTCATACCTAGGCTACCTCCCACTAAGAGGGCTTCCCAAATGATAATCTCTATGAGCTGTCCCAACTAAAAAATTAGACCCTTGTCTTGGAGACCCTAATATGCCATAGCTCATTTTCAATGGAGCTTTTTTCACTTCATCTACTCACTAATTCCAACACATTGAAGGTCTTGTCACTTAGATCTAAAGGTCCCAACATCAAATCAAGGAGGGGAAGATTTGGATTTGGAAGAACTCAAAGGATTTTGCAGATTTGGAAGACCCAAGGAAGAAACATAGTGTATTGACACTCATTTAGTGCTCTTAGCACTTGTGTCTTTTGACACATATCAATCAACTCTTTTGATACTCAAATCTAATAATTTTGGAGTTGATTTGCTGTTGTCTCTGCCACATCAGCATGGGAAAAGACTCTCCAATTGTTCAATTCAATGGAATCGGGTTTCACACCTAGCAAACTCGCATCAAAATCATCTTGATGAAGAAGGGCCTATGGGCCATTACCAATGGACAAGAAAAGAAGCACCGAGATGCAACTCTTGCACCTATTTGGAAGAAGAATGATGACAAAGTACATTCCATCATCAAATTGGAGCTGGATGATAACTACATCCAGGTGACACTACCTATGATACTTGGAATGGATTAGATACCATCTCATTTGAACTACATGGAAAGTCTCCTAATCCATCTTATAGGGATAAATCTCAAGATGGATGAAGATATTTGTATTGGCATGTTATTAAAAAGCTTGCCTCCTTACTATAATAATGTGTCAACTACATTAATCAATATGCCTAGTCCTAAATTTGTTGACATTAAGGCCTCCCTACTAGAATAAGAAAAGAAGAGAAATCCAAAGAAGAACCAAGCACCTCTAAAGATGAACAAATGTTATATGTTGATAACAAGTACAAGGGCAAGAAAGATCAGTTGGTATGTGACTTTTACAAAAGGATCGAGCACACAGAGAAATTCTATCATGCCAGGAAGAGGTCTCAAAAGGCCTATCTAGCTACTATTAAAGAAGAAGAAGACCACGTAGAGTAAAAGGAGAAGAAGAAGAAGAAGAAGACCACCAGGAAAAGGACAAGCCTCATCAGTTCTTCTACTCCTATTCTGATAGACTTTTTTAGCCTTGTATTTCCTAGTCCTAATGCTTGTGACATAGGCTTGTAAACTCCTCATGTAACCTTGTATTGCAACCTCTATATACTTTGTGAGGCCCCTGTTACAGCCTATGGATGTCCACCATGTCTTTTGGTACCCACACTTAGCCTTTTTTGTGATAGCCTCTAGTGTTTACCATGTTTATGGTGTGTCCACACTTTGCAAGTGGTTTCTCACTAAAGCCTCTACACACTTTGTACTTTTCTAGTTGTGATTGAGGGGTATTGAGATATTGACAATCACACCTAGCTTAGCCTCTTTGTATGGAGTAGTGTGGGCTCAGGATGTAGAATCCCATATGCACAGTGGTCGAAAGTGCAGCCTAGTCTATTCCTATAAAGCATTGTACTTGCTCTCTTTTTAATGAAATGTCATAGTACTTTTATCCTTCTAGCAAAGTGTCTATGTCATTGTCATCTATGTTCTCATGAGCTCACTCTTCCTCTTTCAACCTCCATAGCTATGTCCTCTATCCATGCATTCTCACAAACTTGAAAAGAATAATACCTTCGGGTTGACATCATTCTTGTTCGAATAGAAAACATTATAAAAGGTTATTTTTCTAAAATGAACTATTGAGAAGGGATTTCTTTACTCTGTTTTTATGTCGTGAAGGCATGTAATGAATTTGTATCAGGAGATAATTCAAAGAAGCTATTTTTATATGTTGGTAGGTAAGTAAGTAATTAAAAATACTATCTTGAGAGAAGCGAGAGGATGGACCCTTGACGGTGGATCCAGACCTATGGTTGGGTGATCTTGGTAAGTCGAGAGCTTTCCTAAAGAAGGAATAAAAATCACATTTTTTATGGACCATTAGAGATCACAAAGCCTGACTCACATCACTTTAGAACCATGGGCAAGAGGAATCTAATTGCCATACTTCCCCTTGTCTCCCATTTTCTTTCAACCTAGCGCAACACAAGCTTATTTTAGTCAGCAATTTCTATAAGGGATGGAAACTGAAACCGTTGATACTAATCAACCATTAGTAGTTGATTTATAAAAAAAGATTCAGGTCGATCCTCGTGGGAATAATTGGAACTTACACTGCGGGGGGTAGACTCAAGCGAGCCTAGTTAGCAGACTCCAAGGGTTTTCATCAAAATCTCGAATGGTGTTTTCTAGGGCATCTCTTGATGGGCTATTAAGAACGTACCGCTATGGGCGTGCATGTTACACTTTCTGTTATCAGTGGGATATTATTGAAGATTTATCAATGTATTGGCAGAGAGGATGTTGCCACCCATTGACGAATCTATTATTCTTTAACTGTATGTTTGTTTGGAGTGACCCCTATCAAGTATCCTTTGAGGATGTAAAGCAAGAACTAGCAAAAGTGCGAGTCTTGAAAGCACCCAAAGGGGGTGAGGTCTTCTATATATTTTTAGTAGCCACAATGCATAACATCATTTTCTATCTAGCCCAGATTTGGGAGGAGAAGTGGTATCATCCAATTGCATTTGCTAGCCGTAAATTAGGGATATCTGAGATTAATTATACCTACATGGAGAAGCTGTGCCTTGGGATGGTATTTGAAATTCAAGCATTACATCCTCTATGAAAAGGTGATATTTTATATGAAGGCGGAGGGGTTGATGCTATTGATAAATAAGCTATAGCCACTTGACCGTCTAGCAAAATGACTGATCACCTTGCAGGAGTTTGAGTGTGAAGCTAGGAGTAAGCCTCCAAAGTTGTAGAGCATTATTGAATGTCTTGTGGATTTTGAAAAGCTGAAGGAAGTCTTGGTTGAAGGTAGTGACCTCGAGGGTCTATTCAAAATTAATATGGCTTCCATCCCATCTTGGTATGTTGCATAACACACTATCTATTTAAAAGAGAGGTTAGAGCTACTTTATCAAAGCCTAAAAAAAGAAAAAGTAGGCAACAAGCCTTGAAATTTGCCTTGATTGCAAGAATGATATACCAGCAATATAGTGTTCCAATTACTTAGTTTATTTCAATAAATAATGTACATATACATTTCAAAGAAAATTGATTTACGTTGCACATTTTAAAAAAAATATTGAAACTTACTGTACTTATGAAGATAATTGTTATTATTAATAAGGTATTATATACTAGTTTATGAAAGGACTTGGGAAACCCTCCCAAGACTAACTTATTAAAACTATGTTTGTAGTATAGAACAACAAAAAGAACTAGCCTAGTGGATAGTCACTTGGCAGTTAAGTGCACTTGGGTGATGACATTGCTGGGATGGGTGACCTCTCGGGAAGATTTTCCTACAAGCTAGTGGGAGCTTCTCACGCGCAGCCAACAACGCCAACGAAGCTTTTGTAGCCCATTGTCAAGTATGCAAAGGCCAAGATGCCAAGGTCTATGCCTTGGTCACCGACCTAGTCACTACCTTGGAGTGACGCCCACGTGGCGCGCATTGCGTTCTCGCCCATATATTCGTCAATAATTATCTTCACACTGCAAAAATGGAGCCCCTCCTTCACTTGTCAAAAACACTAAAAGAAAACGTTATGTCTGTCATCGATGACGTCATAAAAAAAAGTTAAAAAGCAGGTGCCCTCTCTTTATCCCCCCCTCTTTACTATATAAACAGGGGTAGAGCGTCACGTCAAGGACACACAACGATCCATGCATAAGTTTCTCTACTGCTATTGATGTGACGAAGCTTTGCTGCAATTAGCCGAGTCTCTCTCTCTCTCTCTCTCCACTCTTATGCAGAAGTGTTGCTCGAACCCATCAAGCTTCTTCCATGGCTCCCAAGAGACGTCGAGATGCTGAACGAGGTCATGCTTAGAGAGCTCCCCAACATGAGGAAGTGGTCACCGTTGTTGCTGAGGACTCAACATGATGCTGAAGCACAAGTGAAAGTTAACCCGGAACACATTCAAACCAAAGAACCAGCCATCCCACAACAAATCAAGGTTGCAGCTATAACTCGTAATCATGATGGATGGTCAAACGGAGATGATCAAGTTAGTACATAAGAAAATGATCATGATTAGTTAGAACTTACTTAGACTTGTAAAAGCATATTAGTATTATCAAATTCTTTTTAAGAAGGAACACGAAAATTGATGATGAGTTATGACTCTTATGATTCCGGGCTTGCACAGCCAGACGAGTTGTGGATTGTGGTGGTTGGGGACATTGGGGTCCCCAACCCAATGCTCCCTTACACTCTGCGGAGTGTGGAAAAACTGACTTGCAGGTGGGGTTCCTACACTCTCGAGGGACGTAGGTGTTTTTGGTTCTTGATTACTCGAGGACTTGAGAGGGCAAAGGGCCAATGAGTGGTAAGTGCCCTATTATATAGGACGGCTTTGAAGGCTTAGGGAAGCTTGGAGGGGCCTTGAACCAGTAAATTTCATGCTGAATGCGGATGGAGTGCGATCACATACAACCCAATTTGGAGGGATTGGAAGGTCCTATCCTAGGCTGGACAATGTCTTTCTATGAAAAGACGGTTTTGTATCACTCTGCGAAATGATGGTGAAATAAAGTATCTGATTTTTGAATTATTTGTTATGTGCTAAAGATCAAGTTTAACGAACCCAATTTAATGGAGTAATGAAAGAAAGCTGATTTTATATGTCCAAATAGTGTAGTAGTATGCTTTGCTAATTAGAAAACTAAGCAAACCCATCGAGGAAAGTGGGAGGCTTTGATCCTGACGATTGGACGCCTGTGGCTGGGTGGACTCGATAAGTCGGGTAACTTTCCAACACTAGATACACTACAAGGAATTGGGCAATTAGCGACGCCGATTAGCGACGGCGGATATCGGCGTCGCTATTTGCGTCGCGAGGCTGCAGGAAAAAAAACGCGGCCGAAACCTGAGCGCCGTTTTCATTTATTTTGTTTCGCATTTTGAGAGCGAGAGCGAGGGAGAGAGCGAAGGCTTTGTGAGAGAAGAAGAGGAAGAGACTTGCTGCCGCCGCCGCCGCCACCGCCGTTGTTCGCGAAGGAGAGGAGGAGCCCTCGTTGCAAAGAGAAGCCGCCCACACTCGCCATATCTCATTGATGAGTCTCCCTCTCTTTTTCTTTTGCTTGTTGAAGGTTTAAATCGTTCTCTTTTGCTTGTTTAGGAGAGGAAATGAAAGAGAAGGAGAGGGAGAGGAAGAGAGGGAGAGAAAGAGAGGGAGAGGGAGAGGGAGAGGGAGAGAAAGAGAAAGAGAGGGAGAGTGCATTATCTCTCTCTCCCTTTTGCTTGTTTAATGTTTAAATTACTTTCTTTTTTGCTTGTTTATGAGAGGAAACGAGAGAGTAAGAGAGAAAGAGAGGGAGAGGGAGAGGGAGAGGGAGAGTGAGAGAAAGAGAAAGAGAAAGAGAAATAGAGGGAGAGGGAGAGGGAGGGGGAGGAAATGAGAGAGGGAGAGAAAGAGAAAGAGAGGGAGAAGGAGGGAGAGTGCATTCTCTCTCTCCCTCTTCCTTTTGCTTGTTTAATGTTTAAATCACTTTATTTTTTGCTTGTTTAGGAGAGGAAATGAGAGAGAAAGAGAGCGAGAGAGAGAGGGAGGGGAAGGAAATGAGAGGGATAGAAAGAGAAAGAGAGGGAGAGTGCATTGTATCTCTCCCTCTCCCTTTTGCTTGGAGGATGTTTAAATTACTTTATTTGTTTCTTGTTTAGGAAACGAGAGAGAAAGAGAGATAGAGAGGGAGAGGGAGAAAAAGAGAAAGAGAGGGAGAGGGAGAGGGAGGGAAAGGAAATAAGAGAGGGAGAGAAAGAGAACGAGAGGGAGAGGGAGAGGGTGAGAGAAAGAGAGAAAGAGAGGGAGAGGGAGAGAGAGGGAGAGAAAGAGAGGGAGAGGGAGGGGAAGGAAATTTAAGATAATAGACTTATTGATAATGGTATGCAATGTGCTTTGCCATGGGCTATGTACATTGGTAACTCTTTAAGATGGCTTAAAAATGGTCAATTCCTTCATGAAGTCCAAGTAGGGGATCTAATTGTGATATGCATAATTCATTGTTTTTGTATTAACTTTATAGGCATGCTGCCATAGGACATGTTTGGAGAACTTTGTAAGTTTCTCTTTTGTTTTGCTTATTTATTTTTTTGAGATATTCTTTGTACTGACAATCATGTTTCTAACAGTTAGCATTTTGTTTTCTTTGCAACACTTCGTTATAAATCGCGATCCGCAAGGCCTTGAGACTCGATATGCAGAGAGACATGGTTTCAAGGCATTGATCGACCGATTGTATAGACGCGGCGGCCCTGTAAGTCACTCATCTTTCTTGTCCGTAGTTACCATGAGATATTTAAATGCATTATTGTATGGTAGATTGATATGTTGTTTCTTTTTCTGCATAATCCGTTTGATGCTCCTTTGCAGCGGGACGAGCTTTCGGGGGATGAGGATTTGTAGCTCGCCCTTGGATCCTTAGAGCTCACACACCTTTAGTTTTTAGTCGCTTGATCTATGTAGACATTTTCTATGTATTAGTGATATCGTTTCATGATTGTACAAAATCGCATTTTATGCGATCATGTATTTATTTCATGTATCAGTTTTATGATTTCAGTATACATTCTTTTTGTTTGCAAACGCTTTGTATGCAGCAATGCAGAAACTATTTTGTATGGCTCTCATACAGCACACAGTGCTACTGCCCTGCCACAAATTTTTTTTTTCTCTGTTACCGTCGCTATTTGTGTCGCAAATTTACTGCTCGCGTCGCTATTGGCGTTGCTATGAGCATCGCAAATTCTCTGCAACCGTCGCTATATGCGTCGCTATATGCATTGCTATATGCGGCGCATATAGCGACGATTCTATGGCGTCGTTAATAACGACGCTTTTTGCGACGACGGGGGAAAATTTTGTTGTTTGTATTTTCGTCGCTTTAAACGTCGCTATAAGGTCTATATCTTGTAGTGATAGAGCTGATTAAATCGTGACCCTCCCAATACCGAAAGGATTAATTACGAGATTTAACATCGTTTTAGGGGACTAGAGCTGAGATTTTACCTTATGGATAGGGGAATCGAGTTACACTCTCCCCCGTCTCTCACTCTCTTTGAACCAAGGGCGGTTTTAACCTCACTTCTACCTTTGATTGATTACAAAGTAGTGTTTTTAATAGGTGGGCAAAAGATTGCTATTAGGGGTGACTTGTCCACGCTTCCCTTATGAAGTAGAACCGAGATTCCCGTGTTTAACTAAGTCCAAGGTTTTTCATGGGGAGACGGGATGGTGATGTGCATGGATATGAATTTCAGTCAACTGTTAGAGGACTCCAAGTTTGTTGGAGGAGGCACCTCACAAGCAAGCTATTGATGATGTTTATTACCGATTTGTCCTACCTGATGAGGTCCCATTTATCTTGGAGGAGTGCCATGACTCTACTTTTATGGAGGGCCCTTTATTGGATGGTTGACTGCATAGAAAGCTTTGAGAGTCGAATATTGGTGGCTACCAATTTTCCAAGATGCTTTTGCGTATGTCAAGAGATGCGATACATGCTAGAGACATGATAGTAGGGAGAACAAGAAGCGTCCACTAACTCCTATCATGGCTATACTACCATTTGAGAAGTGGGGCATTGATTTTGTTGGATCTATACATCCTTCCTTGACTATGCATAAGTATTATATCATTGGCGATAGACTGCTTTACAAAGTGGTAGTTCAAGCTACGATGAAGGACAATGCCACAAGGAAACACATAGTTTTATCATGAACAAATTGTCTGCTATTTCCGTCCATTGAATGAGTTGGTGTTTGATTGTGGGACATGGTTTTTGAATAAGGTCATAGAAGCCTTGATGGAAGCTCTAAAAATTTAAAACAATAAAACTACCTCCTATAATCCCCAAGTGAATGGACAAGTAGAGAGTATCAACAAACACCTTACGAGGATTTTATCCAAGACAATGTCCAAAGGTAAGGCCGATTGGATAAAAAACTTCATGTGGTTGCTCGGGCTTATAACATGACATTCAAGAGAGCAACAAGCCACGCCCCACTCAAGTTGGTATATGGAGAGGAGTGTGTCTTACCTTTGGAAATTGAGTTACCCACTGTGAGGTTTGCTATGAATCATTCATTAGGTGAGACATAAGCATTGCAAGAAAGGTTCACTTCCCTTGCACACCTTGATGAAATACGATTGTTGCAGGCTCTATTATATCAAGAGGTAGGGAAGAAGAGGATGAAAGCACTTCATGACATTTGAGCTAAAAGATATAAATTCGTGAAGGGTCAATTGATCGTAACATACTAGGCCACAAATGGTTAAATCTCCCTCTCTCGGTTTGCACTCCCTTCCATGCGCATGAACAAGGCTTAAGGAGGCTCTTTAAAAATCATTTTTTTCTCTTTTTTTAAAAAAGTTAAAATTTTAAATCTCCTCCCCCCTATCGACACTGAAAATGTGGTGGCAGGGGGAGAAGAGAAGATAACGAAGATAATGATGATAAGGGGGGAGGCCACGTGGCCTACCACCCCCTAGCCACCTCGTCCAGTCTGCGGGGTCACCTGGGGGGACTGAAGACTCCCCCTACCATGCACACGCTGACAGGTGGTGGGTGAGGTGAGACACCACTACCACCACCTCCCCACCTCCCCCATTATAAAACCCCCTCCCTTCTCCCCCAATCGAAAAGGAAGGAGGATACCACAACACATTGCTGAGAGAGAGAGGGAGGGAGGAAGGGAGGGAGGAAGGGAGGGAGAGAGAGAGAGAGAGAGAAGATTCTAGACGGTTCTTTTTTTCCCCTCCTTAAAGGGAAACCATACACACCTTTCCTTTGCTTCTACCCCACGAGCTTATCCTCCCATTTGCCCCCTCTATTTGAGCAAAAGGCTGTTGAAGTTCCAACGAGGACTGCACCTAAAAGAGAAGAAGATCGAGAATGACCCCCAAGCGAACAACCAGCAACGAAGCTTTGGGCGAGGGTATCATTGTTAATACAACTATGGTACCGGATATAAGTAATACATTTCCAATTTGTTAGACACTTGCTTTGATTTTCGCATGAGATACATTGGGGGTCCCGTACTATATCGCATGAGAATAGGTTGTTGAAAGGGATAAATTCCATCATTATAATTGTAGGATGCATATTCAAGTACAAGAGTTAAAATTATGAAAAAGACAATTGCACCCATCCATGTATGATAAATATATCTACACCTAAGTGTAACTAGCAATGCAAAATTTATACTTGACTATGATTAATTAGAAAGGTTACGGAGATGACCGATCTCCAAGATCATTTTCATAGAAAAACTTGCAATTACCTATAGGAAATGGATGTCCACTATTGCGTAAGTTAGGATTTTTCACATTTATCTAATCTCTGATAGAGTTACTCTTGTTGGGCAAGAGGATTGCATAACGATTTCCATCATGAAATTAAGAGACAAGAAATTCTAGGAAGGTACTTAGAGACTTGATAGATTTGGATCAAGATATGAATGGTTAGTTCGAAACTTAGATCATCTTATCTAAGCTTCGTATAAAAATTTAATATGGGAGACTAACTTTTGGTAGATGTTGAAATTTGATTCTAAGTTCAATAGTTTGGATGTTCAGTCGAAAAATAAGGATAAGTATCCTCTAGTACTGGCTTGATCGTATCTTACAAGGTAATGCTTATATAAAGCCTTGATATGTACCCTAGGTAAAAGAAGGGAGCATTAAGCAAAATTCGCTCTTGGATCCCCGGGGGGGAGGCGGATGAAGATGTTATCGCATCTATTCTTGCATTGTTTGGAAAAATTCAATTGGTTTTGTTGGTTGAACAAACTTCCTCCTAAATGCCTTTGCATTCAACTGATTGTTGGATTGTCGTTTGGATGATTATTCCAAGTGTTTGTGATTGATGGTAAATTCATGGCAGTGTCATACCGCTACGCGCACATCGTGTAAAAAAAAATCTAGAGTGTGGCTTCCTTTTAGATTTAGAGAGCCAATGCCACTTTAGGCATTAGTATTAGTGTCCATGGTTCAAAATGTTAGATTTTTTTGGACAAGTTTTTAGTCAATTTTTGATATTCTAGATATTATCTCTTGTAAAAATCCATAAAACTATAGATAACTTCTAGATTAGGAGGACATGTAAAAGAAAGCATGTAGCTTTCAGCCAATTTGAGAGAATTTTATGCAAAAAAAAGAGATTAGCAAAATTGTGCGACGCGTGATCGCTGTTTTCAGGCAGTGAACAACACTTCGAAAGTGGGAGATGGAGTGATCTGGCAGGATTTTGGCTAGGTGTCTTGGTATTTAACCCCCCTTTCGGAGCCATTGGAAGCATCGGATTGGCGATCTAAGAAGCGTAGAGGAAGGTATTATTTTGTACACGTTTTAGTCTATTAGAGTTATATTTTCTCATAATGCTGAAAGAAACTAACATGCTTCATCTCTGTTAGTATTTTTCTATATTTTCTAATTCTTTTTTGGAGTATTCTTCTATATCTTCAATCTCTTCAAATCCCTTCTCTTTCGTCTACTCCTCTCCTTGAATCTACCTACACCCTGCTGTCTGTTATCTTCAAGAACTTGGTGTGAAACCTTCAACCCTTCTCTTATCTCTACCATCTCCAAAATCTAAGCTCTTGAATCCCCATACATTCTTCTCTTGCCAAACCCCTGTGGTGACCTTCAAGCCCTATGCGTTGCGACAACGGGGACTTGTGATGACAAATTGCCATGGGGATAAATGAATGTTTTCTTGGAAGATGATATTAGGGATGAATGCCTTGATTGTGCTTGATTCTAAACTGGATTAATTAAGGAAGGATATTTTACATGGGTGGATTACCTTCATGATTGCATTGTGGATCAACCCAAAAAGGGCATTGCTTGATTCACGGGCCGAAGGTCGAGTGGTGAAAAGGCAAACCACGGGAATAATGCTTCACTCCTAGGCAGCTTGGGGGTCAGAGGAGCCTTAGACACCCCTTGCCAAGTTCAGAATGGAGTTGAAGGCCTTCGTGGCCCCAACGTTTGTGCATATTGGAATACCCTATTCTAGATAAAAGATGGAATTTGTGGTTCCATGTAATTTGAACTAGTTACTTTTGCAGGGCAGAAGGGACAGATAATTTCTATTGAGGGAAGTGGATGGGTAGAATCCTTGATGGGCCCGCCTCATGGCAGGGTGGTCCCAGAGAATTGGGAGGCTTCTCACAAGGTTTTACCAATGTTTAACCCTTAGAAATTGTTGGGTTAGAACCCCGATTCATGCTGTTTTAGGGGATCGGAATGGAACTGTGCCTTACGGATAGAGAGGTTGCACGAGGCATCCCTCTCATTTTCCATTCTCTTTGAACCAAGTGCGGCATGGATCTGCTTTGGTTTGGGTATCTCTGCATAAAGTAAGATATCCAAGACCCGACTTTAGAATGCTGTGTCAGGAGACCTTGACCACTAGGGACCCAAAATTCAGGTCGACGATCCTAGTGGGTTTGGCCGTGATGTTCCATGCGAGGCGCGGACTCGAGAAACCCTAGGCGACAAACCCCGTAATATTCCATGGGAGTGCTGATCAGTGTCGCTTAGATTCGTCTCTCGATGGATTGCTAAAAACGTGCATGGACAATTGATAGGCATGCACGTTACATTGATGCTATATTATGATGCTCATCATGAACTATTCCTTGGCAAGTTAGAACCTAAATGGGATGGCACATATGAGATCATTCATATAGGAAGGAATTGCTTTACAATCCTTTTAGCAGATTTCCAGGGCGTAGAGTTTAAAGCTAAAGTGAACTTTAATAAGTTGAAGCTCTATTATGTATAGGGGTTGACATTAAACTTGGTACCTTTGCAGGTCTTCCAGGATCTAGCTTAAACCACAATAGTGCCAAGGCATTGAGATAGGCAAAATCATTCCTTATCTTGAACATCCGTATTTAGAGCAACATTACCACCAACATCGAGTGATCTGGTGGAGTGAAGGTTATCGTATTATTGAGTGGCAAGATGGATCTTTTACATAGGATATCAAGGTCTACTACCACCATTTTCATAGGGTTCTTGTTAGTGTCCCTATTGAGTTTGGTGAGGAAGCAGGAATTGTATTGAGAATTAGACAATCACACCCAGTGTAGCCCCTTTGTATGTAGCAGTTGGGCTAAGGATATGTAAGCTTGCTCAATCCCATAAGCACAGTGGTGGAAAGTGCTATCTATTCTTAAGCTATAAAGCATTGTACTTGCCTATCATTTAAAGGTAATGTCATAGTACTTTTGTCCTTTCACTCATGTGTGTCATTTTCTACATACATAAGTTTGCCTTTATGAGTCCACGTCTCAATCTTGGAACCTAATTCACTTGTATAATAAACAATTGTCAACTCTATGTCTTCATGAGTCTTGTTTACATCTATCATCCACCATAGCCATGCTCTATCGAGCAAGATCTTGACAAGCTTCCTTTTGGAGCTTTCTTATCATGCTTCTAGAGCTCCTCCCTATCAAGTCAGAGCTTGACATTGCTTACCGCATAGCCCATCATTGCTTAAATTCAAAGTCGTCGTCTGAATTGAGCAGAATTTTGTTTGTACTATCGATTCTCATTCTGTGCATCGTGATGTTGTCCACAACCATAGGGCATTGCAAGTACTCTTCAAGCTCTTTTCCAATTCATTTTTTCCACTGTTTTCAATCGTCCTAAAGAATATCAAGCAACCAACTTGAATCATTAAGCTTGACATCAAGTGCTTCAAGCTAATCTCTTTCTTCCTTGATACACTCAAGCTCAATCCTCTTGTTGATATATTATCAGTTTTTGCTACTATTCTCAATAGCAAGGAAGGGATTCAAGATCTAACTTGGAAGATTCAAGATCAAGCTAGTATCTCTTGATACTGTTTACCATCGCCATTACTTGTGTCTCTTGTCACATTCAAAGTTAGCTTATTTTTGAGAATTTCGGTCTTGATTTGTAGCTATTCCAACCACTCCAACATGTTAAAAATGCGGGATCTAGAGCATGGCAAACTGCGGAAGCTATGGAGGATGGAAGATGAAGAGAGAACTCATGATGACATTGACAAAGAAGACAACTATTATTACACAAGTGAATTAGGTTCCAAGATTGAGACTTGGACTCATAAAGACATTCTTGTGTAGTACTGACAATGACAATACACTTAACTGAAAGTACAAAGCATCAGGACATTATGTTCATTCTATGTTGAAAAGTGGTAGTCAAGTACAATGCTTTATAGTTGTTGGATGGGTAGCAATCTTCCCTCTCTGTGCATATGGGATTACTATAGCCTGCATGTCCTAAGCCCAAACTGCCTCATACAAGGAGGCTACATTAGGTGTGATTGCAAATATCTCAACACCCCTCCTCAATCACAACCAGAAAATACAAAGTGTGTAGAGGCTTTAGTGAAAGTAACACCTGCAAAGTGTGGGCACACCATAAACATGGCAAAACACTAGAGGCTATCGCAGAAAAGGCTAAGTGTGGGTACCACAAACATGATGGTCATCCAAAGGCTGTAGCAGGGGCCTTATAGAGGCTGTAGTACAAGGCTACATGAGGAGTTTTACAACCTTAGGATAAAGATATTTGGGCTAGACATTATAAGGCTAAAGAAGTCAGTAAAAAATTGGATCAAGGACTGGCAGGCCCTTGCAGTTTTCAGCATTAATCAATTCATTGTAAGTCTTCTTATCAAAGTAGTCTAGCTTGCCCTTTTTGATCATGTACTTACTGTTCACTTTGCTTGCCACTTCAGAGTCTTCATGATTTTTTTGCTTCTTCTTTTTCTCTTTGATCTTTCCTTCATGGTCATCATTTTCATGGACTTTGCTTACATTAGTCATCTGGTTCTTGTCTTTATGGTCCCCCTCAAGCAAAGGTACAATCTTTGAGACATCGAAAATGTCTTCAAACTTTTGCACTTTCATGTCTTCAAGGTCTTCAAATGGATTCATTGATTTCTCTTTGGTGTAGGCAGCTCCATTTCCTTCTGCAGGTAGAGTAAGAACATCTTCTATGTCATGTAAATAAGCAACACAAGTCATGTTACTCTTCATGAAGTGTATCCACATAGAAAGCTTCTTGATTGTCATTGATATGACCAAGAATTAGCTTCAAATTTGAGATAAATTAGTAAGAGTGTTGTACTTAAGTGTATCAAAGGATACAAGAAGAATAGTGTCAAATAACACTTGATAAGTATCAATAGATACTGTTCTTGATGAGCCTGATGTTGATGCTGGATCTTCTTGAACCTTCTTCTTGTTGATTTTGATGTTTTGATTTCTTGCTGAAGGCTAAGTTTTGGAGCAAATCAGAGTAGCAAAATGCAAAAATCTCCCCTTCTTGATGTGATTTGATGAGCAATCCCTGTTAGAATCTTCAGTGTTCAGTCATATCTGAGTAGCAGAGGATCCTTGAGCCAAAAAATGAAGTAGAGATGAAGCTTTGATGTTGTGGATATGGCTTCTTCTTTAGGGTTCAGAGATAGGCGACTGTGTTTTTGGCTGCAGCAGTGCGCACGCTTGATCATTTGGTCGGATATTTGAGTGGAAGGAGGTTTGAACACTGCTCTTCAAATGCCCTATGGTCGCAGGTTTAATCGCCGACAGTACAACGCGAACGATGCGTATGACTAGCAGGCGGCCGGATTTGGACAGCGACGAGCTAATTACGCAATGTTGGGAGGTAGGTGTAGCAATGTCGTGCTGTGATGTGACAGAGAGGAGCGCCTTGAGTTGGGGAAGATTCCTCCAGAAGGAATCGTGAAGAGATATGGTCTCTATGAGGAGATATGAGTGCTCAAAGCAGGGTATGTGTTGTGTAGCTATGGCTGCCAAGCAGGGCAGTGAGAAGAAAGAGTAGAAGATGAGGTCCTAGACTTGGCCTGAGCTTGACTGAGCTAGATGAGAGTAAACTAGAGCTAGAGGAGCAGTGCCATGCCCGTTTGGGCTCTGATACCATGTTAAAAATGTGGGATCTAGAGCATGGCAAACTGCGGAAGCTATGGAGGATGGAAGATGAAGAGGGAACTCATGATGACATTGACAAAGAAGACAACTGCTATTACACAAGTGAATTAGGTTCCAAGATTGAGACTTGGACTCATAAAGTCATTCTTGTGTAGTACTGACAATGACAAGACACTTAATTGAAAGTACAAAGCATCATGACATTGTATTCATTCTATGTTGAAAAGTGGTAGTTAAGTACAATGCTTTATAGTTGTTGGATGGGTCGCAATCTTCCCTCTCTATGAATATGGGATTACTGCAGCTTGCATGTCCTAAGCCCAAATTGCCTCATACAAAGAGGCTACATTAGGTGTGATTGCAAATATCTCAACACAACATAGGCAAAGACTCTTCAACATGTCACTTCAAAGGAGTCGGGTTTCATACTTGACAAATCCGCATAAAGCTTATCCTGATGAAGAAGGGCCTATGGGCCATCAGTAATGGACAAGAAAGAAGAAGCCCCGAGATACTGCCCTTGCATCAATCTAGCAAAAAAATGATGACAAGGCTCAAGCTATCATAAAGCTTGAGTCGGATGACATCTATATTCATCATGTGGATGCTTGTGACACATCCCATATCACTTGAGATTGGACACATTGTTTGGTGCCTAGTCAAAGTCTTCTAAGCATAGATTGCTAATTGAATTCTTCAAACTAGACATGAAGCCTAATACATCCTTGGCATCTCATCTGAACTACATGGAAAGTCTTCTAGCTTAGCTTGCAGGAATAAAGCTAAAAATGGATGAAGATATTTGTATTGGTGTCTTGTTAAAAAATTTGCCTCTAGATTTTGATAATGTTTCAACCACTTTAATCAACATACCAAACCTAAATTGATTGAAATTAAAGCCTCTTTGTTAGAAAAATAAAAGAAGATTAAAGGAAAAGAAGAAACTGAAAAAGATGGGGACAACTGTTGGATATCAGTATAACAGGAACAAAGGCAAAAGAGACCAGCTAATTTGTGACTTTTGCAAAAAGATTGGACATACTGTGAAGTTCCATCATGCCAAAAAGAGGTCTCATAAGGCCTATCTTGCAATGGTGAAAGAAGAAGAAGAAGACCATCGGCAGGAGTAAAAGGACAAGCCTCACCAGTCCTTCTATTTCTAGTTTTCTTATATACTTTTTTGAAGCCTTGTATAACCTTGCCCTAATGCTTCTATCATAAGCTTTGTAAACTCCTCATGTAATTTGGTATTATAGCCTCTGTACACATTGTGAAGCCCTTGCTACACCCTTTGGATGTCCACCATGTTTTTGGTACCCACACTTAGATTTGTTTTGTGACAGCTTCTGGATGTTACCATGTTTGTGGGGTGCCCACACTTTGTAGGTGGTAACTCACTAACGCCTCTACACACTTTTTGTCTTTCTAGTTGTGATTGAGGAGGGGTGTTGAGAATTAGGCAATCACATCCAGTGTAGCCCCTTTGTATCGAGCAGTTGGGCTAAGGATATACAGGCTTGCTCAATCCCATAAGCACAGTGGTGGAAAGTGCTACCTATCCTCAAGCTATAAAGCAACTTTCCTATCATTTAAAGGCAATGCCATACTACTTTTGTCCTTTTACTCAAGTGTTTGTGTCATTGTCTATGTATACAAGATTGTCTTTATGAGCGCAAGTCTCAATCTTGGAACCTAGTTCACTTGTGTAATAAACAGTTTTCAACTCTATGTCTTTATGAGTTTTGTTTATATCTATCATCCACCATAGCCATGCTCTACATCCATTCATTTTAACGAATTGTACATGTTATACATCATCTCTCTTGGCTCAACTTTGACGATCATAAGTACAAGTAGGCTAATCGGTATGGCGTGGTTTATCAATGAATAATGGGTCTATACTTTGTATTTTGATAGAGCTTCTTGAGGGCCCACTAAACATGCGAGTGTCGCAATGGCCATTCAAGATTCTCAACGTAGAATTTTTATGAAGATTGGATTTTATTTAGGCATCGTTTTGGCTAATAATATGACATAATATAAGGCCTTAATCATTGGGTTGAATATAGCTTGACGTGGTTGTATCCAGTGTTTATTAGTGAAAGGTGGCTCGCAACTAGTGATCAACAAATTGAATGGGACCTATGGTGTGAGGTATCCCATTCTGCGGATGTACCATCGTGCAACCTTAGATATGTTGCATATTTTTGAGACAGTGACTTACCAGTGGATTCCCCGATAATGGAATCGCTTTTCAGATTTCCTAGCCAATTATGCTTTTGTTGAAGATGTTTTTTTAAACCGTGGTCTTGAGAGGCTCTTACATTTTCCTTTAGATATTAGTCCATGACTACTATGGGAACTTCTTGCTGACACGTTCTATTTTGGCCACCGATAGCTAGTTTGGGTTTATGAGTCAGGTAGCAATTGATCACCTTCTTATTTTATCATGGATGCATAGGATCGTCCAATGTCATATTCGTCGGACACCCCTTGCCATTTATGCAAGGGGTTAGCCAATAATTTGATGCACTTAGGATAGGGCATGAGAAGCCCATATCCTTGGTCTAGTTTTGTGCTTCAGTAGAGTTATGTGGGAATCAAAGGTTTGTTTGCAGTAGTAAGCTGCTGAATGGTACGATTTTTGGTTTATTTCATTAGGCCAAGAGGGTCATTTTTGTTAAATTTAATGCTTGATGCTCATTAGAATACTATATTAGGGAGTTTGGGAATTTTCATATACTTTGAAAATTTACAGGATGGTTAATATTTGGTCATATGGTCAAATTGTTATCCCCTTCCTTGAAGGTGAAACTTTTTCTAGATACTATATAGATGATTGTACGAAGTTTCATCTTCAAAAAAGGGATTAAGATTTAGCCACATGGTCAAATCTTTATTTTTAATTTGAGAGTAGAACTTGGGAGATTTTTGAATTCTCTGATATAGTGTTTTAGGCTAAGAGGGCCCTTCATTCTTTGTAGAGGCAAGCTCAATCGCTAAGACCCATGGGCCACTTATTGTTCAAGAGTTTTAAGCAAGCACTAATGGCTACCTCTCACATAGCCGACACGCTATCCCTCTCTACGAGTTTAGTGAGGTTACCCTAATGCTCGATTGAGTTGCTTCCTCCCTCAAGCACTTCGATAGCTCCACAATTCGTGATGCAAGCTCAAGTATCCTCAAGCATCTTCAAGCTCCATCCTCCATAGCCACGCGTGAGACAAGAGAAGAGAAGAGAAAAAGAAGAGAGGAGATGGTGAAGGGCTTCACCTCCAAGATCCCTCACCCTCACACACTCACACTCCCTCCCTCAAGCACTCACAAGCAAGCAAGAGAAGAGAAGAATAGAAGAAGAAGAAGAGTCCACTTTGACACACACCAAGAATGAGCGCTCATTCACTTTTTAAACTTTATATACAAAACCCTCTTTCCCTTGGGTGGTCATTTCCTTTTTACATGGCCGGCCATGGCCTAAGCCTTTTTTTTCCATTGTTCTCCTATCTTCCTACCTTTCTTCATACCGCCCATCTACCTTTACAATTTGCATGACACTCTTAAAATAAATCATGATGCGCCTTGCACTGTTTTACAAAAGTATTAACTTGCGCTTTTTCTTGTGTACCTTTCTCCTTGATTTAGGATTCTTCTGTGCTTCTTGTGTTTCTCTATTTTTCTTGGTGTGCATTCGTCTTTTACTTTAGATTTTCCAAATTTTCCACCTTGTTTGTCTGAGGATTAACATTACCCCCCTCCTAGACAAGTGCCAATTCCATGGCACTGGTGCAGAGTGGTTGGAAGGGTGATGAGTGTAGCCGGATTTTTTGAGTTTGTATACGAGCCTTGGTTGAAGGTGTATTGGAGGGATTTATGCCTTTGAAAGGCTTTTTGAGTTTGTATATAAGCCCTGGTTAAAGGTGTGTTGAAGGGATTTATGCCTTTGAAATGAAACATTGGGTTGGACAGGTCCCTTTGCTGGTCCTTCGCGATTGCCTTCTCTTGCGTTGTACTAAATGAGCTTCTTCATTTACTTTTTGACTGTCTTATGCACTACTTGGTGGTGAGTCGGGCGGTGTTGCTGGAGTAGCCAGGTGGCTTTTTGAGTTTGTATACGAGCCCTTGCGGGGGATGGTGTTGGGTGGATCGGCCCTTGAATTGAAGATGTAGTTGGGGTGGGTCCATTTTTTTGCTGTGTTTGAGGGGATTCATCCTTTGAAATTGAAGATAAAGTTGGACGAATCCGTTGTTTGGCCCTCCATGGCTGCCTTCTCCTGCACTATTCCAAATGATCTTCTTCATTTACTTTTTGACTGGGGCTGCGTCGATCTGCCTCTGCCTTGGTTCACCTTTGTGGGAATGTTGTCGCATAAAATGGCCCCTCTCGTAGGTGGTTGCTAGTCCCGAGACATTGCGGTTTTGAGCTAATGAGGGTTTCATGAGAAAGGGCGGACATGTGAGTCGATGATGACGGGGCTGTGGAGGAATTGAGCTTGGAAATAAAATCTCTCGGTTAAGGTGGTGGGGGCCAGGGGCATATTGCATGGATGATGGGGTCACCGAAGTCGATGGTTGAGGCCTTTGTTTGTACCTGGAAAGATAAGAAGGTACACTACCTGGGGGTGCCTTTGCCTTACCGTGGAGTGCAAGGTGCACGTGCTTGTGGAACTGGGAGATGGGTCTAACCTTGGGCAAGCCCTTGGTGGTGTCCCACACTTCAGGATTGAGCTTTTGCATAAGGGAGATGCGGTGTAGGGGGCTTAGGGTGACAGACCATATGCAAGAATTACTTTCCTAGGTATGTCTTGTCCTTGATGTGCCCTAAGCACGTGTAGTGGGGGATCAAAAAGGGCTAGGGGGTTAGACATGAAGCCAACCAACCAAGGCCACCAGATGCACCTAACTTGAGAACCCCTAGGTGCACTGATTGTGACCCTTGTGCATCCTGCCGTGTCTACGTGTAATATCTCTTTTTGTTTCCATGTTTTGTGATTGTCTTTTTTTGCTTTGTACCTTCTTGTCTTTCCTTTTCTTTTTATTCTTTTCTTTCTCTATTACTTTTTTTTTCTTTTTTTCTTTTTTTCTTTTTTTCTTTTTTTCTCTTTTTTTTTCCCAAGTTACATGGTTGTGACAGAAGTTAGTCTTTATCGTCGGAGTGGGGTGGAGAAGCGGAACCTAATAGATTTGTTAAGGAATCGGCTGCTTTGGAGATACCCCTTGATGTTTAGACGAACCTGAAGGGTGGTGGTGGAGAGGAACGGATGGTTCCAGTGGGTGAAGCGGCTATCATTCATGCCCTCTAGAAGAGCTAAGAAAAATGAAGACAATAGAGCAGATCACATCATTAGTTGAGCCATCACACAACTATCTGTAGCATTAGGATTAAAATGGAGTATTGGGAGGCTGCGCTCCAACGGGGTGGGGTCTTGCTTAAGAAGTATCCTAAGAAATCTAAGGTAATTACAAGTAGTAATAAAGGTGGGGTTAGGGCATGAAGAGAATTCGTTAGTGAATTGGATTAGGGTATCACACAAGTTCTCTGATGTGAAGACAAGGGCATCTTCATATGTAGTACAATGAGGATTATAAATTATAGGGAAGTTATAGTGGCCGTGGACATTGGAGTCAAAATCTACTCCTACCCTTGGAGGGTAGGGCATAAAGGTTGGGTCATTCCTCTTGAAGGGTTAAGTGTTGCAAAAGGCCATCCAAGTGTCCAGGTTGGTGTTGCAAACCCTTCTTCTCCATTTAGGTTGATATTTGTAGCCAGGCACAGACCTTAGCACTTCAAAAACCTTATTCTGCAAAAACACAGCATCTTCAGTGGCCCATAAGGTGGGATTCTGCTCTCTCCTCCAGCCATTTTTGTCTGAGCCTGCTTCCGATGTTAATCACCTCCACCACCTTGATGGGCAAGACCCTATGCAAGGTGGTGGGAAATTGGAAGTTAAAATCAAAGGGGACCTTGGATGTTTCTTTCCTCTCCCAGATTGCAAGGTTGGCATGGAAGCTCATTGGGGCATCATCCTCACATGGTGGGATAGGTGCCTAGGGTGCCCTCACTCCCTTGGCATTCCATTTTCTCCTTGCATTCTCCACCATTTGTTTTCTTCTTTCCCTCAGTGTCGCCTTTCTTTTTGTGGAGGTGTCTACGTGTTGCTGCTCTTCAAGCCATGGGGAAGGAGGCGGTGAAACAAGCTCTTCTTCGTGTGATATCATTTCAAAGTTCACATCCACCTCCTTTTTTTGACTTGGCTCCTGCTGCTCTTCTTCGAGGAACCCGAGTGCGTCCACTTCCTGTGAGGTTAGGCTTGCCAATAGGAGATAATGGCGTTGCTCTTCTAGGCTTGGCCAACTCCACTAGATTGTGGTGGCATTTGCAGTCCTGCTTTTAGTGCTCTATGAGCAATTCCTAGTTTCTTTTTCATTGCCTCTATGGACTCTCCCTCCTCTGCCTGGGTGACGTTCAATAGGGTATCCATGAAGGCGCGTTGCCAGGTTTGGAAGCTCACTTGGGTGTCTTCCACTCTGCTTTCAGTATATTTTCTTTCTCGACTTGAGCGAGACTGTGTGCTAACACTTTGACTCTTTTTTCGTTCTAATTAGCCCATTCTTCTACTGTCCTGTTCATATCTTTGAGGCTTTCCCCCTGCCTCTGAGCTAGCACTGTCACCCTTTGTTCTTGATCTTCCATTTCTATCCTTAGCTTTTGCTACTTTTCCTATATTGAGGTAGCCTCTTGGGTTAGTTTCTCCACCTCTCTCTCATACCTATGAGCTCTTTCCTCCCTCAGCTCCTTCAGTTCCTTTGTGGCTTTAGTGATTTTCTCCATTTCAGCTTGCAAATCTTTGTAGAGCCCCACTGTCTCCTCATTGTGCCATCGTAGGTATTGTATGGCCTCAGTTTCTTTGTTCAAGTGCACCTGCCATTCCGCTTCTGTCTCTTCCTTAGCTTGTAGCTGCTCTTTTAGCTCATTGACTTCCCTTTGGGCCATGGCTATTTGGCATGTTCTCTCCAACTGGGATGCAACCATGGTCTCTTTTTTGGCTTCTAGCACTGCTACCGCAATTTTCTTCTCCTCCTTGGCTTTCTCTAATTGAGAGAGAAGCTCCTTGACGTACTCCTCATATTCTTCGGGTGGCCTCTCTGTTGTGGGGACATAGGTTTTGGAGCCTGCCACCTTTTGCCTCTTAGTGTCTTGTCTCGACTCGGTATCTGCCACAGCTGGCCTTTTGGTTCCTACCAGGGGGTTCCTTCTCTTGCTCCTTGGCCCATTTCTTTATTCACGAAGTATTGGACCTAAGCCATTAAGTTGCTGGCATCCACCTGGGTTGTAGAACTGGGAGTGGAGATGGCGGTGGTGGTGGGCGTCAAGAGATTGGGAATGGGGGTGATTGGAGCCTTACCCTTGCCTTCTTGCACTGCAGGTGGCATGAACTCTAGCACATGGGCGCTTGAGCTTGGCCCTTCATCTCTATTGGGCTCGTGGGTTCCGACTCGTCATGCCTGGTGGACTGTTGCTCAATGGACTTGTGCCTGGCGAGGGCCATGTCTTCCTCCTCCTTTTTTCTCAACTCCTCCTCCTCCTCTTCTTGCTTTTGCCTTCTTTCCTCCTCGACCTTTTTGGATGCCCTACGAGCCTTTTGCAAGTCCGCCTTCTTTTTTTTCCTCCTCTCCTCTTCCTACTTTCTTAGCATAATTTTCTTCTTTATCTTCTTAGCCTTTTGTTATGCCCTCTTGAAATACCATAACAATTCAAACACCGTGTTCTACCTGAGAGAACATCATAATACAACAGAGAACCTCTTGAATGGATTTACATCCATCAGCACTTCATAACATTTTGGAAATATATTCAAACCCAAAGCATACATCGTACTCATCAACATAGAATTGCTGATCATGAAATACTACACTATTTCCTATTTCCATAGCCATCACCGATTGGAAAATTTGAAAGAGAATTACAATAACATTCAAGAGACAATTAGAAGATAATAGGATCAAACACTAGCCACCAGTTGTGGGCTCTCAGTCATATTCCATTCTTGATAAAAAAGAAAATGCTCGAATATGACTACTTGACATTTTTAACCTATGCCCTGACTTTCAGGTGAAATATCATATGAAAGATAAAGGTTGTTTTGCATATGTTGATCCAAAAGACTACAATAACAGGAGAAAACCAAGTAACCTCATTAACTGGTTTGATAAACCCAACTCTCAAAAGTTTGTCAATTTCTTCCTTGACTTGTTTGGCATAATTAGGATTCATTCTATACCTCTTTTGAACAACAAGCTTAGCATCCCTTTTCAAGTTTATCCTGTATTGGCACAAAGCCGGATCAAATCCCTTCATGTCTGTATAATCCCAAGCAAAAATATCTTGAAACTCTCTACACAACTGAATTAGATCCTGCTTGAAATTATCTTCCACAAAATACTGACCTTGATGGGTTTAAGCTCATCTTCCACATTCAGGTTAACTTCCTGAACCTAATCTTCAACCACTCTTGCTGATCTTCTCATTGTATGCTCATATCTTACTTCAGCTTGAACAATAGCTTTCTGCTCATGCTCATCCAATGTACCAAAACTGTCCATACCCATTTGTTGTTTAGCATGTATTGCTTGTTGAAAAACTTCAGGATGAGTGATGCCTTGGTCCTAAATTAATTTATTCCCTTCATGCCCTAACATGTCCTAAAATTCAGGATTCTCTAGACCTTTAAGAAAACCCTCTGATTGTTATGCAGGCTGATTTTGACCTGCAGTTTTAACAAGTTGCTCCTCCAAAAATACATCTCCAGCCTGTTGGGTTGCTCTTAATACCCTTGAATAATACCATCAACATCTATCTAAAAAACTAGAACTACAGAAGGATTTTCTTAAAGATATAATTCCTCATCATCATCTTCTACTTCATCAGCAAGGTTAATAGTTTGGGCCAGAATAGGTCTAGATGAACTCTTCAAAATAACCTTATTTATTGTGGATAACCTAATTTTCTTGAGTCCTCTTGGAATACACACATAATCATTTTCCCAATTCTGCTTGATTTTAGCCAATCTAAACCACGGCCTTCCCAAAAGCACTGTATAAGAATCCCCAATTTCTGACATTCTCAAGACCACAAAACTGACCCTAAAAGTTAGCTACTTGAATTTGTTGATTTCTAAGAATACCCAAAGGCTGTAACCTCCTTTGGTCTGCCATCCACACCTGAAATGGGGCTGGACCTCCATCCAACAGAACATCATCGTACTTACTACCTGCATACTCAACCTGAATGGTAGGTACTTGATAATCCACCACTTCCTGTCGGGTTGGTATCATTGCTTGACAGTCAGGAACTAATTTGACAGTCATGAACTATTTGATCCTGAACTGTTATACTTTCAAGGACTTCTTATTGCCTCTGCTTGATCTTCAGAAGTAAATTTTTCTTAAATCTCGGTATTAGATCCAAGATTTACTCCAAAGTTAATTGCAGAGAACACTTTGCTAAAGCTTGGAATAGCTCTTTCGAGCCTCCTTGCTATAAGTTTTGGGCAATACTACTATCAGGAAACTGCTCTTGATCTTCAAGAGATTGGTTCTGCTATTCATGAGCATACTCATGAATTTTAGAAAACTGGTTATGCAATTCAGGTCTCTGCAAACGTGAATTCTCTACTTCCCGAAGTTGATCAGCTTTACATTTTTCAACAAGATTTTGCACCTTTCTTACCTACTTTGCTACCTTTTTCCTTATCTTCTCTTGTTCCTGCCAATCAAGCTTCATACCACCTTGACTTCTGATGACTGCTAAAACCATTGGTTCCTCTTGACATTCCTCTATTTCAATGCAATCAGAACAATCACAATGAACATGCATACTTATAGTATTAGTGTTACCTGACACCTCCTTCCCCTCTTCTTGAACCTTCTCTTGCTGAATTTTCTTACAACTAGTAGTTCTTGTACCACATCAGGAGATTGCCTTTTCTCATCTTGATCAGGTAACTTTATAAGGACTGCTACAACTGGGGTAGGTGGATGCTGCTGATGAGATACTCCTCCATGTCTTTCGTCACTACAGGACCTTGCTACTGGCATTCCTCTCTCAGTCCTATACCTTGCCCAAAGTTCACAATTTGGTCCAACAAAGTGGCCTTGACCTCCACAATAGTGGCATGCTCTCATTTGGGTAGTTTGCTGCTGTGCTTGAAAATTTCCCTAAGGCTGCCTAGCTTGCATTCTTCTAGGTCCTCTGAAGGGTCTCTATGACATGGTATCAGGAATAATATGATTTAGTGTAGCTGGTTGAATACGTCTTGGCCTAGCTTTCATTGCTAGCATTTGTTGTGCCATCCTGACATTAGGATTATACCAGCGGGTCCTAGTCTCATGTCCCCTTCTTTGGCATATCTCACAATGCTTTTCCTTCTTCTTACTTTAAAAAATACCAAAATCTTTTAGCTTCTATTTTATCATTTTATCTAACTTGCTGTCCTTTGACTTCCTCTTATCTTTGTCCTTTTCTTTCTTCTTTTTAGTCTTGGTTGATCTTGATTTCTTCTTTTTCTTCCTATGCCTCCTTCTGCTAGAGTTATCCTCATCAAAGTCACTTGAATCATCATTTGAATCTGAGCTGTAATCATTGTCCTCATCCTCACAGTTTGTGTCTGAATTTGACCTTGAATCAACATTAGAATCTGGGTCTGAAGAGTCCTAATCTTTACTGCTCTTAGATCTAGAGGTACCAAGTAATTTTTCCACTCTCCTACCCTTATCAATGTGTCCAATGTATCATTCTGACCCATCTCTACATTGATAATAGGATTCTGAATCTTACCTCTCAGGCCCTTCATAAAATAGGTAATCTGCATTTCCATTGGAGGTGTATCATCAGCATCTAGCCTATTCAATAAGTTTCTGAATTTCTGGGCATAATCTTCTGCTAACATAGTCTTCTATTTGATCTTCTTGATCTTCCTTAGAATATCTCTTGGAGTTTTGTCCTTATGAAACCTGCCTAAAAATGCTATTTTTAGAGCATCACATGAATTGAAGGTTGCCATACCATAACTGGCAAACCAATCCATAGCTTTTCCCTGAAGGGTGGCAGCAAACTGTTGCTTTTTGACCTGGTTCCCATACATTTGGTTGAAGCCACTGGTTGTCCATCTTGTCCCAAACTGAGCCACATGACAATCCAGGTCTTCTTTTTTCTTTCCTGAAAACTTAGAGGCTCTAAATTTTGGGTTAACAATTTGATTTGGATTCATAATGTTCGGCTTATGAGGCCTCTGCAATGGCGGTAGAGGATTAAATTTTAAAGACTTCTTAGATTGACAAGCTGTACCTTTCAATAAAAATGATCTCCCAAGCACGATATGTTGCAGTCTTTCAAGTGCATGCTTAGGAGGAGTTTCTTGATCTTTAGATGGTAATGATAGGTCCTCATCTTCGAAAACATTAGGTGAACCTTCAAGAGTTGGAGGAGTTGAAAAAGATTCTTCAGAACCAGTAGGAGAATTATAAACTATTGTTGTACCCCTAGAGGGACCCACATCCCGATAACCCTAACTATCAGGTACAACCTATTCTTCATCCAGCCTGCCCAGTGCTGCAACACCCTCTGCATCGGCAAGAAAAACTTCCTGTTGTTGCTGCCCTTCCAACGCCTCCCTTAATTCCCATGATTTGCTCCTGGTAAGAATAGGGTTTGAGTGATAAGGATAATTGCCTCACATAAATGTTGCCCATACACGGCATCTGGTACATGATCAATGCCATTAGCCTTATTGTCGTATAAATCTCTCAAGAATTGGTTCCAGATTTGCTCTTAAGTCAAGAAATTATTTTCTTGAAACTGGCAGAGATCGCCAAAGTGTTATGTTCTCTTGAAATACCATAACAATTCAAACATAGTATTCTACCTGAGAGAACATCACAATACAACAGAGAACCTTCTAAATGGATTTACAGCCATCAACACTTCATAACATTCAGGAAATATATTCAAACCCAAATCATACATCGTACTCAGCAACATAGAATTGCTGATCATCAAATACTACATTGTTTCCTATTTCCATAGCCATCATCGATTGAACAATTTGAAAGAGAATCACAATAACATTCAAGAGACAATTAGAAGATAATATGATCAAACATCAGCTACCAGTTCTAAGCGTTGTACTTAGTCATGTTCCATTTTTGATCAAAAAGCAATTGCTTGAATACAATTGCCTGACGTTTTTAACCTGTGCCCTGACTTTCAGGTGAAACATCATATGAAAGATAAAGGTTATTTTACATATGCTGATCCAAAAGACTACATGCATACTAATACTAAGGTGTAAAATAGTACGACATATACGGTGAAGTTCAAGTCCTAACACCTTCCCGTGGTTGGCTAGTCTGCTCTTCTTGTTCCCTGTCTTCTTTTTCCTCACTCAGTGCCCTTTCACTGGATTGCGCCTCCTGTTCCTGGTGAGGTGGCGACCTGCTTGGCATTTCATCTACTCCTTCTCCAGCTTCTTCCTACCCTTGTCCCAAGGCTTCACTGATGATCGCGGTGAGGACCCCATTGAATCCAATGATTACAACCTTTGAAGATGAAGCTTTCCTTTTAGCCTTGGTGGCAGGAGATTCTCCTTTGAGAGCTATCCTCCCGTTACCAAAGCTTTTGGTGAGGTATCAATGGTCTTCCTCACAAAACCATTGAGGTTCACGTCATCTAGTGACCTTGCTATGATGCTCTCTAGCAGGGGGATGTTGATGCGGCTCATGATGGTGTTGTACCTTTGACTAGAGAACAATGCATGCACCATCTTGGCTTGGAGTTGGACTTCAGAATCCGGAATATCCATCAAGCTGATGTCGTCGTTGGAATGGACCTTTACCTTGTTCATTCCTAGCAAGGCATATACATCTCTCTTTGGCTTCCTCTCTACTTTTTTTGCCAATCCCAAAGCCTTTTCCACCAATTGCGAGGTCATTTCAATCTGCACCTGACGAGTTTCCTCTCTGTCATGCATAATTACAATGCCGCGGTTCTTGTGGAAAGTCCTCAAGAACTCTGCACAGTGGAAGTAGTCCACCCCATGGCTTATTGCTTCCATGTATTTCTGCAGATTGCATTGCTCGATGATCTACGTCACAGCATGTTCTTCAATGGCCACGTCTTCTAGGTTGAAGATATGTTGGAACTTGAACTGGTTGAAGGCTTGTGTTTTCATTGAAAATCTGTATTTTGCTTATTCATCTTTTGAAAAAGGCAAATTTTTAGCCTTTTCTTGGCCTGCCATGATGGGTGCTTGTCATGAAGCCATATTCACCATTAGTATTTTTTAGAATAATTACAAACAACATGAAACGACTACATACTTGCTGAACTAAAATGCTTGAGTGAAGTAGATTTTTTCCTCCAAGTAGTCTATTGATTTCAAATTTTATTGACATTTTCCTCAATCACAAGTTGTTTCATCCTACCCTTGCAATGTGTGCTTTTCCTTTATTGTTTTCCTTATGTGTTTGGTTTGATTCACCTTACCCCCTTCCCCTTCTGAAATGAGAAGAATCCTCCTTAGGATTAAAGGGTTAGAGGATGAAGGGCCTTCAGCACATAATCTTAGTGTTTTACTTTTGCATGAGCCAGGTGTAGAAATTTGGATTATATTCTAAATTAACATAGCTATCCATATCAAAAGGGTGGATGCCTACATGCGTAATGTAAGTGAGGACATCAAGCAAGAAGTCACCGCAGTTTACTTGGTTAGCAACATGCAACTCCTCCTCAACGAGGATGCGATATAAATAAGAATGTCCCTTAATGTGTTCTTCGAGGGGTCGATTATGGAGGGTAGTCAACACCCTATATGAAGTTGGGGCTACATAGGTTGGGTCGTGTTCTGATGCCTTGCTTGTGTGTCGTTGCTCAGCGTTGGTCATTATTTGGCATCCCTTTAGCTTCCATTGCAATCGTAGAGTGTATCATTTTCATAAGAATGAGGAGTCATTGTCAATAAGCTGTTTTAACTTCTCGATTTCTTGGTTTGTGGCCATGATTGTGTTCTTGCTATACGACATAATGAGACGCTATTTGATTGCTTGTTCCTTGGATATCTCAGTTGCAATTAATTCCTCAGCTGCTTCAGAAGCCTTAATGAATGCAAAATTTGACTCCTCCCAAGAGCAAGGGAGTGTTTGTACTTTCGTTGCTATAGGTTCTTCCAAGAGACCTAAGTCTAGTCAATCGTAGCTTTTAGCCAATATCATGAAAATAGTGTCCAAGCATCTTAGGCAAGCAACCAAGTCATCCGTAGTATTTTCAACTAAGTCTGCAACCAAGGTTAGAATTCATCGCCGCTCATAAGAGGGTCTAAGATCGGTAGGTGGTTGAGGTTTGACAGCACTAGAGAGTTCAGCAGCTAATGTTTGCTAGTTGGTTTGCTCCTGAGGTTGTAGCTTGGTCTTATGTTTGATGGGTTTGGTTGTAGCTACTGTTGACATGCTACTAGGTGCTTCTGAGGTCTGAGGGGCACCATTGGGACTAGATTTGGGCGATTTGTTAGTAGCAGGTTGCAGTTTTGGGTGATAGATTGATTTAGGCCTTGCTAAGCTAGGCTTGTAGTGGCCTAATTCTCTTGTGGTTTGAGTGTCTCTAGCAGATGTTTCATGTGATCAAGCTTGAGGGTGGCATTTGAGTAGGGCTTTTGATTTTTTTGGCTTTAGGTAGCCAAACCCAGGTGTTAGCCACATAGTAGCCTTGCGCTTGCAATAAGGTCTTGGAGACCCATTGCGGCTTAACCGTACGACCTAAAGGTAAAACACCCATTGGCTACAAATGGGTTTACAAGGTGAAATGTAAAGCAATAGGTCATTGGAGAGATTCAAAGTAAGGTTGGTCGCCAAAGGTTATGTGCAATAATATGGACTTGATTATGAGGAGACTTTTAGCCCGATTACTAAATGGCAATTGTGACAATTGTCATTACTTTAAAAATATCTAAAGGATGGAAACTTTGGCAGATGGATGTTAAAAATGAATTCTTGAATGGAGATCTGGTTCATGAAGTATACATATCAACCAGAGGGTTATTTATATCCAGATTATCCAAATCATGTATGCAGGCTCAAAAATGAACTTTATGGTTTGTGGAGTCCTAGAATTAGCTCTCTTACCTATAAGAAATTGGATTTCATATTGGGAATGCAAATCATAGTCAATTCACGAAGATCTTAGTCATTTATGTTGATGACTTAATCATCATTGGAGATTATGGCTATGGTATTACTGAAATTAAGTATATATTATAGGTTGAATTCAAAGTGAAAGATTTGGGAGAGTTGAAGTACTTTCTTGGCATTGAGGTAGTGACTACATCTCAAGGGATTTGGTTGCTATAGAAGCAATATGCACAAGATATATTGCTCAAATATAGAATGCTAGACTGTAAGTCCATGGAAACCCTATTAGACATCAACTCCAAGCTTTACATTCTGGTTTGTATAGGTAGATGGTAGGTAACCTTCCCTATCTTACCATAATGTATCCCGACCTCAATTACTTAGTGGAGTTGATTAGCTAGTTTGGTAAAAGCCACGCAAATCTCATTTGGATGTAGTTAAGAGAAGTATGCGGTATGTTAACGGCATATCTGAGCATGGACTATTTTATGAGTTTGAAAAGCCTATTGAGTTGATGGGATACATCGATGCGGGCTTTTTGCTCATATGATAGACGGTTGACAAGTGTATATGATTTCAATCTTGGAAGTAGTACGATTAGTTGGAGTAGCAAAAAGCAACCTATAATTTCTCTCTCTAGCATAAAGGCAGAGTGTAGAGATGTAGCACTAGTTGCATATAAAGCAGTTTGGCTCTTGAAACTACTGAATGACTTGGGCATACATATGGATAGATTAGTCACATTACATTGTGACAACATGAGTAGTGTGCTTCTTGCTAGCAATTTGGTTTACCACGCTAGATCAAAGCACATTAAAGTACATCATCACTTATCATGGAGATGGTGCTTGTAGGGAAGATATAATTGATTCATGTGAATATTGAAGATTAAGTAGATGGTATCTTTACCAAATCACTTGGTAGAGATAAGTTGGTCTACTTCATAGAGCTACTTGGAGTTCAACAAATGACTTGAGCTTGAGGGGGAGTGTTGAGAATCAAGCTCATTGAGACTAACATTATAGGACAAATGTAGCCAAGTTGCCAACCATCATGTGTGACATAATAAATGAGTTGGCTTGACTCAATCATAGTTAGTGTGTGTGGTCATCTTTATTTATTGGAGTATGTGACTAAGAATCTTCTCTAGTGTCAATGAAATAAGGAATGAGAATACATTGCCCTCTATTCCTAATGGCTCCATCCTCTCTCTCTCTCTCTCTCTCTCTCTCTCTCTCTCTCTCTCTCTCTCTCTCTCTCTCTCTCTCTCTCTCTCTCTCTGTGTGAACAAACAATTCTTCTTTCTCTATCAACTGTCATTGGAGGGGAGGCGTCTCCCCCTGTCCCTAGGTGGATGCATGTATGTATGCATCTTATCTTGATTTAAAAATATGTGTTATATGTGTTCAAAAGAATCAAGGTTAGAAGAGATGTTTCTCTTCCCCGGTGTATAGTTAGGGGCATATGCATCTTATCTCTACCACGAAATTGCTCATTCTCAATGTCTTGCATATACTTGCACTTTATAACATTTCATTCAATGGTTGCAATGGGTGTAAGATGCATTTATTTTTTCATGAATACATGTTGTACCAATGCCTCTACAATGAGAACCAACCATCCTTTGTCTGAGAACTTAAATTTTACAATTTCAATGTTTTGATATATCTACAATTATAGATATTTTACCTTGAAATATCCCTTCATGCTTAGTCCCGTTGTCGCAGTGCATAGGGTTGAAGGTCACCACACGGGTTTGGCAAGAGAAGAATGTATGGGGGTTCAAGTGCTTTTACTTCGGAGATGGTAGAGATAAGAGAATGGTTGAAGGTTTCAAGCCAAGTTTTTAAAGATAAGAGACAGCAAGGTGAAGATAGATTTAGGGAGAGGAGTAGACGGAAGAGAAGGGGTTTGAAGGATTGAAGATGTAGAAGAATACTCTAAAAAATAATTAGAAAATATAGAAGAATACTAACAGAGATGAAGCCTGTCAGTTTCTTTCAGAATTATGAGAAAATATAACTCTAATAGACAAGAACGTGTACAAAATAATACCTTCCTCTATGTTGCTCAGATCGCCAATTTGTTGCCTCCATTAGCTCCAAAAGGGGGATTAAATACCAGGACACATGGCCAAAATTCAGCCAGATCACTCCTTCATCTCCCACTTCGAAGTGCTGTTCATTGCCTAAAAATAGCGATCGTGCATCGCACGATTTTGTCAATCTCTCTTTTTATATAAAATCCTCTCAAATTGACTAAAAGCTACATGCTTTTTACATGTCATCCTAATCTAGAAGTTTTCTATAGTTTTATGGATTTTTACAAGAGATAATATCTAGAATATCAAAAATTGACTAAAAACTTGTCCAAAAAAATCTAATATTTTGAACCATGGACATTAACACTAATGCCTAAAGTGGCATTGGCTCTCTAAATCTAAAAGAAAACCACACTCTAGATTTTTTTACACGGCGTGTGCATAGTGGCACGACATCCACCCCCTCCTAATTTGCACATCCTCTAGAATGTGCCAAAGTCTTACGAATTTACAGTGTCAAAATAAGTATCTTCTGCTATGTCAATGTCTTCATCTTTTGCCTCTTTTTTTTTCTCTATGTCTTTATGCTCTTGAATTATATTCAAGTCTTCTAGCTCATATGTTGAACTTTCTCTTCATTTGAAGAGTTTGATTCTTTTTCCAACTATGGATATCTTCATGCTTGTTCCATCCAATTCAGCCAATGAATATATGGTATTGTCATGAATGACCTTTACCACATATGGGTCAAACCAATGCTTTACCATCTTCATAGAAGCACTGTATTGATTGTCTAGGCTGCTGTCATAGACAAGCACCCAGTCATTTTCTTGAATTGCTCTTGGCCGAAGTCGATGTTGCTTATCAAATCCTCTTTTGTTCTTTAGTCTTGCTGTATTTAGCTTCTCAATAGTAGCTGCTTGAACATCTTCAGCCCTTTTTTCTAGCTGCCATATGAGTAAAGTCAACAACTCTTCTCTACTAATGCCTTCCTCCCAAGGTAGAAGACTCCATGTGAGAATAGATTTTTCAATTGGCATAATTGGTTGTTGTCCATGCATAAGTTCAACTGGCATATAGCTAGTCATTGTACTGTGAGTAGTTTGGTTAGCCCATAATGCAAAAGGTAGCATTTTAGGCAATTCTTTGATCTTTCCTCTACAAGACTTTGCTAGAGCTTTGAGAATAGGATGGTGCCCTCTCTCACTTTTTCCATTGCCTTTAGGGTTTTAGGTTGATGTTAAAGCCAACTTAATACCCAATTGAGCAAAGAAGTTACATGCCTCATCAACATCTAACTCTCCTCTACCTGCAGTTACTTTACCCACACAACCATATCTACAAAACACTTCTTCAAGCAAAAAATGACAAAAAACTTGAGTGGATTTGGTTCTTAAGTCTTTGCCCTAAACTTGATTGGTTAGATCCTCTCTTGCAAGCACTAAATATCGCATATTCCATATTCCTGTAGGCATGGTTACAAGATCATTAACCCATCTATAATGTATAGACAAGGGATAAGTCGGTTGTAACACATCTTGATGCTTGACCATAGAATACATCTGACACACATAACATGTTTCAACAAATGTGCAATGTCCCGATACATGTTTTGCCACCAATATTTAATTAAGGTTTCTCATATGCCTCTATGTCCTACCCACAAGCTTTCATGAAATTCCTTCATTATCTGTTATTGCAACATTTTTTTACCTACAACTTGGACAAGTGCTCCTTTCTTATTCTTTGCATGATTCCATAGATGTCCTTCTTTAAGAAAAAAACCAAAAGCTTTCCTCTTGATATGCTTGAACTCCTCATCAGTCCAAGTCTCCTTATTCATTGTGCTCAAATATTGGCCGATCTTCAGTCAATCTTCTTCAAGGAAATGAACTAGAACTTGAGTAATGCAATGAGCATGTTGGCTTCTAGTTGACCACCCTGTTGTTTTCAGCTTTGGACCAGTATATGTTGTAACTAAAAAGGTATTTTCAGTAGCCATAGAATGAAATTCAACAAGTATAGATTCTTCAGCTTCATCTTCTTCCATCAGCTCTTCTTCATTGTTATATCTTGCACGTGATAGCATGTCAACAACTGGATTTGCCTTTCCTGCAATATGCTTTAATTCGGGGTTGAGAGATTTAATAATGCAATCCATCTTAGCATAGCAATGTCGGGTGTAGAGCAGTTGGCAATCATGCCCAAGAGTGGAAGACAATCAGTTTCTACCACTACGGAAGCACCTATAAAGTATTCACGATCACACTTTAATGTTGTTACAACTCCCCACAATTCCCTTTTTACTTGGGCATAGCTTCTTTGACGTTCATTGAGAACTTTTGCTCCAAAACGAATTGCATACATGTTACCTTCAAGATCCTCTTGGCCAACAATCCATCCTATCCCAATGGGATTTGTATCCGCAGTAAGAATGATGGGTTGACCATTTGAATAATCAACCCTTTTGAGATTGGGGGCTAAAATTAACAACTTCTTTAATTTACGCATAGTGAGAGTATGCTCATTATCCCAAGAGAATCTTTGGCATTTTCTTAATAATTGATAAAGATTTTTGGTTACATGAGCAAAATGTGGTATCCATATGAGATAGAATACACATGTGCCAAGAAATCTTCTTACTTTTGAAGCATTTGTGCATTTTTCTTGCATTCTTTTGATGGCATCTATCTTGATTGACGAAGGTTTGCGTCCATAGGGGCCACATAGATGAATGACCACTAGGACTTCTTCTACAGGGTAAGATGTACCTCTTCTAGCCTTGTCAAAATCCTATCACAATCATGAATATGGTTAGCTATAAATGTCCTGCAACCATCTTTGTCAAGCTCCTCATTCTTTTCATTGACTTCACATCCCTTGATAGGTACATCATTAAGAAATGGAAGAGTAAGTTATGGAATAAAATCCCTTAAGACTTTGTGCATAACATTTATCATATGGGCTACAAAGTTTGTTGCACCTTGTGGTAGAGTGCACATACAAACCAACCCAAGAGGTGTCTTCATTGTGGTAATGTATCGGCTTTCTAATGAAAGCTGAAATTGGTCATATCCTGAATATAGGTGGAGCCCCAAGAGGAATACCAAGGAAAAGGGAATTCTCTTGCAAGAAAATCTATCTTGTAACACCAACAAGCTTGTTTATCATGTTTCATATGATCACAATGAAGAAAAGAACACCAGGCACAACAAATCTTCATGCAGCATCATGTAGATCTCCCACGGATTTGATAGAAACAATCATATTCTTCAATATCTTCATAAAATCCATCAATGGAACAAAGAAAGCAAAGAAATACACCATCTTTGAATGGAAATACATCACATAGTATTCATCTTCAATATCTCCATAGTCTTCTCTCTCAATCTCTCATATACAATCACTTTGGTTGAGTAAAATTGGCTATCTCTGACTCTCTCTCTCTCTCTCCATCAATAATACATCATATCCTCACTACAATCTCTCAAAAATCACCCTCAATAATCCTTCTTAGGTTGTGGATACCCCTCCCAAGAGGTATGTCTGATATGAAGAGTCACCGGAGCCACTACAGTGTCCTTTCATAGCTCACTACTGTCACTTCACTCTAGTCTTTACTTAAGTCTTCAGCAGCTACTTCTTCCACTTCTTTCCAGCTCTTTTGCACTTGTATTCACCTCTTTTCAAGGCTAGAAAACTTTCCCAAGCTACACTCTCATCCATCAGAACACATACAGAAGCATACAGAACAGTCACAGAACAGTACCAGAACAGCTACAGTACAGAACAGAACAGAACAGAATAGAGACAGAGGCTCTACAGAAGACCTACAAAAGGTTACAGAAGATCATCAAAACCACATAACTCATACTTAAACCATTCCAAACTCTCACAAACTATTCAATAAACTTTCACAATATCTCAATCTTCATCAATCAATACTCCATCCCTCCTTACAGAAGACAATCAGAACAAAACAGAGCAAAACAGAGCAAACAGAAGGTATACAGAACCAATCAGAACATCACAGAACCACTAATAAACATCATGAACTTCCAAAACACAATCAATATCATCCAAAACACTCTCAAACCACTTCTAAACCAATCAATCATCTCATAAAATTAACCATTCAGCTCTCAAAAACAACAAAAATCAGCCAAAAAACAAGTCATTTCAACACTCAACATATCCCCACACTTAATAAGGAAGCGTCCTCGCGACCCAAGAAAAAGGGAATACAAGTTCAGGGAAAAGCTCAACTTTGATCGTCAAGATCTCTTAAAAAAGAATCCATCCACCACGACCCCAACTTAGAACCTGTTTCTGATATAAAAATACAAAGAAAGGAAAACCCTTTATACATTAACACTTCTTATCAAACTAAAAATCACAACAAATTTGTAAAGGATATAAGATTTTTCTTCTTCATCATCAGCATCAGCTTCAACTCTCCATCCACAATCCCATCACCACAATTCTCCAAAATGTAGCTCGCGCTCGAAATCCAATCCAATAGGAAACCACCACGCTCGTATGACATAAAGGAACTCACAACACAAACACTAATACACAACCATCTGAATGACTCCTTCAAAAAGAGAGATTTTCATTAAAAATCTTCCACCATACATTGGAAAGGTATCAATGAAGATGATCCCTCTTGAAAGATTGATGTTGTCGAAAACGATCTATAGACAATGATTCATCTACAAAGGTTTTGGGAGGATTTTGAAAAAACTGAAGACAGCACATCCTTTCCAACAGGACCAAGTATCTGCTAGGCAAACAAAGGGCATGAAAATACAATATATCCAGCTGTTGGGAATCAATGCTCACATTGACATTCATGCACAACTTTGGAATAGGCTTGGAATCATTATGAGAGTGCCTATGTATATACGCCAGGTACCAAGAAAAGTGAGCAACTAATCTCACTGAAGGATCTGTAGACTGTGAATACTGCTGAGCAAAATGAACATAGTTATGATAAGCTTGACTGGAAGCTGTCCATTCGCCTGGAATTACTGGCCAATTGATCTGAGGTCCTGTAAGGGAATCATCCGAACTCCATCCCCTTCTTCTAGAAATCTGATTATCAAACTCGTCACAGTCACTAACCAACTGAGGTGGTTGAGATATAGAAGTGTTAGGATAGGGTAGTGGAATAAGGAAGAGTGGATGAAGGGAGGGATATGCAAAATCATAAAAGGAAGAAAAAGTTAAAGAAGGAGTGGCAGAAATTTGGAGGGAATCACTAAGGAAGGGTGTTAATTGATAAATAGGAAATGTGGAGGATACATGAATGGATGGAGAAGGACAGGGTGGAGAAGGGGAAAATACCCTATCCTCAATAAAGGAACAATATGTAAAAATGGGAATTTGAGGGAAAGATGAAGGTTGGAAAAGAAGGGGAAAAATAGTTGTGGAATTAGATTGACAAAGGGAAAGATATATAGCATAGCGGTGAGCCATTTGTTGGTAATAGAGGAGGGTAGGAACAGAAGGTCCTAAGAGAGATCGTCGATGATAGGCATCAAAGAAGGAAGAATCAAACGGATTATGTTTTGAAAGATAGGCTAAGAGATCCATCCTCTGTTGATTAGTACTCGGGGCATAAGTAGGAGCTGTGTTTTGTCTTTGATTCAGGACCACAGAATCAATCATGGGATGCCAGGAATTATCATGACAATCAGCCACTTTGGAGGAGTAACCCTGGAACATGTCAGCTATGCGCAACTCCAAATGGTTGACATACAAAACAGCCTGTAAGACCACATCCCCCACATACCATGCCATATCCACCTCATCTGGAATTAACAAGTCTCCTCGTAGATACATGTATGACAACAACATGTTATCTGGCGTGACAGAATCTTCAAACACCATCCTTACTACCTCTGTCAACAACTCAGCAGACCAAGCCCCACTCCATCCATCCTCTAGAAGAGGTAAATCCATCGTGGAAAGCTTCATATAGAAGACCAACTTCTGTAAGTGGTAGTGGACAAGGTCTGGTGGAACATATTTCTGAAACTGCTCAAAGGTAGACCATAACAAGTCCATTCTGGACTGCAATCTTTCCACTTTATCTTAGAATAGAGGACACAAGGTAGCCTGTCTCTGAAGAGCAGCCAAGTCCTGCTGTGAAAGAGAAGGAATCAAGGGAACATTAGGGCTTGGAGGAATAGAGCGTGACTTTGCCAGTTGATCTTGCAACTGCTTGATTTGGGAGGCTTGGGATGCCACTGTGTCACTAGCAATCTGTAAAGCTGAAAGTTTGTCATCTAAGATAGCTTGAAACTCTTGCGCTTCTCTAGACATCCTCTCCTTCTCCTCTGAAAGGCTAGTAACCTGTGATTGAACCTCTAGTAGTTGGATCTTCAAAGAAGAGATCTCATCGCTTTGGGTGGCAACCAGTTGGGTTTGTTGTTCCATTTGCTTAAACAAATCTGCGAGGGTATCCTTAGCAGAAGCTAACTTGGATGTTGCCGTATGCAACTGGTCCTTAGACTGCATGAGTTCTTCATAAAAAGACGCGTACAGCTGTTGAACACAGGCTGTCACTGACAATTCAATGGAACTTTGAATGTCTTTACAGAGGAAATGAATTGCATCTCCTGAGACTGGACTGTTCAGGGAGGGAACTGATATGTCCAATGATCCTTCGCGATGTGCGCGGAACAGGTTATTACAAGTGAGATACCCAGGGAGTTCACTGCCAGAGGAAGCAGGAATAGGCACTGAAGGAAGTACTGAAGGAGCTTTATCCGCTACCCGCTTCAAGCATTTGTGCTGGATGACCAGGGGAGGCGGAGAATCATCATCCTTTATGTCAATGGGTTCTGACTCATCTGAAGGTGGAGGAGGAGGTACTGGATCAGATGGAGGAGGTGGAGGTACAATCTTCTGTAAACCTGAATAGGTCAAGAAGGCAGACAAATATGATCCATATGTGACATTGGTAACATTACCCATGGTGACTTTGACGAAATGTTGATCCATTTTAGTGAGGAGGTAAGCGCTCCAATCGATAGCAACGCCTTTCAACACCATCTTGGAAGCTGTAAAAAGCTCTTTGAACAAGTACTGGGATGGCGTTTTGGCAGGCATAAACCTGTCCTGGAGAAACTGACAGATCATCTTCCATACGGGATCAGTGATCATAGAAAAGGAAACTCCTGAAGAGTTGATCACCTTCTTAACATCCAACATTTCCCTTGTCTGCTTTTGCAACAGCTTCAGAATCTCGTCATTAGAGAAAAGCTGACGAGTGGTAACAAAAGGTTCACCTTTGGAGGGAAGAGACAGAGCCTTCCCTAGGCCTCGAGGTGTCAAAGTCATAGAAATTCTCTGGACTAGTCCTGTCTTCTTCCTGTAAGAGGCCAGAAACTCATCACATAACGACGGATCCTCGGGAAGCAACGGAAAGGAAGTGGCCACCAAAGCAGCGAGTCCCGCCTTCGTGAGAGGCTCAAAAGTAAGGAGAGAAGAGTAATCCCTACTAACTAAGGGGACGTACTGGATAGGGGGGAGGAGCATGAGAAGGCGCCATTCAGATGGTTACACACACACCACAAACACAGACAATCAAGGAGAATGCCTGCAAAGCAACAGACAAAAATCCAAGGATAAGAGAACAACCAAAACAATAAAACGTGACTCGACCAACTAACCCCAAGCAAACCACAACCTAGAAAAAAAATTCGACATGACCTTGAGACATATGCGACCGAAAGCTTCATGCTATGCAGCATGCAAACACCCAAATCCCCGTAGCAGGCAATAAAAGAAAAAATTGCATACCGTACCAATAACCGTAACACAGAAACTGAACCAAAATATAACAACAACCCACACATATCAAGACCACAACTTTGATAATCAGGTTTGACCATGGAGACATCTCCGAAGACTTCGCGTACCCATCCCACGAAACGAGTTCATTAAAAAAGGGAATTAAGTGTAGTGAGAGAAAAATTAATTTAATGAATGGTTCATTTTAATCAATTATTAAGAAATGGGTGAATTGTTATTAAGTGATAAACCTTATCAAGAAAACGGCGGTTCCTTCTTAAAATTTTAATTACCAATTATTAGGTGAAAACGGTGCTTTAATTCGAATCCCGGACTTCGATACCCAGACTGGGTCTCTAAATGCAAGTTCATTGATTACAAATTAAGGTGATGTGGAGCGCTTTTTTTGCCAGCGCGTGCTCATGTGACGGCTGGTTCATTTTAATTAAAAAGTAAAGTGCCTCTGTAGCGTACGTAGCACGTGCTCAGTGAACGGCGGGTTTATTTTAATTTAAAAAAAATATGTGTGTATATAGCACGAATGCGCGTGGAAATTGTGGGTGAATAAAGAGTTCATTTTAACAATTAATTTGTGATTAAGGGGGAAATGAAAATAAATAAAGCACATAAAAGAAATACCTGGAAGGGGTGTGTATGTAATGCCTAAATGCGCACGGAAGAGTCCCCCAAAAGAAGTGAATCCAGTAAAGGAAAAGTAAAGACCATTGACGAAACAACAAAGAGAACACCTTAGTGGATTTGGTGATTTTGAATGGAAGTTAAATTTGTTATTTCGAATGGGAGTGGGGTTATATTTTAGGTGTGTGTGTTTTGGTTTATAGTGTGGTTTCGTGTATTTATTTTTTTGTTTTTTAAAAATTTTAATTGATTATTATTTATGGTTTGTTTGTGTTTTGGTGGTTGTTTTTTTTTAAATAATAATAAGGAAATCTAGATATATAGCACATGAAGACGTGATGAAGGGAAAAATAAAAATTTAGCCATGGAGGAAATATCCACAATTTAGGGTATGAAAATAAGATGGGGATGTTTATGGTTAATTTTTGTTTGTTGGTTTTTTTGTTTTGAAAAAAAAATAGGGGTGCCATGTATGAAAATGTTTTAAAGTGAAAAATAAATGGAAAAAGGTCAAAGGGGGTGAGTGGAAATTTTTAGAATTTTTTCAAGAAATTTTTGGGTGGTTTTTACTAATTTTAAAGGAATTTTTTACATTTGTTGGTAATTTTTGGGATAAATTGGGAAATATTGAATTTTTAAAAATTTTGGGGGTGGAAATTTCCAGCTAACAAATTTTTAAAAATGGGCAAAAAGCGAAGGGAATTTGTAGAAATTTTTTTGAAATTTTATTGAGTAAAAATTAATTTATAAATTAATTAAATCAGTTAAAGCAGGAAAATCAGCTCAGTCTGGTAAGTAAGGTCAAATTAAGTCAGCTAAGTCCTGTTAGTTTATGTAAGTCATGTAAGTCTGGCTAAGTCAAGTCAGGTTAGTCAAAGGGAACTAGGTTAGTCTAGGTGAAGTCAGATAAGTCAGTTAGGGAGATTAAGTCAGTGAAGACTAACCTAAAGGGGGTTAGTTAAACTAAGTAGGGTTAGGGTTAGGGTTAGGGTTAGGGTTAGGGTGAGGGTTAGGGTTAGGGTTAGGGTTAGGGTGAGGGTTAGGGTGAGGGGTAGGGTTAGGGTTAGGGTTAGGGTTAGGGTTAGGGTTAGGATGACTAACCTAACTAGGGGTAGTGGAAACTAACCTAACTAGGGTTAGTTAGATTAGTTAATTAAGTTCATTAAGTTAGGTTAACTGAATAGAAAGTAGTGGAACTAACCAAATGGTCAGTTAGGAGGAGGGAGGAGGAGAAGATGGCGGTGCCTGGCGGCGGGCGGGCGGTGGCGACGTCGTTCGGCGGCGGCGGGTCGGCGATTCGGCGGCGTCGACAGCGACTGCGGGCGGCGCGGCGGCAACTTCCAAGCGGCGGCTCCTGCGAGACTGGCGGGTGCGGGGCAGCGGTTCGGCGGCGGCGGCGGCGTGGCGTCTGGACGCAGGCAGAAGGAGGAGGAGCGGGAGGAGCAAGGAGGGAGACGGCCCCAGATCCAGCGTGTGAGAGCGCGAGATTCGTCAAATGCCGCTGCAGGTCGAAGGAGGAAGAGGCGGAGCCCTCGAGACCGGCGTCGCCGCCGTAAGGCGTGATGGGGGAGAAGGAGGAGACGGGGCAGGGCAGGGAGGAGGAAGAAGGGAAGGTGGGGGAGGAAGAGGGAAGGAGGGGAGAGAAAGGACGGGAGCAGGCGAAGAGAAGGCGGGGGAAGGGGAAGGAGGGAGAAGATGGAGGGAAGAGGGAGGGGGGAAGGAGGGAGAAGATGGAGGGAAGAGTGAGGGGGGAAGGAGAGAGAAGGGGGGATGGGAGCCGGCAGCAGGTGGGGAGGAAGAAGGGGAGGGTGGAATCGGGGAGAGAGAAAGAGGGGAGAGGAAGAAGAAGAGAAAGAGAGAGGGAGAGAGAGAGGGAAAGGGTAGTTGGGAGGGGGGGGTCCGTTGGGGGAAAGGGAGGGTGAAAAAAATAAATAAAAAAATAAATTAATTAATTTTTAAAAAAGGAAAACAAAAGAAGAGGTGAGACGTCCCTGCGCGCGGGGCAGGGGTAAAAAAATTTGCGGTGACGAGAGAGAAAGGACGCCTGGATGCAGGAACGGAGCACGCGGACATGACTGGGCGTGTTAAGACGCGTAAAAGTGAAAAAAGACGCGTTCACGCGCGGGACGGAGCGCGTAAATACTCATAAAAATAAAGAAAATTTAATAACGCCCAATCCGGACGTCAAAACGAAATAGTGTAAAAACAAAAAGTGGGCAGGACGACAGGGGGAAAACAAAGAAAATATGTGATGGAGGTTCCGGGATGGGTAAAGGGCGGTCACGTGCAAAAAACACAAAAAACGCAAGTAAAAATTAATATCGGAAGATCCGTGCATCGGAATGAGGTGCAGAAAAAAGGAAAACTGTGCAAAAAGACCTGCCCGACAATCCTATCACATCAAAACATAGTTCCAATTGAGATAAGACGCATTCACGTGGAAAAACCCAAAAAATAAACCCAAAAATGGGATCAGAAATTAATATCGGACGAACCGTTCACCGGAATGACACGTAATAAGAAGGAAAAATCGCCGCAGGAAGGAGTGGCACAGGGCTATCACGTTAAACCATAGTTCCGGTGGAAGTAGGAGGGGTTCACATGCGAAAAACTCCAAAAAGACGCCCGAAAACACATTTAAAAATTAATAATAATAAATCCAAAAGTCGAAAGAGGGTGGAGGAAAAAGGAAAAAGGTGGGGGAAGGCACGAGGGACACGTCTGTCGAATCAAATTGGAATTCCGATGCAAATAGGGCAGGTTCACATGGAAAAAGGTCAAAAAGACGCACGAAAAGGTCTTATAAAATCGAAAAATTAATATTGGGCAAACCATGTAGCGGAATGACTCGGAGTAAAAATGGAAAATGTCAGGGGAAAAGTGGTTGTCAGGATATGATGTCAGATCACGGTTCCGAAGCAAGAAAAGCACGTTCATATGGAAAACGTACTAATTTGTGCAAAATGCTTCAAAAATTAATAACGCAAAAACCGTGCACCGGAACAGGGGTAGGTAAAAAGAAAAAATGGTCAATTCAGAGGGAGGAATAGGGCTATAAGGTTGGATGTGGACTTTGGTGAACGTAGGGTGCATTCACATGGCAGGACCTCAAAAGCAGGGAATGAAGGAAAACTGCAAGGGAACAGCCTGAAGGGTGGGTGAAAAATGAACGATCGGGTGGGAAGGGACCCCATCAGGGTAACAGCAAGTCATGGCATACATGCATGAGCAGGTTGAGGCATATGCAAAAGGATATATAATGTAGACGCGCAGGGACGCGTCCCCACACTTAAGCCTCAATGGATAGGGTTAACCGAGCAACAGGGACCTAGGACCACGCCACAGACCATCCACTAACGTCCCCACACTTAAAACATGACCGTCATGAAGAAACCAAAGTGGGAGGGTTAGAAAAACTTGGCCCATTTCGTCAAAAAGCAAGGTTGAGTGTCGATGGCACGTCCAGTGTTGTTGTCGGGTTCTGGAGATACCAAGGCATCTTCTCAGCACACGTTCGTCATGGCAGGGACCATGTGGCAGCACCCAGAGAGGTAGCTGATGGAAAGAATCGCATGAAATTTATCGATGATGAGGGATATTACACTCCACTCACAATCACTCAAATGAAATGAAATAACTGTCACTCGCCCCATGACTAATATCACTCGAGGAAGAATTATTAAAACCCATATCTCATACCTAGGTTAGGAATCAACAGGGGAATGGTGCAGAGGGAGTATGCCAGGGTGCACAGTTGATGGTGCATTAGTGCGTCCAACCCGTCTAGTATAAGTGCAAGGAGGAAGGCAAGGGAGCCTTATAGTGCAATATACAGAACAGGGTGACGTGTCTTATGATGACGGCAAAGACCCATCCCGTGGGTGCATAGGGAAACAGGAACATACCTGACTCCAAGTATCGTAACGTCCCTCAATCTCACCTCTCGGTAATTGATTAAAGAAACTCCAGTCACACGCAATCCACCCTCTGTCTCACGCTCTGTTGATAGATACAGGAGGGCAACCATATCCTGAAACCCGTTGATGTAATCCTCACGGTCACTTGTGCAAAGATTATATGCCTTGTGCGCATTTGATGGTGCAACGGTACATCCCTCCCTGTGCCGGCATACGGTGCGAGAAGGAAAGCCAGGGAGCCTTATAGTGCAGTGCACAGAACAAATTGTGCTTTGTGCATTGAGAGGCCCATCCCGTGCGTGCAACACTTCATTCACACTTCTCACCTCTCATTTGATTTGAAGGGAAAAGACTGGTCTCTCACCCCACCCTCTGTCTCACGCTCTGTTGATAATTATAGAGGGCAACCATACTCACTTCCCCATCCGGTTAGGATGAAAGCTCACGTCACTTGATTGTTTGTCAATGAAGATCGCGTCGTCAGTTGTTGAAGAGGCGTACCCAGGGAGGTAGCCATCAAATCGAACGTTGTGTTAGATAGGACATGTCGTCTGCGAGAGGACATGTAGACACTCTGCAGAAAGACCCAGGACACAGCGTACCAAGGGAGGTAGCTTCGGAATTGGATCCTAGGGGTATCAGTCAATGAATCCACTTTCTGGACTGCTGGGTGTTGCCACCTTTTTCACAGCCAGCTTCCCGTCCAAGGGTGTGTGCCACCTTTTCTTGGAATGAGGCCTACTATGACAGGGAATTGCTTCCTTTTCTCTCATAACAGATTTGTTTTTCTTATTATTTTTTGTTCTTTGTTTTTTTTTTCTTGTTTTCCCCTATTTCCGAGGGTGTTTCCACCTTTTCTCGAAGAATAGGTCGGCATGACAGGGACCTAAGTCCTTTTCTCCCATGACCGATATGTATATTTTTTTCCTTTTTTGTTTCTTTGTTTTTTTTCTTCGAATTAAGCAAGGGAATGGTAGAAAGACCATTTGTCAGAACCAACCTCGCCACTGTCGCTGGTGGAAAATAGAGGATAAGAGATCAAGGCTAGAAGGGGGGTTTGAGGGGACAGAGGGTTGCGTCCACTTCATCAGGAGTAACTGAAGAACGGCTATCAAAAGTAGCATCATAAGAAGTACAGTGCCGCGCCAATGAGGGAAAAGATCAAGTGATCGTAATTGTCAAGATCCCCAAGGAGGGAAGTACTTCTTCAAGCGATATCCATTGATCAGAAAGGGATCATTAGAGGCATCCATGGTCTGCACTTGGACAGAGCCATTAGGGTTGACGGCAAGTACCTTATAGGGGCCCATCCACCGCTGTTGGAGCTTGCCAGGAAACTTGCCAAATCGTGAATCATAGGCTAGGACCAAATCACCTTCTTTGAACTCCTTGTGCTTGATGAAGCTATCATGGTAAGCCTTGCGTCGAGCTTGCGTGACTTCCATGCACTGTAGAGCCATCCTACGAATTTCGTCCAAACATTCCAAGTGCAGGAGATGGCGTTGCAGTGAATCATCGTCCCCCAAACGCTCTTTGATAGCCACTCTCAAAGAATGTAATTCCAGTTCAACAGGGAAAACAGCTTCTGTACCATACACCAGCTGGAAAGGTGTCTGTCCTGTTGCTGCTTTATGGGAGGTTCTGTACGCCCAGAGGGCCTTTGTAAGTCGATCATCCCAATCACGATGATGTGCGGCAATCGTTCTTGTCAGAATCGAGCAGAGGATGCGATTGGTGACTTCGACTTGGCCGTTGGCTCTGGGGTAATAAGGAGTGGACTTGCGATGGCGGATCTTATACAACTCTATCAATTCTTCCATGACTTTATTAATGAAATGAGTGCCTCTATCACTTACCAGCTCTAAGGGACTGCCAAAACGGGTGATGATATTCTCATACATGAACAGGGCCAGGCTGTTACCATCGTCCCGCTTTAGGGCTTTAGCTTCACACCACTTTGTAACATAATCCGTACATACGAGGATGTATCGGTTCTGTTTCCTTCTGGTAGGAGGATCGATCGGATCTACGAAGTCGATGCCCCACTTCTCAAAAGGCTTCAAAGGAAGGATAGGTTGCAGTGGCATGGCACTTGTCTTGGTGGGTTTCCCCATTCTTTGACAAGCATCACATCTTTTACAGTAATCATAGACATCCTTATGAATGGTAGACCACCAATATCCTGCTAGTAGAGCCTTCCTGGCTATAGCTTCTCCTGCAAAGTGGCCTCCACATGGCTCGTCATGGCAAGCCTTCAGAACAATCCCAATCTCATTTCCTGCAACACATCTTCTGAGCACTTCATCTTTGCCTTTCTTGTACAGTGCGCCACCTAGCAGGGTGTAGGGGGCTGATTCTAACATGAGCTTCTTCCTTTCCCGACTAGAAATACCAGGAGGATACTATTGGGTTGCCAGCAGATTGGCAATGTCGGCATACCAGGGAGTTACAGTTTCTACCAAGAATAGGGAAGCATCAGGGAGGTCTGGGTCATCCTGCTCCTCGTCTGCAGTTTGTGGGATACGCGACAGATGATCAGCCAGAACATGGGAATGACCAGGCTTAGTAATCACCTCAAAGTCGAACTCCTGGAATAAAAAGAGCCATCTCATCATTCGTCCTTTCACATCTACTTTGTTCATCAGGAAGGATAGGGCCTCATGATCCACATAAAATTTAAAATGGGTGGATAGGAGGTAGTGGCGAAACTTCTCTAGGGCAAACACCATTGCCAAGCACTCAAGCTTTGTCACTGTATAGTTTCGTTCCCTATCAGTGACTTTTCTGCTTGCATAATAGATCGGTTGATCCAGCTTCGAGGAGCCCTTCTGGCAAAGGACAGCACCTAAGCCTTCAATTGATGCATCAGTGTGTACATGGAACTCTTTCGTCCAATCAGGAGGTTGCAGAATGGGTGCCTCAATTAGACACTGCTTCAGAGTGTGGAAGGCTTTGTCACATTCTTCCGTCCAAGTAAACTCTGCATCTTTCCTCAGAAGCTTGTGCAAGGAGGTTGTCTTTGTTGCAAAATGAGCTATGAACCTTCTGTAGTAACCCACATGGCCTAAGAATCCCCTCAACTGTTTGAGGTTGGTGGGTGTTGTCAGAGCTGCGATCTTTTCGATCTTTGCAGGGTCTGTTGATATCCCTTGTCCAGAGACAATGTGGCCCAACAGAACTCCAGAAGAGACCCCAAAGATGCATTTGTCGGGGTTGAGGGAAATCCCATACTCTCGGCATCGGTCAAAGCATTGTTCTAGGTGTTCCCAGTGTTCACAGATCAAACTATAGACACAGAAGTTATCCAAATATACCTCAATAAAGTCATGCAGATGATTTTGAAATGCAGCCATCATGACTCGTTGGAAAGTAGCAGGGGCATTGCAGAGCCCAAATGGCATCACTCGGTAAGCGTATGTCCCCCATTCTATGGTGAAGGTTGTTTTGGACTGGTCTTCTTCTGCTATCTGCACTTGGTTGTATCCGCTGAATCCATCCAGAAGGGAATAAAGCTCATGTCCTGCCACTGTGTCCAACAATTGGTCTGTGAAAGGGATAGGAAAGTGATCCTTCTTTGTTTTAGAATTGAGCTTTCGGAAGTCAACACATATTCGCAATTTGCCATTCTTCTTGGGTACAACCACGATGGGTGAAACCCATTCACTATTTGCCACTGGATAGATGAACTCGGCTTCCAGAAGCTTCAGCAGCTCCCCTTTCACCAATGTGGAATAATTCGGGTTCATTCGCCTCTGTCGTTTCCGTACTGGCTTGGCATCAGGCTCCAAGTCAATATGATGTTGACATATTGTGGGATCAATCCCCTTTAGGTCTTTGTAAGACCATGCAAACACGTCCAAATTTTCTTTCAACAAGTTGTACAAGGTTGACAACTCCTCTTCTGGGAGACTGCTACCCACCTTCAAGTGGCGTTCAGTGCCATCTGCATCCACAAAGGTTAACTGCCTTTCACCTTCTACTTCACAGATGAAGGTCCCATGGACTGCTTCTGGGGCGACTCCTTCAAGGGAGTGGTGTCCTCTTCTGATGTCCCACTAGAACCAACTTCTTCTTTTGGTGGAGTGGAGACTTAGGTTGCTCCTTAAGATGTTGTAATGGGATTAGGGCCATTTCGGGTTTGGTTTCAAAATTAATTACCTCTTGGCTTGAAGACTCCTCTTCTGAAGATGACACATCTAGGAACGTCACATAACAGGGACCCTCTGATGCCTGTTGGGTTGGTGAGACTGGCGCTTGTTGGCACGGTGCATCATCATCATCTTTCTTAGGCAAAGATGGGTTAGAACGGCATGAGCCACTGCTGAGAAACGGCTTGTTCTTCTTAATCCATTCCTTATAAAGGTTTTGCATATGAGAAGATCCATTTACCAGACCAAATGGTACCATCACCATTCTGTCCCATAGCATGAGTTCGTCTGCTTCTGAAGCTTCTGGAACTTCTTCTTCATATATATCCTCTTCGGGTGGAATAGACTCTTCCGTTTCACTTTCATAACCTTCTTCGTCCATATCATATCCATCCTCTTCTGTCTCTGCTTCTGCTTCTGCTTCTGTCTCTGTAGGAGCTCTGTAACAGAAGAACAGATTCTCTGTTTCCTCTCCTGCCTCTGTCTCTATCTCTGCTATGGCCATGTAACAGGGAGAGCAGTACATCTATGCTTCTATCTCACTGTCAAAAGTGATTTCAGAAGTCATTCCTGGTTCAGGCAGAAAGTATTCACCCATTGATAATGGCTTTGCATCTTTTGGAAGTCGGCTTACAATATCCACTATTAAGGAACGTGCCACTATTTTCTTAGGAAGGATCTGTTTGACAGCATCTTTGTCTGCTGATATTCCATCTGTAGCCTCATTAGGGGAGTCAGAAGATAATTCCAAGGAAGTGGATCCATGTCCTTTTTGAGAACCATACAGTTTCAGCACCACTTTATTGGGCCCTCTACCCAAGGTCAAGGTTCCTTTGAACCAATCCGTCCTTGCTCGGGCTTCAAAAAGCCACGGTCTGCCCAGTAACAGAGGATAGGATGTGCCATAAGAGTTTGGCTTCACCACCAGATAGGTTAGCCAATAATCCTTTCTAGCCACTGTAGTCTTCACATATGGGAGAATGCCCAAAGGCTTGATTCTACTCTGATCCGCCAGTCTGATGAGCCATTGGGTGGGTTGCACACCTTGTAGGCCTAGATCCTTCATTGTCACATCCGTCATAATGTTCACTGATGAACCACCATCAATCAGTGCATTTGCAATGAAGCAGCCTTCTATCCACACGCCAGTCTCTGGAGTACCCGGATCTAGAAAGGCGTTAGCTACGTCCACTTCTTTGACAGGCTCTGGAGCTTTGTTGGACTTTGTCACTGTTGAGGGAGCAATCCTTAAACCACGTCTTCTTGTCAGTATACTTTTGAACCTTTTTCGGCAACTGGGAGACAACATCAATAATTGTCGGAATGTGAGGTTTGGTTTAAAGGTATCTAGATCTCTAACCAGATCGTATTCCTTAATAGGATCCACTGGCTTCTCTAATCGGTTAGGGAATGGGGCAACACCCATTTTCATTTTCCCTCTTTCTTCCAATAGAGGCATCATGGGAACTTCTTTTGCCACTTGTGGCACTTTCTCCTCTTCTATCTCCTGGACCTCTGGTCCTGTCTCTGTAACTGTCTCTGTAACTCTCTGTGGCACTGTAGAGCTCTGTACGGCACTGTCAGGCTCTGTTCTGTTCTGTTCTTCTGGTGGAAGATTGAACTTCACTGTTCTGGCTGGAGGGTTATTTTCTTTCTGGATAGGTGGTTCATTCTGCTTTGCACGAGTGATGGCAGCAACGTCCAATTCCACTAAATCGGAGGTAGGCTCTTGGGCCTTGGCCAGACTATCAGTAGAACTGTTTTTCACTGGGGCTGGGCTTGGACAGTCCTTTGCAGTGTGGCCTTCTCCTTTGCATCGACTGCATAAGGGCTTGTAATCCACTAACCTTCGAGGATTTGGACAATTTGGTAAAATGTGTCCGTTTTCTCCGCATCTATAATACTCCACTTCTGATCTCTGCAGACTGTCTTCCTCTATAACTTTGAGAGGAAAATCTTCTAGGTCCGAAATTAGGACCAAACTCTCTAGGCTTGGGTCCAATATCCTGTGTTGTCATTTTGGATTCCAGCAAGTTGAATCTTGCATCTTCTTCCTTCCTTCTCCTATCATGCATCTCTTTCAAAGAGCAAATGTCCTCTGTATGGTTCTTCCGCAAACAGTAGGAACAGAAGGCTCCAGGAATGGTTGGTTTGCGTGTACATTCAGTGGCTAAATGGCCTGCTTGATGACACTTACCACACAAAGTATTTAATCGCATCACATCTCTTCCTACTCCTGCAATGTTGGATATGCTAGCGGTATTCACTTTCAGCGTCTGTAGCTGCTCTGTAATTACATCCATCAACTCCTTTTTGATGTTTGCAACTGAGTTGGATAAGTAATCCTTCAAGCTTTCTCCTCCGGACGTACTGGCAGGAGGGTTTTGAGGAGTCTCTGTAATCACTGCATAAACGGGTTGGGCTGGTACAGAGGGGTCTCTGTTCTGGTTCTGATTCAGAGCTCCTGTTTGAACTGTTGGCTGTTGGCTCTAGTTGGTAGGATTTCACTGTTGCTGCTGATTTGACATGGAGGAAATTGGTTGGGACCATTGTTATTGTGGTTGAACCATCATGTGAGGCATGGATTGTGGCCACTATGGATTTGGTGCACTGTACTGTGATACTGGAGGCATCTGTTGGTAAGGGTAAGGGACAGTCCCTGGGACTGCATTTGGTGGGTACATCATTCCTGGCATCAGAGGAGGTAGGACTCCTCTTCCTGTATTCATCGCTAATCTAGCTTCCACTTCATCGTACAGCCTTGCACCTTCTGTTGTAGCTTGCAGGGTGGCTGGTCTTTGCAGCTCCATAAACTTACGGACTTCTGGTTGTAATCCTCTGAGAAACACCCCCTTCTGGATGCCATAATCTAGATTATGGTTAGTCCATCTCTTCAGGATGGATTCCATTCGTGAGACATAAGCTTCCACTCTTTCTCCAGAAGACTGACTTAGGTTCATAAATTCCTCTCGCATCCGCTCTTTAAAACCTTCACGCCTGAATTTAGTGAGGAAGGCCAACTTCAGGTCGTCCCATGTGCCAAAAGTTCCTGCTGCTTGTCTCTCATACCACTGAAACGCCACGCCCTTGAAAGTGGCGGGGAATATTGCTAACCAATGCTCAGGGGTTCTGGCATTGTTAGCCACACATGCTACCATAAACTCTGCTACATGAAGATCGGGGTCTTCATTGTACTCTCCCTTAAAAACTGGAAATGGGACTACATTCGCTGGCCTGTCATCAATATTTCCAGGACAGATCTGGCTTGGAAGTGGACCTCCAGCAGGAGGAGGAAGGGCTTGATGTGCCATTGGGACTTCTATAAATAGTTCCGCAAGGGCGTCAAAGGCGGCTTCTGCTGCGAGCTCGTTCTCAGCCTTGATTTTTGCTTTCTCTCTTCTCACGTACCTCTGGACTCGTTCTAACGCTTGCCTCTTTATTGCGTCATTCATCAGGGGGTTGGCTCCACTATGTTGTTAGTGCTCCACAGAGGGTTAACAGAAGGCTTCAGTCTCTGGAGGACTCTCTTGCCAACATTTCTTTTACTTCTTTCTTTTCAACATCCCTGAATTCTGCTTTCATGCCACTGCACAGAGGAAGGTATTCGGTTCTGAAGATGTCAAAATGCATCCGTCTAAGCATTGTGGTGGTGCCATCATCATAGTAATGCCAACTTCTGATGGTTTCAACAGTGTATGTTGTGAAAAACACTCTGTCTACCAACTTCTAGTGGGTTGCTAATAATTGAACAAACAGAAGATTATCAGTACACCAAGCATCCCATGTATCTTGCTGTTGAGCATCCACGAACAAATTCCAACTCTTTTCCTTCTTGTCTTTGTGAACCTCTATAGACCAAGACTCTTGAAGCTTCTTCACAATCTCCCACTTGATGTTGTCTGGAAACTTCTCAATGAATGCCAACTCTTCCATGTATGGTCATTCTCTCTGTTTCTACTTTTCAGTTTGTCCCCAAACAGTTTGCCACCAAGATGCAAGTTTCTGTTGCTTCAATAGGAAGAGGAAACTGTCCCCCACATAGAGCATGCATCATGATGGTGATGTGTTTCCGCCATTGTGGGATGAACTTCTTGTGGAAAGTGGCTCTGATTATGAAAAATTCCAACTCTTCAGTGGAAGAAGGAACTTTACAAACATCCATTGAATTCTTCTCTTCTTGGCAATGCAAATTCCTTCATTTTCAGCCTCTTCTGGTGCTTGTTGCTGGCAAGTTTCCCCGGCTGCGCACCAAAAACATGGAGCCCCAAGAGGAACACCAAGGAAAAGGGAATTCTCTTGCAAGAAAATCTATCTTGTAACACCAACAAGCTTGTTTATCATGTTTCATATGATCACAATGAAGAAAAGAACACCAGGCACAACAAATCTTCATGCAGCATCATGTAGATCTCCCACGGATTTGATAGAATCAATCATATTCTTCAATATCTTCATAAAATCCATCAATGGAACAAATAAAGCAAAGAAATACACCATCTTTGAATGGAAATACATCACATAGTATTCATCTTCAATATCTCCATAGTCTTCTCTCTCAATCTCTCATATACAATCACATTGGTTGAGTAAAATTGGCTATCTCTGACTCTCTCTCTCTCTCTCTCCATCAATAATACATCATATCCTCACTACAATCTCTCAAAAATCACCCTCAATAATCCTTCTTAGGTCGTGGATACCCCTCCCAAGAGGTATGTCTGATATGAAGAGTCACCAGAGCCACTACAGTGTTCTTTCATAGCTCACTACTGTCACTTCACTCTAGTCTTCACTTGAGTCTTCAGCAGCTACTTCTTCCACTTCTTTCAGCTCTTTTGCACTTGTATTCACCTCTTTCCAAGGCTAGAAAACTTTTTCAAGCTACATTCTCATCCATCAGAACACATACAGAAGCATACAGAACAGCCACAGAACAGTACCAGAACAGCTACAGTACAGAACAGAACAGAGACAGAGGCTCTACAGAAGACCTACAGAAGGTTACATAAGATCATCAAAACCACATAACTCATACTTAAACCATTCCAAACTCTCACAAACTATTCAATAAACTTTCACAATATCTCAATCTTCATCAATCAATACTCCATCCCTCCTTACAGAAGACAATCAAAACAAAACAGAGCAAAACAGAGCAAAACAGAAGGTATACAGAACCAATCAGAACATCACAGAACCACTAATAAATATCATGAACTTCCAAAACACAATCAATATCATCCAAAACACTCTCAAACCACTTCTAAACCAGTCGATCATCTCATAAAATCAACCATTCAGCTCTCAAAAACAACAAAAATCAGCCAAAAAACAAGTCATTTCAACACTCAACAATAGGTCGCCCATAGAATAAATTGCTCTACCTGCAAAAGCTTAAGCAAACTCATCAACAATTGTACTTGAACCAACATTTTGGATTGTGACACGATTGAGAGGCTATAGATCTTGAATGAATCGTAAAGACCCATTTTTCTTAGGCACAATAAACCATAAGTTTGAGTAAGATGCTGAAGAAGGTTCCAAAATCTTCATTCTGATCTTTTCATTTAGAAGTTCTAGTAATTTGGGCAAATGCACCCTTGGAACAGGAATAGGTTTGAGGTTCCAAGGTACATGTGGAACTGTAAAAATGACCATACGAGCCACAATATTTGGATCCACACAACCTATTTCACTTGGCTGAAATGTGAGAGCGAAGTTTTGATGCCAAGAAGTGCTTAAAAATAGCCAAAATTTACAAATATCAAGGAAAAAATATTCAACGTCGAAGGCGGTAGCTCCAGCTAGGACGATTTTAAGCGTCAAGTGCTTAAAAGGTGCCCTAGCGACACTTGTTGATTTTTGATAATTTTTCAGACTGACGTGCGGGTTGTCAGGAGTTACCACCCAATGCGAGACGTCAAGTCGGATGCACAGAAATTTACAGCACTCAATTTGGACATCGGACGGGGAAATGGCCACAAAATGGTCAAGATATGAAAAGGTGGACACTTGGGAGGCCAAAATTGGGCATGCCTTTTGAGTTTGGACCCTCCCCCCCAAAATTTTATGCACCTCTAGATCAAAAAACGTGGAGAGAGAAGGAAGATATGGCGTGATCAAGAAACGGCACATTTTTCGTGCTCTCTCCTCTCTCACCATGATTGTGGGCTGTGAATACCCTATGGAACAGACATTGGGGCTGATCTTCTCCTTCTTGGCCGATCTTATCGCCGTGCTTCGCCCGTCAAATGGTGGCTTGGATGAAGATCTCTGATTTTAGTCTTTCTCTCTCCTCTCTCTCTCTCCCTTAAGGGGCTATTCTTGTGTGGAAGAAGACAATGAAGAATGATGGAGGAAAGCTTATACGGATGAGACCGGATTGCTTCCGGATGGATGAAGACATGAAGAGTGCTGTTCTTGAAGATGCTGAGCATTAAACGCATGCTGGAAATCAATCATGTAATCAAGACTAAGAAATCGAGACCTAAAAATAAGCGGTAATGCTATTTTTTATAAAGAAAAATGATTTTTTAATGCTATTTGCTTTATGAAACCTTGTTCATATGGGATGAAAGTTCATTATGATATTGTTTGCCATGAGTTTCAACTGTTTGCAACCTGAAAATCAAAAAATATAAGGTTACATGGCCAGAATTAGTATCAAAATACATGAACACACGCGTTTTAAGGGTAAAATTAGATTTTTTGCTATATAAATGAGAAATATGATATGTCACACCAACTAAATCTGAGTTTTTGCTGTCAATGAACCTAAGGGCCACAGCCCACAATCAATTTTCATTTTTTGTCATTATTTATTAAATAAAAATATGGAAATTTTGCCAAAAAATGGAGAAAATGGGTTTAAAATTAAGGAAAAATAAAAAATGGACTGAGAAAAATTAGAAAAAATTATATCTATGTTTGTGCAATGTATAATGATAGCAAAGCACGAGGTTGGCCTCGGTTTGTCCCCGTTTCTATGTTTTGTGTGTATTTATCATTCTTTTAAAAAGGGAAAAATGCATAGAAACCCTATCTAACTGATCAATGATGCAAAATGCTAAGAGTTAGATGAAAAGGGGTTGAAACATTGAAAGATAAATAAAAGATTTGATTTATGCATTGCACTTGGCGTATAGGAACCGGTTTAAATAAAGAGGATGGGATGCCGAGCATATGGCTCGGTGCCTCCTTTCAACACAGCACGCGTTAGTGAAATTCATGGAAAGAATCCTTTATGCACTATGCACGATGCTGATTTTTCTTTTGTCTGAGCACATAGCCATACACAATTTGCATTAAGCATAATAATTAAAAGGTATCAGAAAGATCTCTTGGATGCATGGCACCTGTCTTCCTTAGGTTGAGACCAACGATGAGTATGAGAGGACGTCCCAAGCTATAGGTTAGTCGTTGGGTGCTAAGGGAAAGTTGTAGTGAGGAATGGTATATCCTAGAATGTAAAATATTGGTACCTTGAGAGGAGTTTGTGCTTGTATGTGTTATATGTTTAGCAGCGCATCAAAGGGCCAATCCCTGCGATGTAGGAGAGCTGCAATGGAGCTCCGACTATTAGTCGGTGGAGTGCCTCCTATATGTGCATGACGAGGCATTATGCCTAAGTACTTTGGGATCTCCCTTTGAGGAGTTTAAGGAAAATGTTGGACTATAAACTATAAATGCATAGATTAAGCTTTAGGGCAGTTTGTCATTTAGCATTAGATTAACGCTCCTGGTCCGCAAGGCGGGGGGGTGTTTGTGTGTCATGAGCATGAGGTCCGGCTAGTGCCATAGCCAGTGCCGGCCCATTTCAGGTCCCATCAAAATGCAAAAGCTTTTCCATGTTTCATTAGCATTTGCATAAAAGAGTGTTTTTCAAGTGACGAAAGGAAAGAAATTTCACATATTTTGAGCTCTTTTGTACTTTCAGATGTGAACTTGTGACCAATATTGGAAGGATCATGAAGACTTGGCTGATTTGCTGTCCTATCAGTCAACCCTTTACTTTTAGGAGACAGTGGGACTGCCACAGGCTTGACTTTTTTTTATCCATTGTCTTGTATTTTTGTCTCCACTTGTGCTTCAACCTTGTTGAGTAAACCAATGTCTTCCTGCTCAACAAATTCTGGAATTGTTTGATAAAAATCCAATGTACATACTTCTATGGACTGATTTTCAACCTAATTTTCTATATGAGCAGCTGTATATATTTCATCCAATGTGTCAGTTGTAATCATTTAAAAAAAATCCGAAATATCTTCATTTTCAGCCATTATATCATAAGTTTTTAGCTCCCTTTTGACATGACATAAGCATTTTCTTTAAGCTTTAGTCATGGCTCAAAGAGACTTATAACAACCCATACTATTGGCTGTACATACATACATATTTGCTAAAGACAGTTTTTGTAGCATAAGGAGGTTCAATCTTTTTACATGACGCACTACCATAGCCTCCTTTTATAGTAGTGCATCCCGAAAACCCTTGAATTCTCGAGCATTAGAATGCATAGGATAATCACGCAGTCGATCTCTGTTTCGATGATGGTTAACACACACAGTAAGAAATTGGACAGCTCATTCATTATCCTTGCTTTGGATTCGAGCATAGGAAGAACCATCATCAAGAGCTTTTGTTTTCAAGCGGGCTTTAGAAATGTAAGGTTGCCCAAGAATGATAGGGTAACTACAAGAGTCTTGAACAAAAAAGTAAAAATTATCTTTTATGTCTCCAATAGTTACCTATACATTAGGACATACAGCATATAACTCTTCAGAAGAGTTGTTTGCAGCTCTCATTCGCCATCTTGGATCAACATCTATGGGCCATCCACCACTTTCATAGAGACTCCTTGCCATGACGTTTATCTCTGAGCCATGGTTTAAGAGTGCAATACATGGTGTTTCTTTTTCTCCAATTTTGACGACTGTCTCTATTTTTGCTATTGCCCAATCCGTACGGGAGTAGTGACTACTTGGAATGAACCGAGCCTCTTTCTTCTTATGCATGTGCTGTAGATGGCCTTCTTTTTGAGAGGTGGGCTGCCCAACTGGTTTGGACCAGCCGACCATTATATTTTCAGCTTTCACTTCTTTAATTTTTACATTCATGCTTTCTTTATCTTCAGCTTCAATTACTGCAATTAATTCTTTAACTACTTCAAGATGAATTCCTTGTGAAGTTAGCTTCTCTTCATTTTGCACAAAAACTCAAAGAACTTGCAAAAAAGCATGCACTGTTTCTTCAGCTTCATCACAAACATATTTTCTTTTCCTTTTGATTACATTAATAATTACATCATGGAATTCACGTTTGGCAATTCCAAGAATTTCACCTAAGGTAAATTCAATTTTTCTTCCTAGAATTCGTTCTTCTAGGACTCGTTTGAGATCGGTTGCAGATTCTATGTCACACTGCAATTTGTAGTATGGTTGCTTGCCTTTCTTCTTTCCTTCGGTTTTCTTTGTTTGTGGCGCATGTTCCATCTCTTGATCCGGGGTTATATTTTCAGCAAGCTTTGGTTGTTCAGGCGTTCTTCTAGTTACTCATTTTGGAGGGCCAGAAGAAGAAGGCCCTGGTACATCTTCTCATCTTCTTTTTTCTTCAATCAAGACTTTTTTATGATTGATGTCAGCCAAATGTGCAAAGGCAAAAAAAGAATCTACCAGTTCTTTCCAACCAGTTATTCCTCAAATGTACTGACTGGCGTTAGCCAAATCTTCTTTGGCTGCTTTACCATGTTCCATTTGATCTAGTGTCTGCATCCATACTTTAGATTGCACATTAGCTTTACATGCTTTCAAACTTGATTTAGTTGGCACAATTTGCAGCCCATAGGTAGCTGCATCAATTGTTGCGTAGGCATTCATTACAGCTAAATCTTCTAATCTTTTCTTCATTCCACCATTGCCAAAATTTGGTTCTAGTGGAAGACCAATTTTAGTTGTATGAATTTTTCTGTCTTTCCAAAAGATGAGCTTCTGTGCTTCAGCCTCATGGAAGGTAGAACACTTCCTCTTGTCATGTTGTTGGCTACCGCACCAAATACAACGCCTCTTAAAGCCTTTTCTCATGGGTCTTTGAGTTGATGATTGTCCTCGTTCTTCAACTTTGACATCCAGCTTCTCCACCTTGAAACTAATTTCTGTAAGATTCAGATGAAGATTACACATGCTTTTAATGAGTTCATCCATTATATCATTTTTAGAAGGAATAGAAGAAGAAAGAGTTGGTTGATTAGTCAAAGGAATAGGGGATTTTGAAGGTGAAACAAGCTCCATCAATGGAGTAGTTAAAGTTGAAGTAGAGCCCAATCTTAGTCGTATCCACTCTCTTCGAGTAATCATATTAACTACATCAGTAATATATGTCCATGCAGTCTTGACTCCTGATTCAGAGGTAGCATCTTCTAGCCGATCAGCAAGCTTTTCTTGTAGAATGGGATTTGCAGTCTTAAGTAATAATTCAATCTTTTGACCTTCCATACTTTATTGGTCTTCAGCATTAAGTTGTTAAAATTTACTTTCAAACTCATGGTATAAAGAAGTTGCAACTAAACCTTTGTTGGGTTTCTCAACCCAATCAATGAAACTTTTCTTTGTCATTAGGCCATAGTCTTCTACGAAGAATTCTTTGCGTAGGGCTTTTTTGAATGCAGCCCAATCCGCATCTTGCTGAAAAAGGCCATGGATTCTTTCTTGAAGACCATGCTTGGCTAGTCTGGCAAAATAACAGCTCCATGCATGTTGTGGTACACCAAAGAAGAGCATTTTTTCAACATATAAGCGAATAAAAACATAGACATTTTGACCATTAAATTGCTTTAATTCACACCCAACGTCCTCTAGGGCCTTGATAGCTGTTAAATCAATCTTCTCTTCACCTTACCTTTGTTGTTGTTGTTGTAACATTTGGATTTGTTATTGTTGAGTCTGCTGCAGTATGTGCACCAATTGTTGTAGAGTATCTCCTGAAGAATCCCCCATCTTGGAGTTCTCTTACATCGACATTCACGTTGGGTTTACCAATGTTGCAACGCGTAGGGTTGAAGGTCACCACATGGGTTTGGCAAGAGAAGAATGTATGGGGGTTCAAGAGCTTTTACTCCGAAGATGGTAGAGATAAGAGAAGGGTTGAAGGTTTGAAGCCAAGTTCTTGAAGATAAGAGACAGTAGAGTAAAGGTAGATTTAGGGAGAGGAGTAGACGGAAGAGAAGGGGTTTGAGGAGATTGAAGATGTAGAAGAATACTCCCAAAAAGAATTAGAAAATATAGAAGAATGCTAATAGAGATGAAGCTTGTCAGTTTCTTTCAGCATTATGAGAAAATATAACTCTAATAGACAAAAACGTGTACAAAGTAATACCTTTCTCAATGCTGCTCAGATCACCAATCTAATGCCTCCATTAGCTCCGAAAGGGGGGTTAAATTGCAGGACACCTATCCAAAATTCAACCAGATCACTCCTTCTTCATCTCCCACTTCGAAGTACTGTTCATTGCCTAAAAACAATGATTACGCGTCGCGTGATTTCGTCAATATCTCTTTTTACGTAAAATCCTCTCAAATTGGTTGAAAGCTACATGCTTTCTTTTACATGTCATCCTAATCTAGAAGTTCTCTATAGTTTTATGGATTTTTACAAGAGATAATATCTAGAATATAAAAAATTGACTAAAAACTTGTCCTAAAAAAATTTAATATTTTGAACCATGGACATTAACACTAATGCCTAAAGTGGCATTGACTCTCTAAATCTAAAAGGAAGCCACACTCTAGATTTTTTTATACGGTGTGCGCATAGCGGTACGACACCGTATGTACCTAGGATGAGCAATGATGCATATCAATGATCTAATTCTCTTCTTCATCTTTCACGTTACGTACTTCTATCGAGAGAACGCTCTTTCTTCTCTCAAGCACTATAATCTAGCCAATAGATGTAAATAAGTATGTGTTAAGCCCTAAACAATAAGTATTTTAAGAATGACTAGGAATCACCAGTATACTGTATAAATTAACTATGACATTAAGCGATATTTACACTTTTGTAACCAGACACAAACATCAATATCAAAATATATGTATGAATGTATGTATGCATGCATACATGTGTATGTGTGTGTGTGTGTGTGTGTGTGTGTAACATAAAGTCCTCAATTTCAATGTGTCACTTGTATCATACCATCTACATGAAATAGAATGGAAAGAATAGTACAAGAGTACTTTGAGGATTTCTCAAAAAGAACTTTCATTATAATGAACAGAGTCTGATTAGACTCAATACATTGCATATATATGGGTATTACAATGTACTTGTTACAAGGATGGTAACCACATGGAATGCAAATCTGAATAGGCATTTTGGATTGACACATGAGATATTCTATGGCTCAGCACATTGTGCCTTATATAGAGGATATGATACAAGAGTTACATAAATTGTAGCCAAATTGAATGGAGATCTAAATGGACATGTAGAACTGTCACATCAAATGATTTCTAAACCTAGACTTCTAGTAGATCCATGTCATTCAGGACAAATGAGTTTCTCATCACAACAAAATTATCAATCGAGAGTTATGTGCTTTACCTAAATCTTACCCAACATTTGCATGTTAAAGAAAGATAGCGCTTCAATGACAACCACAATAAATAATCATTAATATGAATTCTCACAACATAAAAGAGGGAAAATATACCTATAAGATATAATATATGTACTGCTTTGTTGATTATTATAACAACAATTGATTCTAAAATTATGATATTCAAAATATATTGAAAATCATAGATATGAGAAAACAATGACAAAATTATTCAAATGATGAATCCATCTTAACTAAAGATAACTAGTCAGTTACATGAATTGAAGTAACACAAAATAGGCACATAAGTTTACCTATAAGCTAACTTGCTAAAGATGAGATTGAATCATTGCTCAATCAAAACCCATTGCATATGATAGACAAAAGAAAACATCAATCCCAAAAAATAAAAAAATAACTAATCAAATGCATAAATTTTGGCACCACAAAGTATAGCAAATTAACCTGTAAATTGAGCTATCAAATCCTTGCTCTACCTTGTGTTAGAACTAGCATCAAATCCTACTATAAAGATAGTAGAAAAGGAAAACATAGAGAGGAAGAAAGAGAGTGTGTGTGAGTGGGTGAGTGAGAGAAAGTGTAGATAGTGGCAAGAGTTAGAATTGATATGAAGGTATACTAAGAAACAATAGAAAAGAAGAGAGAGAGAGAGAGAGAGAGAGAGAGAGAGAGAGAGAGAGAGAGAGAGAGAGAGAGAGAGAGAGAGAGAGAGAGAGAGAGAGAGAGATAAGCATTGATATAATCTAGCCCAAAATAATATCTGCAATAAAACGGAACAAGGGTTAGAACTAGCATCATGTTGTATTGAAAATATAGAAAAAAAGGAATATGAGAGAAAGAGAGAGTTTTGAGCACACCTATTGCAAGCATACTTGTGTGAAAATGCTACAACTCAGTTGTACACAAAATAGTCAAACGTGCATTGTATGCACAGCTGGATGGTTCTTCCATGAAGAAAAGGAAATATTCAAAAGCCCTGCTTAATATGTGTAGTGGCAAATGGAGTGGACATGCTTTGGGAAATAGTTATGTTTGGACAAAAATATTTTTGGCTACTTTGGAAGACCTTCCAATGGGAAGAAATCAATCCAATGTTGGCCATAGCCTATGGTGTGAGAGACAAATTCTTTGCCCTTTACAATGACGTGGAGAATGTGATTCAGTTCAAGACCATTAAGAGGTCACTTGCTTAATACACCGATGACTACTATGGCCTATTTCTTGGGTTGATGCTCAAGGTGTTCACTATGTGTAAACACTCTATATCACACGCATTCAAAGTCTATTTAAAAATACAATTGTATGAATTTTTTTAAAATAAAACACACCCTTTTCTATTCAATTTGTAAATGGCCCCTTTACATGGCACTCTTCTGTATATAATAAATGTATAAAACTAGTATTTAAAAATTTCTATTTTTTTGAACCCATGTAATATGCTTATATATTTTAAGTGATCCTCCTTGAGGGTTGATGGAGCACGTGTAAATGATGCAAAGAGAGGTTGGGGAGTTTAAGTTGTTCCTAGGGAAATTGACAAGTCTATTGGCAAGAATAACTAGAAAGCCGTGCACATCAGTTGTTACACATTAGATACTCCTTGCTAGATGATTGTACAGACAAGATGACGAGATAGGAAATGTGCTTGATTTCGTGAGAATCCTGCAGCAGAATGCCTCTGGTCTCAATGACATACACGGAACACCTGAAACCAATATGCAATGAAAGGAGGATCGAGACCTAACAGTCATACATATCACTACTGGAGGTAAACAGAAATACACCCTCTTGATTCCATCGCTCTCTAGCTAGCTTGAGCTCTGAAGCATAGTGTGAACTTCCAGATGGAGGTGTATAAAATATTAAATAAGGAAAGCGGTCCTCAGACATGCTGCCTTTAACAACTAGGGATATTCCTAGTGATTGCTGCTCATGATGATGTGCTATGATAATTGTTTCACCAACAACAGAAGAACTGGGATACTCTTTCATCCACAATCCTGCAACTAGCCTTCCTAAGACCCCAGGTCCAATTACAAGTAAATCATTCATTGTGGGTGTAGCAAAATGTTGTCCTTCTTGAGTCTCTGGGACTGCTCTCATTGGTGATGCCATGATGCATTTTGGGTCATACGGACAACGTTTGGGATCCGAATTGGATGTTTCTTGTTGGAAACTAAATGTATGACATGTTGGCATCATGGATGGATGTATATGACATATTTTGGACACATGTATGACAATCATATTGCTAGAAGCTATTTTTACATGCATTTTTGGACTATTTTTTATGTTTTTTTGTCTCAGATTGGACCATTGATGTTCCGGATTGGGGCATACTACTGAATATCATTTGTGGACAGTTTGTATTGTTGTTTTTTTTTCTAAATTTGCAGCATCCATAATGTCTGACACGGCACAGATCACTCAGATTGTGGGAGACAAATTGACCAAAGACAATTATAGTGTTTGGTCTTACAGGATGGAGAATTTTTTGATGGGTAGAGGTCTATGGGACCTCATAACATGTGATGATGAATATCCAGAAGTTCCTCAACATCCAACTGAAGAGAAAAAGAGAGCGTACAAGGATTGGACAGGGAAGAAAATGAAGGTTTTGCATTGGATCTCCATATGTATTTCAGAAACATTGATTTCTCATATAAAAAAGGCAAGTACTTGTAATGAGGCATGGGAAATCATAGAAAAAATGTACGGAACATGTACAGAGGCTCGTAAGTTACAACTCAAGTAGAGATTACATGGTGCATGGAGAGGCAATCGTAGTATCAGTGACTATGTGGCAGAAATCAAGCAAATTGTAGAAGACCTTGCATCCATTAATGCACCTGTTGATGATGATGATTTAGTGTCAATGACACTAAATGGACTTGGAACAACTTTCAAATGTTTGGATACCTCTATTTCAGTTAGAGGAGGCTCTATGCCTGACTTTGAGGAGCTTATTGGATTGCTACTTACAGAAGAAATCAAGTTGGGATTGAATGCATCTAGCAGTGGCAAAAATGCAAGTGGAGACAGTGTTTTCTATCACCAAAGAGGTCACGGCAGCTCATCTAGAGCTAGAGGCTCTTTACTTGGTCGTAGTAATTATGGTTTTGCTTGTGGAAGAGGTAACTTTGGTCATGGTGACTTCATGCATAGAGGCAGGGGGAGATCTTTCCCTAGAGGTAGAGGATGGTCTAGTCCTTCTTCACAGAGAGATGGCACTTGTCATTATTGTGTGGGCAGTTTGGTCACTTTGAGAGGGATTGTTATCAAAAATAGAATGCCATGTCTAGGGGTCGTGGAAGGACACAATATGGCCACTATGCAGGCACTTATGGTGGTACAGGTTATGGACCTAGAGGTGGATTGCCTAGAGGTCACCTATTTTCCATGGAGCATGTGCTTGGAAGCATGACTTACCCTCTTTGTGAGAATGACTGGTTTTTGGATTCAGAAGCTACAAACCACATGACTCATCATGCTGAGTGGTTTGATAGCAAGGAGGAAATGCAGAATGAGGAATATGTTGCCATTGGTGATGATACTTTACATAAAATTACTCATATCGGTAGTATGCCACTTGTTACTAAAGATGGGATTGAGAACAAGCTTGGTGATGTACTTTATGTGCCCACAATAACTAAGAACTTAGCATTGGTTGGTTAAATGACAGATCAAGGATTGCAGGTGAGATTCAATAAGTTTGGATGTTTCATTGAAGAGTTCCATAATGGGAGAACAAGCAGGTTGATTGCTCATGGTAGAAAGAAAGGGAGATTATTTGCTTTGGATGCAGGTACTCCAGTGATTCAAAATTCTATGTATATTGAGAGAGGACATGGGCAAGATAAGGATGTGGAATTATGGCATAGAAGGATTGGTCATGTCAATTTACAAAGATTGAAGCAAATGCAATCGAAACAAATAGTCCGTGGTCTACCGCATTTTGGATATGTGAATTTTGATCATGTATGTGAGGCTTGTCAATTTGGCAAGCAGTACAGATTGCCATTTCCAAAGAGGGGGAGAATAAGCAGCTATCCTTTGGAAATAATACACTCAGATATTTGGGGCCCATGTCAAAATGTTTCCATGAGCGGAAGATGTAGATTCTATATCACTTTCATTGATGATTTTAGCAGAATGACTTGGGTGTACTTTATGCAGCATAAAAGTGAAGCATTTGAAAAGTTCTTGAAATTTAAATCTATGGCTAAAAAGCAGTTTGAATGCTACATAAAATGTTTGAGGTTAGATAATGGTGGAGAGTACATGTTATATGAGTTTTGTGACTTCTCGACAGATCATGGTATCAAAAGGCAATTGACATGCAGGTACACACCTCAGCGAAATGGTGTGGCTGAAAAGAAGAATCGGATTATTGCAGAGGTTGCAAGGGCAATGATGAACCAAATGAACATGCCATTGTCATATTGGGCAGAAGCAGTTCATACTGCAGTTCACATTATGAATAGAATACCTATAGCCTTGACTCATAATATGTCACCGTATGAGAGAATGTATGGCAGGACACCCACTGTTGCATACCTTAGAGTATTTGGATGTGTTTGTTATGTTTATGTTCCGGATGATTTGAGAAAGAAGATGGAACCAAAGGCTGCAAAATGCATTTTCCTTGGATATCCTAATGAGAAGAAGTTGATACAAATGCTATGATCCAGTGAGTAAGGAAGTATACATAAGCAGGGATGTCAGATTCAGTGAATATGAATCATGGTACAAGCCCAAAATTGCAGTGGATGTTGATTCCTATGAAAGCAATGATGATGATGGCTATGGAAGGAAAATTTTAGCAAACAACAAGGCTAAAAATCAGCATGTGGAATATGCTTCAGGACCTCAAGAGAATGTGGAAAGCAGTGGCAGCTACAGTCCATGGAGTGGTAGATTGAGAAATGCACAAAGGAGTGCAGAAGTTGCAAAAGAAAAGAGACCTATGGCTGAAAGTTCAGAAGATGAATCTATAGATGACGAGTATGGCATTCCGCATGTTAAAACACCTGGTACTAGAAGTGCAGGAAAGTATGTTCCACCACATGCTAGATCAGATGAGACACATGGTAGTACACCTCAATTGAGAAGGTCAGAAAGGGTAAGGTATCTAGTTGATAGATTGACTTATAATGGGTTCATGAAGATGCATTATGCATACATGGTTTCTTATGTACAACATGTGGAGCCTACTTGCTTTGAAGAAGCAGTAGAGAGCAAAGAGTGGAGACAAGCAATGGATGAAGAGATGGATGCACTAAGGAAAAACAAGACTTGGGATTTAGTGAAATTACCTCATGGCAAGAAATCCATTGGATGTAAATGGGTTTATAAGGTCAAATGTAAGTTGGATGGTTCTCTTGAGAGGTATAAAGCAAGGCTGGTTGGGATATGCACAAACTTATGGTTTGGACTATGAAGAAACATTCAGTCCAGTAGCTAAAATGATGATAGTGAGATCAGTAATTGCTTTGGCTTCTATCTATGGTTGGAAGCTTTATCAAATGGATGTGAAAAATGCATTTTTGAATGGCAACTTAGAAGAGGAAGTGTATATGGATCAACCAAAGGGCTATGTGGATCCAAAATACCCACATTATGTATGGAGATTGAAGAAGGCTTTATATGGACTGAAGCAAGCACCAAGAGCATGGTGTGATAGAATCAGAAAATTCTTATGTAGTATGGGATTTCAGCAGAGCAAAGCTGATTATTCACTTTATGTGAGGCATACAAAAGATGGTATGGTTGTTGTTGTCATCTATGTTGATGATCTCATTATTACAGGTACACTTGAGAAGGAGATTATTGAAGTCAAGCATGGGTTACATAAAGAGTTTGATATAAAGGACCTTGGTTTGTTGAGATACTTCTTGGATATTGAGGTTATTGACACACCTCATGGTATATGACTGATATAAAGGAAATATGCATTGGAGTTGTTGGAAAAATATGGCATGACAGGATGCAAACTGGTTGATACACCATTGGATCAAAATGTTAAGTTTATGGATGATGGATCTTATGTTGAGGATGTCACTATGTTCAGAAAGATGGTTGGTAATCTTATCTACTTGACCATTATAAGACCAGACTTGAGTTATGCTATTGGATTGATAAGTCAGTTTATGCAGAAACCATGCAAATCACATTTGGATGTAGTGAGAAGAGTTCTTAGGTATGTGAAGAAGACAGCTGGATTTGGCTTGTTTTATGAAAAAGGAATCAAGCCTACATTGTTTGGATACTCAAATGCAGACTGGGCAGGTAGCTCTATGGATAGAAGATCTACTAGTGGCTATGCATTCTCATTTGGATCAGCCATGGTAAGTTGGAGCAATAAGAAGCAACCTACAATTGCTCTATCAAGCACTGAAGCAGAGTATAGAGGCATTGCATTGGCGGCATGTGAGCAGACATGGCTTGGTGCGCAGATCGGTCGCAGTATGCTCACGTAGTGAATCCCGGAAGGTCCCCAAGAACAATGAACTCTACCTTTTTGCACAAAAAACAATGTAAAAAGCATGAACGACAAGAGCAAGAGACCAATTGGGTTTAATCTCCCCCCATGCCTTGTGTGAGCGCTTCACAAAGCATGTATTTTATGTATATTTCCATCTTCATGCTCAATAATAGCCCAATTTACAAAAATATGGCAAGCTTTTAGCTTTTGAGTTTGCTTTTACAAAAATAGGAAATAAAGCTAATGGACGGTGCCCAAAGAGTCTGGCACGCCCAGCACAATGTCCCAAATAGAAATAACATATCCGTGCGCATAGGCGCATACAAAATAGGAAATAAATAATCGATGCCTCAATAGACATGACAAAATATAGGCGTGGCGCCTATCAAAATATAATCCATAGGTCGAATACTCGCTAGACTCCAATGCTTTCCTCCGCCACTGCTGCTATCTCTACACATCAACTGAAGCATTCACAATCGTTAGTAAAATAATATAATTAAACCGACAAAAGTGAATACCTAGCAGTCTTCAGCTACATAAATAAATCAACTGGTTAGAAATAAATCCTAACCTTAATTTATTACGAGTGCGCACTCTAAACTCATAAACGTTTATTAATTTAATATGCATTTTGCGGAATCACCCGCTATGGAATCACCCATGTACACACTAAATTAATGAAACGCCCGAAAAGGACAGGCGTCCCCATCAACTTCTCGCACAAAGAATCCACTTTGTGTATGAGCCCCGGTCATCTAAGTTTACGGAATCCATCGTAAAACCTCACCGAATCCACCATGGCACGGAATCCACCGTGGAATATGCCTCCTGGCATCATACCCCCGGGGTGGGATAGCAATTGACCTCAATTGCTATTAGCTCAATGTGGAGCTAACAGAGTGGGGAAAGCATTTAAGTCTCTAGCGTGCATCCATTGTGCTTCCTCTACAGGATGGTTCTTAAATTTTACTAGATATCTAGAATACCTTCGGCCAGTTCTAGTGGTCATAAAGTCAGTGTCTATGATAGCTTCTGGTTCAAGTATTCAGTCTCTTCTTCTAATAAAGGTGGGTTTTCATAAACAGGGTGGAGAGGTAATTGGCCTCTAAATGGTCTCAATAAACTAATGTGAAATGTATTGTGAATTTTCCAATGAGATGGTAATTCTAATTTGAATGCATTATCATTAATTTTATGAATGATTCTAAATGGTCCATAGAATCTAGGAGCTAGTTTGACAACTGGATGTCTATCTACACTTTGCAGTCTACGTTTTTCTATTCTCAGCCAAACATAATCATCAACTTTGAAATTCATGGCTTGTCTTTTCTTGTTGGCTTGTTTGGTATATGATTGCTAGGCTTTAGCAATCATATCTTTAACTTCATCAAAAATACTATTATGCATACTAGCAATATCATCAGCACTCTGAATTCTATTAGACAAAGATGCAACAGGTGTAGATAATCTATATCCATAAATGACTTCAAACGGTGCTTTCTTTGTAGATGTGTGCGGTGTATTGTTATATGCAAATTGCAATAAATGTAAATGAGTGTCCCATGTCTGAGGTTTAGAGATAGTATATGCACGTAAAAGATCTAGAATGGTGCTATTTGTGGCTTCTGTTTGTCCATTAGTTTCTGGATGAAATGCAGATGAGAAATCAATCTTTGTGCCTAGATTAGCAAACAGGGTAATCCAAAAATTGTTACAAAATCTAGAATCACGATCTGAAATGATAACTTTTGGCAATCCATGGTTAGTAAAAACAGTTTTCAAAAACAATTGTGCTGCTTGTGATGCTGTTAAAGTTTTCTTACATGGAATGAAATATGATTGCTTACTAAATCTATCTACAACTGTCCAAATCATATCATGGTTAGATTTAGTATTTGGTAAACCAGTAATGAAATCCATAGAAATTTTTTCCCAAGGTTTAGATGGAATAGACAAAGGCATTAGTAATCCATACTGTTTACCATGATGTCTCTTAACTCTTTGACAAATCAAACATTCAGAAACGAAATTAGATACATTTGCATCCATATGCGGCCAATAAAAATCTTCAGTTAACATACGTAATGTAGATATGATACCTCTATGACCTTGATATGGGGGACAATGAATTTCATTCAAAACAAAAGATCGGAATGGAATAGTAACACACAGTCTCTTTTCATAAAACATAAATCCATCATTATATGACAATGAATCAACATGAATGAAATTATTTTGAACTAATTTATTCCAATCAGAATGAAAAGTGATATCCTGGTGATATGTATCTTTCATAGCAATCAAAGAATCAAAAGATATGACAGAAATATTATGAATTGCAGGTCTTCTACTCAATGCATCAGCCACTACATTTTCTTTTCCAGGTTGGTATTGAATGATATGATGAAAACTTTGAATGAAGGAAGCCCATTTGATATGACGGTCAGAGATTTGAGGTTGGCTAAGTAAATGTCTAATGCTTTGCTGGTCGGTCTTGATCATAAATTCTGAACCCATTAAGTAGTGTTTCCACTATCTTAATGCTTGTACAACTGCTAATAGTTCTTTGTCATATGTGGAATATTTCAGCTCAGAGGGTTTCAACTTACAACTAGAATATGCTATAGAATGGTTGTCTTGCATTAGTACGGCTTCTATTCCTGATCCGCTAGCATCAGTCACAACTAGAAAGAATGGTCTATTAAAGTCAAGCAACTATAAAACAGGGGCATTGGTTAATGCATATTTCAGTAAGTCAAAGGATTTCTGTTGATTTTCGGTCCATTGATAAACAATTTCTTTCTTGAGAAGTTTTGTTAATGGTAAAGCAAGTAATGAAAAATTACGTACAAACTTCCTATAGAAACTAGCAAGACCAAGGAATGAGCGTAACTCATGCACGTTTTTAGGAACAGGCCAATGCAATATTGCATCAATTTTCTTAGGATCAACTTTAATTCCTTCAGATGATACAATATGACCTAAATACTCAATTTCTGTCTTAAAGAATTCACTCTTTTCAGGATTTGCAAACAGTTGATTTTCTTTCAATAATTAAAAAACTAATGACAAATGCTCATAATGCTCTTTCTCATTTTGACTAAACACCAAAATATCATCAAAGAAAACAATTACACAATACTGATATTTCAAAAAGATACGGTTCATCATTCTACTAAAGGTGGCAGGTGCATTAGTCAATCCGAATGGCATGACTAAGAATTCGTAATGACCAAACTGTGTTCTGAATGCAGTCTTAAATATGTCAGATTTATCTAGCCTCACCTGATGATAACTAGACTTAAGGTCAATTTTACTAAATATAGAAGATCCTTGCAGTTTGTCCATAAGGTCATCAACTCTAGGTATAGGATACCTATTCTTTACAGTGATCTTATTTAAAGCTCGGTAGTCAATACACATACGATAGGTATTATTCTTTTTCTTGACTAAGAGTACAGGTGCACCGAATGGAGAACTGCTAGGTCGAATTAAACCTCTATTTAGTAATTCCTCAACTTGACTCTGGATTTCTTTTTGCTCTATTTGGTTGTGCCTATATGGTGCTTTGCAAGGTGGTTGTGTGCCAGGAATCAAATCAATCTTATGGTCTTCTGGACGTGAAGGAGGTAAACCTGGTGGTAGGTCTTCTGCAAAACAGTCCTTAAAATATGCAAGAAATTCCTTATGCCTAGGGTGCATATGATTTTCCTTTGCTTGCAATTCATTCACCCAAATAAGATATGATTTACTACTCTTGCGTAATGCACGTTTTGCTTGAGTATGCGAAAGCAGTGGAAAAAAATTAGATGCATGCATACCATATAATGTAATAGATTTTCCCTGAAAATTAATATTCATAGTGTGTGTGGAATAATCTATATTTGGATTATGCTGGTGTCGCCAAGGCATTCCTAAAATAATGTCACTCGACTGTAATGGAACAACTAATAAATTTCTTCTTTCAGTGTATGAACCAATTTGAATCTCTAAATCTTGCACTTCCTGTGTACCATTATACCTAGTATCTAAAAATGCAGCTTTTATGCGATAATGCGTAGGTACAGTCTGTAATTTCAATTCCTTTACCAATTTTGCTGAAATAAAATCATGAGTACTACCGTCATCATACAAGATAGTCTTTTCCTTTCCATGCACCAAACATTTCATAGTCAATAATGAATGTGGAGTAGGCATACCTGGTAAAGTGTCGGAAGTAGTAGTAGTGTCGTCCTCATCTTCAGTGAAATCAGGCATATCCTCATGTTCATCTTCGTCCATGGCTCCAAGATAGTTGATATGAGCTGGTGGCTTCTTTGAATGACAATTTGCTGCGAGATGTCCAGGCTGGTGACATTTATAGCATACTATTGGCTTGGCTTTGGTTACATTATTTGCAATGGCGGGAAGTCTAGGTACATTTGGATTTGCTTGTGGAATAGGTTTAGGATTTGGATTGACATTGGATGGTAATGCAGGTGGCTTAGCCCAATTCTTGCGAAAAGATGATGAAGAGAAACGACATGGATTAAATCTTCTAAAATTGGAATTGAATTGTTTAGATCCATAATTACCATTGGCTTGGAATTGCTGTGGTCGTCTGTCTCTACCGCGTAACTTATCTTCAGTGTCGTGAGCTAGTGAGATGGCGTCTTCAAGAGTAGCAGGCTTGAACATGTTCACTTCAGCGTAGTAATGCCCAAGAAGTCCAAACATATACTTCCGCTTATGTGTCGTCTCTGGTACGTCTTCAAGCATGCGTAGCTGTAGGAGTGCATTCCAAAAACGCTCTGTATACTGAGGAATAGGCTCACGATCCCATTGTTGAAGTAGATCCCATTGCTTAATAGCCTTCTCATGAAATTGTGGTGGAAGGAAATTCTACATGAACTTCTTCTTGAAATCTTTCCAAGTAGCAGGACATTCTATGCTCTTCCGTACTACAGTCCACCAAAGTGATGCTCTGTCTACCAAATGATTAGTAACACACTTGATTTTATCTTTTTCTGGATAGGTTTCCTCATGGAAATAGTCATCAAACTGACTAATGAATGATAAAACAGTCTTTCCTTCTCGTATGCCATTGAAAGTGCGAAATTTGAAACTTCGTTTACTTATCTTTGATTCCTTGTGAATGGTTTGAGCTTCAAGAGTGGCGTCGATGGTACGTCGAATCAAATCTTCAGCTTGAGGTTCTTCTTTGTCGGTAGAGGCTCTTTGTAATTTTGTCAATTGTACTTGCAATGCTTGCCTAGCCCTTCGTTCTTCTTCCAATTGCATCATGATTAGGTCCAGCTTTTGCTCCATGGTAGGCTCAGGTAGGTCGTCTTCAGCCATAGGATCATCCATATGTGGTTCCGTCATCCTGTAAAACTCAAAAGACCTTTCTCACTCAAAATCAGGTTAGCGGGATGAGCGTAGCTCAAATTCGGGGTTACAAGGCTATGTGTTTTTGGATATTTCTTTCTCAATCTTCAGAAAATCTGCGATATTTCCTTCTTCGTATGCTGAAAATGCTTCAGCGAACCTGTGTATAGGTAGAATACCTTCCAACGAACAACTTTGCAGTTCGGAGTTTCTGCGCAGGAACAACCCTTCTAGGAGTTTTGAGCACAAGTCAGTTCTGACTCCAGTTGACTAGTCTGACTTGCAGAGTTGCAGACTTAGCCGACTTAGTGAACTTGTAGGACTTGATCATGATTGACTTGCAGAACTTGATTTTTGGAGTGCAGGACCCGGAGTTTGTTGACTTGCTGGAGATTTGTCTTGTCTGACTTAAGTAATTTAGCTTAGCTTTAATGGATTAAGCTTTTAGCTTAATCGTTTGATTTTCGTGGGGGGGGGGCCGTTTTTCTCAGGCGGCGAAAAACTCGGGCGTCTTGAGATACTTCGTTGACGATTTGTTTTTTTAAAAGATTTTTAAGCTCCTTCTAAAGCTTAAGTCAAGCTTAAACTTTGGAGAGAGAAGAGATATGGAGTTTCTCACAGTATATCCACGACTTGTTTATGGAGATGAGGGAGTGGTCCTCCGCCTGTACAGCCTGGTCCTTCGTGATCTGATAGTAGAAACAGGGGTTCTTGATCGCCAGAAGTCTGCCTGTATCGACGGTTCGCGACGAGATTGACCGTAGAGCCCGATCGTTCCAGGAGCTCCGCCTTCGCACGAGATGGGTAGTGATTGGAAGCTCTTGATCTCAGCTCCGCTCTGATACCACTGGTGGCAGATCGGTCGCAGTATGCTCACGTAGTGAATCCCGAAAGGTCCCCAAGAACAATGAACTCTACCTTTTTGCACAAAAAACAATGTAAAAAGCATGAACGACAAGAGCAAGAGACCAATTGGGTTCAATCTCCCCCCATGCCTTGTGTGAGCGCTTCACAAAGCATGTATTTTATGTATATTTCCATCTTCATGCTCAATAATAGCCCAATTTACAAAAATATGGCAAGCTTTTAGCTTTTGAGTTTGCTTTTACAAAAATAGGAAATAAAGCTAATGGACGGTGCCCAAAGAGTCTGGCACGCCCAACACAATGTCCCAAATAGAAATAACATATCCGTGCGCATAGGCGCATATAAAATAGGAAATAAATAATCGATGCCTCAATAGACATGCCAAAATATAGGCGTGGCGCCTATCAAAATATAATCCATAGGTCGAATACTCACTAGACTCCAATGCTTTCCTCCGCCACTGCTGCTATCTCTACACATCAACTGAAGCATTCACAATCGTTAGTAAAATAATATAATTAAACCGGCAAAAGTGAATACCTAGCAGTCTTCAGCTACATAAATAAATCAACTGGTTAGAAATAAATCCTAACCTTAATTTATTACGAGTGCGCACTCTAAACTCATAAACGTTTATTAATTTAATATGCATTTTGCGGAATCACCCGCTATGGAATCACCCATGTACACACTAAATTAATGAAACGCCCGAGAAGGACAGGCGTCCCCATCAACTTCTCGCACAAAGAATCCACTTTGTGTATGAGCCCCGGTCATCTAAGTTTACGGAATCCACCGTAAAACCTCTCGGAATCCACCGTGGCACGGAATCCACCGTGGAATATGCCTCCTGGCATCATGGCTGAGATTGATCTTATATGACATGGGGATAGAGATTGATGGTGGAGTCATTATGTATTGTGACAATGTTAGCAACATTATGTTGGCAAAGAACCCAGTCTACCATGCAAGGACAAAGCACATAGAAGTGCATTGTCATTTCATTAGAGAAAAAGTCATTGATGGAGAGATTGACTTGGTCCATGTGAAAACAAATGACCAAGTTGTTGATATCTTTACCAAAGCATTAGGTAAAGATAAGTTTGAGTACTTCAGGAGTGCACTTGGAGTCTTATGTGTGCAAGCTCATTCTGAGCTTGAGGGGGAGCGTTGATAAATACGACATATCCTAAGCCATACCCTATGGATGTATGTATCTAAAATAGAAGCATATGTAAAGTGTCCTTAAGTTGGGGGTATCTATCTTTTGAGGATACCACTTGTTGTAGTTGACTCAGAGAATGAAAGAAGAATAATGGAGGAGAAGATAACATGGAGCTCTTGACCTCTGATTTGCTCTATCTCACGGACCCTGTCCACTTCAGTTTTTCAATATATATATAAGTACATCTTGCTCTCTCTCTCTCTCTCTCTCTCTCTCTGTGTATATGTGTGTGCATGTAAGATTTGAGCAATTTTGTTTCAATAACCATGTGTTAGATATCATTGTTTTGATATTTGTTTTTATTTATTTATTGCATATCATTGTGACTACCGCTCCCTTTGTAAAATTTATGGATTTCATCTTACTTATGTAAAATGCACCCCTTTTAGTAAGAATATATTTTCAAAACCTTTGAAGGGGAGTTTGAGTCACGAGCTTTTAAGAATTTTGCTCCCTTTAGCATCCTTTCATGTTTTTGGAGTGTATAATTTTGCATTACCCTTACTTTATCATTGTCAAAAAATCTAGTTCAATGGTTTGGGCCCATTCTCAATGCTTTGCACGTATCACAAATAGGACAACCATCGCATTATTTTTCCATGGGAAATGTCCATGCATCACATGATGGTGCAATTGCCAATGTGCAACACAATATCTTAGGAAACACGGGAACCCATAATGATCTGCTTATAGAATGTTCAACATACCAATATTATGGAATAGCACAACTGTTGCAATATTTTTCCATGGGGGATATCCATGCATCACATGATGATGAGATTGCCAATGCGCATCACAATATTTGAGGAACAATGGGAACTTGTAATGATTTGCTTACAAAACATCCAATATACCAAGGTTATGGAATAGAACAATAGTTGCATCATTTTTCCATGGGGATATCCGTGTGTCACATGATGATGCGATCTTGGGCGGTGCACCGTATAGAACATCTAAGATACCATGTGAGTCAAAAGAAAGAGTATATTACTTCGTAAAATTTACATGATTATATTTATAAAATAAAAATATTAATTACAATTTGAAAAAAATTTGTAAGTTTAGTAAAGTAAAAGGGGTAATTTTATGGCCTTATAGTATGTGAAGAAAGGGTTTTTCGTAATACCCTTTGAACACACGTTATATAGATGATTTCTTATAGGTGCACTCCCCGAGGATGCGATTGCCAATGTGCATCACAATATCTTAGGAAACATGGGAATCCACAGTGATTTGCTTATAGAATGTCCAACATATCAAAATCATGGAAATGCTCCTCCAATCTATGGGACCAATGTTGTGCAGGGTGGGGGTGTCAAAGTGACATCCTTTAGTGGGTTCTATGAGGAGCAACAACCCAAGGAAAACCGTTGTCATATTGTGGTCCAGGAAAAAATGCAAATACAATATACAAGGCACTCTTTGTTGAACACATATACTATTTAAGAAGAGTTCTGCTCCATTTTGCATGACTTGCTTGAGTTGGGCAGCCATTGAGGGATCCAAAAGTGCTTTCCATTGGGAGCCTTGAAAATATATACATGCATTGCTTTGTGATGCTAAGCGTGTTGAGATAAGAATTGTGTGTTCTCAAACATTTGGCAAACATTATTGCAAAAATGGTAAGATTAGACTGCCATCTTTGAAAGAACTGCCTTAGTTTTTGCAAAATATGTTGGATCATTGTCATAGATACAATTGCAAGTTTAAAAATAAGATTTGAGGGTATACTAGTACTCTTTTTGGATGAGCTCATAGGTACTACTGGAAATGGACATACATTTTGTATACATGGTTCAGTGTATTATTACATTAGAGTCCAATGTTGCCTAGCACCAAGCATGAATCGAGACCCCAATCTACACAAATGTATGTATATGATACAAAGCATGAACTCGTAAATGGATTGCAAGTGATGCCTAAAAACATCATCATGTTGGACGCACCCCAAACAACTGGGCTTGCCTAGGTGTCAGTGCAGAGCGCTAGATTTTGCTTACTTTTATAGTGTAAAGTCTTTGTCATATCAAACTTAAAGTTGTACAAGTTTTTTTTTTTTTTTTCGTGAAATACTATAGGGCATATGCATCAATGGAGACTCCCAGGACCCAAACCTTCCATCGAATCTCGATGCTTTCCACAACGTGTCATATTAGTTGATACTCCATTGGGCTCGTGACTCGTCGTGTGTAAAAATATCACACGAATCGCGATTGTATGAAACGAAGCTCGAAATTCAAGATTCCTATCTACCCAATGATGCGAAGTCCAGGGCCCACCAGGCTTTGTGTATATTGGGAATACCATCTAGGAATTGAAGCCCCCTGCTTGCACAGGAGTCGCGACTCGCCTCGGCTGCACTTCCAAGCGCCCATTTTAATTCACCCACAAAGACGTGCTGTGCTGGGTAGGCGGGTGGCAAGGCGATCTGGCGCCACGCGGAGACTTGCACAAGCCCTGCAAATTCGCAACTACGTTTTATAGGCGGCGGACTATCATCGGAGAAGCTCCAGGTCATCTTCCCAGTTCTGGAGCTGGACGGGGCCCACGAGACACGCCCACATATACTCATTCGACATACATTCCGAGAGCTTTCTCTGTCTCTCAGACACCTATTTTCTCTCCTCCCTCGCAGCGCTCTCTCTCTCTCTCTCTCTCTCTCTGTATGCGCGCGCGCTATTTCTTCTCCTCGCTTATTCGGGCTCAACGTGCACGTAAGAGCTCTCTCTCTCTCTCTCTCTCTCCCCATGTCCCTCGAGCCCACCCTCATCGAGCAGCTCTGGTACTACGACTCTGTCGTCCACTCAAAGCCGGCCCCGACCCCCCCTCCTCCCCTTCCAGAGGCCCCACCGGATCATGGCGGCAGCTCCCAGCTCCCCCTCAGTACAGGTGGCGACACCTCTCCGTGCGCGCCATTCAGCTTCTCCAGTTTACCCTCCCACAGTCCATCTCTCGGCCGCCATAGCCATGCCAAAGGTTGCAGCCACTGCACCTCCGCGCAGCCTCACCCGCTCTGCGCGCTGGTGGAGAAGATAAGACAGGAGGACGAGGAGCTGAGCGAGGAGGAGATGGAGGTGTGGATGAGGAAGCTGGGGCTGGAGTACACTGACGACGGGATGATGATCAGGAGGGCGGCGGCGGGAGGCCATAGCCGGCAAGCGAGCGAGCAGACGCAGCTGGTGGACTTTGCGGAGTTTGTGTGCGTGAGCAGGTTCATAGAAGAGCAGGTGACAGGGGACTCCGCCAGGGACGACACGGCCACCCTCATGGAGGTCTTCCGCGTCTTCGACAAAGACCACAACGGCCTCATCTCCCCCCGCGAGCTGTGTGCCGTCCTCAGCCAGCTCGGCCTTCAAAAACCTAACCAGCGCGTTGACACCCGTCCTAGTATGCTTCAGCTCCTTCCCACGTGATTCCTCATTGCATTTCTTCACACAATTACAACCATCCATGTGCAAAGTTAAATACTATCCCATCTCACGTCTAACCTTTTATCCCAAGCATATTTTGGGATGGAGAGATCAGTATTTGCGTCCTCCAAGGACTAGATTAATTGTAATGGAGAAATCATCTCTGTATCTCTAATCTTCTCCATATCTCTCTAGTTTTGTTACATTCCTAGAATAAGTGTGATTCTTTTAGTCTTTGTTCTATAGAATGAGCAGAGTGGACACTTTTTTTAGCACCTTGTTGAGCCTTTCCTTGGCAATTACTTTATTCATGAGGACTTTCCAAAGCATTAAGTTGATTCAAGTAGTGCCTTGTTGAGCCTCTCCTTGGTACCTACTTTATTCATGAGAACTTTTCAAAGCATTAAGTTGATTTGTGTAGAAGGGGTGGCTTGCCACCACTACAAGAGAAAGGCCCTATAGACGCGCATTGTACACGCAAAAAAGCGGGCGCGTTTATAAGCGCTTGTATCAGCGCGTCTATTCACCCTAGTATACAGAACACACATATATATATATCTACGTTTATAAACATGCTTATAGATGCGAAAATAAACGCACATATTTTTCATTTCTCATAAAGTCCTTGAATATGACAAAACCTCTCATATGGTCTCACTTTACTTCTTAACAGTAAAACCTTAAATTTAAAATTTTAAAAAAATTTATGCTTGAAAAACCTTCAATTTAACTTTTTAAAAAATATTTAATTAAAAAATTTAAATTAAAAAGTTTAATGAGAGAGAGAGACTTTTGATTTAAAAAGAAGTTTTATTTAATTAAAGGAGAGAGTGAGAGAGAGAACCTAGGCCCTACAAATAAGAGAGAGAGGGGGAAGGAATTTAATTTAAAAGGGAGGGAGAAAAGAAAGAGAGAGAGGGGGTCTTAATTCTTAAAATTTAGGTGTGAATTGACTCCCAAATCCTCAAAACACCTCAAATGGGCTTCAAATTACATGAACATGTTGCAAATTCGTAGTGGTATAGAAAGTTTCCAATGAGTTAATTTATCATTAAGATTCCCGAATACATAAATTGTTGACACCGATGATTCGTGATGCTACTATCTATATTCACTACAACAAAAAAGCCTCATACACGCACATTTAGAAGCAATTTTTGATTACAGAGAAAAACTTACGGGCGAGTCTATCCGCCCGTCTATTTGCACGTCTATCATTCCGCGTCTATAATCGCATGTATCGACGAATTTACACGCACAAATAGACGCGCAATAGACGCACATATACACGTGCATATAGACACACTTTTAGACGCGCTTTTACAAGCATTGATAGACGCGAACGAAAAACAAAAAATATCATTTTTAAAAAAAAGATATTTAATTTCTTTTTTTAATTTGAATAATGCAGCGCGTGTATAAGCGCATGTAGTCTGCATTATAGACGCGCGAATAAACGCGAATTACCTGCAATTTAGACGCACTGATAGATGCGCAAAACATAACTGGAAAAAAAAAAACCAGAGAGCATGTGGTTGCATATGCTCTCTGGTTTTTTTTTTTCCCCCTCCCATACATCAGATTGTGTATTTGGGAAAAAGACAATGTATCTTATGGGCACAAGAATTGAAAGTGAAAGTCCATGTATTCATTATATATCAAAGCATTTACAAGGGAAGTTTTAAGTGCTTGCGACCTAAAGCGTGGCCGCAAGCAATAGGCTCAAAGAGATATCATACATATACAAGAAAAGAAGGCCTCATGAGGAGATATGGTGCTCCTCTACGAATCTGAAGAGGAAACATCCTCGCTAGTACCACCATGGCTACTAGCGTCGCTATCCCCCTCCTCGCTGTGCTCCACATCCGGGTCCGCCTACACACACAAAAGATCAGGGTTGCTTATATAGACAAGGTGGAGAAAAAGATATAATTAGTTATACTTTTAATAGGAAATTAAGAAAAACATACCTCCTCTGGCTGTCGAATCCTCATGGCCCGGTTGTATTGGTCCTCAGTGATGAGATCCTCCTCATAAAAGTGAAGCCATATCGTTGCGCGGTTATGGCCTCGATGGTAACCTACCTCTCTAGGGGTAGGTGTCCTACCAATGATGGTAGTCTGCAAAACATTTAGAGATATACAAACAATTAGACGTCACAATATATTAGACTAAAATATATAAAGAATTTAAAGAAATATACATTTTAAAAAACTAGAAATCAAAATATACTTACAAACTCTGCCTCCCACGACTCTTTGCCGCCCGATCCGTAATGCGACGATCCCATTGTTTCCATTTGGATCCGTCGCGCCTCTGCGTGCTGGCGACTCTTCACTTTCTCAGCTGCTTTCTTCTTGGCTTTCTTCCACTCTACGCGGTGGCACATAGGTGGTTGACTGTAGGCTCCACGCCCCTCCTCTAGCCTTCGCAGTGAGTCCTGGCCCGTGTCATGAGGTGGGATCTTTTGTTGTGAAGCATATCCCTCACTTTTGTACGTCCCCAATCATCCGAGAATCGTTGATCCTCAGGATTTGGGTACCTCCTATGGACTGCCCTCAATACCTCCTGCCACAAGCCGCTTTTCTGATTTTTGAAGGCAATGAAACAATCTTTATACGTCGCATGCACGACGCTCCTCATGTACGCCATTACATCCCTTCCCTCATCATCATGAAAGATGCCACCGGCATCTGTAACTCTATAGTAATGGCGTACAACCTCCTCTACATGATCTACTGGTGAGGGTGATCGCTCGCCACCTCCTAGGCAACCCCCACACAACCCTCGTCCTCCCCCTCGACTCTTCCTCCTCCCTCTCTGTCGACTGCCCTCTGCCTCGCTGGACGCACGAGCTTCTGCAGATACACGTGCTTCTGCAGATGCTTGTGCTTCAGCCGATGCACGTGGAGCACGTGGAGTACCTGCAAATGGAGTACCTGCATATGGAGTACTTGCATGTGGAGTCTGGGAAGTAGTGCCAGGTAAAGACGCTAGAGGCGTCCTAGATATGACACTGAACACCTCGTCCGCTGTGGGAGAGCGGCCAAGGTGTCTGGTCATCTCTCCCATGAAGTCTTCCCTACTAGGAAAACCTCCAAAAAATGCATTGATCCCCTGCCAAAGGAGGCCAATGTATCATTCATGCGATCCACATCTGGGTCATTGCTAGATGAACCAGGATACGACATCTGCAAAAAAAACACAAGAAAAAGACAAATTTATTTGCATACAAAAAATATAGGAGGATATTGTGCAGTACAAGCAACTTATGGATGAGGGGTGGAGGTGACTATCCATAGACTAGAGGGCACATTGAGGCCTATATGCCTAGGTGAGGGCTCTAATTCACGAGATCCACATGTAGAACACACAAGTTTCAATCTCACTTTATGTAAAGAATGTAATGTTTGTATAAATGTGTATAAAAGTACACAATTTCCTAATTTGTCACTTTTAGATCTAACTAGACTTCTATTTAGGAGTTAATCAATACTATGCAACAAGATTCTGCTCTAGGTGATGTCACACAATAGGACCTTGCAATTTTTAATGTGTATAAAAGTATAACATTGCAATTTTTAAGCCTTTGACAAAACATTGCTGTTCATCTTCTGTCCAGCGCGTCTATTTGCGCATCTAACGTGCAACACAGACGCGCATCCAGGTCAATGTGCGTCTATTTGCACATCTAATGTGCAGCACAGACATGCTGCCAGACGCGCATCCCAGGTCAATGTGAGTCTAAAATCGCGTGTAGACTGTAGGTCAAACTTCTGTGCAGCGCGTGTGCATTGCAGAGCACACGCGCTAGTACACGTGCTGTAAGATGCCCTCTTAGACGCACTGAGAGAATACAATTTTTGTGCGTCTATGTCCGCATCTACACTGAGATGTAGACGCGCTAGCAGACGCGTTGGGTCGGGCGATTTTAGACCGACGACAGCCATTGACGATTTATATAATGCAATACATTATAATGGAATCACAAATGAGCAATACACAGACAGAGCAGAGAGAGGAAGAGATAAGCAAAGAGAGAGAGAGATTTTATGGATGGAGTAATGTCAGTTTGGATGCATTATTGAAGTAGGTATCAATTCAGTTTGGCTTATATATGAATCATAATATTAATTGTTAACCTCTCTATTTTGAAATCAGACAGAAATATATGTTGGTGGTTTTTTAACTCACTTTTAAAATATATGTAGGTTATTATCACAAATGCTTCCAAAAGGAAACAAATTGCCAGCTAAGAGAGAGCTAGCAAGACATTACTTGACATCTCTGGGAGGCCTCGATTATGTCAAGATCCATGCATGTGTCAATGATTGTGGCTTATTTCGTGGGATTCATGAGTTCGCACGAGAGTGTCCTGTTTGTGACGAATCAAGATACGAAGTGGAGATGAAGTCAATGGATGTGCCTCGTAAGGTTTTGCGACATTTTTCGATTGTTCCATGTATAAAACTTATGTTCAAGTGTAAGTCTATTGGAAAGCTCATGTCATGGCATGCTAGTCATTGTTCAAGTGATGGAAAATGGAGGATCCTTGCAGACACACCCGCATGGCAACATATAGATAATTTGTGACCCGATTTCAAAGAAGAGCCAAGAAATTTGAGATTTGGTTTAGGTATGGATGGAATCAATCCATTTGGCATCAAAAGCACATCATACAGTGTATGACCAGTGGTATTGGTGAACTATAATATTCCTCCATCCATGGCAATTAAAAAGGGACATGTGATGTTGTCCCTTCTGATTCCTAGAAAGCACAAGGTTAAAAACATGGACATTTACTTAGAGTCTTTGATTGAAGAGTTAGAAATGTTATGGGAAGGTATTGAGGTGCAAGATACAAGTGCATCTGCATCCTCTAAAGATTTCACATTGAAGGCCATGTTGTTGTGGACCATGCACGACTTTCCAGGATACGAAGAGTGTTCAGGTACATGTATATAACTCTATATTTGAAATTCAAGACTTGAATCAATTGCATTTTATTAATTCACTTGTTTTTTCAGGTTTAACCACATCAGGATATCATGCATGTCCTATTTGTAGTCCCTCTCTAGTTTCCTCTAGGCCGGCACGTTTAAAGAAGGTTATCTACGACAATCATCATCGATTTCTTCGTATTGACCATCCCAAATATGTTCTCCCTACTAATGGAATGACTCCACAATCTCTAACCATTCGAGATTGGAAGGAGAGATGGATTAATGCCGACAGCCACCCTCCACATGGCATGAGTCGGTAAGAAGTGCATTTCTCTCGATTGACTTTAAAGTATTTAGCATGATGAAATGTTTACATAATATATTGTTTGTTTGTTAGGTTCTCTATATTCTTTCATCTTCCATACTGGACTGAACTCAAGATCAATCACCTGTTGGACCCCATGTACATATTCAAAAATGTTGTATATACATTATGGGATCACTTGATAGGGGCTGGCGATTCAGTTATGTAAGGGAGGATTTACGTAACATTGGTCGCATGAGACGAGCCTGGCCACGAATCGGACCCAGAGGAAAGATTGAGCTACCCCATGCACCTTGGATATTGTTAGAGAACGAGGAAAAAATAGTGAAGGAACAAATATATAGCTTTCGAACACCCACAGGATGTATGAGATGTCTCAAGGAAGCCTTCATAAAGAAAAAGAAAAGAGGTGTGGAGCAACTATCTGGTTTGAAGTCCCACGATTGGCACAAAATGATTCAAGTAAGGGTATCTCTAACCATGAATATAGTAATTAGTAGCGTAACTATGTGTAAACTTTGGGGTATGATGACTTTTTCCTCTACTGACAATTTGCATCTATGAATATTGTTTACATTCAGTTCGTAATTTCTACTAGCATATCCCATTGTGCCTCCAAAGATATACGTGATATCATTTACAAGATGGGAGAGCTTGTGAGGTATGTATACATTGTATTTTTTCATTATATATCTTTGAATTTCTACACAAAAATAAACAATTCTCAAATACATCTTGACAGATACGTGAGCTCGAAGGAAATTGATGCAAACACATTGCAAGATGCTCGAGTATTATCTATTGAGGTGGTTTGTTTGGTGGAGGAAATTTTTCCTCGATCCATTTTGACTACTCAATTACATTTACTCGTACATTTGATTGATGAGATCGCACTTTGTGGGGCAGTTCATGTAAGGTGGATGTTTTTTCTTGAGCGCTTCATGAAAACCTTGAAAGATTTTGTGAGGCAAAAATCACGGCTTGAGGGAAGCATGGCTGAGGGTTGGTTAGTGCAATCATCCCTTGTTTATATCTCTGAATATCTTGCTGAAGTGGATCCCTCTCAACCACGACTATGGAAAGATGATGAAGACTTTGTAAGAAATGCGGGATCTAGAGCATGGCAAAGGCGGAAGCTATGGAGGATGGAAGATGAAGATACTACTCATATTGACATTGACAAAGAAGACAACTGTTACACAAGTGAATTAGGTTTCAAGATTGAGACTTGAACTCATAAACACAATCTTGTGTAAGACTGACAATGACACAGAGACTTGACAGAAAGAGACAAGTACTATTGCATTATCATCATATGAAAGTGATAGTCAAGTACATCATTATATAGGATTGCTTGGTAGCACATTTCATCACTGTGCCTATGGGATCTGTCTCTCTTCCTAGAATGAACTGCATCTTCCTAGCCTAGTTGTTCCATACAAAGGGGCATACATAGGGTGTGATTGGCAGATTCTCAACAGACTTGAGGATGACCTCTACAGTACCTCAAGGAAAAGGAATGAGTAAAGTGCTAACAAAAGAAGAACTTCGTAAGTTAAATAGTTTTTGTGTGCTCAATAGTGATGTTATGAGCAAATGGGTAACACTATATAATGAAGCAAGGGCAAGAAGAAAAAGTGAAAGACAAGAATTTCGCACTAGATATTGACGTAATGTCTCATTTCCAGATCATCTAAATGCGCTCCCACGTCATATTGACATAGATTGGTTACATGAGGAAATGGAGAGAATGGAAAAAGAGGAGGAAATTAATATATCTCAAGAAGAGTGGAAATACGCACGAGGTTGCTTATCAAAGGCGAGACATACTATCAATTAATTTGTTTCTATAAGTTTTATTTTATATAAATAATTGACATGTTTGATCTTTTATCTTTTACTACTAGTGCACATTATTCAATGCACTTTGGTGTGAGGGTAAACATCTTCGAACTCAACTTATAGATGAAAAGAGAAATACCCAAGATTGTGGTGTCCTTGCTCACTTCGAGGCTGCCAATGGTACCATGGAAGGTTATTGTGGCTTGATCCAAGATATTCTGAAGCTTGACTTCAGACGATTCTTTATATATGTACTGGATGTGAAGTGGTTTAAAGAAGTGGTAACAAATGGTGAGCATTGCACAATCAGACGTCATCCAAGTGGTTTTGTAATCATTGACTCTACAAAATTTCACTAAAACAAGAATGACACATTAGTACTACCTCAACAATGTGAGTAGGTATATATGCAAAGACTAATTTTTTTATATGTATACATGTGATACATATACACAATATAGTAAGTACTTAAGTTTTTTGCTTTTGTTTTTCAAATACAGGTTGTGTATCATCCAATGGTAAACAATAGCCGATGGTGGTATGTCATCTCTATATCTAATCGTTCAAAACCAATATATGGTAATATTACCGACATGGAGATAGCAGATGACAATCCAACAAATAATGATGATGTGCATGATGACACCATAATGGATGATATGCGTGATATAGTACAAGATGAACCTTGCGATGATGTTCAAGGAAACGCAGAAGAAGACAATAATGTGATTGTCGATGATATTGATGAAGTTATTGAGCAATATAGCAACACATCCAATAGTGGGATATACTTATTTGTTTCGTTACCTCTTGGTAACATAGACCTAGAAGTAGATAGTTTAGCAAGGGTTGATCTCATTGAAGATGAGATGGATCATTCACTGTAACATACTTATTTTTCTTATTGATTCAATATATGTGTATTCCTAATTCTATGTTTTTTATCATGCCCACACGTGCATATTCAAGAATCAATAGTCAATTTTAAAGCAAGCATTGAATTTTCCATAATAAAAAGGAAGTATCTTTTATCATCTTCAAGTACATAGAGAAATTACGAGATACATATTGCAATGCTTGCTACTAATTGTAAGGTTTCTGTCGCTTGCCGCTAATTACTTATATAAGGCTTGTCAACTGGAGGAACTGCCATTCATTAGAGAGCAATGAAAAAGTAATTATTAACTCTATTTTTTAAATTCAATGATTCAATGTGTATTCTTAATTCTATGGTTTTTATCATGCACATATGTGCATGCTCATTAATCAATTTCAAGTGGTTAAATAATTATTAACTTGGTTTTTCAATTATGTGAATTGTTAATTTTAGGTGGTTAAATAATTGTGCGTCTGATAGCGCGTCTATATTAGCGTCTATTTGCGCAGATATATAGACGCAAAATTTGCATCTATTTACACGCACGTTTACACGCATTTATAGACGCTCTGATAGACGCGCCCGACTTTGCGCGTCTAACGTGCACGTCTATGCCTCGTTTCTATTGTAGTGATTGCTGCCACCGATGATTCATCATGTCACTATATTGTGTTTGTTACAAGCAAATTTCGCTATATTTGCACATCGTATCCCAAAACTCACGATGCTTTGGGATTGTCCAAAGATTACATGTCCTTTTTGTCTCTCTTTCTCTTCGGTTGATATGATGTGTGTGTGTGTGTCTCTCTCTCTCGGGTTGATATGACGTGGGCAGGCTAATGCCTAGGGTTCTCAGATGATGTGACTTATGCATGTAGCATTATTTTTAGTGTCGACACGATGGAGCCCTAGGGTTATTCATGGATCCGACTTGATTTTTCCACCTGCATGCTATTGCGTCCCTTGAATGCAACGACGAGGACATCCACAGGATCTATTCTCTTGGATACACTCTCTTTACTATCTTAGAAATCTGGGTTTCGAGGAGGTATTTCCATCGGATCATTAATCGATGAGATGGGCCAGAAAAGTAGCGGACTCGGCGAGACTTCGGTGAAATGCCGGCTCCCATGACGAGTCTCATCTATTATTGCAGAGACATACATAAATTATTGGAAATCATATTCATCATTGTTTTAGCTCAGAAGTTTGGCTCCTCGACGTCGTTTCTTCACTCTTCTCTCTCTCTCTCTCAAAGCTATCATCTCTCTCTCACACACACACACACACAGGCTGCAGCTATCATGCCATGTTATGTTACTTTCTCCTTCTCTCTCTCTCTCTCTCTCTCTCTCTCTCTCAATTTTGTTCTGTTATCACTCGATGCAAATTAACGCGGTATCGAGACCAGAGAGCTTCCCAACGATGATAATCGCCTTACCCGAAGCGACTGCGCCGCAGTCTCTCTTCTTACTCGCTGCCTAATCCTAATCGTAATCGTACTCTACTGCAGGATCAATGCTCTGTGTGAGTTATAATAATTCCAATATTCCTTGGTTGTCCTCTATTTAATGCAAAACAATCTTTTGTGCGCCGAGCTGATCAATTCTAAGCATAATGGAAGAGGGTTGACGATCATCTGGGCATATTTACAGCCTGATTATGATGGAAGGACTCTGTGCGCAATGTAATTAAGGGAGTCGTGGTGTAATTATCGTATTTGTATTGCAACAGCCATGGTGACAAAGAGATGCGCCACCAAGGATTTTAGCCAGCCTAGACTAAATGACATCAAACAGTTAAGCTCTCTCTCTCTCTCTCTCCACTGTCGCAGATAACACTCTTATAATCCTGATTTCCAAGCTCTCTCTCTCTCTCTCTCTCTCTCCACTGTTGCAGATAACACTTATAATCCTAATTTCCAAGTTCTCTCTCTCTCTCTCTCTCTCTCTCTCTCTCTCCTGTTCCAGATAACAGCCTCTCGAGTCCTACTACGTTCCATGATCACAGAGTATTAGTACGTTCCATGATGTATTCTGCATGTATGCAATAAATCTTGTGGCATGTTATCTGCTGGCAACTGGTTTGGCTACAAGAGTTTTTAAGCTCAGTTTTATGCATAAGGACGTTATCGTAATATGGTATCTCGACAAGATATCCCATTGTTTTCTAATTCCAACATAGTCCGAAGGTTCTTGTAAAACCTATTTGCAAATGTGCGTTTGGATAAGTTACACGTTCAAATCTCTGCCAACACAATACAAAACAATCTATGTTTGGAGACAAAATGTTTGTTCACTTGCAGGTTAACACATTTTATGCTTGACAAGGAGAAATACCTCTTAACAGCTAGTATTTGTTTGAATACATTACCAACTTTACTTCTTTCTGAGTATTACAAATATACATCCAATCATTCAAAGCTAATTATATATGTGTGATTTCATGCCCTATATACATCCAATCATGCCCTATACAAATGTGATTGGATAGGGCATGATTGGATGTATATACGACATAATTACACCTGGATCATAAGGATATGATATACATGTATATATGACATGATATACATATATAGGGCATATATGTATATCATCCAATCATTCAAAGCTAATTATCTATGTGTGATTTCATGCCCTATATACATCCAATCATGCCCTATACAAATGTGATTGGATAGGGCATGATTGGATGTATATACGACATAATTACACCTGGATCATAAGGACATGATATACATGTATAGGATCATAAGGACATGATATACATGTATATACGACATGATATACATGTATAGGGCATACATGTGTATCATCCAATCATTCAAAGCTAATTATATATGTGTGATTTCATGCCCTAGATACATCCAATCATGCCCTATACAAATGTGATTGGATAGGGCATGATTGGATGTATATACGACATAATTGCACCTGGATCATAAGGACATGATATACATGTATAGGATCATACGGACATTATATACATTACCAACTGTACTTCTTTCTGAGTATTACAAATATACATCCAATCATTCAAAGCTAATTATATATATGTGATTTCATGCCCTATATACATCCAATCATGCCCTATACAAATGTGATTGGATAGGGCATGATGATTGGATGTATATATGACATAATTATCAGAGAAGTGATTGATATATGCACATGTTGCATCTATTGTGCACTTAACCTAGCCATGGCTAAAACTTATAGATCAAAGGTTGACTTATGCATTTGTAATATATATATATATATAGAGAGAGAGAGAGAGAAGTGATCAATACACTCACATGTCTCATTTGTTGTGCACTTAACCTAGCCATGCATGCCAATTCATAGAATGAGTAGATTGATGTAAATCAGTTGGCTTGTGCATGTGCAAGCTATTCCAATCATGTCAAGGTGCACTTATAGCTCACATATAATTTCAGATAAGGTGGACCACATGTAGCCAATGTGCACATGTCCTCTTTTCATCATCTTTAGCCAGTGTGTCCACCTGTTGGTGACTAAAATAGATCACTGTAAGGATACTTTGCAATACCAACAAGCCAACTACAAATCTCTTATATATGAAATGTATAAGTAAATTAACTTGGTTAATTTGATGAGGTCAAGTTTTCCTTCCATGGACAATGTGGTTGGCTATCTACTTCAAGGTTATAGGAACTTGCAGAAGTCAATGGAGCATCCTAAAAATGATGATACTCTAATTACTATATCAAGTCACTTCATGTATATATCTTTGATTGATTGATGGATAATATGCCTTTTGTTACCGTGTTTCCCACAGCACAGAGGAGCGAAAAATGGAAAAAAGGAAATAGCAAAAAAGGCGCAGGATAAAAGTAGAAAAAGGCACCTTGACCGGTAACTAGACCCTGAAAAATTTAAATGTTCGGGCACGACCCTTGGAAAGTTTCAGTATCGCCCCGAGACAACAAAAGAGTAAAAGGCTCACCATTAAATATGGAAGTGCTCTTGAATCCTTGTAAAAGAGCGCCAGGCTCGCTCCTATGCAAATTGTACGCATTAGTGGGGAATAGGATAAAATTAAAGTGGTGGAAAATGGGAAAAAGGGTCTAGGCTACAGCCAGCCATGTAAAAAAGAGAAAAAGGGGATGACCGCCCAAAAGGGATTTAGGGTTTTGTATATAAAGTTGAAAAGTGAATGAGAAGCTCATTCTTTTGGTGTGTGGCAAAAAGAGTCTTTTTTTTCCTCTCTTCTTCTCTCCATCTTGCTTGTGTGTGCTCTTGAGAGAGGGAGTGTGAGAGTGTGAGGGAGTGAGTGTGTGGGAGTGAGGGATCAAGAGGATGAAGCTCTTCACCATCTCCACTTCTCTTCTTCTCTTCTCTTCTTTTCTCTTCTCTTGCGCGCACGGCTATGGAGGATGGAGCTTGGAGATGGAGGAGGATTGAGAATGCTCCACGATTAAATATTTTGGGATATTTTGGTTGTTTGATGATTGGAAAGCATTGAGAATCTATTTCAGTTTTTTACCTTTGATTTTTGTTGCATTTAGCGTAGGTTAGAATTAGGAAATCGAACCGGAGAAGGGTAGGGTTTACTGTTTCAAAACATGGTAAAAATTGTGCAAAATGGGTAAAATGCTCGCTAGTGATGCCTAAGATCGGCAGGTGAGTGATTGGGGGCAGCAACACCACACTTAGGAAGGGATATAAGAGACAGGAGGCCAAGGGAGAGCTCATTTGTGCCATTTCAACATGAGAGAGAGAGAGAGAGATAGAGAGAGAGAGAGAGAGCTCCAGCCCGTATCGATTCGATTGCATCACCGACGCACTTACCGGCCCGTTCAGGTATACGAATCTCTCCCTCTACTTCCCTAGATAGGATCTGGAAGTGCATGGCCATGTTGCCGGCCTACATTTGGTGAATCGATTGAAATCGTGTTCGCGCGGGTTATGCGCGTCGCATTCGGCCCGTCCAAGTGGCCTTTCCTGGGCCGAGTCCCAGAATCGGCCCTCGGCCCTTGTCACTTGGCCCACTCGGCAAACCCTAGTCGGTCCTCGGCCCTTGTCACTTGGCCCACTCGGCAAACCCTAGTCGGCCCTTGGACCCCGTCCGAGGCAAACGGTCCGAGTCAACCCATTCGGCCGTTCGAGTCAAAACTTTTTGCCATGTGGCACATCCGGCCTCGGCCCGTTCAAGTGACCCGTCCGAGTCTCAAATTCGGCCCTCGACCACGTCCCAAATTCGGCCCCTCGGCCCAAGTGCCGTTCGGCCCGTCTGAATCACCTTGTCTGAATTTGCCATTCGGCCCGTCCGAATCAAAACTGTTCGAGTCTATGCCCGAAATTCGGCCCTCAGCCCTGTGCCTCGGCCTGTCCGAGTGATCTACTCAGACCCTGCAATTCGGACCAGTTGGTCCGAGTGTAACTTTTAATCAAAATTTTCAGAAATTTGACCTGACCCGACAAATACGCAGCAGCGCAAATTGTCAAAACCCTTCGGGCGCTCAGAACTTTATTCTAGCACGCATAATAAGAGAAATTGTAGTGCGCAGCCGCTGGGCAGCTAGAAGTGGGCAGTTGCGAGACCCAAGGACTTAGACGCAAACCGCTGAGCTGTAAAACCTGATTGACCGAAAACGAACAAGGTGACATACGAGAAAACCCTAAACCCTGACAAAATGGCCAAAAAAGGGATCTACAAGCCTATCAAGCCGAAACAAGCGAGAGTGTGTAAGATGCTGAGGAATTGCTTGCGGCACTCACATTGAATTTCCGCACTTGAAGTACACTTAAGAAAGTTGAAAGCCTGATTGGGCACAAGTGCACGAGAAATGAAACACACGCACCGAGTGACCATAAATTGAGGTTTGTATTCAATAACCAAAGGAACTCACTCAGATAAACCACTCAAGGAACCCACCAATAGGAGAGGACCCAAGACATAGACAAACCATCAAAGCGCAGAGTAGGACCAAGCAAGGAGCACCAACGACGAGGATCTGTCAAGTCTATTTAACCTGATCGACAGAGTAGTGGAGCGCGAGAACTCGACCATGACGGAAGAGAGCTCAGACCATCGGTCTAATGAGGAGCTCGATTTGAACATATTCCCAGATGCTATTCAGCAGCAGCTGGTGAGCAGTTATGACGCGCACGCCCAGTACGAGCATCGCGGCAGGACAACAGATGCAATCATTGCAGATCTAGAAGAGGAGAGAAGGCTAGCCCGCAAGGCATTGCAGGGCATAGTCGAGTACAATAGGGATCAGCAGGCTAGGAGCCAAAGTCAAAGCATGGAGCTGCATGAGGTGCAGCGAGTGCTGAACTTGGCTGGCTGAAACCGAATGGACCATGAGAGAGCTCTAGAGGGAGACTTGACGTTGAGCGAGCTTCTCATGAAACGATTGCTTGATAATACAACAGTAGAGCAGAGTGCCACCGCACTAGCTACGTCACTGCTCGTAGGATTAGGGGTGAACCAAGGCTCAAAGAGCCAGGCCAAGATACTGATTTTTGCCAAGCAACTCGATAAGTACGAACCTCATGACGACCCATACAGCTTTGTTGAGCAGTTTGAGCAAGTCTGCGAAGCCAACGGTCTCAACGACCAAACTGAACGCTCGCGAGCATTCGGGCTTTTCCTAGGCGACAAGGGTAGGATGTGGTACACAAGCCTAGATGCTGTAGAGCGAGCCAACTTCAATGACCTCAAGGATCTCTTCGTCAAGAGATTCACCGAGCCCAGATACTTTGATAACCTGCTAGTATGCTTGATGAACATCAAGCAGAAAGAGAAGGAGGACATCCACGACTACGTGACCCATGTAAGGAGTCTCTTTAAGAGAATCCCTCTGGGCCAGCGACAACTGAAAGAGCAGTTTCGACCATATTCATCAGCGGAATTCGAGACGAGGAGTTATATAAGGCTTTGGCAGGTAACTCAAGCTTGTAGCGGGACGTGGTGGCTAGAGTGTTTGAGGAAGCCGTCAAAGTCGATGATCAGCTGAAAGAGCGGAGCTCCAGGAGCTCAAATCTAGAGGAGACCAACCCGCGAAGCTCAGAGAGGACGTCAGCCTCTAGTGAGTGGTCAATCCCATCATCCCAAGATAAGGGGAAGGCCACCGAGACAGACCAAGGCTTGGCTGAGGTCAAGATGGAATTAGCCAAGTTGCAAGACATGTTGAGACGACCAACCCATCCGCACGTCCAATGTGTGTACTGTGGCGGAAACCACTTGCCGACCGAGTGTCAAGACCCTAGGTCAAGACCTTGTGCTAACTGTGGTAGGTTCGGCCATGATGTCGTGCATTGTAGATTACCAAGAAGACTTCCATACTCGCAACCCATCTCTTCGTATGGAAGTCTTCTTGGTAATCTACCATACTCACGCCATGATGGCCGCAGCCATTCTTCGGAAGGGGAGCCCCATTGGCTCTTCTTGGCCCTAACGATATGAAACCAGCCAGACATCAACCCTACCGGCATTCCTAGACCGCCTGGTCCTTACGTGACCCACCCACCGAGCGACGCTCCAGTACACTATGTGGAGGAGCCGAATGATGAAGAGACCTACATATACCCTTACGTCTCACATGACGACAAGGGCAACGTGGTCCTCATGGATTATTGACCCGTGCCGGTGATGGCGTTAGGACGAGGATGAGGTAGAGGCTTAGGAGGGCAGCCCCGCTGCAGGATCCAGTCACTTGTTGGACTTGTGGTCACCCTGGTCATGTCTCATCACGCTGCCCTGAAAGAGAGCAGCAAAACAGAGACAAGGCTGACCAAAGGTGCGCAGAGTGCGGGATCACCCATCTCTTCGTAGGCTGCCCAAAGCGAAAACCATCTTCTAGCTCAGCCAACATACCATCTATCCCACTAGGGATGTTTGGTGTCGAAAACCTCGATGGGGAGGCCACGCTTATCCTGTTGCGAATCATGACCCAGGCCCAAACAAAATAGCCCGGCATCTCTCTGCCACAGGACCTAGCAATCTTGACACAACCTCGATAAGGAAGAAAAGCCGCAGGCGGAAAAAGAAGAGATCGGAAGCTAAGGTCGCACTAAAAACCGAGAGTGCTACAACTCTGCCTGCTGGAAAGAAGGTTTCAGACGCAGAGGTAGAGACTTCAGCCCCTAAGACAACCGAAAAGGGAAGTGCTAAGGTAGGGGAATACCCGCATCCGAAGCGACAGTTAGAGGCCATAGAAAAGGTGAAGGAATGGGTGAAGGAGGCTCAAGAGCATCTCAAGGACGCTGAGCCCATCATAGAGGACAAGATAGATGATCTCTCTAGCATAAGCATGCCAATATCACCGCTTCGACCTAAGTCGGCAGAAGCAACCGCGCCACAAGCAGTGCCGCTAAGGAACTCCAGGGGATACTAGAATACCTAACGGACTAGTTAGTTGGCAATCTAGCTGCAAATTTCAAACCACTTTAGGATCTCTTAGAGGAATCCAAGTGGCAATGGACCAGGGTGCACGATTTAAACCTCACGTATAACTGGGCCCTAGTTCCTGACCAACGACACGAGGCATACCAAACCCTAGGAGACGACAAGCAGTCGGATGACAAAGATTCTAGCGACGAATACGAAGACTGCCAATCCTTCAGTGATGAGAGCGAGGGTGAAGTAGATACCGTAGAATACGACACTGAAGGACGAGAAATTGAGCAGATACGAGCAGACGCCAAGCCGCAAAAAAGGCAGACCCTTAGAGTAGAGCGAGGAGTCATGTGTATAGAATGTGATCGCGCTTGGTTGGAATGCGTAGGAGCCATAGACCTTGAGCAAGCAGGCCTAGCCCAGCCAGGAACGACATCAATACTTAGGACTGAATCACCATCTGAACTACGACCACCAGGGGAGACCACCTCTTCTAGCGAAGATGGAGGGTTTGACTCTGAATCGGAAGTTAGTTTGGATAGTGATCTAGAGATCCCTAGGCCGCCCATGACCAGACGTACCAAGGGGGACCTACCTGTCCACCTGAGGCGCAGACGGTTAAGGCAGGAAAAGGCAAAGCAACCCAAGGATATACGAACAGAAGAACAACAAAAACCGCAGGACCTCCCTAAACGCTTCACGAAATTCAAAAAAGGGGATAGGATAGTAGTTCTGTTAGGTGCCAAATGTCAAGGGCAGATGAGCGAACCAATCGGCCAAAGTCAAGGAGGTAGACTTAGCCCAGGAAGGGGAAACACCCCGACCAGTGTTCATTGCCGACGACCTGACTGGTGAAGAAGAAACGTGTCTTGTCACTCTCTTACGAGAGTATATAGACGTGTTTACCTGGTCCTTAGAGGAGCTACAGGGGGTAAATCCGAGTGTTGTGACTCACAACATACCCATGACGTCGGATGCAACGCCGGTCAAGCAGCGGCCGTACCCTATGAATCCAAAACATGCTCATGCTGTCAAAGAGGAAATTGACAAGCTGATGAGAGCTCGATTCATTTATGAAATTGAGTACATAGACTGGGTATCAGCCATAGTCATTGTGAACGGAAAAATCCGAGTATGCGTCAATTATAAGAAGGTGAACGCTACTACGAAGAGAGACAACTATCCATTTCCGTACACTGAGCACATGCTTGAGAGGGTGGTAGGCAAGGAATCCTACAATTTTTTGGACGGCTTCTTAGGGTACAACCAGGTGCAAGTACATCCTGCGAATAGACCGCCTTTGCCACTGAGTGGGGCGTCTTTGCATACATAGTCATGCCCTTCGGGTTGACCAATGGCCTTGCCACTTTTCAACGTCTCATGTGCACCATCTTTAAGGATATGCTCCGCAAGGAGTTAGAGGTTTTTGTCGACGACCTGTGTGTCCATTCTACCTGGATCGAACACTTAGACAAACTCCACACAGTCTTTGAACGGTGTCGCTTATATTGCCTCTCCTTGAACCCCTTGAAGTGCCAGTTTTGGGTAAAGCACGGATGCATCTTAGGACACGTGGTGTCGAAGAATGGCATTACCACTGACTTCTTGAAGGTCAGGGTTATTGCTGACCTTCCACCCCCAATTAATTACAAGGGAGTTCAATGCTTCTTTGGCCATACAGGATACTATCGGCGGTTTGTACTGAACTATGCGTTGATCGCCAGACCATTGTACAAGCTGTTGATTGTCTTCGAGTGGACCGAGGCATGCCAACGAGCGTACGAAGAATTGAAAAAGGCTCTAACAATAGCACCAATTCTACGAGCCCCAGATTTGACCATTACCTTTCACGTGCATATCGATGCTTCCAAGTTTGTCGTGGGGGCAGTGTTGTGCCAACCTGGTGAGCACAACTTAGATTATCCCGTGAGCTTTGCTAGCAGACAACTCACTGAGACGGAGATGAACTACTCGACAACAGAAAGGGAGGGATTAGCCATGGTGTTTGTTGTGAAGAAATTCCGGCATTATCTATTGGCCACACCCTTCATCTTTTTCATGGACCATCAAGCCCTGCTCTATTTAGTAAACAAACCTTGTGCTATAGGGCGCATAGCTCGATGGCTCCTCCTACTTCTAGAGTTCGATTTCTCCGTGTTAGTATGAAAGGAAAAAGAGCATTACATGGCTGATCACATGTCACGCATCCCCACAGGAGAACCCGCTGGACAAGGCATCGTTGACGAGTTACCCAACGCCCACTTATTCCACCTATCCAGCGAGAGAGATTTATTTAAGGCTGATCTAACGCCATATTGGGCGGACGGCATAGTCCAAGTGCTCGAGCATGGACTACCAGAGCGACCAATAGAAAAAGCCCGACTTAGGCGCTTGATCTTGAAGATCCAGCCCTACCAGTTGATTGTAGGCCAACTCTATAGGCTGGGGCAAGACGGATTCCTGCATAGATGCATGTGTGAGCATGAGATGCACAATGTGCTCTCGGAGGCCCACAATGGCATTACGAGAGGACACTTTAGTGGGGACACGACATCACGGAAGGTGCTGCAGTTTCAACTATGGTGGCCCACGCTTTTCCACAATGCTAAGCGATTCGTCAAGCATTGTGACGAGTGCCAATGGACAAAAGTACCAATCCGCAAGGATCAAATGAAGTTGACCCTAATTATTGCTCGCCAACCCTTTGAAAAATGGAGAATTGACTTCATAGGACCCATCAGTCCTACGGCGCAGTACTCACAAGCCAAGTACATCGTGGTGGCCACGGATTACCTCACAAAATGGGCAGAGGCAAGAGCTACACGAAAAAACAACGCTAGGACGACTGCCAAGTTCTTATGGGAGCAAGTAATCTCACGCTTCGGCTGTCCCATCAAACGAGTTAGTGACCAAGGCACGCACTTCATCAACAAAGTAATAGCACATCTCCTGTCCACCTTCCTCATTATCCATCGCAAATCCTCACCCTACTACCCTCAGGCGAATGGCCAGGCAGAATCAACTAATAAGATTCTTATCAATGTCCTGACTAAAGTAGTCTCAGCCTCACGCAGCGACTGGGACAACAAGCTGATGGCAGCCTTGTGGGCCTACTGCACAGCTTATAAAACGGCCATCGGCCAAACCCCCTTTAGGCTGACCTATGGAACTGAGGCAATTGTACCATTATAATTCTTCATTCCTAGCCTGAGAATATCACTTCAAGAACGATGGGAAGGGAAGGAGGCATGGACACAATGCCTGGTTGAGCTTGAATGCCTGTCAGAGACTTGTCTCCTAGCCACCCACGCGCTTATTTGTGAGAAGGCCCAACGCAAACGCTGGTTCGACAAGCATGTCAAGTAGCGCGAGTTCGAACAGGGTGACTTAGTGCTCCTTTACTCAGTTAAGGGGCATAAGCAAAAAATGAAATTCAGAGGTCTCGGATCCTTCAAGGTTCATGCAATTAGCCGAACCGGCAATGTCGAGCTTGAGACACTAAACGGAATAGGCTTCTTCAATGGTAGTCGTGTCAACAAGTACTTCCCTCCCATGCATCCTTTGCATGAGACACCATTGTTAGAACCGCCGGTCAAAGTACGAGTAGCTACAATCACTGAAATCAACGAAGACGATGAGGAAGCCGTAGAACCCGCTTACCTCCGTATCACGGTCATTGCCAAGCAAACATGCGCTTTCAACGCCTTGATCGATGAGGGAGCAAACTTCAACATCTTAACCCACAGTCATTGGATCCAACTTGGCAAACCACTACTTCAACCCACGACTGCCAAATTTAACCCATACGGGGCCCACTCAGACGCACTTCTCGGCAAGTGCAGAGTCGTCGTTTCTATCGAGTCTGAGACTATTCCAATGCTTTTTTACGTACTACCAAGTGCTACAGATGCAGGCACGGAGTCATTGCTAGGGCAAACTTTCAAAAAGCAGACTCACTGCAATATTGATTATGAGTTGCAGCGCATCCACCTAGCAATAGGCAACGTGCGCATTGTCATAGCTTTTAGCAAGGGCTGTGCGACACCATCACCATCTGCAAAGCCACCGGTAGAAACATCTGTAGGCAAGACTAAGGAGGGGGATAGTGCGAGGCCGCCACTCCCCGACTTCCATAAATTGCAACTCACAGCAGCCAAAGCTAAGGCCCAAAAGCCTCGCCTTCAATGGGTGCCTAAACAGCCACAACCACCGCCTAGGAGTCGACGTTCCTATTCTCGTAAGACCCAGAACTCTAATCCTAGGAGACCAAGACACAATCACAGGAAGCGCCACGTGATCAAGCAAAGATGGGTCCCTAAAGCCCTTTTACGTGCGCAAGGCTACTACGAGGAAAATACCTGGCTATGGATCCCTAAGGCCCCCACGGCCAGAGGCACCACTCATACACCACCCTCAAGCTTGATCAAACCGCGTTCCATCAACCCTCAAAACCGCAAGCCGCAGTGATCTCCTGAACCTCAACCATCCACCTCATCCACATCTAGACCCAAGAGAGTCCCACAAGCCTACCGGCCCAAACCGCAGGTTCCGTCACAAGAGTCACCACCCGCTGAAGCCAATCCGCCTCCTCAACTCCAACCTGGATGCTCCTAATCCACTTAACATCCAAGCGGCCCAACCACAAACTCCCAAACTCCTCCCACCGCCCATCTTCATCGACAAAAGCTCCTGTTCTGTCAAACCTCGACCACCTGTCGGCCTTACGCCCTCTTATGAACGAAAATCCTTTCTAGCGCTGGCCGCTGACCTCACTAAGGACACCGGGGATGACGTGGTGGATTGTATTAAACGACTAGATGACACTTTTGTGTCACTCACGCTAAGCTATGACCGCTTGGACCTCGATCTATTAGAAGAACCCTTTGCAACAGAAGTACAAAATATGCCTTGCTCTTGGGAAACCTTTGAATTCGCGTTCACAAAAGCTTCTCGCTCCGCTACTGAGTTGATTAACAGTGAAATCTCCAAGAAACAAGCCATCAAGCAGCGCCTTATCACGTCATACGATCCACGAATCACTTTTTCTATCACTGACTAATAAATCGCAGAGTTATCACATCTCGCTGATACTGGATCACCTTTCTTGAGGCAGTGGTACGCTCTTAGGTTGCAATGGGAAGTTGAAGGATGTCGCATAATGACCAACACCAAGCAACGCCGCACCATCAAAACAACAGAGTATGATCCCACTCATGTCGCTTCCACCTTGTATAGAGTGTTAACCACTCTTCGGGGCCAACCCATGGAAGAACACCTCAAAGGACACCCCTACCTCGATCGCTTGTTGACCGAGGAAGAGCTACACATTGCTAGCCATGTCGACTCTGGTGACCTCCTCACAGATGTTCTCACATACATCATGCACGTGGGAATTCGACCCTTCGATTTGGACAGCGCAGCTCAACTGGAATACAATCCAAATTTCCATACTTGGTTTCTTCACAAGTAACTCTTAACCCAACATGCCGAAAGCCCTTAACCCTTTGACCCTCAATCCTAGGAAGGATTCTTTTCAAGGTGGAAGGGGAGGGGGTAAGGTGAAAGGAATCAGAAGAGAAATGAATCAAAGGGGATAAATCAAAGTAAAATTAGTGAAAAGCATAAGCATGTAGTATGGAAAAACGGACGGGGTAGGAAAATGGGCAGAAAAACTTTGAAGTAAAGGGCAAAAAGTCCAAGTCTAAAAAGGAAATCTACATGGCTTCCTAATGAATTCATTCAAAAAGCATAGAGTTTTTCTTTTCCAGCAATCAACGAATTGATATGTGGAAAATACTAATGAAAGTTACGATTTATGGCAAGAGCATAAAATGTCACAGCAAGACTGCGCCCATCGACTCCCGTTCACAGACGAGGAAAGGGAGTAATACCGCATCCATCTAGAGAACCGTGCCTTCAGCCAGCTCAAATTTTGAACCATCCACAACATAGAAGTCATGGTGGCCAAGGAGGAAGCAGCCAGGAGGGTGGTTGAACAATGCAACCTCACGAAGTATCTGGAAAAGTTCTCACAGGAGCCGGACCACCTAAAGTGTGTGGAGTTCCTCAGAACATACAACCCAGATCAAGAATGTGGTATTGTAATAGTGGGTAGAGGAGAAGATGCAAAGCATGTACAGGTCCGGTTAGATCCAGTCTTGGTGGAGAAGGCTTTGGGATTGGTACCAAAGATGGACAGGAAACAAAAAAGGGATGTTTATACCATGCTTAAAATGAAGAAGGAAGATGTGCTCACAAATGACGGCATAAGCATCCAGGATATCCCTAACGCAGAAGCCAGGATGCGGGCCAAGCTGATACATGTGCTCTTCTCCAGCCAGCATTACAATTCATTAATGCATCGAATTAGCGTACCGGTGCTAGAGAATGTAGTAGCCCATACCCTAGACGAAGTAGATTGGAACGGGTACATGCGAAAAACGATCGATCAGGCAGCCAAAGCATTGGCCCTAGGAAGTGTACCGGTAGGAGGATAATCTTCGGCCTCTAAAGTTACAGAAAGAAAGAAGGCCTCCTCCAAAGTCTCCTTCATCGGGTATGGAGGCGTTTTGAATGCGCTCATCCAGGAGGTAGTGAAGGAAGCACGGGATGCGGAAGAAGAAGAAGGAGAAACGCCAGAAAGGTCGCCTCCTCACCAGGACAAGGAAAGGTCCATCGATAGAACTACGATAGAAGAAGAAGAGGAGGGTCAGACAAGCAAAAAGACAACTAGGAAACCCGAGAAGAAGACAACGCAGAGAAAGAAGAAGGATGACGAAGGCAGAAAGAAGGAGAGAGAAGACTTGGAAAGGGCAAAGAAAGAGTCCCTAAAAGAGGCTAAGGAGAGAGAGAGGACGAAGAGACATGAGGAGGAGAAGGAAAAAGAAGAATTACAGAAAGCAAAGAAGGCATCGAAACAAGAAGCAGAGGAGAAGAAAAGAAAGGAAAAGGAAGAAAAAGGTAAAAAGAAGGAAGAGCAGAGAAAAGCAGAGGAGGAAAGGAAAAGAAAGGCGGATGAGGAAGAGGAAGAGCTATGAAGGAAGGAGGAAGAGGACCTGGCGGAGGTCACACGCCGGTCCATCGAGCAACAGAGCCGAGTAGACGAACTGGGGAACCTGAGTCCGCATAGAGAAGAAGGGCCAGGGTCTAGCACACAGGTGCCGGAGTTTGTGCCACCTCCAGTCCCTGAGGGCAAGGGCAAGGCCCCGATTCATCCAATACCTACCCTCCTAGTGCCTTCCGCTGAACCCACCACCATCACCCCTAGCATCCCGACAAGTATCAACGTGTCAAACTTTGTGGCGTGGATGCAATACTTCATCAACAAAGAGATGGGCCAGGGAAGAGCACAGATATCATGGCCATAGGACAAAAGAGGCCAGCTACGAATGCGGAATCCAAGCAAGAGCCCAAAAGGCAGAAGGTAGAAGCCTCAACCTCACCCATCCACACAACGATGACGCCATCGGCTAATTACGATGAGTACATCGTCGAGCTGCTCTCCCAATTGGAGAAAGCTAAGGAGGAACGCAAGATAGCTGTGGCTGAGTTGGCATCCGAGAAGGAATCAGTGGCCGCCTTCCAGCTGGATAAAACAAGGATGATAGCCATACAACAGAGGGAGATCGCAGATCTCAAACAAGAAATGAAGGCTAAGGATGATAGGGAGGAGCACTGGAGACAGTAGCTTGAAAACGAGACACAGGAACTAGTGAAAATGCAAAGAGAGCACAAGCTCCTAATAGTGCAATACCAGGAGCTCCCTACGAAATCTACTCAGGTTGATGCGCTTGTGGCTGAGCTGAATGCCAGGGACGAGGAGAGAAAACAAGGCATAAAGGAGCAGCAAGAGGAGATCGAGCACCTGACAGGTCAACTAAACTCTAGAAAAGAAAAGCAAGAGAGACTGGTTAGGGAGTTGGAAGACTATTTGCAGAAACTCATGATGCTAACCCTAAAGCAAGGAGAGAGCTTGGGAGAGATGAACAAAATAGTAGAGGAGTGGGCTGTGCACAATGAAAAGAGGGTGAGGACACTGGCGCGGCGCCTTGCTCTGACACCACCCACACAGCGCAAGGAGAGTCATTGGAGGTGATGCAGAGAAAGCTCGGCATGGCACGGAGAGCCTTACACGCTGGATTGCAGATGCCACCCTTACCTGCGGAGGTTAGGCTGAGCTTGGATGAGCGACGAAAATACCTATTGCTGGCCGGCCTAACCCCCTAGGAAATCGACACCCTCGGATTCGAAGAAGAAGCAGCACAGGGAGAACGGCAGGGGGAGGAAGCAGAACTTGAAATTGACATGAACCGATTTAAGGAGGATGTAGTTCCCCAACCCCCCTCGCCGCAGTCTCAAGAGCCACCACAAGAGGACCCATCTGCGGAAAGAAAAGCCGCCTCTAGGGAAAGACGCAGAAAGCTAGTAGAGGAAGCTAGGAACCAGCTGAGAGCCAAACCAGCCGTGCTACCGTCCGTGCCTCTCCCACTGTGCCCTAATGATCTCCCCGTAGGATTCCACACAGAACTGGTGTTGTGGGAAATATAGGAACAAGGAAAGGATCCATTCACCTTTAGTTTCCTCCTACCCAACAGTCTGCGGAGGGTCTTGCCACTCAAGGTGATGGACGAGGTAATCGCGGTCGGTGGCTGGTTGGGGCAAAGATGGCTAGAAGAGCAAGAAAAGACCCCGACCTCTTGGGGCACAGAAGCGGCTGATTACTGGCAGAACAAAGTTTTTGAAGTCCCACACACTGTACAGGACTACAAAAGCCAACCCTTGTGGAGGAGGCGAGTATGTGACATCAGCATGCTCACCTGGATGGCGTTCTGTAACACCTTGCCATTCGAACGGAACAACCCTACCTACATGGCATACCCTCGAAGGGTAGGGGTGGATTTTGATGCCACCCTCCACGGGTGGTACGAATTTCCTATTATTTATAACTCTAATGTAGTATCCTTCGAGCATGCCCTTCTCTTTACTGCCAAAAGCCTAGATGATTCTATGTCACGCTTTCTTGTGGATTTCTCCTCATGTCCTGACCCCGCTTTTGTAACAACCTGTAATTATCTTAGGTTACTTAGGCTACTCCTTAAGCAGGACCCGACTCCACAAGTGCGTGGCCTACCTCCCCTATTCTTTGACCCTAATGCTATAGACAATTGCGCCATGGCTCGTCTTATGATGAGGGCTAGTCTCCTTCCCTATTTTTGCCTAGCCCTCCTAGAAGATATGAATGACAACCAATTCACTAGGTGTAATCACCCTTTCCTCTCCACCACTTCTCTTCATGTCCACATGAATCTGAAAGATTACATGCAAAGTCGCCAGTTTTTGAGCAAATCTATCCGACCCCCTTCCCCTCCTCATTCCGATGAAGACAATTAGGCTTGGCTATCATTTCCAAAAAATAAAAAAACAACGGCACACAAGCACTCGCTCGCAGCAGCACTTGAACACCACATAGAGCACTACCACTGCACCTAGGGGTCCTCAAGCTAGGCGTGCCCGATGGCTTCGGTCAGTCGGCTCCGCTCCTAACCCCCTAGCCATTTTTGCTCCCCCACTTCACACTTAGGGCACATCAAGGGCAGGACTTTCAAACCTGTCACCCTAAGACTTGCACCGCACCTCCAACGACACACGAACTGGGTCCTCAAGTGTGGACATTACCAAGGGCTTGCCCAAGGTTTGCCCAAGGTTAGACCCATCTCCCAGTTCCACTGCCACGAGCACCACGCACTACACGGAGAGGCAGACACACCCCTTAGGGAGTGCACAACTTTTCTTGCAGGTTATGTTCGAGTTTCAAGAACTGGCTACTCACAACTGAAGAAGATCACCCACGGCATCCTTTAATGACCAAAATATTTTCCATATGCCGGACATGACACCATTGCTGCTGTTTCAGGAGCTTTTCTGCATTGGAGGGGACGGACCAACGTGCTTCATGCCGCCAACCATCTGCCTACTGATAGCTACCATGATTGAACCAAATCTGGCAAAAGGAGTACTCAATAATAGATCTACCATTGGCATAGATCTTGGAACCTCATCTTCCAAAGATGCATGCCCAACACCTCAAGATCTAGATCGCTTATTGATTCCACAAGCCTCAAGAATTGCAATGCAAGGTTGAAGATCTTCAACGCAGCACTGAAGACCTTTAACTTAAAGACAAAGATCTTCAAATCAAAGATACAGATTTTCAATGCGAAGACAAACCATATCATTGTCAAGGTAGAATTCGAGGGGGCTTCTCCAGGATAAATCCCTCCAATACTATCCTCCTAAGGGATTGCTTATTGCTTCAAGCATTTTTGATGCTCAAGGGACGACCGGCTACATAATTTCCACCAGCCAATTGGAACCCCAATCTGTCGTCGCAAAATGGCCGCCACAATTGTGTGAAAGATGCCGAGCATCTTCATGAAACCTAAAGCACGCCGTAATCTCTCCTGGTCATCATCATTAAACTCTAGTACCTCTCATTCACACAACCACCTTGGAAGCAGTGTCATACCAGTTCTGCCTAGCAGCAGACCTAACTAGCCACTACTTCCCACCGTAGTGCCATGGGACTGGCACTTGGCTAGGAGGGGGGTAATGTTACCGTGTTTCTCACAGCATAGAGGAGCGGAAAATGAAAAAAAGAAAATAGCAAAAAAGGCACAGGATAAAAGCAGAAAAAGACGCCTTGACTGGTAACCAGACCCTGAAAAATTTAAATGTTCGGGCACGACCCTCGGAAAGTCTCAGTGTCGCCCTGAGACAACAAAAGAGTAAAAGGTACACCATTAAATATGGAAGCGCTCCCGAATCCTTGTAAAAGAGCGCCAGGCTCACTCCTGTGCGAATTGTACGCATTAATGGGAAATATGATAAAATTAGAGTGGTGAAAAATGGGAAAAAGGGCCTAGGCTATAGCCGGCCATGTAAAAAAGGGAAAAAGGGGATGACCGCCCAAAAGGGATTTAGGGTTTTGTATATAAAGTTGAAAAGTTAATGAGAAGCTCATTCTTTTGGTGTGTGGTAAAAAGAGTCTTTTTTTTCCTCTCTTTTTCTCTCCTTCTTGCTTGTGTGTGCTCTTGAGAGAGGGAGTGTGAGAGTGTAAGGGAGTGAGTGTGTGGGAGTGAGGGATCAAGAGGGTGAAGCTCTTCACCATCTCCACTTCTCTTCTTCTCTTCTCTTCTTTTCTCTTCTCTTGCGCACATGGCTATGGAGGATGGAGCTTGGAGATGGAGGAGGATTGAGGATGCTTGAGCTAGCATCAAGAATCGTGGAGCTACCGGAGTGCAAGAGAGAGGAGAGTACTCGATCAAGCATCAAGGTAAGCTCACTACACTCGCAGGATTGACGGCGCGTCGGCTAGGTGAGAGATAGCCATTAGTGCTCGCTTGGAACACTTGAAACAATAAGCGGTCCGTGGGTCTTGGCGGTTGAGAGAAAGCTCCCACACCTTTCTCTATCTCTTTCGTATACACCTTCATTGCATTATCTCTCTCTAGCTAAAAACCATTCATGCTTTATCCACCTATTGATACTTGCATGCAATTGTAAGTGGGATGGTCTAGTAAGTCACCACATATGTGCCAATTGACTTGCCAATGTGTTATCTCTTATCCTCAAGCTTTGTTATATATGTCACCACATAGGTCAATTGATTTGCTAGTGTACCATCTCTTATCTCAAGATTTTCTATATATTTCACCAGCATTCTCAATCAAAAACATCATATCAAGCATATCTTGCATTAATCAAGCAGATTGGCCAACCCAACATAAATGAAATTGTATGAATAGCAATGTAGATCAAGATCTTAGCTTAAATCAATGACACCTTTTTGCACAATATAAACTGTTAGAGTTTAACTACAATATATAATGCTTGCAAATAAGAGAGAGGCTTGATTTGTTGGACCACTATGCATATATAATCTATATATGTCATATTCCCTAAATGCATACATTGATACTTACAACATGGAGGCAAACATTTTGATATTGAAAGACTAGGAAAGTCATGTCATGTTGATCCAAAAACAACCAAAAGCTAGCATCTAATCAATTTAATTATAACTGCGCATCTGTCAGCGCGTGTAATATGTCTTATTTGCGCATATACACACGCTTACAGACGCGCTACGCAAATATAATTTTTTTTAAAAAAAGTTGTGGCTTTGTTTTCAAACCTTTGCTTTCGTGCATTTTTTACGCGTTTTCTGCAGTTCGAGCTCGACATCACTACTCATGTCTATCTATCACTTCATGAAGACAATGAGGCAAGGAAATAAGAGTAAAAAGAGGACAGAGGAAAGAAGAGCCAAAGAGTAAAGAACAAGAGCCAAACAGCAAGGAAGAGAAGAAGATTCAAGCAACTTACCAAGGGACTACGCAAATATAAAAAAAATTTAAAAAAAGTTGTGGCTCTCTTTTCAAACCCGTGCTTTCCTGCGCTTTTTGCATGTTTTCTGCAATTCGAGCTCGACATCACTACTCATGTCTATCTATCACTTCATGAAGACAATGAGGCAAGGAAATAAGAGTAAAAAAAGGACAGGAGGAAAGAAGAGCCAAAGAGTAAAGAACAAGAGCCAAACAGCAAGAAAGAGAAGAAGATTCAAGCAACTTACCAAGGGAAGGGAGAAGGAGGACAAGCAGCTTGCAACCTAGCTGCCACCCGTCGGAACAAGCAAAGAAGGTGAGTTCTTATTCTCTCTCTCAATCTTGTTTGCTTTCTTTGTCTGTTTGTCTCTCTCTTTTCTCTCTTTACATGCTATAATCTGTCATCTATGGAGGTTTTTTTACACATTTTTTAACCAAGTTTGAAAAGAAATGGTCCGACTGTGCATGTCTGTCAGCGCGTCCATATGACAGTGTAGACGCAGGTATAGACGTGGAAATAGATGCGCTGACATATGCACACAGAGATATAGATATAGACGCAGCATGTAATATGTTTTATCTGCACAGGGTAATATGATTTTTCTTGTGTAGATGTGGAATCCTAGATCCTCCAGCATTGATCCTGAGTTGGAACACATGAACATCACCTTAGCAGAGTTTTCTAGAGGTGTTAGTAGCTTTTTTGGAGGTTTTCCAAACAAGGAGCAATTCATGGGGGAGATGACCAATTATCCTGGTCGCCCTCCCACTGCAGAGGAGGTTTTCAGTGTGATGTCTGGGACACCTATCACATCTTTGCTTAGCACTACCGCACAAACACCAAACCTTGGCACGCCTGTACTAACATGTACTCCACGCACTATGCATACACATAGATCAACTGATGCACAGGGATCAGCTGAGGTACATGGATTGACCGAAGCACGTGCATCTACAGAAGCACGTGCATCGAGTGAGGTAGAGGGTAGTGCTCGTCGAGGGAGGAGGGAGAGTCGTGCGAGAGGACGAGGAGGTCGAGGGCTTTGTGGGGGTTGCCTAGGAGGTGGCTCTTGATCACCCTCACCGGGAAATGAGAGAGGTGAGTCTCCACAAATGTACTACTCTGTCACTGATGTTGGTGCTATCTTGCATGACTCTGAGGGGAGGGAAGTGATAGCCTACTTGAGGAGTGTCGTGTATGCCACATACAAAGATTGCATGATTCCCTTCAAGCACCAAAAAAATGGTTTGTGGCAAGAGGTGCTACGGGCAGTACATAGAAGGTACCCTAATCCCAAGAATTCATGATTCTCAGATGATTGGGGACGGTCAAATTGCGAATTTGGGAGCCTTTGCAAGTTGCGCTGCCACCACGATGACATGCATATTCCACTATTGTCTTCCCTAAACCATGCGTTTTGGTTGAGCGAACCTTGATTAGCCTGGCTTTGTATTGAACCATGATCTCTTGAAGTTGGCACTCCACAAGAGATATGTCTGAGGTAAGCTGCAAGATAGGTACTTTGCCGTCAAACCCATGGGGCTTTGTGGATGCCTTGCAAGTACAAGCACCAATGAGCACTTTCACATAAGCAAGAGGGATGCCATGCTTTCTCATATCCATACACCAATTGGATTTGATGGAGTCCATTGTGGCATTAATACCTGCGTGAGCACCTGTAACCCTATTTATGTGATTTGCAAGGAAAATACTCTCCCATTCCTCTATACATGCAATGTGCAATGATGGCTCCGATTTAAGGGCTAGCACAGCTTGTCCATCATCGTTTCTTCCCATGCAAAGACTTTCTTTGATCCTTCTCCACTTCTTCAGGTCTAATAGCTCTCTTTTGTCATATTTCTTGAGCACCCCCAATGTGATGGCTTTTTCTCCGTTCAAATCACTTACCATCAATCCATAGCTCTCCATGTCGAATGAGAAGTACTTTGATGAGGTGAAATTAAGCGCGCTTGGTGCAATGCCGCTGCTTTCTCGTATTGTTGAATCATTGCCTTTAGCAAAGAAGTCAATCATCTCAACCGCATCACTTGTTGATTCATCCGATGTTTCTTCATCGGTATCGACTTCCTCAATCTCAGGATCACTCTCCATAATCCATAGCCGTTGACTATATAAGCACATATCACATGTATATCACGAAAACATCATCACAATGTCGCAGTGCATCCATTGCAAACATAAGAGAAAGAGATAGAGCTATATGTACCTTGATGGGGAATCCATGACTGACGGATCACGAAGATTTCAACTTGTGATGCCCATGTATGGTTGCCAGGCGGACCTCAGAGCTCTTGCACAAAGATTCCTCAATATGCATTGCATGCAGAGATATTCTGTGGGTAATACCGTGAGTGTTTTTTGCATCGACAGTTTCACGCTCTGCCTGCAAAAAGGTGGCCGGGTTTACTATTCGGGTTGGGTTTACTTTTGGTCCACTTTGGAAATCATACGAAGAAAGGACTCCCCATGCCATTCTATTGACCATGGGGCGCAAATGTCTTGTATGACTTCCATCAATCATCCCTCAGCAACCATATAATAACCTGAGCCCCACTGTATCCATTAATCCGAAGTACCCCTTCATTGTCGTGATGGACCTGCCGACGAAAATCGCGGGCCCCATCCACGTGCCGCGTGACCCACCACCTTTTTCGACAGTCCCTCTTTTCCGGTGGACTGGGTTTACATGTCGGACCGGGCTTACTTTTGTGGCGGGGTTTACCCTGTGCCAAAAGCACCGGTCCAGATCCTCGCCGCGATCCACGGCCCCCCTCAACCGTCGATCCCAACTCCCCCTACCCCGTGGCACATAGTCCTGGGGGGACGGTGAGGGGATCTAAAAACATCATCATGTTGGACACACCCCAAAGAACTGGGCTTGCCTAGGTATAAGTGCAGAGCACTAGATTTTGCTAATTTTTATAGTGTAAAGTCTTTGTCATATCAAACTTAAAGTTGTACAAGATTTATTTTTTTTCGTGAAATACTATAGGGCATATGCATCAATGGAGACTCCTAGCCTCCAGGACCCAAACCTTCCATCGAATCTCGATGCTTTCTACAACGTGTCATACTAGTTGATACTCCATTGGGCTCGTGACTCGTCGTGTGTAAAAATCACACGAATCGCGATTGTATGAAAAACGAAGCTCGAAATTCAAGATTCCTATCTACCCAATGATGCGAAGTCCAGGGCCCACCAGGCTTTGTGTATATTGGGAATACCATCTAGGAATTGAAGCCCCCTGCTTGCACAGGAGTCGCGACTCGCCTCGGCTGCACTTCCAAGCGCCCATTTTAATTCACCCACGAAGACGTGCTGTGCTGGGTAGGCGGGTGGCAAGGCGATCTGGCGCCACGCGGAGACTTGCACAAGCCCTGCAAATTCGCAACTACGTTTTATAGGCGGCGGACTATCATCGGAGAAGCTCCAGGTCATCTTCCCAGTTCTGGAGCTGGACGGGGCCCACGAGACACGCCCACATATACTCATTCGACATACATTCCGAGAGCTTTCTCTGTCTCTCAGACACCTATTTTCTCTCCTCCCTCGCAGCGCTCTCTCTCTCTCTCTCTCTCTCTCTGTATGCGCGCGCGCTATTTCTTCTCCTCGCTTATTCGGGCTCAACGTGCACGTAAGAGCTCTCTCTCTCTCTATCTCTCTCTCTCTCTCCCCATGTCCCTCGAGCCCACCCTCATCGAGCAGCTCTGGTACTACGACTCTGTCGTCCACTCAAAGCCGGCCCCGACCCCCCCTCCTCCCCTTCCAGAGGCCCCACCGGATCATGGCGGCAGCTCCCAGCTCCCCCTCAGTACAGGTGGCGACACCTCTCCGTGCGCGCCATTCAGCTTCTCCAGTTTACCCTCCCACAGTCCATCTCTCGGCCGCCATAGCCATGCCAAAGGTTGCAGCCACTGCACCTCCGCGCAGCCTCACCCGCTCTGCGCGCTGGTGGAGAAGATAAGACAGGAGGACGAGGAGCTGAGCGAGGAGGAGATGGAGGTGTGGATGAGGAAGCTGGGGCTGGAGCACACTGACGACGGGATGATGATCAGGAGGGCGGCGGCGGGAGGCCATAGCCGGCAAGCGAGCGAGCAGACGCAGCTGGTGGACTTTGCGGAGTTTGTGTGCGTGAGCAGGTTCATAGAAGAGCAGGTGACAGGGGACTCCGCCAGGGACGACACGGCCACCCTCATGGAGGTCTTCCGCGTCTTCGACAAAGACCACAACGGCCTCATCTCCACCCACGAGCTGTGTGCCGTCCTCAGCCAGCTCGGCCTTCAAAAACCTAACCAGCGCTTTGACACCCGTCCTAGTATGCTTCAGCTCGTTCCCACGTGATTCCTCATTGCATTTCTTCAGACAATTACAACCATCCATGTGCAAAGTTAAATACTGTCCCATCTCAGGTCTAACCTTTTATCCCAAGCATATTTTGGAATGGAGAGATCAGTATTTGCGTCCTCCAAGGACTAGATTAATTGTAATGGAGAAATCATGTCTGTATCTCTAATCCTTAAATGAATAGCTTATTTGTAAGGTGTTTTGAATGTGTGTGATGCGTCCTCGAAGGACAAGCCGATTCTATTTAAAGCTTTCTAGTTAGTTTTTCCGATAATGCAGAATATATTACTAATAAATATTTACATGCCCTTCAAATAAGGGTGTCACCGAGTTATCCAAAGAACTCTAAGCCTTGGATTAACTAAGTCTAACGAGTGTTGTGTTCAAGGTGTGACAACATGTTCCTAATTCTTTAGGAAACATCACTATGCTAGCATGCAGATCAAACCAACTTTCTATCAATTGCTTCCATGATTGTTTCTTGTCTTGAATGCTTGATCATTCCTCTCCTTCCATAGGTTGGGATAGGTTGGGTGCAATGCCTAGTAAACCTACTCTTCTTGAAGCCATTTGCACAATCTTCTCCATATCTCTCTAGTTTTGTTACATTCCTAGAATAAGTATGATTCTTTTGGTCTCTGTTCTATAGAATGAGCAGAGTGGACACTTTTTTTAGCACCTTGTTGAGCCTTTCCTTGGCAATTTCTTTATTCATGAGAACTTTCCAAAGCATTAAGTTGATTCATGTAGTGCCTTGTTGAGCCTCTCCTTGGTAGCTACTTTATCCATGAGAACTTTTCAAAGCATTAAGTTGATTTGTGCAGAAGGGGTGGCTTGCCACACTCTCCTTACTTTGTTCCTCCATGTCTTTAACTTAGTACATGGGAACCTTTTTTGCCATGTCGATCATTGGCTAAGGAATCCTTGGACTTCTTGCATCTTCAAAATATTTCATGGGTGGGGGCCTCTAAAGACTTGGTAATGTTGGTTTGGAAGGCGTCTATGTAATGTGCATTCGGCCTATATAATCATAGGCCTTATTGAAGTCCATATTAATCTAGAAAAATTTTAGCATAGAAAAAGTGTGTGAAAAAGTGTGTGATTCATTGAGAAGGTTAGGTTTAAGATGGCATCATGGAATTTTCTCCTCTAGGGTGGATGACCCTACCAAGAATACACTTGATTCTATTTGCCACTACTTTGGTTAATATTTCATAAATGACATTAAGCATCATGAGTGGATGCCATTATGTAATTTTCTTCCCTCCACTAACTTTGGTTACATCATTTTAATAAGATTAGTGTCTAGCACCTTTGGGAAGAAGCCATTTATCTTGGTGTGATTGAGCAACCATTCAAAGTTATCACTACATACATCCTATGAGGCTTGCAAGACTTTAGCTAAGATCCCATCTACATCCCAAGAAGCAACTTGCTTGGTCTCATGTCAGTGACCATAAATTAAAGCCCCTCTTTGGAGAAGGGTCAAGCAATATCTCTTTCTTTGCTATAAGCAAGGGTTCAACCTCTAGAATGGCTTGTAGCTTATTATGATCGTCACCATCCCTCTCCTAGGGTGAACCAACTAATGTAGAGAAATGCATTGTTAAGGCCTTTAATATCTCATCCCCGTCCTCGATGATGTTTCCTTCTTCGTCCTCAATAATAGTACTAAACTCTCTTTGCTTCTTTACCCTTGGGGCATCTAGCAAAAAATTGTTTAGTGCACCTCGTAGCAGTGCCTATTTCCCTTTGTGTTGAATCTTTGTTGCTTCAACCTCTTTTTTCACCATTTGCTCCAAAAAGTCTTCCACTTCCTTCCACAAGGACTACATGTATGCATCCTTCGACTTGGTTGCTAAACAAGAGATTGTTGTCCTTCCATGTACACCACTTGCTACCAAAGGGATACCATTATTACAGAATGAGAGAAAACACATTTACATGTATTGATAGTAAAATCTTAGTCATTATCTATATATTTAATAAAGGGGTATGTGCATATGTGTGCATGTGTGCAACATGGATTGCATAACTTCATATTGATACTTTCAATTCCTCTCATGAATTTTCTGTGAAATACATTGTGTTTTCTTTGTGCAATGCTAAGTAGTCTTCCACCCTTTTCGAAGAATTGGAGAAACATATAATTAGCTACATCACCTAACAAGAGTAGCTTTAATTCTCTTATCATATTGGTTGAGGGATTGAGTGACTGTGTTATCTTATGCATTTCAAAGTGCTTTTCTTGTTTGTATTTTATACCTTCATAAACCTACGATTAGTCACATCAAAAAATTATTGAAAAGTAGGCTAACACGTGGTATAACTTAAATATGAAGAAGCTAGCATCCATTAATGGCATAGGTTTCCAATGGTGCACAACTTTGAATCAAGAAGAAGCAGCACAATAAACATTAGTAGGGTTGGTCAATACTAGTCACCTAGTGTGGATGATTTGGAGATGATTTACTTGCACTTACACAATGCAATGATTAAGAAAAGTTCATGAAAAATGTGGAGTAGAAATTTAAGGTGCCTTGCACAAATTGCAAGATGCTAAGGTTTAATGCATCATCCAAGCTTGGGGAGTGTAAGGTGGAGTTGCATCCCCCTTATGTGAATGTCATGCTAAGTATGAGGTTAAGTAAAGAATGTCATTTGATTGGAGGGTCTTTGAATGTACACTTCCCTACTTGAATTATATCACCCTCTTCATAAGATATTTTGTATAAACACATGTGTTAGTAGTAGAGGGATACTATGCATCAAGGATCATGCATTGAGGCGTGATAAAAGAACCACTAGTATGAAAATCCACATGTGTGCAAGAAAGTGCTAAGCAAGGAAATGAGAGAGAGAAGTAATAGAAAGAAATCCAGAAAGAGTGGGCTTTGTCCATGCCCTGGGAACTACCCTAGGCTTTTAGAGGTCTAAGAAGTTGAGGTATCTACAATTATGGGGCTATTGCATGAAGTTGCCACTTTGGATGTTGAGAATGAAAGGGTAGATTAAGATTAGTTCCATTGGACACATGTTATTTACAATTAGGTTGTATTTATATGGCCCTATTATTTAAAATTCTACTTTATACGTCGTTCAATGTCCCTATATAATTTATATAATACCCAAGTTACCATATAATCACTAATATTTCATATGAAGGACTCTTTTGTACAACAAAATTATTTCATACTAAGCAATATTACATATGAAATATTAACTTTCCTTATATAATCTCAAAAATCCGTACAAAAGAAAGAATCAACATAATCATATTTTGATCTCACAGTACTGCATCCTTCAATAATACTACCAAACTAATCTTTACATGGTTTAAAAAATATTTTATTTGATTTATTTTAAATAATAAAAATAAACCTTAATTAATTAAGTAAACATAAAATTTAGGCATGTTTTAAATGATATTTGTTAGTAGACTATTAAAGAGAACTATTAACTCGACTATGCTCAACTTTAAATAGCACTAGCTCTCCTTGATTATACAATTAGGATGTGGCTTTCTTACTTCTCTCTCATTTCAATGTGCACTTGTCATAAAGGTCCAAATACTACATATTACTTGGGTCTTTGATCAATGGGTTGTTGCAACTAAGAAATGCGAAGTGGAAAGACAAGCACTACTTGATCTTTGCTCAATAGTGGGTTGCTACAACTAAGAAATGTGAAGTGGAAACACAAGCACACAATATAATACTTAGAGCATTGATCAATAGGTGTTGTAGCCAAGAAATTGGAAGTGAAAAATAAGCACACATTAAAACAAGAGAAAAGTATGAAAGTCACACCATGATCATACAATCAAGGGGAGGTAGTGTTATTCAAAGTCAAGGGACCTTGACTAAGGGCAAGTTAATAGTTCTCTATATTAGTCTACTAACCAATCTCATTCACTTAAATATATTTCAAAATTATTTATTGCAAATGAAAAATAAACATTAACTTAAAGTTTATTTTACTTAAAGTTATGCTTTTCACTAACTTAAATTTATTTTACTTAACTCTTTAAAGTTTCCTTAATATTTAACATTTATTTTATTTCTTGTTTATTTACTTAAAGTATATATTAATTTCAGAGTTAATCATTTTAATTAATTGCCTTAATTTACTAAGTCTTATAAGAGGCTTTAAACTAAATTTCATTCTTAAATAGCCCATTGTAATTTGTTTAAAAAAAAAATAAACCTTTGTCATTTACAATCTTGTGGTTACAAAGACCGGTTAAATATGATGGGTATAATACAACCCCATTTTTATATTTGAAATATGAAAGATTTTTTTGTAAAAAAATAGTTTTTATATAGGAGAATATTTCTACAAAATAATATATCTACTAAAGAATGTTTTATTGAAACAGTTTCATACAAAATATTTTTTCGTATGAATTTTTTAAACTAATTATTTTCTTAATTCGATTTGGTAATCATTATATTTGCTAACGTATCTATGTAATATGCCCTATATTTTTTTGGGTTCATCACATAATAGCTTCATATTTTTTGTATTATACAAATCATGTATTTGTATTAATGCAACCTAGATTTACACTGTAATTTGTTAGTATGGTTATGTGTCATGTAATTCTTGATGTAGGCCTAAGAGTCTTAGTCTATTCAGGACTGAGGTGGATTGAATATAGGGTAGCATCCCTACTTGTAGAAGAGGTGGAGTTGATTGTGGAAATGCCTCTTGAGAGCCCCAACAAACATATCCATTGCATATCTAAAGGGCACCATATTTAGTGCTAATTAGATGCCTGCAAATTTTATTACTTTCTTTATTGTTGGAGGTCACTCAAATGCCCACTTTTCAGTGACTTGCCTATGCCCCAAGTGCAGATGTTGCAAGGCCCCTAAATGACAAGATGCCATGATGGGCATTGGTATTGGTAGATTTTCCAATTTAGACATTGGAAGGACTCTAACCTTGATGATTAGATGGTAATGAGATTGGCCTACGTGGGGACTTAACCTTTGGGTCAAGTAGGAAAGAGTTCATAAAGGTATCGGTATATGCTAGGTGACACGTTATCAAATGCACATTGTCCATGGGGTCCAGGGTTTGGCCCTAATTGGGGGGGGGGGGGGGGTCCCAAAAAGGCTAGCCCGGGTGGGAGCCCCCAGCTCAATGATGTAAAAATTTTCCTAGAATACTCACTAGACTATCATGTATCATATGTATGGGCGATTGTTGATGGGTCAATTAGACTACATGGGCAATGAGTCAAGGAGGCAAACCACCCATGTGTATCTATGACTAGTCAACCTCAAGTATGCTATATACATAGGTAATACTATCTTCATGTATATCATTGTTGTTGAGCATTCATATCTTCTGGCCACTATTATCCATCTAGCATTTTCCTATATCACCATCAAATCACATAGGATCACATAAGTGGATAGAGCTTTTAGCCATCAATTCCATTAGCTAAGTAAAATATAATTTTTTTATTTGTTCCTATTCTATCTTGTACTTATGTTCATTGTTATCTTCATGGTGCTATGTTTTCTTTCATTATACCAGAGCATTAAGTACTCTAACTCATAGTTTACTACTCTTAAGTATAAGCAAAATTGGCTTTTATAGCAAAAAAGGGGGAGAAGTGATGTTAATTAGTGGCAATTGCAACAATAGCAAAGGAGTGGCAATGTGGCTATGCCAATGCAAGCCCTACAAATGTATTCACCTGCCTTCACAAAAGGCAAACTTAATGGAACAAACAATACATTGTGATGACTCATATGAGCTCCTAGATATATTCTTGGGGGTTGATGTTGAATTAGTTGCAACCATGGATCTAAGCAACCCTTACTACAACCAAATCCCACCCAATTTGACTCTTCTTTCTACCTTAAATGAGGAAACATGAATGTAATCTATGATACTTTTACCAAAGGATTTGATTATGTTCTCACTCTCATTCAACACACATCCAAATGTAGACTTACTAAGATGTCAATATGAGACAAGAAAGTAAACTAGGATTCAAAACCTACAAATTAGCTTGTAGCAGAGAAGATTTCTAATGGAGAAACAATAGAGATCTTCATTATATGGATTAAGAATTTATGTGACCAAATGGCAATGGTTGGCATAGCAAAGATGATTGAGAAATTGGCTAGGAGATGCATCCAAGTTTTGCTCTTGAAGTATGATGGCCTAGTAATGGCATTGAACATGCAAGTTAGAACTCTTATTCTCACTTTTGAGGTTCAATCCTCATGACCATTCCTTTCTTTTCTTAAATTACAATAGCACCATTATTGTGCTTTTAAGATGCATTCATAGTATTGTTGAGATGTGGACCTAGTTATCATCCCTCTACTTTGTCACGACATTCACTCATTAGATGACCCTTGAGATAAAGGTACAAGAACTAGTTGTCACTAATTCCTCCACCATGAAAGGATCACATTAATATCACGGAGGAGATTTAGGATGAATTAGCATACCTAGGGAAGATTATTCAATTGGAGGACATGGCTGTGACCCTTTTGTCATATATTGTGTCACTAAGGTATGATGTCTTCTGCACAAGTCTTTTCACCTCACAAGTATAGAATACCATCACATGGGAAGAGTTACTATTGATAATTCTGATTAGGATGCATGTCACAAGGAGATGGTCTTAGGTGGAGTAAATATATCTAGCTGTACTTTTGTGTGCTCATCATTTTGGAAAGGACAAAAAGAATAAGAAGAAAATAGAGAATAAAATCAATTCAAAGTCCTCTTTTGGCTTTGATCTTAAAAAGAGAAAAAGTGTTAAGGGTTTTTTCAAGTGTCCTCTACTATGCGAAGAACTCGCATCCCAAGGAGAATTGCTAAAAGAAGTACCCTCACCTTCATTGAGGCATAAAGAATGGATTGAAGGAGCTTAGCTCTTCATCGATATATGCTCTTACCATATGACCAACTCCATCTTTCTTCACATCCATCAAATGGAGGATTCTCATATAGCTTGCTCATCTTTCAAGAAGGCTTGGCTCATATATAGCAATGCTTCAAATTATATGACTTATAGATATGTTTGACTCTAGGATCTCCATTCTCACAAAGGTTCCCTCATCGTAGGCAAGATCCTAGGTGACATTATATCCATGATTGCTAGGTTAGGTTTATCAAAAGGGAGTGTGAGTGATGTGTGATAGAGAGAGTGTATTACATGTGCATAATGTAAGCTATGGAGTCATGTGTATTCTCTCTCTCCCTCTCTCTCCTCTCAAAATTTAAACTTAATATCAAATTCTCATCATTGAGGCAATGAGATCATAGGTGCATCAATCATTGTGCATGGAACTTGCCACACAAGGAGGTTCAAAATCTAGGTTACATTAATACAAATATAGGATTCATATAATATGAAAAATATAGGTCTATTATATAGAGTATATAGAGACCCTCATAAATACATGGGAACACATTAACAAAAAGTTGTGAATTACCATATTGGATTAAACAATTGATTAATGGAATGATTCTTTTATATGAAATGATGATTCTTTAGTAAAAAATAATATTCCCCTATAAATTCTATCGACATGTAGAGAATATGAGGGATTTAATGTGACAATTGAAGGTAGGTGAGAGATTTGGGGTCTTAATAGACCATTGTATTTATGTGATGGGTTTGGGAAAAACGGTTAAAAGGTTACCGTCCGTAAACTACAAGTGAAGAAGATGGCCACCCACTTGTTGCGAGGTTGTTGCTCCACATGAAAGAAATGAAGGTCAGTCATCTCAAGTTGGAGGCCCTAAAGAATACTAGCTAGAGCTTTGGCCTCCTATAGTAGGGCAACCATATTTGCACATAAATTATGAGTGGGCATAATAGCAAGCACAATGTTGATTTGAGGCTTGATGTGAGAGAAACATAACACTAGTCTTTAAAGATTTTAGGAAGAAGTTTCTCTTACAATCAAGCATGATATGCATAGGTGCAATTTGTGTGTGGTGATTTTATGATCAAATCTTTATTCTAGGTTAGTGTTTGGTTGTTTTTTGGGATTTCTCTAAGCTATTCCCCAACTTTTGTAACCATTGTTAGTGGTTTTGTCTATAGCTTTATATATATATATATATAGCTTGTACCACCTTCACATGTGATGTTGCCCTAGCCATCTCCTCTTACACCTCCTCAATCTTTGTCATCCATGTCAAGGTTGTGAGCATTATTTTTTTTGCCATAGCTCCTTCCATTTCTCCTTAAAGATACTAATTGCAGCTCATGGCTGAGAGGATTGTAGGCTACATTGCCTATGGTTAACTTTCCTATGTAGGATGTTGATTATTGGCAAATGACAACCATGGCCCAAGCCATGGGTGGCTATAATGTATTTAATTGAGAGAGACAGAGAGAGAGAGAGAGAGAGAGAGAGAGAGAGAGAGAGAGAGAGAGAGAGAGAGAGAGAGAGAGAGAGAGAGAGAGAGAGAGAGAGAGAGAGAGAGAGAGAGAGAGAGAGAGAGAGAGAGAGAGAGAGAGAGAGAGAGAGAGAGAGAGAGAGAGAGAGAGAGAGCATGAATAATTGTCCCATTTGACTTGAAAATAGCAAATTGTCTAGGTCCTAGAGAATCGTGTAAATATGTATAGTTATGCAATGTGAAGAAAGGTAGCATCCCATTCATAGACATTTGGCTTACTTTGGTAGAAAAATCCAATTTCTCAAAGGGGCAACCTAATATCTACAATAAGCACTCATAATGCATGTGATTCCATTCATTGCTATGTGTGGGTTTTGTGATGCTAACTAATGCTTGTAGGTTGCAAGAACTACTATGGAGATCACCTAGATACCAAGGATAAGACTTGCAAAAAGCATGCGTGATTCTTGGCTTGTTGGGGAGGTCTCAAGGACATTATCTCACTATACATTGCATGTTTATTAGATATGGCCAATGCCATGATTGAGAGTACAAGCTTGAACACATATCCTGGAAAAAAATCTTGGTGATGGCCCAAGTATCTAATTGCTTTTACAATGACTTGCATTGGGGAACGACTTGAGCTTGCCACAAGTTGCACATATAGTACATAAAGCACTAGAGTTTCCCATATTTGAGGAACCAAAAAATACCTAGCATACAAATATGTGTACTTTGTATTCATGAGGGTTTTGGGACTTTATGAAAAAGAAGACATGCTCGTACACCAACCTTGACTTTCTAGTGTGGAGATGTATCAACCATTCTTTGTTCTTAGATTATATCCATCCTAGGCCTACCTTATGGATCCCTTATTCTTTGGCCTAGATTATGTGTCCATTTTTTTGTCTCTTAACCCATTGAAAATGTGTCATGCCCGCACTATGAATTTTGTATGCTCATATTATAGACGGTTATTGTGTACAATACTAGCTAAGAATAAACTCTAGATTGTAGGATTTACAATATATAACCTTAGTAAAATATTCTATAATTTGATATAAGTTGTATCCAACAATTTGTAACCTATTGTCTTTACTAGGTAACCCATATACACCATCTATATAGTGAACATTGTAGCGTATGACATGATTTAAAGATTTTGAATGGTCTATGAAAGATTGCAAAAAACGATCCAAAAGCTTGTGCAACACTCATAAGTGGAAAATGGAGCCCAAAGACCCTCATAATTTAGAAAATGGAGTAGGTAAGCTCTTATGAGCCATTGTGGAGTAATTTTCAACCTTTTTGCATATGCGAACCTCATCCAAAATGGAAACAATAAAGATTTATATTGGGGATGTTGATTGGAGATGCCCATCAACTCTCATAATACTTGATAGAGCTACATTGAGAGTGGAGAATGCATAGAGAGAGAGAGAGAGAGAGAGAGAGAGAGAGAGAGAGAGAGAGAGAGAGAGAGAGAGAGAGAGAGAGAGAGAGAGAGAGAGAGAGAGAGAGAGAGAGAGAGAGAGAGAGAGAGAGAGAGAGAGGGAGAGGGAGAGGGAGAGGGAGAGGGAGAGGGAGAGGGAGAGGGAGAGGGAGAGGGAGAGGGAGAGGGAGAGGGAGAGGGAGAGGGAGAGGGAGAGGATATTGTTTATGTGGTTCCTCAATAGCTCTATTTTAAGCAACACCTTATTGTCTCATCACTTAATACATAAAGAATGGGCACACATATTGTTAGGTTATGAGTGAGATGTGTGGCCTATCACATTAGTCTTTATCCCAAAAGTTGGGATGGCATAGATAGATAAGTGTGTGCCTTGATTGCATTTTTCCTTAAATGCACCATGATCCACATATTCACTCATGTAAGAAAGCTAAAGATACTTGGAATATACTTGCACATGTGTATCAAGGAGGAAATGAGGCCCATATTACTTACTTGCATAAAAAATTATAGAGTAAGTATATGGTGGGACTTCTTGGGCAAAATTTTAAGAAACTCTTAAGAAGCAATTTGATGCTATGGATGAGATCTTATGAGACTATTCACTCATATATATCATTCTCAACGGTCTTCCTAGTTCTTATCAAATTTTTGCACCTACTCTCCATTTGATGACGAAAGGTGTTTCAGATTCTTTATCATTTGATTACTAGTTTATGTCTTACTACAAGGAGAATCATCTCAACAAAAGAGGTCCATCATGTATATTGCAAATCAAGCTTTTGTGGCTAGTGTAAAAAGTAGAGAAAAAGCTATCTTTTTTGCTAGTAAATAGAGATATGCAAATATTCAGACAAAGAGGATGGTAAGGATGATAACAAAAATGGAAATCGAATCTATTATGGCTATTGTAAGGCAAAAGATCATGTGATTAAAAATAATGTTAAACTAGTTGCAAAAGAGACTAAAAAGGAAAAGGCTAATATGATTGTTGCATATGCCTATTCTTCTAAATTAGAATCTTCAAATATTGCGTAGGATACAAAATGGGCATTTAGTGTGCAATGCAATTATGACAAGTTTTTACATTATTCTTGCATATCTATTGTGGATCTAGATATATGGTACTTTGACAATGGTGCTTTAGCACTTGATGCAAGAGAACATTGCCTCTTTCTATCATGGTGATATGATTTTTTAACTTGTTACTTGTTCACTTCTCTTGAGTCTACCACTAAGAGCACTATTGTCACATGTGTCAATAACTCCTCTTACTCTATTAAAGGAGTTGGAAAAATTATGTTGAATGTTGTTAATGGTAGTACTTTATACTTATAAATTCTTTGTATATTTCATTGATTAAGAAAAATTTGTTGTTAGTTTTTGCACTTATTAAGATTAGCTTGCTTTTAAAGTTTATTGATGATAGAGGTACAATTTATAATCTCTTTGGTGGTGATATAATTATACGTATGATTAACTATGACATGGGCTATACAAGCTCAATAACTATGGTAAATATGTGGAAGACATGGCATGTGCAATTTCAAATTCATAAGCTATTTCACATGCAAAACTTTGGCATACACATTGTCAAGGGAGATTAAATTGAAGGCCTTAATTGAAAAAATTCAAAAAGAAGAGGTATAGAGAATAGGGATAAGAAGAAGAAAGAAGAGAAAATGTATTTGAGACACAAGAATCATCCCAAACCAACTGTATTGAAGCCCTTGAATTAGACCTTACTCATCAGAGATAAGTCCCTATATGCATGTATTTAAGACAATGGCTGAAACTCTATCTACTAGGACAATAACCTAATCTGAGTCAATAGCTTAGATACTACTCTATTTACACCAAAACATCTGCTATACCTAAGACCCAATTCCAAGTATATACTTTATAAATCAAGATATAACCCAATATTCACTTAGTATATGTTAGATATTATCAATCAATAATGATTTCAACTGATTGTATGCACAAGAAATAGGTAGAACCCTCTATTTGCTTCAAAGATAGACTTTAACTCTATTATTTACTAATTTACATGAGTAAATATTCAAGCTTATGATACCAAAATTCAGTCAAAGACTCATCTTTGCATGTACAAAGTGCTTATCTAGTGTACATAAGAAGTTGATCCTTGTTTTGAGCCCTGTAAAGCAAAAGAACTATGCTGGAATTTAGTACAATAGTAAATCTTGTTTCAATCCTATTTAGAGTAGGCCACAAACTCTTCAAATCTGTCCTTTCAATCACCTACAATCGTAGGTAAATAAATACCCAAATCTATCTATAAATATCCTCTTCTCAGGTACACAAAATTACCTAAGAATAAGCATGAAAAGCTTATAGTGCTACCCAAATCTATCTATAAATATCCTCTTCTCAGGTACACAAAATTACCTAAGAATAAGCATGAAAAGCTTATAGATTTAGAATTAATGTGGATAGCAATAGTGCTACCCTTGATTTACTCTATTATAGCAATGAATTGCCATAGTTCAGCCCACAAAAACCCTTGTATGTGAAAAAAAGTGTCAAGGATATGGCTCACTCTTTTGTCATAGAAAGTCACGTCAATTATCCCTCTTGTCTCCTCTTTGTTGAGATCTTAAGCTCTACATGGGCTGATATCCACTATATGCGCCTTGGTGATGTAGTAAGATATTACTCACTAGCATGTTAGGTGACCGACATGAGGATATACCAGTGATTCTATAGCTAGAGTACACCCAGGCAGCCCCCCATCATTGGTTATGGTATATTTATTGTGCCACCTCTTCTTTTCTTAGTGGGTTTACACTTAGTGACCGCATGTACATACGTTGTGGTACTTTCATATTAGTCTTTTATCATGTTGTAGACTTACTTCTTTTGTGTGGAAGAAGAAGAAAGAAGAATAAAAAGATTGTAGTCCTATCTCTATGTGTGCTCAAGTCTTCATTGCTTTTGTGTATGTGCTATTGGTTTCTTTATCTCTCTCTTCTCTTGTCTAATTTCATCATATCAGAGCCAACCCATGACTATGAGAAGCTTGATTAAAGGAAGAAATGAAGGAATTGGTGCACAAAAGCAAGCAAGCAAGCAATGGGCAAGAAGCTCTTCTACCTTGCTTGATTTGCCTTGGATCATAGCCATAGGACGCTCCTAAGGCTAGCAGGGTTGCAGTCTCTGATTGTAGTGAAACTTGATGAGTAAGAAGAATAGTATATATACTATAGATATGCCCTTTAGGGTTTTCCTATTTTCATTTTTGGCATTCAAGGTCACTTCAACCTCCATTGTAGACCTGTAAGTGGTCTTATCAATAATTTTTGGATATACTTTAGTTTCAGCTGTGTTGGCTGTTTACAATTATACATGCTATAGATTTCAAATTTGTAAGGTTTCAGGTGATTGCTAGGTTTTAGATATGGAAGGCATTTGCATAAAAATTATATATTGCAGTTATTGTTGTGCAGTCAGAAAAAGGATGCATGTTTAATTGTGGTGCATTTGGTATCAACTTGCTTACGGATTGCAGTTTTTTATAAGTTGTTTGTTTTGTCAAAATGTCTGACAACTTCAACCAAATTGTCAAGTGAGAAGCTTGATAAGGACAATTATCCTCCATGGAAGTTCAAGATGAAACATTTCTTGAAGGACAAAAGTGTTTGGAATTACATTGAAGGAGACATGGTAGTAGACCTCAAGTTCCTATGTGAAATGCTATTGCGGAACATGTAAAGACTAAGAAAGATTAGGAGAAAACATAGAGTAAAATCATGTGTTGGGACTATTTGTCATCACTACCACATATAGCATGATGGGCTATTTATAGGAATTTGATACCCCTGCTATTGCTTGGAAGAATCTGGCAAGGTTGTTCAAAGTAAACACAAAGGCCAAAAAGCTTTAGCTCAACAAGTCAGATCTAGACAAAGTGAAAAGAGGGAATATGTCCATTAATGATTATGCCTTGAAGATCAAGAATATTATGAAAGCTCTTGGATTTATCACTATGGTAGTTGATGATGATGATGATGATGATGTTGTGCATGCATGCTTAGATAGACTTGGAGATGAATACAAGAGCTTCATGTCATCTATGAATATGAGGGATGATATCCCAGATTTTGCAGGCTTGATTTCTATACTAATACTTGTGGAGAAGAATCTTAGCTTGGATTCCTCTTCTTCTCAAAGTAAGAGCAAGTTTCAATAGGTGTTTTACTCTACTAGAAAAGGTAGAGGTCATGGAAGAGGTGAAGGTGGTGGTCACGGTCAAAGTTATGATGCACAACAAAATAGATGAGGACATTCCCAAGGAAGGGGAAGTCAAAGAGACGAAGTTCTAGATTCTAATATAGTAAAAAAAAATTGGTGATAGCAGGGAGCGCTAGCATTGTGGTTAGAAAGACCATATTTCTAAAAACTACTTAAGAAAGAAGATCGAAATTAGCAATGGGAAAAAGCAACAAGACAATTATGCATCCGGTATAGAAGAAATAATGATGATAGAAGTGAATAGTCATTTGTTATACATCACTTTATGAATACTATGACTACTGATGGTTCATCAAAGCAACACTATATGGAGATAGGGGATGATAAAACTCACCTCATTACTCATGTTGAAAATGTTCCTTTGAGTGTATAGGATGGTAAAACTAAGTACTTGTGATTGATCTGTTACATGTGCCAAATACTATAAAAATTTTGATTTCTATTGGTCAGATGGTAGAACAAGAATTATGAGTTTGGTTCACATATGATGGTTTTTATGTAGAAGATCTTAAAAATGATTGTAGGTTGATTGCAAAAGGGAATATGTTGACAGATTGTTTACTCTTCATCTAAGTCTTCCTAGAATGGATGCTACTATATTTACACAAGGTTTAGGTGTTATGGTTGATATTGAAATTGGCATAAGAGAATAGGTTATGTGAATGTGCAATGACTGAAAGACACGCAATCAAAATAGATCATGGATGGTTTACCTGAGTTTAGAGTTGATGGGATGCATAAAGGATGTGCATCATGTCAATTTGGAAAAAGCAAGCAAGACAACATTTCCACATGAAAAACATGTATGTAAGAAGCCACTTGAATCGATATATTATTATATGTCCTACAAAGGCTACAACTTTAAGTGGTTATAAGTATTGTATTTCCTTCATTGATGATCATACTTGCTTGCAAAGTATGGGTTTCCTTTATGCGTGAGAAAAGTGAGGTTTTACTCACTTTAAAAGCTTTAAGGCTTTGGATGAGGAGATATGATTGCATATTAAATGCTTAAGGTCAAATAGAGGGTGAGAATATCTCTCTACTGATTTTTTTGATTTTTTACAAAAAAATAATATACAAACACGATATACATGTAGATATAATCCATAGCAAAATGGTGTTTCTAAGTGAAGAAACGAGCATATTGCAGAGGTGGTTGATGCACTAATGTCAGAAAAAGAAACTTATCTCATTACAATCGGGTTGGAAATTGCTATTGCTATATATATTATGAACATGACGCCCATTGCTAATGTACATGGTATGACACTCAAAGAGAAGTTTATAGGTAGAAAGCCAAATCTATCTCGTATGAAAGTATTTAGATGTATTTATTATGTGCATATTCATGTTGAGTTGCACAATAAACTATATTACAAAACAAAAAAGTGTGTATTTCTGGGATATTTCCTTGAGCAGAAGGAATATAGATGTTATAACCCTATTACATGTGAGTTGAGAGTTAGCATGGATGTTATTTTTTATGAAATGAGTAGTTGGTATGGTAATGTACTAAATACAGTTGGGTTTGATGAGCATGAGAGTGTGGCTATGTAGAAAACAAGTCAATAGTCACAGATATTGAGTGGACCACGAGAGTTTCCTAGTCATGGTTTTATCGATAGACCTTGGAGTGCTAGATTGAGGTCACATATTACTCCACCAAGTATGTCACAAATGTCAATAAAATGTAAACATTAAAAAAAAATAAACTCACAAATGGGCCCTTAAAAATAATATAGTTTAAGATGTGGGCCTTTTGGATTGTCCAATAGGAAGGCTAGATGTTGACATCCATGGAGGGTAAATCTTTTCTCTCCAAATCTTGGGTTTTTTATTAAAAAAAGGGGTAGTGGGGGATTAAAAAAAGGGAGAATGAATAGTACAAAAAATTTGAGTTTCTCTCACCTCGTATTTTCCCCCTTTTTTTGGAGAATTTTCAATTTTGGTTTTTTTTCCTCTCACGAAATTAGTTTGACCCAAAAGTTGAGCAATAAACCACTTTCCCTCTCTTCTCTATACTTGTGAATTTTCGTCTCCATTGAAGCTCCCTGCTGAGAGTAATTAGGGTTTTGAGTGTTCTGCTTACCTTTGCACTTTCTTCTTCACGTAGCTCTAGATTTTGGGCAAAACACAGGTGCCCATCTCTCTTTGCATTTTCTCTTGTTTGCTATTTTTTCAATAGGGTTTGATGTCGTTTCTTACTGTTATTGTTGTTTTATTGCAGAGGTTGTTTGGGGTAGGAGACAGAGGTGCTCATCTCTCTCTCCTTTCTTTTTTTCCCCTCTCTCTATGTGTTGTTTCTCTTTTATGTTGTGTTTTTAATAGAATTTGATGTTGGTTTTAATTGTTGTTTTATTATAGAATTTATTTGGAGCAAGAGGCAAAGTTCTTAATCTCTCTCTCTGTTTGGTTTTTTATTGCTGATATCTTTTCAATACAACACAATGTTAGTTCTAACCCTTGTTGTTATTTTGTTGCAAAGATCATTTTGGGTGACATTGCATAAGTGCTTATCTCTCTCTTCCTCTCTTTTTCTCTATCTATGTTTCCTCTTTTCTACTGTTTTTTCAATATACCTTCATGTAAATACTAACTCTTGCAAAATTCTCTTTTGCAGAGATCAATTTGGGCAAGATTGGATAGGTGCTCATTTATTTCTCTCTCCCGCATACTCACACAAACTCTCTCTTTCTTCCTCTGCATTATCCCTTTTCTACTATCTTTACAATAGGGTTTGATGCTAGTTCTAACTTAAGGATCAATTGTTGTTGCAACACTTAACACAAGGTAGAGCAGAGATTTTGTAGCTCAATTTACAAGAAAATCTACCATATTTTGTGGTGCCAAAATTTATTTATTTAATTAGTGACTTTTATATTTGATGGGATTAATGTTTTCTTATGTCCATCATTTGTAATGGGTTTTGATTAGCAATGATTCAATCTTATCTTCAACAAATCAGCTTATAGGTAAATTGAACATGTTTTGTATTGCTTCTATTCATGCAGTTATCTAGATATTTTTTGCTAAAAGAGATTCATGCAAGTATTTTTGTTAAAAGGGATTCATGCAGGTGTTTTTTTGTATATGCAGGTATTGTACAAGGTCCAGGTGAAGCATATAATTCTCCATCAACTATTTTGATGTGGTGAGTGATTCCTTTGTGTTGGATGATATGGATCTGTTGGAAGTCGATGGTTCAAAAATCCTCTGCTTTATTGGTCCTATGTGTCCATTTGGATCTCCATGCCAATTGGCAATGATCCATGAAACTCTTGTATCATATCATCCATATAACACACAATGTGTTGAGTCTTAGAATATCTCAGGTGTCAATCCAATGTGCCTATTAAGATTTGCATGCCATGTGGCTGCTACCCTTGTAACAACTACTCTATAATACCCACATTTTATACAATGTATTGAGTTAAATAAGACTCCTCTTCATTATAATAAAATTTATTTTGGCAAAATTCTCTGAGTATTCTTGTGCTATTCTTTTCATTATATTTCATGTAAATAGTATGATTAAAGTGATGTCTTGAAATTAAATCTATACTTTGTGCTGATGTATATATCCACACGCGCTTTGATATGGATGTTTATGTCAGTTTACAAAAGTGTAAATATCTCTTAATGCCATGTTGATTTGTATGGAATATTGGTGATTACTGGATAGACTTAAAATGCTTATTATTTAGGGATTAATACATACTTTTTTACATCTAATGCGTAGGTTACAATGCTCGAGAGAAGAACAAGCATTCTCTTGATAGAAGTATGTAATAGAAAAGATGAAGGGAATTCGATCACTGATATGTATCATTGCTCGTCTTGGGCACATATGTGTCCAAGTATGAAGGGAGCTTTCAAGGTGAAAGCATCTGCAATTGCAGATGTATCAAAGCATTGGAAGGGTAAAATTTTAGCTCTCAGACAAAGGAATGTTGATTCTCACCTTGTAACAAAGGCATTTGTACAACATGTATTCATGCAAAAAAAAAAAACATATTGCGCCCACTGTACCCTTTCAACGAAACATTGCAAACAATAAGTATTTGTAACTCATTGAGAATGAGAAATTTCATGATACCTATGTAACAATTGTCTTGTATTTACAGAAGTATACCCTTCTGATTGCTGTGAGTGGCAAAATGTTGAGAGTTTCATTGGTTCTTTTAAGTGTTACCACCTCGAAATTGGTAGATTGCTCTTTGAGGGGTGTACAGCTAAGCAACTCGTAGAGAATCTTGTTTTTTTCTATGACTCCAAGTTCATATTACCCAAGGGGAGTCCAGAATATGGAACCCTTGAGTCTATGCACATGTCAAATCTCAATAGCATAGAATGGCCATTGTGTAGTAGCGACATTTTGCACATGTGTAGCACAAAAATTTTAGCAGACATATTGAATTCTATGAAGCCAAGCACCAGCTCAAAGAATGTACATCTAAGCTGGTTCATACCGATTGCAATTTTTGCATACATGTTCAAGGAATGTAAGGGTTTGAGACGTACCAAAAGCACATACGTCATAAAAAATACATCAGAGGATTATGTAACAAGGATTCTAGGCAAAACTTGGACATAAAAAATAACTCACAGTCCTGGAGTGTCGAGTCACAACAAGGGACATGGCTTTCAGGTAAAAATTTTCTCTCTTAGTTGACTATTATCTTACTTTGGGATTAATCAACTAACTTTTCTTTCCAATTACAGGTACTTTGTCACACGACAAACTTTATGCCTAGTGTTCAAGTATCGTAGATAGAGGATGCTCAAGGGTAAATGGTTGTGCCTTGATCAAGACATGTGTGAAAGTGCAGCTATGGATGTTACTGTCATTTGTGAGGGCCGCGAGCCCCAAGTGTTGCAAATGGAGGATGATTGGCCCTTGAGTATAATGCGCTAGGAAATTACAATGTTAATGTAGAATCCACCTATTAGCTTCTATTTTAAACTAGATGGTAGGAAAATTCGAAGCCGAGCTGAGGATACTGTTACCAATGGAAAGTGTGTGGCTCCACATATTTAAGAAATTGTAGAGTCTCCCTAAAAAAATCCCAACACCACAAGTTGTAATATCCAACACTTGTAAATTTTTGGATTTTTTTTGCCAATAGAATATTATCGCTTACAAACTTGCAATATTTAAAAATTATGGTATTTATGCAAAATCATACACTTGTTATACACTTTCCACATTAACACATTTACATATGCATGTAAACTTTACAAAGATGTAAGTAAAGCCATAACTAAATATCGTATGTGAACAACCCTTAATGGTTTAAAACTTAAGGTTTTTAAGGTAGAACTAGTTTAGTTCTTGTTTCATTGTTTCATTTCACACTTTCTCTCTTCATCTCTTTATATCCACCACATCCCTCCTACCTGCTACGTTGGATGCTCGCACACACTTTGATGAGTGGATCCACGAGACTATCTTTGCCAACCAAGGTGATGAGATATTCCAGGTTTTCTCTAAGAACTTCAACCTTGAAAGCGTGCTCTCATCGCTGGATCCCTCCCTTCAGGTTTTGGAAGACTTTGTGAGCACCATTGCTACATGCACATACTCTAGCGAGGGATCCAACATGACTTGGGTGCCTTTGGAACAACTCATGGTATTTCATGCAGGGAAGAATCACCAAAAAGTGGTGAATAGGTGTCTGGCCCATGTGGATCCTTCGCATAGAGTATGCACTGTTCCCATGGGAAGTGCACCAGGTACATCACCTTTGGATCTCGTGGAGTGTGACTGCACATTGGCAATTTACCTCCTAGCATTGGATACACCCCTAGAGGAGGAGAGCGATGAAGATACAACTCCACAGGTTGTTTCTATCACATACACGGGAGAATAACCGATTGAAGAGCTCATAAATGTTGAAGAGGAACATCGAGTCGTGCAGAGCAAGGGTTGGCTCTCATGGTGCCATCTTCTTCAGAACAACCACATGTCGACAAACCCAACCTTGCCTCCTTGATACCCATTGAAGTAGATGGTGTACAATACTTACTTCTATCAGATGTACTGCAATACTTGAAAATCAAGGAAGAAGAGTTGTTTTCTATCCTAGTCAACGATTCAATGGAAGACTTGATCATCCAACAATGGCAGAGATTGGAAGATATGATGGCACAAGCTTAGATACTGTGAGTGCAATCATAGCAGCATAGGAGCATATTACCTTAGTTGAAGAAGATTATCTTATGCCCGATGCTGAATTTGAAGCATTACAGTAGGATTTGTTCAGACCAAGGCCCCAACTTCCTACCAAGGAGTTTGTAGATCCCTCTATCAAAAGAGGTGCTTCCCTGACACACGAGGAAATGAAGATACAAGATGATCTGGAGAAGGTGAGATTTCTAGCTACCATATATTTTTATGCAATGAAACTTGATGGTAGGGTGCGTCGGGTCCCCCGGAGTCCATCGGTGAAATCTTGGCAAAAAATGATGCTTGTAGCTGCCCTGTCCGAAGTTTGGTGCATGGGGCCACTTTTTGGCCCTGTCCGAAGTCTGGCATCTGGGGCCACTTTCTGGGCCAGAAAGTGGCCCCAGACACCAAACTTCAGTCAGGGCAGCTACATGCATCATTTTTGTCCAAGATTTCACCCAAAAAGTGGCCCCAGATGCTAGACTTTGGAGAGGGCAGCTACAGGTATCATTTTTGGCCAAGATTTCATCGGTGGACTTCCGGGGACTCGACGCACCCTACCATCAAGTTTCATTGCTTTTTGATAACTCTAGGTTAGTTGCTAAATATATTGTTTGATTTGACTTTGTCATTCAGGACATATTGTATATAGATGAGTTTGCATCAAGGCAAGAAGGAGCTCGACATGCGGATCGATGCAAGGATTCAGCGCTTAAGGAGTATATCAGTAACCTTATTGCAGATTTGGTGATCTTCTATAAGAAGTGCTCACCAGGAGAGCAAGAAATAATCATGAAAATTCAAGCTTTGACCAAGTTTGGACCTTTTCGAGCGATACTTGTGACATCTAGCTTGGAGAAGGTGGTGCTAATCAAGCAATCAAAGCTTCTTTACTTGTTTGACCAAACACGGGGTGGAGCAATGTGTGTGCTTGCGACATTAGGCGACCTCGCTAAAGTGTCAGATCCGCTTCTCCTAGAGAAAGAGCTGAAAGGGGAAGCAAAGAAGGAACTTATATTTTCTGGCCCCTCCTCTCCACCGATAAAAAAGTGTATACTCTGCCACATTGGAATACTTATTTATATATACATAATATCTCATACGATGTGTACTAAATTCAAATAATTGAGTAAAGTTGTTTTGTTTTGTTTCTTGAAACGCATAACTCTTAATTTTTGTTTAACGTATGAACGCATCAAAAGTAGTAATACGTATGGATACAAGTTACGTTATTGCTTATGCACAATCGCAAGTACAGTACTACACATTGAATTATGTTAATATATACGGATGTGTCATTCACATATCACACATTATCATCACACTTATACAATCGCAAGTGCAGTACTACGCGTTGAATTATGTTAACGTATGCGAATGCATCATTCACGTACCACACATTATCGTCACACTTATACAAACCACATATTTATTTAATAAATATTTATTTGTAAGAACAAAGTAAATTATCTTATATTCATCAAGAAAAATACATGTGATGGCTGTTAGTGATAGTAGATACAAAAAGTCGATAGCCAACAAGAACTCTCAATTGATTTTTTTGGGCTTCCAAGATGTTATGGCATTGTAACACTCATTACAAACCTTGCATCATTAATCTAGTAAACTATGGCGGAGTTCCCTTGCCATGTCAAAGATGAATGATAAAGTTCATGTCTTTATCTGTGATTGTGAAACGCTTTGCATGGATGGCTGCAAGCTGTGTATCATCGAACAAGTTGATGAGAAACCCCTTTGTAGCGGTTTGTAGGGCCTTCATGGCTGCAGTAGTTCACCTTCCTGCTGGTGGGCAATCTTGCACTCGTGCCCAAAATCTTCCCATCCCTTTCAGCTCCAAGCCTTGCATGACTTCTCGAATGAAAATAACTTTTTGGGATGAGAAGCTCGTATCCGCGTTGGATTCTCATTAGCTCTTGAAGGAGGGCGATAGTGCCCGGTTTCCATCTCCTCTTATTCTGTGGTGGTGCTTATACTCTATGGGGAGCACCTATTGCTGCACTAGAGGAGGCTCCACCTTATGCTCCAGATGGCGGGCCTTGGCGTGATGTCTTCTCGGGGCCAAAACGGTGACATGCTTGCTTGGTCCGTGCCATACAAGCTCATGGAGGGCAAGGTGGAGAAGAGACAGAGGTTGGGGATGTGAAATGGAGGAAGCAAAGAAATCAAGATGTGGAAATGAGAAGAAGAATGAACTTTCAACCTATTTAAACCCCAAAATCGGGTTAATGCAGCTTCATACGCACTGTCGATCGTGTGATCATATATCCATAATCTTGTATTAGAATGTGACGAAACTTCACACGTGCACTCGTTAAGTGGCCAAGAGCCCAAATTATTTTTTTTGTGAAAAAAAAGTGCCTGCAGACCCTGGCTAGGAAAGTGGCTCCAGACGCCAAACTTCGAACCAGGGTCTGCAGTCACTTTTCTTTCAAAAAAAAAAAGGGCTCTTGGCCACCTAACGAGTGCGCGTGTGAAGTTTCATTGCATTCTGATACAATTTAGTATTTTAAAAATTATCCCACACTGAAATTATGGATGGATTGATAATTGAGAAATCAACATCGCGACTACTGGCCCTTAGAAACTTCGCACCACATAAACTATACAGAGGCATTAGGAGTAAAGTCTACAACAAGAAATGGCAAATTTTTGCATGTTATTCCTATTGAAATTGACAGTGCTAACAAAAACTGTAAGTAAGAATTGAAAATACAGCGAAGATGCACAGTCAAAGTTGAGAGCGAAGGACAAGTGTAAAATCTTAATTCATATTTTAAGGGCGCATACAATAGTTTTGCTCTGGGACATAGTCATATGTCCAATGTACGAGGATAACACTATGCCAAAAAGATAACATTGCAAACTGTGTTCATTCCATTAGAACGAATGCATCCTTCACTGCTTAAAGATTTCTTACAAGTTGGAAGTCCTTGGGAGTTACAGTGATGCGCTTCGCATGTATTGCACAACGTTGAGCATCAGTCATCAAGTCAACTAAAAAGTCCTCTTCAGCACACTGTAGAGCATGAAGACATTTTTTTGTGAAGCGATCAGGTCTATCCTGACCTTGTGCCAAAAACCACCTCCTGCTTTCTGTGTAGTAGAGGTCTTGCACAATCTTGCGAACAAGTCTCGAGAAGCTCGCCTTCAGAATGATGAGATCAAAAGAGCGTTGATACCTTCTAATTTCTCTCAAGGCCATTGTACCTAGCTTCCACTTGCGTTTCTTGTGGGGATGCTAAGGAGGACCCTTGTGAGGGTGACTTGAGGAAGGTGGATTAGGTTGAGAAGGGGGTGCATCTGAGCTAGTAGATACTCCAAGGGGCTGAACACGATATGGGGCTTTGAGCGGAAGCTTATATGCAACTACCTTAGACCTAGCCATCTTTCCTACACAAGAGATGTGAGAACTCAATGAATAAGATAGAAAGTGAAACCCTCTTTTATATAACCCTAAACTATGAGACTCATTCACATAGATGCACACTCTCTCTTTCTCTCTTAAACTATGAATCGCATTCATACAGACTCACATTGTTCATCTTACTATCTTATCTCTTTTCGAACCCATTTGCTACCTTGTCGAAGCCTTATTTCTAGCCACTTGGCACGGTTTTCTTTGGCACTTCGGGCTTCATAACGCACTCTTTTAGTGACACGACATGATTCCATCATGTCTGCAGTCGATTCATCAGCACTTTCATTTTCTCTCTTTTGCGAGAGTTTAGCTTCATCTGCTACTACAATCCTATACCACCAAGATAGCAATTGGATCATTGGATTGCTACCATTCACCCCTCCACCATGATCAGTTTTTCTTTGGTATGCACCACACGCTATCCAATGTGAATTTTCCATCCCTTGTGTGGACCAAATTCCGATACTTTCCTTTTTTGCAAAATATAGCCCATGTGCCTCAAGGATATGCTACAAAGATACATATCACACATGAGTAAAACAATGCTCAATAGTTTATACAATTCATACAATTTTAAAATATTAACTTAGTACACACCATGTAATGTGTGATGGAGCTTTTGCCCCACGCTTCCACCATGTTTTCGTAGAAGCTATGCACATCATTGATAAATTCTTGCTTATCTTCATTGTTAAACACCATCTTGCAAAGTAAGGGAGCCAATTTGTTAAGACTTATCCAAAGCTTAGCTTTGGCCAATCTTGTTTTTCCTCCATTACTTTGATCAGAAACTGCAAAATGTAACTTTTTCCACCCATCGTAGTCCTGGGCCTACGAACCATGATATTCCCTTTCTCATTGATGGGTACTGAGAGAAACTTCCTAGCCTTTTCTCCTCCAAAGCAAGGCTTTTTTGGCAAGTTATCGGATTTTTCTGATCTCTTCTCATCTTTTTCAATCATCACTTGATGCTTGTGTAACCCAATTTCTGATAGCACTCGCTCCACATTCCTACATGTTGCAATGACTTCTTTTTCTGGTTGCATCCTATAAGCAAAGCAAATGTATTCATATACAAGTTTCTCCATGATTCTAACAAAAGCATGCAATTAACAAATGTGAATACGATCCAAGGGAATGTTGAAGATGGGCTTCCAAGTGGGATCTTCTCTATTGCGCGTCAGTGCAGCACTTGTCACCTTTCGTCAGTTCTTCTTTTCATCATTTCCTTCCACCCTCTCTGTCAAGCAATATAGGCATGGATTCTTTGTATTTGCACCATTGGAGATTCCACACATGCATTTTAAAGTTTTCAAGTCTCCTGCAAGATACCATTCAACCAAGTATTGACCATATCCTTCAACCAAGAGCATCTTACCATGTTCCTGACGGATCGATGATGCTTGGAATGCTTGTGTGCATAAAGAATAGCTGCAACACCTCAAATGTTTCCTTAGGAACTTCAAATGCAGCGAGCCACCACACATGGTGCTCAAATTGAACACTAATGTTCCTTGGGTTGTTCTTGTCGAGTTGTAAAGCTCTATTCATCAGAGTTACACTAACTCTTTCAAGCTTTACTCCTTTGACGACCTCACTTTTATCTAATTTTATAACAAACTGCAATTTACCATTACATTCCTCAATAGACATATTGTAGTACATTACCATTGTCGACTGTACCTTGTTCAAATCTAAATAGTAATTATTGAGTTCAGTGAACTTCACCTCATATGCATTTTTTGTCCCAACCTTTAGTGTTTCCACACATTGAATATGCATGGGATATCCTATCAACTCCAAAACCTTTGTATTAAGTTGCCGTTGGGCCTCTATTAACTTTGAAGGTTGAGGAAGAGGCACGATTCTATTTCTCTTCAGCACACAACCAAACACAGGCTTTACATCTTTGAATATATTTGAGTAAGTCATTGTGCTAATCCCGGCCCTGTCACAAATAGATTGTGCATCTACAGCTGAGAACTCATTTGACACATCTTTTAATGTGCACTCAATCACCTTTTCCTTCACAGCCTTAAACTTACAATTGCTCAAAGCATTTTTCAGCGTACTTGCCTTCAGCAATCTACTAATACACGATCCAACCTCATCCTCACCTAGGTTCTCTTTTTGGGCTACCTTACATGCTTTTATACGTTGCTTCCATTGGCCACTATTCACAATTAACTCATTGATTGGCTTCTTCTTTCGTTTGCGCTCCTGTGTTAGCTTGCTGTTGATCTTTCTCAAGTCTTTCAATTGTGCCTTTGCCTCCTCAAATGATATACCAATGTCATGGATAGTGTCCTGCATTGAAATAATTTGATTGTTTTGTTGAATTACAGTGTCATTCAATTGTACCACTTGTCCTATGAGCTGTTGTATATGAAGTTGATGTGCAACGATCACATCATGGCAAATTTTTATGGTTGCTTGGCAAGTTGTAAATACTTTGAACGCCTGATCATTAAGCCGCCTAGTATAACCAAGTAACCTATTTTCACCCTCACACACATACTTGAGCAAATTTGTGATTCATGAGAAAGTTGGAGGTCTATTGTTTAAGGGGTCAATTGGGTAGATTTCCCCATCAACCCACAAATCCACATGTTTCAATCCCATTTTCCTGTAACTCTGCAAAACCTGAGGGTTGACACTGGTACGTTGGGTTCTTTTGAATAATGAGACATATTCAATCTCTACCTCAATATGCAGCTCCTTCTTTCATGTATTCATTTTACTATTAATAGAAATGGGGAGCCTACTTGGTTGTCACAAGAGGTAGAGTGGAGATGCACAGAGAGGCACACAAAGGTGCCAAGGGAAAGGAGGGTGTAAGTAATTCACTCTGTTAATGAAGGTTGCATAAACACAGAGAAGAGGTCACAATAGAGCCATGAGAGAGTATAGATATGGGGGAAAATAGCTTAGAGGGTAGGGATGTCCAAGACTTTTCGTATTTTAGATATTTCTATTTTGCCTCCAAAAACATCTCCAAAAAACACGAAATTTGACCAGTTGGTTTGTTTTTTGACCAGAAGCTAATATATAAAAAATTTCCAAAATATCTTAAAAGAAACTTTAGAAATGTTATTTTCCTTGTTCTCAATTAAAAAATCAATTACCTTGTATCTACTAATCATTTTGCATTGAAAACAAAGCACCACACTCCCTTAACTAACTTCTTTTTTCATATAAAATTTGGTTGAAAAAGACTTCTTGAATGAGGAGAGAGAAGGAATATGAGTATATCTTTGTAGATAATATAAAAAAGGCAAAACGAGATTGCAAAAGTGGAGAGAGAGGAGGATTATTTTACTATTCTTATATCCTCTTTTCCTTGTTTTAAGGAGGAGAGGGGGGGCTAAAAGGCCCATTTGTGAGTTTATTTTTTTCCTAATGGGGAAAGCTAGGGGCTCACCTATTATGATAGATATATCATTAAGTTTCTCTCATGTTGATGTTGATTCACATGGCTCCAAAGCAAAGCTTGGATGAGAAGTTTGGGATTTTGTCTATTAAAATACATGATTGTGTGTGAAAAGAACAAGAGGATGCTAAAGCATGTGGTAGTGATCCAAGTCCATGCAGGTCAAGTAGAGTAAGAAAGCCAATGCAACGATTAACCTACCATAGCTATGTAGCTCATTACTATGCATACATGGCTAAGGTTGTGCAGGATGTAAAACCCACTTGTTTTGAGAATGCAATGGGTAATGCGTATTGGGATCATGCTATGGATGAAGAAATGGCTATACTTAAGGAGAATGATACATGGTGTTGAGAGTGAAAAAAGACTGAAATTTTTACTGATTTTTGTTGTTTTTGAGGTCTAAATGGTTGATTTTTTATGGATTTTGAGTGATGATTGGTTGTTTTGAAAGTGTTTGAGAGTGTTTTGGATGATATTGATTATGTTTTGGAAGCTCATGATAATTCTTAGTGGAAATATGAAGCTTTGTGATGTTTTGATAGGTTCTGTTGAGGTTCTGATACCTTCTATTTAGCTTCTATTTTGTTCTGATTTTCTTCTATATGAAGCATGGATTGATGATTAATGAATTTTAAAATATTTTGAAAGCTTATTTAGTAGTTTTTGATAGTTTGGAATGGTTTTGGTATGAGTTATGAGGATCTGCTATTCTTTGATGACCTTCTGTAACCCTCTGTAGAGCCTCTGTCTCTACTTTGTTCCTGTTCTGTTCTGTTCTGTAGATCTTCTGTAAGTATTCTGTAGAATGTATGTGTGAATTTGAGAAAATTTTTAAACTTTTGGAAAGGATGAATCTAAGTTCAAAAGAGCTAAAATAAATGGAAGAAGTAGCTGCTGAAGACTGAAGAGAAGACTGAAGTGATAGTGATAGTAGTGAGCTATGAAGAGACATTGCAGTGGCTCTGGTGCCCTTTCATACCTCCCATACCTCTTGGGAGGTGCATCCACGACCTAAGAAGGATTATTAAGTGCCATTCTTGAGTATTATAGTGAGAAGATGATGTACTATTGAGAGAGAGAGAGAGAGAGAGAGAGAGAGAGAGAGAGAGAGAGAGAGAGAGAGAGAGAGAGAGAGAGAGAGAGAGTCAGAGATAGCCAATTCTATCAAAACAATGTATCTTTCTATGAGAGATTAAGAGAGAAAACTATGGAGACATTGAAGATGAATACTATGTGATTGATTTCCATTAAAAAATGGTGTACTCTTTTATGTTCCTTGTTCTATTGATGGATTCTATGAAGATATTGATAATTATGGTTGATTCTATCAAATCTGTGGGAGATATCTACTATGATGCTGTGTGAAGAATTGTTGTTTTTTTTGTTTTGGTTCTCTAAAGAATGAAATAAAAGCTTGTTGATGTTACAAGATAGATTTTCTTGCATTAGAAATCCCTTTTCCTTGGTGTATCTCTTGGGGCTCCATGTTTTTGGTGCAAAACCGGGGAAACTGACCATCAACAAGCATCAGAAGAGGTTGAAAATGAAAGAAATGGCATTGTCAAGAAGAGAAGTCAATGGATGCTTGCAAAGTTCCTTCTTCCACTGAAGAGTTGTAGATTCTTATTTCCAAAGCCACTTTCTACGAGAAGTTCATCCCACAATGGCGAAAACATATTACCATCATGATGCAAGCTCTATGTGGTAGACTATTTCCTCTTCCTGTTGAAGCAACAGAAACTTGCATCTTGGTGACAAATTGTTTGGGAACAAACTGAAGGGTAGAAACAAAGAGAATGACCATCCATGGAAGATTTGACATTCATTGAGAAGTTTCCATACATCATCAAGTGGGAAATCGTGAAGAAGCTTAAGGAGTCGTGGTCAGTGGAGGTTCATGAAAACAAGAAGTAAAAGAGTTGGAATTTGTTCGTGGATGCTCAACAGCAAGATATGTGGGGTGCTTGGTATTCTGACAACCTTTTGTTTGTCCAATTAACAACTCACTAGAAGTTGGTAGACAATGTGTTCTTTACAACATACACTATTGAAACAATCAAAAGCTGGCATTATTATGATGGTGGCACAACAATGATCCTAAGAAGAATGAGTTTTGATACTTTCAGAATGGAATATCTCCCCCTCTGTAGTGGTTTGAAAGTCGAATTCAGAGATGTTGAAAAGAAGGAAGTAGAAGAGATGTTGGCCAGAGAGTCCTCTAGAGACTGAAGCCCCTCACTGATTCTATTATGTTGAGTACATACCAATTGGTTGGAGCCAACCTCCTGATGAATGACATAATCAAGAGGCAAGTGTTAGAATGAGTCCAAAGGTACATGTGAAGAGAGAATGCAAGAATCAAGGTTGAGAATGAGCTTGCAGCAGAAGCCTCCTTTGATGCCCTAAAAGCACTCTTTACAAAAGTCCCCATGGCGACTCAAGGTCCCCTTCTTAGTTAGATTCATCTTGGAAATATTGATGATAGGCCAGCAAATGTAGTCCCATTGCCAATTTTTAAGGGAGAGTACAATGAAGATCCCGATGTTCATGTAGCAGAGTTTATGGTAGCATGTGTGGCTAACAATGCCAAAACCCCTGAGCATTGGTTAGCAATCTTTCCTGCCACTTTCAAAGGTGCAGCGTTTCAGTGGTATGAGAGACAAGCAGCAGGAACTTTTGGCACATGGAACGACATGAAGTTGGCCTTCCTCACTAAATTCAAGCGTGAAGGTTTTGAAGAACAGATGCGAGAGGAGTTCATGAACCTAAGTCAGTCCTCTAGAGAAAGAGTAGAAGCTTATGTCTTGCAAATAAAATCCATCCTGAAGAGATGGACTAACCATCATTTGGACGAAGGTATCCAGAAAGGAGTGTTTCTCAGAGGCCTACAGCCAGAAGTTTGCAAGTTTGTGGAATTGAGAAGACCAGTCAATCTGCAAGCTGCAATGGAAGGTGCAAGATTGTATGATGAAGTTGAAGCAAGGCTATCAATGACTCCAAGAAGAGGAGTCTTACCTTCTCCCATGCCAGGAATGGTATACCCATCAAATGCAGTCCCAGGGACAGTTCCCTACCCCTATCCCTAGATGCAAACAATGACACAATATAGTGCACCTAATCCACTGTGGTCACCACAGACGAGAGTGTCTCAAATGATGATTCAACCACAACAATAGTAGCCTCAAACAGTTCCTCCAATAGCGACTCAACAGCAGTGGAACCCTACCAACTGGAATCAACAACCCCAAGTCTCAACAGGAGCTCTGAATTAGAATTAGAACAGAAGACCCTCTGGATCAACCCAACCAGTGTATGCAGTAATTACAAAAGCTTCCCAAAACCCTACTACAAGTACCTGAAAACCAACCATTCCTAGAGCTTTTTGTTCCTACTGTTTGTGGAAGAATCATACAGAGGATATCTGCTCTCTGAAAGAGATGCACGAATGAAGACAGAAAGATGAAAACACAAGATTCAACTTGCTAGAATCCAAAATGACAATGCAGGACATTGGACCAAAGCCTAGGGATTTTGGTTCTAATTTTGGTCCAAGGAGGTTTCCCTCTCAAAGTTACAGAGAACGACAATCTGGCAGTGGTCAGAGATCCAAGGTGGAATGTTACAGATGTGGAGAAAAGGGTCATATCTCCCCGAATTATCCAAACCCTAGAAGATTTGTGGATTACAGGCCCTTATGCAGCCGATGCAAAGGAGAAGGCCACATTGCAAAGGACTGTCCAAGTTTAGCCCCTGTCAAGGCCAATGCCACTGATAGCCAACAGAAGGCACAAAAGCCTACCTCCAATTTGGTAGAGTTGGAAGTTGTCGCTATCACGCACGCCAAGAAGAAGGAACCAATTGTCCAAAAAGAGAACAACTCCCCTGCCAAGACTGTGAAGTTCAACTTGCCAATAGAGGGATAGAGCAGTACAGGACAGAACAGTGCAGTACAGAGCAATGCAGTGCCACAGAGAGCCACAGAGATAGTCCCAAAAACAAGACCAAAGGTCCATGAGATAGATGATATAGAAGCACCTCTAGAAAAACAAAGGAAGTGTCGATGCTACCATCGCTAGAAGAAAAAGGGAAGATAAAAGTGGGTGTGGCCCCATTTCCGAGTCGATTGGAAAAACCTGTGGATCCTATCAAAGAGTATGACTTGGTCAAAGACCTAGACACCTTTAAACCAAACCTGGCATTCTGACAGTTGCTAATACTATCTCCCAGTTGCTGAAAAAGATTCAAAAGCAACTTGACAAGAAGATGCGGATTAAGGATTGCTCCTTCAACAGTGACCAAGACTAATAAGGCCCCAGAACCTATAAAAGAAGTAGATATGGCTAACACCTTCCTAGATCCTGAACCCCAGAGACTAGTGTATGGATAGAAGGACGCTTCATTTCAGATGCATTGATTGATGGAGGCTCATCAGTAAACATAATGACGGATGTCACTATGAAGGATCTAGGTTTGCAAGGAATTCAACCTACATAGTGGCTTATCAGATTGGCAGATCAAAGCAGAATTAAACCGTTGCATATGTAAAAACAACCCTTGCAGGAAGAGACTATTGGCTGACATATTTAGTGGTCAAACCAAATTCTTGTGGGACTTCATACCCTCTATTGTTGGGAAAATCTTGGCTTTTCAAAGCAAGATCCAGGACGGGACTGGTTCAAAGGAACCCTAACCCTAGGCAGAGGACCCAATAAAGTAGTGTTAAAATTGTATGGATCGCAAAAAGGCAATGGATCTACATCCATCAAAATCATAACCGACTCCTCCAATGAAGTAACAGATGGTACATCAGGAGATGAAGAGGCTGTTAAACAGATCTTTCCCAAGAAAACAGAGGTACAGTCCCTAACAGTGGGCACTATAAGCCAACTATCGAAGGAAGCAAAGTCTTTGTCCATGGGAGAATACCTCCTACCTCAACTCAAATTGACTTCTGAAATCACATCTAACAGCGAGATAGAAGCATGGATGTAATATTCTCCCTGTTACATGGCAGTCATAGAGACAGAAGTACAGACAGAGCCACAGATAGAGGTAGAAGTAGAAGCAGATGCATAGGCAGAGGATTTGTTCTTCTCCTATATAGAGCCTCTACAGAAGCAGAGATAGAGTCTCCAGAGGAAGAGGATGAAAATGGCGAGGAAGAAAAAAAAGTAGGTTATGGAAGTGCAGATGAAGACGTTCCTCTGATAGCGGACAATCTTGTTGATATCCCTTCAGAGACCTCAGAGACCAAAGATCTCGGGGTGTTGGATGGAATGACCATGGTTCCATTTGGATTGACCAATGGACCACAAAGTATGCGGAATCTGCATAAGCAATGGATCAAATGTATAAAAATTAAGTTCACCAATGTCTCTTGTCACCCTGACCAGTCATTCTAGAGAAAAGATTATATGCCCCTTGTCAACAGAATCTAGAGCCATCAGAGCCATGGCTTATAGAAGGTTCGTGCTATGTGACATTCCTGGACACATCCTCTGAAGATGAATCCCTAAGTCCAGAAGAAATCACCAATTACACAGAAGCAAATAAAGCTCTGATACCCTTCCAGCAATCTCAACAAACAAATGAGTCATCTGTTCAGAAGGATACTGGTTCTAGTGGAACATCAGACGATGACACTACTATTTGAAAGATTCGGACCTCTATCTAGACACAATCCATGGGACATTTATTCGCGAAGTGGAAGGTGAAAGGCAAGTGACGTTCTTGGATACTGATGGTACTAAACATCACCTGAAAGTGGGTCTCAATCTTCCAGAAGAAGAACTAGTGATCCTACGAGACCTACTAAAGGAGAACTTAGATGTGTTTGCTTGGTCGTATAAAGACCTAAAGGGGATTGATCCCACAGTATGCCAACATCACATTGACCTAGAGCCTGATGCCAAACCTGTAAGGCAAAGACAACGACATATGAACCCTAATTATTATACTCTGGTGAAGGCTGAATTATTGAAGCTTCTTGAAGCCGAGTTCATTTATCATGTGGCTAACAGTGAATGGGTTTCGCCCATTGTGGTTTTACCCAAGAAGAACGAAAAACTTCGAATATTTGTGGACTTTTGTAAGTTGAACTCGAAGACAAAGAATGATAATTTTCCTATCCCTTTCATAGACTAACTATTAGACAAAGTGGCAGGCCATGAGCTCTATTCCCTCTTGGATGGATTCAGCGGATATAACCAAGTCCAAATTGCAGAAGAGGACCGATCCAAAACAACCTTCACCATAGAATGGGGGACCTATGCCTATAGAGTGATGCCGTTTGGGCTTTGTAATGCTCCTTCCACCTTCCAACGAGTAATGATGGCTGTCTTCCAGAATCATCTGCATGATTTCATTGAGGTATATCTTGATGACTTCTATGTCTATAGCTTAATATGTGAGCATTGGGGATACCTAGAGCAATGCTTTGACAGATGCCGATCGTATGGGATTTCTCTCAACCCCAACAAATGTGTTTTTGGCATCGCATCAGGAGTTCTTTTGGGCCATATTGTCTCTACACAAGGGATTGCAACAAACCCAACGAAGATTGAGAAGATTGCCGCCTTGACCGCACCAACAAACCTCAAGCAACTGAGAGGATTTCTTGGCCATGTGGGCTACTACAGACAATTTATTGCACATTTTGCAACCAAGGCAGCCCCTCTGCACAAGCTCCTAAGGAAAGATGTGGATTTCCTTTGGACTGATGACTGCGAAGAAGCCTTTAATACCCTAAAACAATGCCTTATCTAAGCACCTATTTTGTAGCCTCCTGACTGGACAAAGGAGTTCCATGTGCACACAGATGCATCAGTTGAAGGGCTAGGTGTTGTCCTATGTCAAAAGGGTCCCTCTAAATTAGATCAACCAATATATTATGCAAGCCGAAAGATCACTGATAGAGAGCGAAACTATACAATGACAGAGCTTGAGTGCTTAGTAATGGTGTTTGCACTGGAGAAGTTTTGACATTATCTACTGTCAATGCATTTCAAGTTCTATGTGGACCATGAAGCCATGTCCTTCCTAATGAACAAAGCAAATGTTAAAGGACGACTGATGAGATGGTTGCTCCTATTCCAAGAGTTCGATTTTGAAGTGGTCACTAAGCCTAGCCGTTTCCATGCCCTAGCCGATCATCTATCACAGATTCCTCAAACTACAGAAGAGGAACATGATGATCCAGACCTTCCTGATGCTTCCTTGTTTCAAGTCAAAATAGTTACTCCATGGTATGCAGACATGGCCAACCTCTTGGCAACTCAACAGTATCCTCCTGGTATCTCAAGCCGTGAGAAGAAGAAGCTTCTATTAGAATTAGTCCCCTACACCTTGCTAGGCACTGTATAAGAGAGTCAAAGATGAAGTATTGCGACGATGTGTTGCAAGAGACGAAATCGGTATAGTATTGAAATCCTGCCATGAAGAACCATGTGGTGGACACTTCACAGAAGAAGAAACTGCTAGGAAGGCTCTGTTAGCGGGATACTGGTGGGGCCGACCCTCCATAAGGATGCATATGACTACTGCAAGAGATGCGATGCTTGTCAGCGAATGGGGAAACCCATCAAAACAAGTGCCATGCCACTACAACCTATTCTTCCCCTAAAGCCATTTGAGAAGTGGGGGATTGATTTCTGGGTCCCATTGATTCGCCTACCAGACGGAAGCAGAACATATACATCTTAGTATGTACGGATTATGTCACAAAGTGGTGTGAAGCTAAAGCTCTGAAGCGGGATGATAGTAACAGCATAGCCCTGTTCATGTACGAGAATATTATCACCCATTTTGGCAGTCCCCTCGAGTTGGTAAGTGACAAAGGTACTTATTTCCTTGACAAGATCATGGAAGAGTTGATGGAACTGTATAAGATTCGCAATCACAAGCCCATTCCCTATTACCCCAGATCCAAACGACCAAGTTGAAGTCACCAATCGTATCCTTTGCTCAATCCTAACAAGGATGATTGCTACACATCATCTGATTGGGACGATCGACTTACAAAGGCCCTCTGGGCATACAGAACCTCCCATAAGGCTACTACAGGACAAACTCCTTTGCAACTAGTGTATGGTACTGAAGCCGTTTTCCCTGTTGAATTGGAATTGCCCTCTTTGTGAGTGGCAGTTAAAGAATTCTTGGGAGATGATGAGTCACTTCAATGCTACCTCTTGCACTTGGAATGTTTGGATGAGATTCGGAGGATGCCCCTACAATGCATGGAAACCACTCATGCGCGACGCAATGCCTATCATGACAGTTTCAACAAGCACAAGGAGTTCAAAGAAGGTGATCTTGTCTCCTGGCCTATGATTCGAGATTTGGCAAGTTTCCTGGCAAGCTTCAACAATGATAGATGGGCACGTACAAGGTACTTGCTGTCAACCCAAATGGCTCTATCCAAGTGCAAGCTGTCGATGCTTCTGAGGATCCCTTTCTGATAAATGACTATCGCCTAAAGAAGTACTTCTGTACCTGGGGATCTTGACAATCACAATCGACCCACCCTTTCCCTTTTGGGCATCGCACTGTCCTTCTCTTCGTGCTCTTGATAGCCCCGATGATCTTCCTCATGAGGCAGTCTTGTTCTACTAGCCCCTCACAGATACCTCTCAACCCTACCTTGTTCTCTTCTCGTCTGATTCAACGGTGGCGAGGTTGGTCCTGACACATATTATTTCTATCACTCTTTATTAATGAAAGAAAAAAATAAAAAATAAAAAATAAAAAACAAAACAAACAAACTATTATGGGAGAAAAGGAAGAAATTCCCTGTCATAGCAGGCCTCGTTCCAAGAAAAGGTGGAAACACCCTTGGGTGGGAAGCTGACTGTGGAAAATGTAGTAACACCCTGCAGTTCAAGATAGTTGATTTCATCAGTAGAACCTTTCCACAAGCAAGTTGAAGCCACCTCCCTTGGTTCACTGTCTCTGCAATATTAGTTAGTATGCCCTCTTTAACAGACGACCTTTCATACAAATCATTGAAGTACCAGACTTATTGGCTGCCTCCCTAGATATGCCTTGTCTTCAACATCCTGATGACAATAACAGACAAAGCGATCTTCATCATGAACCCCCTGAGTGACGCAAGCTTTCATCCTAACAAGATGGGGATGTGAGCATGAGTTGCCCTCTGTATCTATTAACAAGTGTGAGACAGAGGGTGGGGTGAGTGACCAGTCTTTCCCTTCAAATCAAATGAGAGGCGAGATGTGTGAATAGTGTGTTGCACGCACGGGTTGGGCCTCTCAATGCACAATGCACGATCTATTCCTGTACACTGCACCATAAGGATCCTTGGCCTTCCTTCTTGCACTATATGCCAGCACAGGGTGGGATGCACTGTTGCACCATCAAATGCGCACAAGGCATACAACCTCTGCACAAGTGAAGGTGAGGATTACATCAACGGGTTTCAGGAATGGGCTGCCCTCTGTATCTTTCAACAGTGTGAGACAGAGGGTGGGTTGAGTGTGACTGGTGTTTCTCCTGAATCAATTCCGAGAGGTGAGATTGAGGGATGTTACGACCATTGGAGTCAGGTACATTTCTGTTTCTCTATGCACACATGGGACAGATCTCTGCCATCAGCACATGACACGTCACCCTATTCTGTGCACTGCACTATAAGGCTCCTTGGTCTTCCTTCTTGCACTTATGCCAGATGAGTGGAACGCATGAATGCACCATCAATTACGCACATTGGCATACTCCCTCTCCAAATCAGTTTTTCCTTGTTCAATTCTACACCGGGCATGAGTTATGGGATTTTATCCTTATTCATTGAGCGATGTGTGTTATGGGGTGAGCAACTATTCTATCATCCGCTTGAGTGTCCGTGAGTTAAGTGACTATCCTTCATTAACGACACCTACCTCGATGGGCTTTATCATCCAGCTACCTCCTTGGGTATTGCTGCATGGTCCCTGCCATACTGGCTAAACGTTGGAGCGAGCCGTGGTACCTCCTGCAGCTAACTCTAACCCTTTTGTAGCAGTGACGGTTCCTTCAACCATACGGAAAACGGGCCAAGTTTTTATAACCTTATCCTTATGATTGCAAGTGTATGTTATGTGTTAAGTGTAGGGACACCAGAGTCCAGTTGGTTGACGAGTCCTAGGCAGTGTTGATGCATCTAACCCTGTCCATTAAGGTTTTAAGTGTGGGGACGCGTCCCTGCGCATTTATGATGCATACCCCCTACATATATCTCACGCATATATGCCATGACTTGATTTTACCCTGATGGGGTCCCTTCCCCACCCACCCGTCCACTTTTACCCCACTCCTGGGGCCGTTCCTTCTCTCTTTCCCTTTCTTACTGTTTTGACAATTTTCCATGTGAACGCACCCTACGTTCACTGGAATCCCCATCCCCCTTTATCACCATGTTTTGTCAAGATTGTGGGAGAGAAGGAAGGAGTCTCACTTGTAGCTTTCTTGCTTGCACAATGGGGGAATACACACAAGGGTAGAGGCTGAAAACAGTTTTCCTCTTCTTAGTTGTGTAAGCCAAAAAGAACTCTCATACAAAGAAATAGAAGAACCCTATATATGGGTCTCAAACCAAAGACAACTAACTAAGGTGGCATACTAACTGAGCCACGAACTAGAATAGATAAGGATAGCTGTCGTCTAGCTATTATTCATGGGCGGTGTACCAAACGCATCTGCAACTGACAAGTCGGTGACATAAATGCACAACGGTCACCCTGGCATATCGCGAGTGGAGCTCGATCTCTCAACACTCCCCCTCGAGCTCAATCCCAATTCTTGCACACCAAGTAGGTTTCTGAACTTGTGCAGCTTCTCTGTGCCCAATGCCTTCGTAAATATGTCAGCTACCTGATCCTCTGTGCTGACATAAACTAGATCAATAAGACCTAGTAAAACCCTCTCTCGCACATAGTGATAATGCACCTCAATGTGCTTTGTTCTAGCATGATAGACTGGGTTATTTTCCAAGTGTATACTACTCATGTTGTCACAATAAATGACAACTGGCCCATCTGTAGGCTGATGCATATCATAAAGTAGCTTATGCAACCAAGCTACCTCACATGCAGCCATTGCTGCACCCCTGTACTCGGCCTCTATGCTCGACAAGGCAACTGTAGGCTGTTTCTTGCTGCTCCAAGTGACTGCAGCACTCCCAAAAGAGAACACATATCCACTGGTAGATCGTCTATCAGAAATGCTACCAGCCCAATCAGCATCAGTGTATCCATGCAACTGTATCTGAATCCCAGTCTCATAAAATAGTCCATACTGCAATGTGGACTTCACATACCTGAGTATGCGTCTAGCTGCATCCAAATGCGGTTTCCTTGGAGCCTGCATAAACTGACTTACCAATCCAACAGCATAGCTCAAATCTGGCCTGGTAATAGTCATATAAATCAAGCTTCCTACTATGCGTCTGTACATAGTAGGGTCTTCCAGAAGCTCACCTGCATTTGCGCTCAGCTTCACATTCTGCTCCAAAGGAACTGAAATAGGCTTACAGCCTGTCATCCCATATTTGGACAGCATGTCCAATCCATACTGCCTCTGCAAGAGCTGTATCCCACTTGGTGATCTAATCACCTCAATGCCCAAGAAATAACGCAGCTCTCCCAAATCCTTCATCTCAAGCTTCTGCTTCAATAGCATTTTCACATGAAGGATATCTTCATCACTGTCACCTGTCATAATCAAATCATCAACATAAATGACAAGTAGCATAATACCTTTCTCTGTTTTTCTCACATAAAGTGAGAAATTTGCCTTGGAAATCTGAAAGCCAATAGTGACAAGATACTGTCCTATCTTGTCAGACCATGCTCTAGGTGCTTGCTTCAAGCCATACAAAGCTTTCTTCAACCTGCAAACAAACTCAGGATGAACAGCATGCACATAACCTGGTGGCTGCTCCATATAGACCTCTTCTTGCAAATCACCATGCAAGAAGGCATTCTTTACATCCATCTGATGTAAAGACCATCCCTTTGATGCAGCCATAGCAATGACTGCTCTTATGGTTGCCATCCTTGCAACCGGACTGAATGTTTCTTCATAGTCAATGCCATATGTTTGTGCATACCCCTTGACTACTAATCTTGCCTTGTATCTGTTCACAGAACCATTTGCATTGTGCTTCACCTTATAAACCCACTTACAGCCAATTGCATTCTTACATTTAGGCAAAGGTACCAATTCTCATGTAGCATTTGCTTCCAAGGCATCCATTTCTTCATCCATGGCTTTCTCCCATTTTTCTTTTCCCATGGCTTCCTCAAAAGAAGTGGGTTCTGGTTCCTGTATCACTTTAACCATATATGCATAGTGAATGGCTGTAAATCCATCATATTTCAGCCTATCCACAGGATACCTGTCAAGATTGTGGGAGAGAAGGAAGGAGTCTCACTTGTAGCTTTCTTGCTTGCATAATGGGGGAATACACACAAGGGTGGAGGCTGAAAAACAGTTTTCCTCTTCTTAGTTGTGTAAGCCAAAAGAACACAAGTACAAAGAAATAGAAGAACCCTAAATATGGGTCTCAAACCAAACTCAACTAACTAAGGTGGCATACTAACTGAGCCACGAACTAGAGTAGATAAGGATAGATATCATGTAGCTATTATTCATGGGCGGTGTACCAACCGCGTCTGCAACTGACAAGTCGGTGACATAAATACACAACGGTCACCCTGGCGTATCACGAGTGGAGCTCGATATCTCAACACTCCCCCTTGAGCTCAATCCCAATTCCTGCACACCAAGTAGGTCTCTGAACTTGCGCAGCTTCTCTGCGCCCAATGCCTTCGTAAATATGTCAGCTACCTGATCCTCTGTGCTGACATAAACTAGATCAATAAGACCTAGTAAAACCCTCTCCCGCACATAGTGATAATGCACCTCAATGTGCTTTGTTCTAGCATGATAGACTGGATTATTTGCCAAGTGTATACTACTCATGTTATCACAATAAATGACAACTGGCCCATCTGTAGACTGATGCATATCATAAAGTAGCTTATGCAACCAAGCTACCTCACATGCAGCCATTGCTGCACCCCTGTACTCAGCCTCTATGCTCGACAAGGCAACTGTAGGCTGTTTCTTGCTGCTCCAAGTGACTGCAGCACTCCCAAAAGAGAACACATATCCACTGGTAGATCGTCTATCAGAAATACTACCAGCCCAATCAGCATCAGTGTATCCATGCAACTGTATCTGAACCCCAGTCTCATAAAATAGTCCATACTGCAATGTGGACTTCACATACCTGAGTATGCGTCTAGCCGCATCCAAATGCGATTTCCTTGGAGCCTGCATAAACTGACTTACCAATCCAATAGCATAGCTCAAATCTGGTCTGGTAATAGTCATATAAATCAAGCTTCCTACTATGCGTCTGTACATAGTACGGTCTTCCAGAAGCTCACCTGCATCTGCGCTCAGCTTCACATTCTGCTCCAAAGGAACTGAAATAGGCTTACAGCCTGTCATCCCATATTTGGACAGCATGTCCAATCCATACTGCCTCTCCAAGAGCTGTATCCCACTTGGTGATCTAATCACCTCAATGCCCAAGAAATAACGCAGCTCTCCCAAATCCTTCATCTCAAACTTCTGCTTCAATAGCATTTTCACATGAAGGATATCTTCATCACTGTCACCTGTCATAATCAAATCATCAACATAAATGACAAGTAGCATAATACCTTTCTCTGTTTTTCTCACATAAAGTGAGAAATCTGCCTTGGAAATCTGAAAGCCAATAGTGACAAGATACTGTCCTATCTTGTCAGACCATGCTCTAGGTGCTTGCTTCAAGCCATACAAGGCTTTCTTCAACTTGCAAACAAACTCAGGATGAACAGCATGCACATAACCTGGTGGCTGCTCCATATAGACCTCTTCTTGCAAATCACCATGCAAGAAGGCATTCTTTACATCCATCTGATGTAAAGACCATCCCTTTGATGCAGCCATAGCAATGACTGCTCTTACAGTTGCCATCCTTGCAACCGGACTGAATGTTTCTTCATAGTCAATGCCATATGTTTGTGCATACCCCTTGACTACTAATCTTGCCTTGTATCTGTTCACAGAACCATCTGCATTGTGCTTCACCTTATAAACCCACTTACAGCCAATTGCATTCTTACCTTTAGGCAAAGGTACCAATTCCCATGTAGCATTTGCTTCCAAGGCATCCATTTCTTCATCCATGGCTTTCTCCCATTTTTCTTTTTCCATGGCTTGCTCAAAAGAAGTGGGTTCTGGTTCTTGTATCACCTTGACCATATATGCATAGTGAATGGCTATAAATCCATCATATTTCAGCCTATCCACAGGATACCTAACTCTGGTAGACCTGCGCAAAGTGGGTTCACTCCCAGGTGCTCTCAAAACATCCCTGGTCTTCCTTACTCCAAGTGTAACAATAGAAGGAATACCCAACTCATCATCAATGCTCTGTTCTGAGCCACTGGATTCACCATCCACATAAGAGTGACCTGCATTCACATCAAACATGGGCTGATCAACCTTCTCTTTTCCTTTTCGTGATACCTGCATACCACTATCTGCATTGCTTTGAGAAGATTCTCCTGATCTCAATCTGCCTGTCCATGGCGAAGAGTGTGAACCACTGCTAGAGGACGCTCCAGGTCCACTAATATTTTGTGACTGCTGCTGTGAATTCTGTGCAACATTACCATTTTGTGCATCTACATCATCAATCACATTTACTGGTTTATACCAGCTACTCATCTCATCAAAAACAACATCTCTGCTCACTGTAAACTTACGAGTAGAAGGGTTATAGCATCTATACCCTTTTTGCTGCAGAGAGTAACCAATAAAGATGCACTTCTCAGCTTTTGGATCCAACTTGGATCTCAACTCATCTGGCACATGTACATAGGCAATGCAGCCAAAAATTTTCAAATGAGAAATATCTGGTTTCCTACCAGTATACCTCTCCTCTAGAGTCATTCCATGTATTGCTGCAGTGGGAGTCCTGTTCATTATGTGGACTGCTGTAGCAACCGCTTCAGCCCAATAAAAATCTGGCAGGTCTTTTTCATTGAGCATGGCCCGAGATACCTCTCCAATATGCCTGTTTTTCCTTTCTGCAATTCCATTTTGTTGTGGGGTATGACTACATGAATATTGCTGCTTTATGCCATGCTCCTGCAAGAACCTTGCAAACTCATTTGAGAGGTACTCTCCCCCTCCATCTGACCTTAGGCATTTTATTTGCAGACCTGTTTCTTTTTCAACCATAGCTTTAAGAGTTTTGAAATGCCCAAACACTTCACTTTTCTTCTTCATAAAATACACCCAAACTTTTCTGCTATAGTCATCAATAAAAGTGACAAAATAATGACAGCCTCCAAGAGATGCAGCTTTAGTAGTCCACACATCAGAGTGGATTAATTCCAATGGCTTCTCACTCTCTTGAACATGTCTAGGAAATGGTTTCCTTGCGTGTTTTCCAAATTGACAGGCTTCACATATCTTATGCATTTCTGCAACCTTGAATTTGGGCAATCCTGCAACAATATTTTGGGCCTGCATTGATTTAAGTCGCTGTATATTAACATGACCAATACGTTTATGCCAGATATCAATATCTGCAACTACACCGGTCCCATGTGCAAACATTGCTGCACTCAATTCATACATGTCTGCATCCAACGTAAACATTCTGCCCTTCTTCTTTCCTTTTGCTATCAAGCGACCTTTATTTTTCATATCCTCAACAAAGCATCCATGAGGATTAAATCTGACCTGCAAGCCCTGTTCAACCATTTGACCAACAGAAACTAGATTCTTGGTGATATTCGGGACATGAAATACATCAGACAGGTATTTCTTTTTCCCATCCTGCATAGACAAATGAATTTTTCCAATCTGCACAATAGGATGTGCAGTATCATCACCAGTCTCCACAAATCCTGGTTTTTTCATTTTCCTTGCATCCTCCATCCATTCTGCATGACCTGTCATGTGGTTTGATGCACCTGAGTCAACATACCATACATCATTGCTTTCTTCTGCACTTGTCACAGAATTGTTCATGTGCTGTACCATGAACAAATGCTCATTTCCGTCATCACCCTGTCTACTAGAAGATGCATAATTCCCTTGTTGCAGTTTTCCATTCATGATGTCATTCTGCTTTTTATAGCAGTCTTTAGCCATATGACCCATTTTACCACAGTAGTAGCATTCAACATTACTGTTTGCATTTTGGCCTCTTTGCCATCCACCACGACCTCTTTGGCTCCCCCTGCCTCTAGAGTTACCACGTCCTCCTCCATAGGATTGGTTTTCTTGAGTTTGCTGCATATTCTGATTTCTACCACGGCCTCCAAATCGGCCTCCTCTACCTCTGCCTCTACCTCTTCCAGCATTTGAGTAGGAGACAGCTTCTTTTGAAGTTCCTCCTGAAGAAGATGCACCACCATTTCTCTGCTCCTCAGAAATTAGAAGAGCAATCAACTCCTCAAAATCAGGAAATCTTTCACGGACGGAAATGGATGTCCGAAACTGCGCATAATCCTTTCCTAGACCATTCAAGGTCACAGAAACTAAATCATCATCTTCCACTGGCGACCCAATGGAAGCAAGTGCATCTGCAATCTTCTTCACCTTCATGTGGTAGTCATTGATGCTCATATTTTCTCTTTGCACATTGTGCAACTCTTGCTTGAGCTGCATTTTCCTGGCTTGTGTATTTGTGCTATACATCTTTGACAGAGTATCCCATGCCTCCTTTGGCGTACTTGCATCCTGAATATGTACAATCATAGAGTCTGAAATGCTGATAGACAGCCAGTACATAACTTTCCTGGATCTCTCATGCCATGCTTTGAATGCCTGCATTTGCTGTTGATTGGGAACATCAGGAAGAACTGGTTCTTCTTCATTTCCTGCAACAAATTCCCAATATCCTTTTCCCATAAGGAAATTCGTCATTCTAAACTTCCATGCTTGGAAGTTGTTCTTGTCAAGCTTTTCAGTGACAATCTGTGAGAGAGAATCAGACGCCATTACAGAACGCTGCAAAAAGTTATGTCACTACAAAGACCACAGCTTCAGCCTCACAAGGGCTAATCTGCAAAACTGACGAAAGTGGTATTTGACCACACAGTCACTTCCTAGTGACGATTTTGCATCAACAGGAACCAAGGATGATTCTGAAACTCCCAATGTCTGTGCGCACAAGCATATGATGCAATTTCTATAGTAACTTTTCACCGATCTGTAGAACAGTGGCTGCACAGCATAAAACTGAGTCTTTTCCTGAGTGCGTGCAGAAAACTTCCGTCTGCAAAACAGGCCCCGAAATGGCCTCAAATAAAAAAAACAAGGTCGCCAAGGGCTAAAGCCCTTGCCCGCAGCATATACTGCCCTCTTGCTTCACCGTGAAGGGCGTCTCAACCTGAGACAATGCACTCCGGCAATTTTCGGTTGTGCTACCTGCAGAGATCTGCTCCCAAAACAGAAAATGAAAGCAACACTGCTCCTCTTACCAGACCACTGCGAGCTTGGCTTGCTTTCTTGAGCTCCTTACCACGAACAAGGCTCTGATACCATGTCAAGATTGTGGGAGAGAAGGAAGGAGTCTCACTTGTAGCTTTCTTGCTTGCACAATGGGGGAATACACACAAGGGTGGAGGCTGAAAAACAGTTTTCCTCTTCTTAGTTGTGTAAGCCAAAAGAACACAAGTACAAAGAAATAGAAGAACCCTAAATATGGGTCTCAAACCAAACTCAACTAACTAAGGTGGCATACTAACTGAGCCATGAACTAGAGTAGATAAGGATAGCTATCATGTAGCTATTATTCATGGGCGGTGTACCAACCACGTCTGCAACTGACAAGTCGGTGACATAAATACACAACGGTCACCCTGGCGTATCACGAGTGGAGCTCGATATCTCAACAATACCTAGCTCTCGTAGACCTGCGCAAAGTAGGTTCACTCCCAGGTGCTCTCAAAACATCCCTGGTCTTCCTTACTCCAGGTGTAACAATAGAAGGAATACCCAACTCATCATCAATGCTCTATTGTGAGCCACTGGATTCACCATCCACATAAGAGTGACCTGCATTCACATCAAACATGGGCTGATCAACCTTCTCTTTTCCTTTTCGTAATACCTGCATACCACTATCTGCATTGCTTTGAGAAGATTCTCCTGATCTCAATCTGCCTGTCCATGGCGAAGAATGTGAACCACTGCTAGAGGACGCTCCAGGTCCACTAATATTTTGTGACTGCTGCTGTGAATTCTGTGCAGCATTACCATTTTGTGCATCTACATCATCAATCACATTTACTGGTTTATGCCAGCTACTCATCTCATAAAAAACAACATCTCTGCTCACTGTAAACTTACGAGTAGAAGGGTTATAGCATCTATACCCTTTTTGCTGCAGAGAGTAACCAATAAAGATGCACTTCTCAGCTTTTGGATCCAACTTGGATCTCAACTCATCTGGCACATGTACATAGGCAATGCAGCAAAAAATTTTCAAATGAGAAATATCTGGTTTCCTACCAGTATACCTCTCCTCTGGAGTCATTCCATGTATTGCTGCAGTGGGAGTCCTGTTCATTATGTAGACTGCTGTAGCAACTGCTTCAGCCCAATAAAAATCTGGCAAGTCTTTTTCATTGAGCATGGCACGAGATACCTCTCCAATATGCCTATTTTTGCTTTCTGCAATTCCATTTTGTTGTGGGGTATGATTGCATGAATATTGCTGCTTTATGCCATGCTCCTGCAAGAACCTTGCAAACTCATTTGAGAGGTACTCTCCCCCTCCATCTGACCTTAGGCATTTTATTTGCAGGCTTGTTTCTTTTTCAACTATAGCTTTAAGAGTTTTGAAATGCCCAAAAACTTCACTTTTCTTTTTCATAAAATACACCCAAACTTTTCTGCTATAGTCATCAATAAAAGTGACAAAATAATGACAGCCTCCAAGAGATGCAGCTTTAGTAGTCCACACATCAGAGTGAATTAATTCCAATGGCTTCTTACTCTCTTGAACATGTCTAGGAAATGGTTTCCTTGCATGTTTTCCAAATTGACAGGCTTCACATACCTTATGCATTTCTGCAACCTTGAATTTGGGCAATCCTGCAACAATATTTTGGGCTTGCATTGATTTAAGTCGCTGTACATTAACATGACCAATGCGTTTATGCCAGATATCAATATCTGCAACTACACCGGTCCCATGTGCAAACATTGCTGCACTCAATTCAGACATGTCTGCATCCAACGTAAACATTCTGTCCTTCTTCTTTCCTTTTTCTATCAAGCGACCTTTATTTTTCATATCCTCAACAAAGCATCCATGAGGATTAAATCTGACCTGCAAGCCCTGCTCAACCATTTGACCAATAGAAACCAGATTCTTGGTGATATTCGGGACATGAAATACATCGGACAGGTATTTCTTTTTCCCATCCTGCATAGACAAATGAATTTTTCCAATCTGCACAATAGGATGTGCAGTATCATCACCAGTCTCCACAAATCCTGGTTTTTCCATTCTCCTTGCATCCTCCATCCATTCTGCATGACCTGTCATGTGGTTTGATGCACCTGAGTCAACATACCATACATTGTTGCTTTCTTTTGCACTTGTCACAGAATTGTTCATGTGCTGCACCATGAACAAATGCTCATTTCTATCATCACCCTGTCTACTAGAAGATGCATAATTCCCTTGTTGCAGTTTTCCATTCATGATGTCATTCTGCTTTTTATAGCAGTCTTTAGCCATATGACCCATTTTGCCACAGTAGTAGCATTCAACATTACTGTTTGCATTTTGGCCTCTTTGCCATCCACCACGACCTCTTTGACTCCCCCTGCCTCTAGAGTTACCACGTCCTCCTCCATAGGACTGGTTTTCTTGAGTTTGCTACATATTCTGATTTCTGCCACGGCCTCCAAATCGGCCTCCTCTACCTCTGCCTCTACCTCTTCCAGCATTTGAGTAGAAGACAGTTTCTTTTGAAGTTCCTCCTGAAGAAGATGCACCACCATTTCTCTGCTCCTCAGAAATTAGAAGAGCAATCAACTCCTCAAAATCAGGAAATCTTTCACGGACGGAAATGGATGTCCGAAACTGCGCATAATCCTTTCCTAGACCATTCAAGGTCACAGAAACTAAATCATCATCTTCCACTGGCGACCCAATGGAAGCAAGTGCATCTGCAATCTTCTTCACCTTCATGTGGTAGTCATTGATGCTCATATTTTCTCTTTGCACATTGTGCAACTCTTGCTTGAGCTGCATTTTCCTGGCTTGTGTATTTGTGCTATACATCTTTGACAGAGTATCCCATGCCTCCTTTGGCGTACTTGCATCCTGAATATGTACAATCATAGAGTCTGAAATGCTGATAGACAGCCAGTACATAACTTTCCTGGATCTCTCATGCCATGCTTTGAATGCCTGCATTTGCTGTTGATTGGGAACATCAGGAAGAACTGGTTCTTCTTCATTTCCTGCAACAAATTCCCAATATCCTTTTCCCATAAGGAAATTCGTCATTCTAAACTTCCATGCTTGGAAGTTGTTCTTGTCAAGCTTTTCAGTTACAATCTCTGAAAGAGAATCAGACGCCATTATAGAATCCTGCAAAAAATTCTGTCACTGCAGAGAACACAGCTTCAGCCTCACAAGGGCAAATCTGCAAAACTGACGAAAGTGGTATTTAACCACATAGTCACTTCCTAGTGACGATTTTGGATATACAGGAACCAAGGATGATTCTGTAACTCCCAATGTCTCTGCACACGAGCATACGATGCAATATCTGTGGTAACTTTTCACCGACCTGTAGAACAGTGGTCGCACAGCATAAAACAGGGCTTTTTCCTGAGTGCGTGCAGAAAACTTCCGCCTCCAAAACAGGCTCCGAAATGGCCTCAAATCAAAAAAACAAGGTCGCCGAGGGCTAAAGCCCTCGCCCGCAGCATATACTGCCCTCTTGCTTCCCTGCGAAGGGCGTCTCGACCTGAGACAGTGCACTCTTGCAATTTCTGGCTGTGCTACCTGCAGAGATCTGCTCCCAAAACAGAAAATGAAAGCAACACTGCTCCTCTTACCAGAACACCGCGAGCTTGGCTTGCTTTCTTGAGCTCCTTACCACGAACAAGGCTCTGATACCATGTCAAGATTGTGGGAGAGAAGGAAGGAGTCTCACTTGTAGCTTTCTTGCTTGCACAATGGGGGAATACACACAAGGGTGGAGGTTGAAAACAGTTTTCCTCTTCTTAGTTGTGTAAGCCAAAAAGAACTCTCATACAAAGAAATAGAAGAACCCTATATATGGGTCTCAAACTAAAGACAACTAACTAAGGTGGCATACTAACTAAGCCACGAACTAGAATAGATAAGGATAGCTGTCGTCTAGCTATTATTCATGGGCGGTATACCAACTGCATCTGCAACTGACAAGTCGGTGACATAAATGCACAACGGTCACCCTGGCATATCGCGAGTGGAGCTCGATCTCTCAACATGTTTGTCCCTTTGAATGGTACACTTTTCCTTTTTCTAGGTTCCTGTTCCGATCACCGGTTCAACAGTTATTAATATTTGAAGAATTTCTCGTAACTTTGACATGTTTTCATGTGAACATGCCTTTATTACTTCGAAACAACAATCTGACGTGACAGCCCTGACCTCCATCTTCCCCTTGAAATTTTTCCTTTTTAGTCCCTATCCTTTCGATACACGGTTCATCCGATCTTAATTTTTGCGCGTTTTCGGGCCATTTTCATGCATATTTTTCACATTTCTCCATGTGAACATGCCCTATTTTTCCCAGAATTTCAGTTTCCTTTGATCGCTGTGTCCCCCAACCTTTCTCCACATTTTTCCTTTTTTTTCACCCTATTTCGCCTGCTGGATTTTTCATTATTCATTTTTCAATATGATTTCGATTCCGGTTTTTGTGTTTTTCGCATGTGAACCCCTTCTAACTCCATTGGACGTGCATTTTGACATGACAGTCTTGCAAATCCCTTTCCTTTGGACATTTTTCCTTTTTATTGCCCTTCGTTTTGCTGTTTGGTTCTTTCTGTATTAATTTTTGAGCCCATTTTCGAGTCTATTTTTTGGATTCTCCCATGTGAACGCGTCCTCTCTGAGTCCGAACCATGTTTTGATGTGATAGCTTTGTCAGACATGTTATTTTGCTCATTTTTGCTTGTTTTCGCCCTGCTTTTTGGTGAGCGGATTTTTCCATATTAATCCCTGTATGTATTTTTGGAGCCGTTTTTTGTGTTTTTCCCATGGGAATGCCTTGATTTGATCCCTGACATCACATTGTACTTTTTCATAGTCTCCTTCTCGCCTTTCGACCTAGTTTTCCTTTTTACGACATTGTGTTCCAATGCACACTTTGTACGTTATTAATTTTTTTTGTTTTATCGTGTTTCCGTATGCCTTGCCTCGCATGTGAATGCGCACTTTTTGGAATTTACACCCCTCGAGACGTCCCGACATCCTACCTGAGTTTCCTCTCGTCACTACAAAAAAAAAAAACCACCCCGTGCATACGCACGGGACGAGGGCGTTCTTCTCTTTTTTGGTTTTTCTTTTCTTAATTTCCTTTAATTTTTCCTTTACAAAAAAATCAAACAATATCCAAATAATAATAATAATAATAATAATAAATAAACCAACACAAACGCAACAAAAAAAAAAACAATAACAACCAAAACAAAATTAAAAAAACAACCAATTGAAAAATCAATTAATTAAAAAAACTAATCATAAAAAACCCAAAAAAGAACAAAGAAAACAATGAGAACCTTTAAAAAAAAAAAAACAAAAAAAAGAGAAAAACAAAAACAAAAAACAAACAAAATGGAAAAAAAAAACCCACTTACCTAACCGTCGTCGTTGCGTCTTCCTCTCCCCTCTCCTTCACGCCTGCGGCTCCCTTCCTCCTCTCCTCCCGTCACTTGCCTCCCTCCCCTCCTCTCCTTCACGCCTCCTCTCCCCTCTCCTATCACCTCGCCTACCTTCCTCCTCTCCCACCACCTCGCTCGCCTGTCGTCTTCCTCTCCTACCACCTCGCCCGCCGTCTTCCTCTCCCACCACCTCGCTTGCCCGCCTTCCTCGTCTCCCACCACCTCGCCCGCCGTGCTCCTCTCCCACCACCTTGCCCGCCTGGTTGTTGTGGCCCCCTCTTTGGGCACCCCCCCTCCTGTTTCTGAAACCCCGTCCCCCCCCCCCTGCGGGCTGTTTCTGAACCCTACCACCCCCAAATTTACCCCCCACCCCCAATTTACCCTACCCCCACATTTAACCCCCCTTCCCTAAATTTACCCCACCTCCCACTACAACGTGTCCACGTGCTCGTGTGTTTGCCTGTGCGCATGTTCAAGTGGCGTCGTGTGGGAGACCCTCTCGTATTTGTGTGCCTGGTTCGTGCACAAGTCTATGGAAATTTTTCAGCGGGCGTTCACGCTCGAGGACGCACGTCCGGACTTGTCCGTGCGGTGATGCATGCTCAGCCATTTCCACGCAGCTGTTCATATGCAGCTGAGGTACCTATTTTAAATTTCAAAACCCGCTTAAAAACTCGTGAAAACACCTAAAATCTTAAAAATTCCTAAAAATATCATAAAAATTTTAATTAAAAAATAAAAAATAGCTGAAAAATATCACGTATGTGTGTGTTTATTCTTATTGATTTTTTAAAATAGATATTATGTTGTTTTGCAGGCATTCACTATGATTGTCTGTGTGTGTGGTGTGTGTGTATATTCCATCTGAATGGCACCTTCCTCCTATTTAGTATGTCCCATTGATAAGTAAGGATTATTCTTCCCTACTGACTTCTGAGCCTATTGCGAAAGCTGGTCTTGCATCTTTTGTGGCTACTTCACTCCCTCTGATTCTAGACGATCCAACTCTTTGTGATGAGTTTCTCGTGTCATACAGTAAGAAATCGGGCTTGGTTCATGGTACTTCCATGGTCTTGACGCCTAGAGGGTTAGGGAAGGCTTTGTCTCTTCCTTACAAAGGAGAACCCTTTGTCATAGCTAGACAGTTATTCTCAAATGAAGAGATCCTCAAGCTGTTACAGAAGCAGACTAACGAAGTCCTTGATGTCAAGAAGGTGATTAACACTTTAGGAGTGTCTTTCTCAATGATCACTGATCCTCTCTGGAAGCTAGTTTGCCAATTTCTCCAAGACAGGTTCATGCCTGCCAAGACACCATCTCACTATTTGTCCAAGGAGCTATTCACAGCTTCCAGGATGGTTTTAAAAGGGGTTGCCATTGACTGAAGTACTTATCTTTTTACGAAGATGGACCAGCATTTTGTCAAAGTGACTAGAGAAAATGTTACCAATGTAACCTATGGTTCATATTTATATGCTTTCTTGACATATTCAGGCCTTAAGAAGGGTGTTTTACGTCCTCCTCCATTTGATCCAGTCCCTCCCCCTCCACCTTCAGAAGATTCAGAACCCATTGACATAGAAGATATTGATTCCCCTCCTCCATTGGTCATTCAGCAAAAGCGCTTTAAGCCTGGAGCAGAGAAAATTCCACCAGTTATTCCTTCACTGTCAGTTCCTGCTACCTCTGGAAGTGACCTCCCTGCCTACCTCACATGCAACAACTTATTCAGGGCACATCGAGAGGGTTCTTTGGAAATATCAGTTTCTTCGCTGAACAACTTAGTGACAGGGGATGCCATTCATTTTCTTTGTAAGGATATCCAGAGTTCTATTGAACTCTCAGTGACAGCTTGTGTCAATAGTTATATGCTTCTTTCAATGAAGAATTTGTTGGGGTAAAAGGCCTCTGGGCCTACCCATGGATACTATGACTGCCCATTCTTTATTCATATATAATATGATAGTGCAATAAGGTTGTCAGTTCAGTTGGATAGCACCTACATTGTGTGTGCTCTTCTCTCCCGCATCTTCCTGTTCTCCTTCTCCATTGCCATTGCATCCCCTTCAACTGGTATCAGAGTGGGTCTTCAAGAGCTCATCCCAGCCTTCCACATGAGGTATGAGATCTTCATTCTCACTCAGTTTTCAACTCAACAGGGTTTTCACAAGTTGTGGGCAGCCATAGCTCACACCTCTTGGAGCTTCCTTCACCTGGATCTTGCTTCCAGCCTATCAAGGCTTGCTAAGGCTTGGTGTAGGCCTTCTTTGGCCCCCATTTGTGCCCCCTTTGGGCCCCATTGTTGACACGTGGGACATTAGACCCCCCAGCCAGCTCACGTTTTTTTTGCGTATGTTTCAAAATCTGGCCCAAAAATCACTCTTTTTGTCATATTTGGGGCATTCAAAACCCGATTCATGCAAGGTAAGAGTCTAAGTTGGGGTTTTGGCACACTCCAAATGCGATGGTGATGTCAGATTTTCCAAATTCTGATGATAGAATATTTGTAATAGATTTCAGGTCTGAGATAGCATGTATTTGTATGCCTATGGCTTATGTGATGCTTCTACTGATGTCTATTGATACCGGATCACTTGTGGATGTTATGCCTCTTATGTGAGATGCATTTGGAGCTAATTTAGCTCAGCCATTGACTGTTTTGAACAATCCCAGATTTGTCCAAAACAGGGCAGCCGCCTATTACTTCAATTTTATGCTTACAGGTCTTGGCATTTGATGCCCGATTATGCCCGGTTGGTGCCTATACATACGGGAATGTATGCCTATGGTTTGCCTATGGATTTCAGCTTGGATTGAGCACTAATTTTCTCAGTTTACAGAGGTTATATGCTGTTGGAAACTTCAGGGCTGTAGCTATTTATGCTACAGTTGGGTTATGCCTATTTGTTACGGGGTGCTCTCGGCTACTCGGTATGATGTCATGATGTATTTGGACTATGCCACGTCTTGTTTATGCTCTAGAATTATTTTGAGCTAAGATTAGAGCTCGATTTGGGTTTGACTGTCATTTCTTTGCAGCTGGCATTTCATCTATGACATGGTTTATGCCTAGGCTACCTAGTACGGGTTATGATGTCTTGGTGAATGCTTTATGCTTTGGCTGTGGATGGTAGTTGTTTGAGCTCGTCTCGACATTCATTTGAGTATTCCCTTGAGTAGTTGAACATTGACTTGTCTTTTTCCGTTACGACCTTGGATGCTATATGGGATTTGATGCTCCGATTATGGATCTTGGCTATTACTTGGATGCACTTACAGGTATTGAGCAGTGAACTGCTCCCTTGGTTTGGCAATTGCCTATTGAGCTATGATTGCTCGTTTGCATTTGATATGCGGGATACTTATTGATCAGTGGACTTGGATCGTGCTTGGGATTTACAGTTATGGCTTTCTTGCTCCTCTGTTGTCTAACTTCTATGCTAGTTGGGCTCTTGTTGCCCGTCCATGTTAGAGAGCAGATGCTATGTATACTTACCTGTCTATGCACATGGTCTACTATTGTACACCTTACAGAGCCACTTATTTGGATGTTGTTGTATAGATGCTTGGGATTCACCTGCAGCTTGACTCTTGTAGGATGCTTTGCCACTTGTCGGTCTTTACTTGACTTGGATGTTCCTTGGTGGCATGATGTACTGCAGAGCTATGCGTATGCATATGGTTATGGGCTGATTTCATGGCTGAATATCATATGCTCTTATGACAGATGTCTTATGCTTTACTGTACTGTGGTTGGTTATGTCATGCAGTTGGCTATGACTCTTCTTCATGTGGGAGCTTTTGCATCCTTGATTGATGCCTTTATGTCTTCCCATCCATTGAGGTTTCATGAGCATTTGCAGCATGCTTCTACCACTGATGTACTAGCAGATGATTGTATTTATGAGCAGGTTCCCTATGTTGGGATAGCCCTCGACTGCTTGAGCTCTGTGGATAATATGTATAGCCCTATTCATGATGACTTGGATTAGAGAGCAGCAGAGATAGAGACGGACTCGACATGAGCAGAGAGTCAGCGATGTAGCAGGTATTACCACTCTTTCTAGTGGTGAGGTACATGCAGTTACCCATGATGATGCAATTGAGCATGTCCTCCTGTCATCTAGTTTCCCTACATCTTACTTGCTCAATGATCAGGCCCATGCCTTTGATTGGCTTTTCGACTCTATGGCATCTTGTCATGTTACCCCTCATAGAGCATGGTTCTCTTCTTATAGGGAGGTTGATGGATGTATTGATCTGGGCCTTGAGCAAACTTATGCTATTGTTGGTACAGGGAACATACACCTAGCTTTGCCTAATGGGACTTCTCTTATACTCAGGGATGTTCTACATGTTCCCATGCTCAGTAAGAGCCTGATTTCTGTCAGTCAGTTGCATGTTGCTGCAGGTTACTCTGTTTCTCTTTAGGATAGGTCATGGAAGATCTGTCATGGTTGCTTGGTTTTGGCCAAAGGTTCTCAAGTTGGTTCTCATTACCCAGTGCATGTCTCTCATGTGAGAGACTCTATGGTTGCAGTTATCCGGATACCACATGCATTGTTATGGCATTATTGCCTAGGCCATATGCACCAGAGAGAGATGGAGATCTTGTCTCGTTCAGACTCATTGCTACCTTCTATGTCACTTACAGATCTTGATGCTTGTCCTGATTGTACTCTTGGTCCTTGCAGAGCCCCCTTGGCTTATGGTGATCTTATGAGGCTTGCTCCTCTAGATCTTGTCGATTGTGCAGTATATGGACCTATGCCTTCCTAGCCACTTGGTGGAGCATCGTACTTTGTGACCTTTGTTGATCATGCTATCCATCGTGTTTGGGATTTTCCCTTGGTGCAGATTGAGGATACTGCAGTTATGCTTGACAGGTTTATGGAGTCTACTAGTAGCAGGCCTAGGTGCTTGTGGATGGATTATGAGAGTCATGCTCTCTCTCCTAGCATTTGGACCTCTTGCTAGCAGTATGGCATTGATTTCTTGTACCTACGGTATTATGGGATTGCTCATGGCATGTGTCTAACCTTACAGGCAAAGGTTGCTTCTATGCTTACCACATCTGGGATGTCTTATGGCTTTTGGGCTGAGGCCCTTATGACAACAGTCTATTTGGTTAATAGGACGCTGTGCTTGACCTTGGATGGTATTACACCCCATGAGGCATGGAGTGGCATGCAGCCCTCCTATGATTACTTGAGGATGTTTGGCTGCCAAGCATCTGTGCGTATACCACATGAGCCTATGTCACGTAGATGTATCCTCCTTGGTTATGGAGATGGTGACTTTAAGGCCTACATATTATGGGATTTGGATGCTCAGCAAGTCATACGCAGTCGTCATGCTATCTACTATGAGACACAGACACCTCTTAGCCCTCTTGATGAGCGTTCAGTATGCTTTATGGCTGATTTTATAGCAGCTATAGTGCCATTATAGCAAGCTGTTTATGCTGAAAATGAGGCACTTATTGGCCCAGATGACGTAGCTATCCATAGTAGTCAGGGTCAGGATGCTGGTGGTCAATTGCTAGACCCCTTGCAGGCTCATGAGAGCCGTTTTCTTGTAGTTTTGCAGGCTAGACAACCAGCCATATGTCAGTCTTCCGCTTCGTTGAGGCCACATGTAGTTTTGAGACCCTGTTGGACGAGTGTCCGGGATGTTGGCCCTCTTTCAGTGATTGACTCTGGAGAGTTTGACTGTCTTCGCTATCTTATATGCACCATGCTGATGCTATGCGTGACTTTGATGCTTTACAGCCGTGCACTGATGAGTTGTGCTTGCTTCACGAGAAGCATTCTTGGATTGCTCCGTTGTATGGAGCTACAGGATCGCTTATCTCTTGGATGTCATGGACTTGGGGATGCTTGACTCTTCTTTTGCAGAGATTCCCGACACTTATTGCACAGCTTGCTTCCGATTGGGCGTTGGGTGAGATGTTATGATTCCTCACCTTAACTTTTTCTTTTCTTTTCTTTGTTTTCACTCCCTAGCCACATTGGCCTTTTAGTGGGAGGTTGTTGGGGTAAAAGGCCTCTGGGCCTACCCGTGTATACTGTGACCGCCATTCTTTATTCATATATAATATGATAGTGCAATAAGGCTATCACTTCAGTTGGACAGCACCTACATTGTGTGTGCTTTTCTCTCCCGCATCTTCCTCTTCTCCTTCTCCACTGCCATTGCATCCCTTTCAGAATTGATGCAATCCAAAGACTAGATGGATAAGGCAACCACAAAGTTAGCCTTTGCAAAAGACACTCTTTCCGATCTGTTTAAGCAAATGGAGCAGCAAACACAAATGATTGAGACTTAGAGAGAAGAAATATCTTCTTTGAAAACTCAACTAGCACAAGCTCAGTTAGAGGTCACTAGAGTTTCGGAAGAGAAAGTGAAAATGTCCAAAGAAGCTCAAGAGTTTAAGACTCTTCTGGATACGAAACTGTCAGCTTTGCAGAGTGATCACAATACAGTGGAATCCCAAGCTTCCCAAATTAAATAGTTGAAGGACCAATTGGCGCAGTCACGGTCCATCCCTCCACGTCCCAGTGTCCCCATGATTCCTTCCATATCTCAACAAGACTTGGCAATTATCCAGAGACAGGCCACGTTATGTCTGTTGTTTCAAGCTAAAGTGGAAAGATTGCAGTCCAGGATAGATTTACTATGGTCTAAATTTGAGCAATTTCAAGAGTATGTTCCTCCCGACCATTCCTTTTTTGTCCACTATTAGCTGTAGAAGTTGGCCTTCTATATTAAGCTCTCAACGATGGATCTCCCTCTTCCAGAGGATGGTTGGAGTGGAGCCCGGTCTTCTGATTTGCTGACAGAAGTTGTCCGTATGGTCTTTGAAGATTTTGTGACGATGGATACCATGTTGCTATCTTATATGTATCTATGAGGTGATTTGTTAATTTCAGATGATGTAGATCTGGCTTGGTATGTAGGGGATGTAGTCTTGCAAGCTGCCTTGTATGTCAACCATTTGGAGTTGAGGATAGATGAAATGTTCTAGTGCTATTCTTCTAAAGTGGCTGCTTGCCTTGACACTTTATGGAATTCAATGATTGATTCTGTAGTCCTAAACCAACGACAAAATACAGCCTCTACTCATGTGCAGAATACTAACCAACTGAGGGTGGATCTCCTAGCTTATCTTTCCAAGAACCATCCATTTGATTCATCCTTCTTTGATTCCTACCATCGATGATCTGTTTTAGGTCCCTCTGTTCCTAGCTTATTGTATTATCAACAAATGGCCCATCGCTATGATGCTTAGTTTTCCCTGTATCAATCCAACTCAACAACCATCTTACCTCTCCTTTTCCAACCTCAGGGTTTTTCCCAAATTCCAATCTTTACCTATTGTTCTTTCATTGAAGATCGAGTCTTTTTCCCTTCTCTGCCTTGTCCTTCCCCATCTATCCACATACCTTCTACTTTTCTTGCTTATCAATTAACACATTTCTTAACTGATTTGCCTAATTTTTTAGCTAATCTTTCTTTAGCTTATTCCTCATTTTATGATTTTGCCTATCCATCTCTTTATCCTCTTTTACTCATTCCTCTTCCATCTCCTACCACTTTTGTTTCTCAACCCCCTCAGTTGGTTAGTGGGTATGAAGGATTTGATCAGTAGATTCCAAGAAGAAGAGGATGGAACTCAACTGATTCTCTCACAGGACCACAGATTAATTGACCATTAATTCCAGGGGACTGGACAACTACTAGTCAAGCGTACCAAAATTATCTCCATTTTTCCCAACAATATTCACAATCTCTAGATCATTAAGTGAGATTGACAGCCCATTTTGCTTGGTACCTAGCATATATACATAGGCATTCTCATAACAATCAAAAGGGCATTCCAAAGCTTTGTATAAATGTCAATGTGACCATTCATTCCCAACAGTTGGATGTCCTATATTTTCATGTCATTTGTTTATCTAGCAGATACCTTATTTTGCTAAAAAAGATGTGCTGCCTTCAATTCTTTCAGAATTCTCCAAAATCTTTTGTAGATGAGTCTTCATCCATGGATTGCTTTCGTAATCATCAAGCTTTCAAAAGGGATCATCTTCACTGATATCCCTGAATGTATATTTTATGCTTCTTAATGATATATTTTTTGGAGGTGCCATTCATATGGTTGTTTTGTGTTTGTGATGTATTAATTTTTATGAGATGAGTTCGTGCTGGTTGAATAAGTTGTTTGAGAACTCTCTTTTCGACTATTGATACTGATGGTGATGGTGGATGGTAAGCCTATGATGCAAAACTGAGGAACCTCTTATATCCTTTATGAATTTGTCATGACTTTCTATTATTTATAAGATGTGTTAATGAATAATGATGTTTTCCTTTAGTAGTATTCTTTCTTAGAAACAGGTGATAAGTTGGGGTCGTGCTTGGGGTGATTATTGAATATACTAAAGAAGATAAAATTGAGCTCTTTACTGAACTTACATTTTTCTTTTTCTTAGGTTGCGAGGACGCTTCCTTTCTAAGTGTGGGGATATATTGACAGTGGAAAAAGACTAAAATTTTGACTGATTTTTATTGTTTTTGAGGTCTGAATGGTTGATTTTTGATGAATTTTGAGTGATGATTGGTTGTTTTGGAAGTGTTTGAGAGTATTTTGGATAATATTGATTATGTTTTGGGAGCTCATGATAATTCTTAGTGGAAATATGAAGCTCTGTGATGTTCTGATAGGTTATGTGATTGATTCTCATACCTTTGTTTAGCTTCTGTTTTGTTTTGATTTTCCTAAATTTCTCCCATTTAAAACCAATTTTCCACCATTTTTTGGTATTTTTTCCTCTATTTTCTTCAATAAAAATTGACTAGAAATTGAGATTGATTGTGGGATGTGGCCCTAGGATTCTTGACAGCAAAATTTCAGGTTTTATTGATGTTATATCTCATGTTTCCCCTTTATTTTGCAAAAAAAAAAAACCCCCATTTTTCCCCTTAAACGCGTGTTTTACGGGTTTTATACCATTAATTTTAGTCATAACACTTATGATTTTCTGATTTTTTGAGCATAAACTGATCAAACTCATAACAAACAACAACATAATGCATAGTCAGCCCATGGGAACAATATTTAATCACCCAAATAGCATAAAAACTCATTTTTTCTTCATAAAAATTGAATTACCGCTTAGGCTTTGTGTCTCGGGATCTCAGTTTTGCTATGGGGCTGTGTGTCAGCCCCCATTCAATGTCCAGCATCACCTCTCATTGCCATCTTCAGCCCCTCTTCATCCACGGAGCAATCCGATCCTTGTCGGACAAGCATCCGCCATTCCTTCTTCTTCCTTCTTCTTCCCGCGTGCACCACCCCTTAGAGGAGAGACAGGGAGGAGAGAGAAAGACTGATTTTCTCTCTCTCCAACCAGGCCATCATTGTCTGCGCGAGAGAAGGCGATACGATCGGCAAGAAGTGTGGGATTTCATGTAGGCCTCTGATCCATGGTTTCTTCATAACCACCATGCCTCAAAATTTTTTTTTTGGGGGGGGGGGGGGGGGGGGGCGTCAGTTTGTGTCGCGCCAATTAGCGCGACGCCATGCCCCCCTACCTCAAAAAAAATTAAGAGGGGGGCTCCCAAAAGGCACCCCCCTTTGGCCCCCTCCTTGGCCACCCCTTCGATTCTGGCTCTTTTCCCGGCCTTTCTCGCGTCCGATGTCCAAATCGCATTCCAAAAAATCCTGGGCATCCGCCTCGGCATCCTGGACTGGCCGGCAGCTCCCCTGACTCGCACAAGCACATGGAAAAATTGCTAAAAATCCGCAAGTGTTGCGCAGGTGTCTTTAGAGCACTTGATGCTTAAAATCGTCCTAGGTCGAGCCGCCGCCTTCGACGTTGAATATTTTTCCCTTGATATTCGTAATTTTTAGCTATTTTTAAGCAATTATCAGCAGCAAAACTCGGTTCTCATTGGTGACCACGGGACAGGGCGACTCAGCCCGTCGAATCCCACAGTAGATCTGCACAAAACAACCAAAGGAAGCATCAAGCTAATACAAAATAGATACATACTAGACACAACACAACGCGCACCTTACCCCCTGACAGAACCAAGGCATGACATCCACAAGGAGTAGGCGTAGCATAATCTGATAAAAGGTCCGAAGCTAGTCACTAACCAACTGCTCCAACACGGCAAAACTAAAAAAAACTGTCAAAGAGATTGCCCTAAGTGGTGGTCTGAACTACCTACCTAACTAAGGACAACACAACTAGAAGCTCCTATTAGGCAAGGACTCCTATAGCCTGATCAAGAAGTATTTTCTTTTAGCACATTTCTTCTTTTAGGGTTTTTATTTTATTGACATACTCGGGCATGTAAAAAGGAGGGAGCTGAGCGTAGTGACCCAAGGAGAATCGGGCATCAGCCTCAGGTCCTGTCTCGGTACCCAAGAATCTACCAAGCCCTCGCAAGGCGACACTTAATCCTTTTCTGACGCTCACTTTTATTTTCGCTCCAACCTTCCTTATTTTCTTGTTTTCTAGCAAGATGCCACCCCTAGAAAGACAAGGCATCGGCCCCGGGTCTGACTCGTCCCCAGGAACCTACCAGGCCTTCGCAAGGCGATGATCAACTGCTTATAGATTTTCCTTTCTTTTCTTGTCTATTTTTATAGGGGGTTAGAACCCCTTTTTACACACCTTTGTATTTATTGATTTTCTTGAAGATATTCAGGGTTTCTTTTCCTTTATCATCATTATTTTTCTTCTGGCAGGCTTCTCTAAACTGCCTCATAACTAACAAGAACTCCTAGAACGGCCGCCTAGCAGGCTAGCAGAACATGGTCACTAGGAATGCCTTCTAAAATAGGTCTTTCGATGCCTAGCAATGTCTTTACAGGAGGCAACGACTACTCAGACCTCCCTCAGACATACTTAACCTAAACCTGGGACTTCATGCCTTGGACGCAGGTCCCCAAGAAGAAAAGAAAATCCCCCAACAAGTACACAGACACATATAGTACAACAACCACAGTACTCATAAAGGAGAGATATCACCTGGATAGGGCCACGAGAAGCTTCTGCGCAATAAAGGTTCCTTCCAAGCTCTTCTTTCGAACCTGTCTAGCACAAAACTCAAACAAGAAACCATTAACCGCACCTGCACTAAACAGACAACTAGCCCTCTTGACCTAATGAAATAAAACACTTCACCACAAAAAAGGATCGGCCCTCTTGGCCTAACGAAATAAAGTAATCACACCTAGCAACACTAGCCCTCTTGGCCTAATGAAATCAAACAGAATAACACCTACACATCCCTCCCTGAAAGAATCCGGGTATACAATAATAGGCTCCTTTCCAAGGAGAAAACCATAGGGCTCGTAGCCCTAAACTAAATGCATAAGGTTATGACCCATCCCTCCTGCATAGATAGCAAGAGGTATACGCATAACATGTTGTCTAATTAACCTATGGGTCCAGGATAATAACAGTAGATTGGTCTCGGTTACTCTTTGCATCACCCATATCAACCATCGTCTACCATATATTGCATGCTCTGATAACATTTCCCACAAGCGACCGGGTCATGTTTCATCATTGATCCCAATATCCAAACTAGGACCACAATTAAAGAAGAGGTCTTCCTCATAAGCAAGATTTGCCAATGAATCCGCAAACTGATTCCAGTAATGTGGAATCAGCTGAAAAGACACTCTCTCAAACTCCTCAAGTAGGGTCATAGCAGTCCGATGATACATACAAAGAATGGGATTCCGCACTGTGTATGTCCCATCTAGCTGATTCAGGATCAACTGGGAATCCCCTTTTACTAACAACCGACGAATACCACCTTGTTTGGCAATATGCAATCCCATAATCAAGGCTTTATACTCCGGCATATTGTTAGTGAATCCTACCCCGAGATAAGCAACTAACTTCATCGTAATTCTACATTGGGAATCTCGGATTACTACTCCAACACTCCCTTTTTTATTAGGGCCCCTGGACGCTCCGTCAAAATATAATATATACATCCACAATGGGTTTACACAGCCGGCCATCACAAACTCCTCTATTCGTAATTATGGTAATCAAAGTTTAGCATGTTGAGAGGATGAACTGACGGCTCCATCCCACCTTCTTCATTGAACTCAACAGGGATGCTTGTCAACAATTGTAAGCAGTGATGGCAGAAGACTTTAATCTCCCACACAAAGGTTCCGTCTTAGCATACTTAGAAATAATAAGGTTTAATCTTATTAAGATTAACCTTATTTTTAAACTCTACTCCCTGTAAATCAGCTAATAGAGCGGTAGACCTATTTTTCCCTAACCTGACAATCTTGTAGGGGCCATCCCATTTAGGTTCTAACTTCCCTGGAAACAACTCCCTACGCGCATCATAGTAGAGGACTAATTGCCCTTTTTTATAGGTATATTTCTTTGCTCTAAGGTCATGCAACTGCTTCATCCGACGTTTAGCTACCTCCTGGTGTAGTAAGCTCTGCAACTTCAGCTCATCTAGGTGGGCTATAGTCGTGAAACGTTCAAAAAGGGAATCCTCATCTCCTAAAGAGTGGTTAATTGCAAACCGTATGGTTGGCAACTCAATCTCGAGGGGTAACACACACTCTTTCCCATAAACCAATTTAAATGGAGTATGGCCGGTAGCTCACTTGAACGTTGTATTGTACGCCCATACTGCCACATACAACTTCCTGTCCCAGTCTCGTTTCTTCTCAAAGACTATTTTAGACAAGATCCCCACAAGCTGCTTATTAGTACTTTCAACCTGCCCATTTGCTTGGGGATTATAAGGAGTCGTTTTATTATGCTTGATTTTCCAAGCTTCTGTCAAGCTTTTGATCACTTTATTCAAAAAATGGGTTCCATGGTCCGACACTAATTCCCTCGGTGGACCAAAGCGGCAGATAATCTGCTCTAAAAGGAAACTTGCAGTCTCTTTTGCATTGTCCTGCCTAGTCGCCCGTGCTTCTGACCATTTTGTAAAATAATCAGTGGGCTACTATAATGTACCTCTTCTGAGTAGTAGACGACGGGGTAATAGGACCCACAAAATCAATGCCCCACTTCTCAAATGGAAGGATAGCCATGATAGTGTAAGTGGGTGTTTCCTATTCTCTCTACTGTCATGCCTTTGACAGGTGTCACATCTCTTAACATACTCAAAAGAATCTTGGAAGATAGACGGCCACCAATATCCGGCTCTTAAAGCTTTCTGTGCCGTCAACCGTCCCGCAAAGTGCCCTCCACATGTAGAGTCATGACACTCCTCCAAGATGAAAGGGACCTCGTCAGGCATCACACATCGGTGATAGATATCATCAACGCCTTGCCGATATAGCGTCCCTGCGATCAAGGAAAACTTCAATGCTTTTTGTTTAATTTTTCTCTTTTCAGACTTTGACAAACCAGCTCCCGTCTCTCCTGTTGATAGATAATGTGTAATAGCAGCATACCAAGATGGAATGGAAGCTGTATCAATTTTAAACACTTCTTCAATGTCGCTTTCTTCAGCCAAAGTCTCTTTCGGCTCCCCGAAATCCACGAGGAATTCGACAATACCCTGCAACCTCGGTGGCTTACTCTTAATCTCATAATCGAACTCCTGCAAAGTGATTAACCACTTTGCCAAACGATCAAGCGGTTGTAGCTTGTTCATAAGCAATCTAAGCCCTTCCGCCTTTGTATAGAACACTACGTTTTCATAGAGGATGTAGTGCCTGAATTTCTTAGTCCCAAAGACCATCGCAAGACACAACTTCTCCATGTAGGTATAATTGATCTCCGAAATGCCCATTTTTCGACTAGCAAAAGCTATCGGATGATACCACTTGTCCTCCCAGATTTGGGCTAAATAGCAGCAGCTGATACTATGCATGGTGGCTCTGCTAAAAATATATAGAACATCTCGCCTCTTTTAGGTGCTTTTACTAGCTCCTGCTTCACATCCTCGGATCTGGTTGTTTTTCTTCTTCCTGATAACAACTGGTGAACACCATTCTGTGTGCTGAACAGAGAAGATCAAACTAGCTTTTCTTAACTTCTGTAACTCCTCAAACAGCCCGTCCCTCAATTCAAAAGGCATATGCCTTACCTTCTGACGCACAGGATGACTGCCTTCTTTTACAGGAATAGTATGAATAGCTAGGCTAGGAGGGATGCCTCTCAGCTCATCATAACTCCAAGCAAAGATATCGTGGAATTCTTGAATTAAGGACACATAGTCCTCCCTTTCTGCTGAACTGAGCATGGATCCTAATTTAATTGGCCGCGAATCATTCAGCGTGCCAAGGTCTAACTCAATCACATCCGCGTCTCTTATCCTATCTTGAGGCTCTATAGGCTCATTTAGAGTTATCTGATAGATATCCTCTATAGTGGACCCCTCTTTAGATTCATCGCTAGATGATGTCTCACTACCAGATGGATCGTCTGCTGTTTCTAATGCAGTAGAAGATAAAGGAGCTCTCTCACTTTGAGGAGACTCAGGATAAGCATCGACTATTACTCGATTCACACCTCGACCTAGAACCACTCGATCGGCGGGTATATCGACTTGACAGTCTGTTCGTAAGATCCAAGGCCTACCTAGCAAATCTCGATAGTTAGGACGTCCTGCAAATCTTATCACCCTAAAGTCCAAGAAGCATTCTACACTTGCAATTGTAACATGGACCTTGGTAATGCAACCTTCTGGTTGTCTTAAACTGTCATCAGCCATTCTAAGGAGGGTGGAGCTGTCCTTTTGGATGCCTAGACCCAACCTCTCCATCAATTCTAAACTCATGATATTGACAGAGGATCCAGTGTCTACAATGGCATGTTCCACTAATATTCCATCCACATAAGCTGGAACCCTAGGGCAGTTCTTTTCAGCATGCTCAAACCAATCTTCCCCTACTCGTGCTATGCCCAAGGGTTCTACAATATACCCAATACGCAAGATCTTCTTGAATTCCTTGCGTACTTGATGCCAGGAGGCATATTCCACGGTGGATTCCGTGAGGTTTTACGGTGGATTCCGTAAACTTAGATGACCAGGGCTCATACGCAAAGAGGATTCTTTGTGCGAGAAGTTGATGGGGACGCCTGTCCTTTTCGGGCGTTTCATTAATTTAGTGTGTACATGGGTGATTCCATAGCGGGTGATTCCGCAAAATGCATATTAAATTAATAAACGTTTATGAGTTTAGAGTGCGCACTCGTAATAAATTAAGGTTAGGATTTATTTCTAACCAGTTGATTTATTTATGTAGCTGAAGACTGCTAGGTATTCACTTTTGTCGGTTTAATTGTGTTATTTTACTAACGATTGTGAATGCTTCAGTTGATGTGTAGAGATAGCAGCAGTGGCGGAGGAAAGCATTGGAGTCTAGCGGGTTTTCGATCTTTGGACTATATTTTGATAGGCGCCACGCCTATATTTTGATTATGTCTATAGAGACATCGATTATTTATTATTATTTTGTATGCGCTTATGCGCCTGGATATGTTATTTTTATTTGGACATTGAGATCGGGCGTGCCAGACACTATGGGCACCGTCCATTAGCTTTATTTTCTTATTTTTGGTAGAAAGCAAACTCAAAAGCTAAAAGCTTGTCATATTTTTGTAATTGGGCTATTTTTGAGCATAAAGATTGGAAATATACATTAAATACATGCTTTGTGAAGCGCTCACACAAGGCATGGGGGAGATTGAACCCAATTTGTCTCTTGTCTCATGTCGTGCTTGCTTTTACATTGGTTTTTGTGCTAAAAAGTAGAGTACTTTTGTTCTTGGGGACCTTTGGGAATTCACTACGTGAGCTACCTGCGTCCGATCTGCGTACCAGTACTCCTGGAGATAATTTGATCAATTGCAAGAGATTCACATCTGGTTTGACTTCGCAAAGAGAACTTGCTAAATCAAAGTCATGATAAGTAGTTAAATCTCTCTTTTCTCACCAAACCATCCTCTCTTTTGGTCTTTGGACTGGTTTTGGTGCTTCTTTCTTAGCTCTTGCCTTCTTTCTTGGCACTTCCTCGTCCTTCTTAGGGTCAACTTTCTTGTCAACCGGCCTTAGCGGGCCCCCTTCTATGCTAGAATTCTGGACTTGCGTTCCCTTATCCCCTTGTTTAGGGTTTGCCTCAAACAGTTTTGCATTATCTTTGTCGACCTCTTTAGCCTTTTGGCCTCTTGTCACGGCTCCTAAGTTAGAGGTTTCAACATCATTGACTCGTACAACCTCAATAAGGCTGACTCCGTTGCCTTGTGGCAACTCTTCTATATTTGTTTTTCCCCTCTGCAATATTTGCCTAGGTGCATCATTCTGTTGCAAGTTATTTCCTTGCGCTCTATGATTCACTGGGCCCAATTGTTTACTTCCTTGTTGGAGAGAACTAATCTTACTCCAACAGGTAGCAGCTAGATGGCCCGATTTCCCACAAATGTCACATTTCACATTTGGACAATTTCTGGGAAAGTGCTGTCCACCACACCATTTACACCTAAATCTAGAGGGTCCACCCTCTTCAGGGCGTCGACTCCTTATCAGGTTTTGTTGCTTCTTTAAAAAATTAATGTCGACGGCTATTTGTCGATATTGTTCAGAAATCATATCGGTATAATGCTTCATCATGTCCTTAACTTTGCCAAGGACATTAGATGCACTCGACTCGTAGCCTCGATCGTCAACCCGCCGTTCCATTGGCCTGACAATCTGATTTGGCACTGGCTGTTGACCCACAAGAACAACGTTAGAATTTGAAACTTGGCCTCCAACATTTGCTGGAGCCAACTGACTTGCCATAGGCATAGTCACACTGGGAGGAGCCGGTAGTAAAGGTATATTTGAAACCATACTCCCTCTCCCAATAGGGTTAGTCATAGGCATCTCTTGACTTCCATTCGTCAATGATGGATTGCCGCCAAGTACTAAACCCCCATTAACATTCATTCGAGAGGAGTAGGCCGTTTGTAATCGTGCTTCCACTCCCTCTACCCGCGTAATAGCGATGTCTATATCTACCAAGGCCACACTGCTCAATTGTACTTGGATATTAAAATCCAACCCATGCAAAAAGTATTGCAATTGGGCAGCCGACGGAATGGGAATGTAAGTTTGCAACTTACGAAATACTTCCTTCAACTTCTTAGCATATGCTTTCACATTCTCGTGAGGATCTTGACGTGTTACATTCAAGTCCCGCAACCAATATTGTCCACCTCTTTCAGGGGCATATTCCGCTCGGAAAGCTGCATAGAATTGATCAATGGTGGTTATGGTTCCAGACTCTATGCTGTGATACCATACCGCAGCCCTTCCTTTTAACGTCATATTAAAGAACATCATAAGATGTTCCTCGTCCTGGATGCGATAATTGAATATCAATCTCTGAAATTCACAAATGTGAAATTCTACATCCTCTTCCGCTAACCCATTAAAAATGGACAAGGGAACTCCTAACGCTGGTAAATCCGGCATCCTTGCAGGAATCACAATAGGCTGTGCCATGGTGACAATCGGATTAGCAATAGGAGCTTGTACAGGTGAATTCACTCCCCCACTTGAAGTGGGTAGACTTGCTGGAGGAGAGGAAGATCTTACATTTCCTCCTGCACCTAATGGAATAGATGGAGTAGGTAAATGACTAAGACCACTGCTTCGTATATGTACTGGGCTACTCCTTTGAGGAGAATAACGGCTTATGATCTCTAACCGTCGTCTAGCCCTCTCAGCATGTTCTGCTTTCTAGATTTCGGCTTGATAGTCCTTGTCGGAGGACATAAACCAGCTTCCTTTTGGTCCCTAGAAACCCTAGATCCGCAAACAACCACTTACAGGCGGCTCTCGGCAGACGCACCACTGATGGGACCTAAAATGGGCTGGCACTAGCTATAGCACTAGCCGGACCTCATGCTCATGACACACAAACACCCTCACGGCCTTGCGGACCAGGAGCGTCAATCTAATGCTAAAGGACAAACTGCCCTAAAGCTTGATTTCTGCGGTTTTAGTTTATAGTCCAACGTTTCCCTTAAACTCCTCAGAGGGAGGCCCCAAAGTACTTAGGTATAACACCTCGTCACTCACACATAGGAGGTACTCCACCGACTAATAGTCGGAGCCCCACTGCAGCTCTCCTACATCGCAGGGATTGGCCCTTTGATGCGCTGCTAAACATATAACACATATGAGCACAAACTCCTCTCTTTTATATTTCTCGTATTTCCAGGAGATATACCATGCTTCCTCACTTCACAGTCCCTTAGGAAACCGACCCTCTATCCTATGGCAAGGGATAACCTCACACTCTCAATCGTGGGTCAAAGTCCTAAGAAAACAATTGCTATGTAGTCCAGGAGATTTTTCCTTCGATACCATGAACCATGCATAGTGCATAATGTGAATGGTTTAGTGCAAAAGCAATAGAAAATCAGCATTGTGCATCGTGGAAAACCAATATTTTCATGATTTCCATGCTAGCGTTTATATATTGAAACGAGGAGAGACACTGAGCCTTATGCTCATGCTACCTTTTCCTTTATCTTAAAACAACGTCCTATAGCCATGATGCAATACATAAATCAGATTTAAGATTGTGCTTTGACGCTCAAACTCCCCTCTCACCCTACCGTTTAATGTTTTGCAATCGTTGATAGGTGTAAGAGTCGTTTTATGTGTATTTCTTTGTAGAGAAAGCAATAAATACGGACAAAAACATAGAAATGAGGGTAAACCGAGGCTAACCTCATGCTCTACCTTCATTATACATTGCACAAACACTTATGTAATTTTTTGGAATTTTCCTTTTATCGTTTCCTAATTTTCTCCCATTTAAAACCAATTTTCCACCATTTTTCGGTATTTTTTCCTCTATTTTCTTCAATAAAAAATGACTAGAAATTGAGATTGATTGTGGGCTATGGCCCTTAGGATTCTTGACAGCAAAATTTCAGGTTTTATTGATGTTATATCTCATGTTTTCCCTTTATTTTGCAAAAAAAAACCCCATTTGCCCCTTAAACGCGTGTTTTACAGGTTTTATACCATTAATTTCAGTCATAACACTTATTATTTTCTAATTTTCTGAGCATAAACTGATTAAAATCATAGCAAACAACAACATAATGCATAATCAGCCCATGGGAACAATATTTCATCACCCAAATAGCATAAAAACTCATTTTTTCTTCATAAAAATTGAATTACCGCTTAGGCTTTGTGTCTCGGGGTCTCGGTTTTGCTATGGGACTGCGTTTCAGCCCTCATTCAATGTCCAGCATCACCCTTCATTGCCGTCTCCAGCCCCTCTTCATCCACGGAGCAATCCGATCCTTGCCATTCCTTCTTCTTCCTTCTTCTTCCTGCGTGCACCACCCTTTAGAGGAGAGAGAGGGAGGAGAGAGAAAGACTGATTTTCTCTCTCTCCAACGAGGCCATCATTGTTTGCGTGAGAGAAGGCGATACGATCGGCAAGAAGTGTGGGATTTCATGTAGGCCTCTGATCCATGGCTTCTTCATAACCACCATGCCTCAATTTTTGGGGGGGAGGGGGCGTCAGTTTGCGTCGTGCTGATCAGCGCGATGCCATACCCCCCTACCTCAAAAAAAATTAAGGGGGGAGGGGGGTCCCAAAAGGCACCCCCTTTGGCCCCCTCCTTGGCCACCCCTTCGATTCTGGCCCTTTTCCCATCCTTTCTCGCGTCCAATGTCCAAATCGCATTCCAAAAAATCCTGGGCGTCCGCCTCGGCATCTTGGACTGGCCGGCAGCTTCCCTGACTCGCACAGCTACATGGAAAAATTACTAAAAATCCACAAGTGTCGCACGGGCGTCTTTAGAGCACTTGACGCTTAAAATCGTCCTAGGTCGAGCCGCCGCCTTCAACGTTGAATATTTTTCCCTTGATATTAGTAATTTTTAGCTATTTTTAAGCACTTCACGGCAGCAAAACTCCGCTCTCAACTGTTCTCTAATGACCTGTGACCCTCTGTAGAGCCTCTGTCTCTGCTATGTTCCTGTTCTGTTCTGTTCTGTTCTGTAGATCTTCTGTAAGTGTTTTAAAGAATGTATGTGTGAATTTGGAAAAGTTTTCTAACTTTTGGAAAGGATGAATCTAAGTTCAAAAGAGCTAAAGCAAATGGAAGAAGTAGCTGCTGAAGACTGAAGAGAAGATTGAAGTGACAGTGACAGTAGTGAGCTATGAAGAGACATTGTAGTGGCTCTGGTGCCCTTTCATACCTCCCATACCTCTTGGGAGGTGCATCCACGACCTAAGAAGGATTATTAAGTGCTATTCTTGAGTATTGTATTGAGAAGATGATGTACTATTGATAAAGAGAGAGAGAGAGAGAGAGCGAGAGAGAGAGAGAGAGAGAGAGAGAGAGTCAGAGAGAGCCAATTCTATCAAAACAATGTATCTTTCTATGAGAGATTGAGAGATAAAACTATGGAGACATTGAAGATGAATACTATGTGATTAATTTCCATTCAAAAATGGTGTATTCTTTTATGTTCCTTGTTCTATTGATGGATTCTATGAAGATATTGAAAATTATGGTTGATTCTATCAAATCTGTGGGAGATATCTACTATGATGATGTGTGAAGAATTGTTGTTTTCCTTGTTTTGATTCTCTAAAGAATGAAATAAAAGCTTGTTGATGTTACAAGAGAGATTTTCTTGCAGTAGAAACCCCTTTTCCTTGGTGTCTCTCTTGGGGCTCCACATGGAACTTAGTGCCTTTACCTAAAGTCAAGAAAGCTATTGGCTAAAAATTGATTTACAAAATCAAGCGTAGATGGATCTATTGAGTGCTATAAGGCATGACTGGCTGGCAAAGGATATATACAAACTTATTGTATTGATTACGCGGAGACTTTTGGTCCAATGACTAAAATGGCTACTATAAGGGTTATTATAGCAGTGGCTATATCAAAGAGTTGGATCATGTATCAAATGGATGTTAAGAATGCCTTCTTGCAAGGGGAGTTGCCAAAGGAAGTTTATGTGGAGTAACCACTTAGTTATGTGGATAAGAATCATCCAAATTCTATATGCAGTCTTCATAAGGCCTTGTATAGGCTAAAGTAAGCACCCAAGGTATGGCATGATATGATTGCAAAATACCTTGTCAACATTGGATTTTGTAAAGAAAAAGTTCATCACTCGCTCTATGTATGTGAGAGTGATGCAAGTATTGTAGTCATTACTATATATGTGGATGATTTTATCATTGTGGATAATAGTGAGAGAAAAATTGACAATGTGAAGAGTCTCCTCAAGACTGAATTTGAGATGAAGGATTTGAGAGAATTGTACTATTTTCTCAACATAAACATAATCAGGACTCCATAGAGTGTATGGTTGTCACAAAGATATGTGTTGGATATGTTGAAGAAGTATGGTATCACTGATTGCAAGCCTATTTCTATACCTTTGGATGTTAATGCTAATCTTAGTGCATATGAGGATGACTTGATTGAGGATGTCACTATGTATTTGAAGATTTTGAATAGCCTTATCTATTTGACGATCACTAGGCTAGATCTAAACTACACAGTTGGTTTGAAGAGTCAAGTTATGCAACTTACACAAAATTTATTTGGAAGTAGTGTAGTGCACACTGTGCTATATCAAGTCCACATTGGATTATGCATTCTTCTATAGAACAGGAATACCATTAGACTTGCATGGTCATACAGATGCAAATTGGACTACTAGTACTTTAGATGGGAGGTCTATCAATGATTTTATATTTTCCTTTGGTAGTGTTGCTATTACTTGGAGCAGTAAGAAACAACTAACAATTGCCTTGTCTAGTACAAAGGGAGAGTACAGAGGTGTTGCAATTGCAACATGTGATGTAACTTGGCTACACAAGCTACTTGGTAATTTGGGGATGCATGTGGACAAGAAGATTATCATCTACAATGATAACCTTAGTAGCATTCAATTGGCCACAAACCCAGTGTATCATACATAGACCAAACACATAGAGATCTATTACCATTTCATTTGGGAGTGGGTTCTTGCACATGATATTGACTTGGTTTATGTCATCATAGAGGATCAAGATGCTAATATTTTCACCAAGGCCTTGGGAGTTGAGAAATTTCAATGCTTCAGGACTATGCCTAGAGTTCATAAGCTTATGATGAGCTTGAGGGGGAGTGTTGAGATCTTGCGCTCTACATGAGCTCACATCCACTATGTACCTTGGTGATGTGGCATAGTATTACTCACTAGCATCTTAGGTGACTAACATGAGGATATGCTAGTGATTCCATAGCTAGACTACACGTACATAGTCCATCCTTAGTTATGGCATATTCATTGTGCTACCTCTACATATTCTATCCTTAGTTATGGCATATTCATTTCTTTCCTTAGCAGGTTCACACTTAGTGACTACATGTACATATGTTGTGGTATTTTCATATTAGTCTTTTATCATGTTGTAGACTTAGTTCTTTTGTGTGGAAGAAGAAGAAAGAAGAAGAAGAAGATTTCAGTCCTATCTCTTTGTGTACTCAAGTTTCCATTGCTTTTGTGTGTGTGCTTTTGGTTTCTTCATCACTCTCCTCTCTTGTATGTTTTCATTCTTCAATATCCTCCATTCTCTTCCCCTCTTCCACACAAAGCAAGCAGCCCTAGCTTAGCAAAAATTTCCATTTTTCCTAATTCCCACGTACTCTTTTTCTTCACGTTCAAAATCAGCCCTCATAAAGCCTTTCCAAAGACACTACAAGTCTCTCCTCAAGTCTCCTACTTTAGGTCACAAGTGACTTGCCTCAAGTTTCAACATGACTTAGTACTTAGTTCTCTTTATGACAAGCCCAACACTTGTATTTGCCACACCTAGATTACTTATTCAAGTAGTTAAATTCCTCATAAAGCCTTGCTTGTAGCACTGGTTCCAAAATATAACTTTCCTAAAGACACCAAAGTCAAATTATGTAGGCTACTATCCCAAAAAAAAATCTACATGTCTTGTTGTCTTGTTTTCTTACACACAATCTACGACTGACATCAACATTCCAAAGCATGTATCTTCTACATAGTTGGTTGGCTACCAAAATTGGTAGGGTTCTTCCATAGGCGTGAAAGTATACTATTAATATATTGCACATCATTAGAGGCTCCTCCATAAACACTAGATTTTGAATCATTAGAGCTGTCCAAAATTGTCCTTTGCAACAACCTAGTTTGCAACTTGTATGTACCATACTTATAGCATTCTTAACATAGTTTCTCTAAACCTACTCCTTCTTTGGCATATGCCAAACTTCTTACTCTTCAATAGGTTTAGAGCCCTCTGCATAATCCACAAAGTCATCCTCTTCAATATCCTGTGTGGTATTTGTCTCAAGTCTTCTTCCTCATAAGCATCAAATTCTCTTCTTTTGAACAATTTTATTTGTTTCCCTGCAATAGGTATCCTCAAATCTATACCATCTAACTCACATAGAGAATAAGTGGCATTATCATGAACATATTTCACTATATACAAGCCAAACCATCTCCTTGACACTTTTCTGATAGTGCTATGTTGGTTGACTATGCTGCTATTGTAGACAAGCACCCAGTCTTCCTCTAGTATAGCCCTTGGTCTAAGTCTATGCTTTTTGTCAAACCTTTCTTTTTTGTGAAAACTTGCTACCTTCAATCTTTCAACTACTATCTCTATGTCATCGGGTCTTCTATCTAATTGAAAAATTCGAAGAGCAAGTAGCTCTTCCCTAGCCATTCCTTCAATCTTTCAATTGCTATTTGTATGTCATCCACTCCTCTCTAATTGATGAATTTGAAGAGCAAGCAACTCCTCCCTGGACATCCCATCCTCCCAATGCAAAACACTCCAACTAGTAGCCACCTCTTCATCCAACATAATCAATTTTTTCCCATACATTAATTCAACTAGTATGTACCTTGTTATTACACTACGTGTAGTGTGATGATCCCATGATGCATAGGGCAATGACTATTGCCACTCTTTCACTCTAGCTCCACATACCTTTGCCAATGCCTTGATGATGGGAGGATATCCCCTCTCACTTTTTCCATTACCCTTCTAGACTATATGCAGATGTCAATGCAAGCTTAATGCCTAGTCCAGAGAAGAAGTCTTGAGCCTCATCTCTGCATCAAGCTCCCCTCTATCTGTAGTAATCTTACCTACACATCAACAATCACTTTTTTAGCCTCAATAAATTCCAAGAAAGTACTTATATCATCCTCACAATGTGTTTGTATGCCTTTCAAACTAGGTTATTCTTCCTTCTATGCCATAGCATTTGTTGCTTCACCAAGAGATTGAAATTTTATCTTTATGATCTCAATAATTTCACAATGAAATTCTCTTTTTGAAATACGAATCACTTTTCCAAGAGTAAATTCAACCTTGCTATTTAAGATGTGCTATTCAAGAACTTTCTTCAAGTTGATTGGAGTCTCAATATCCAATTAGAGTTTATACCTTGGTTGTTTTCCTTTTTTCTTCCCATCTAGCTTTTTCCTCTTGAGATGCATCTTCCATCACATGCTCCAGAGTAGGCCTAGCAAGAGCCTTAGGTTGATCAAGATTTCCTCAAGTCACTCTCTATGAAGTACCTATATTATCCTTGTCTCTTTTCTTTTCTCGTCCACAATCACATCTACAATTGCAACTTGACCAAATAAGCATACACTAAAAAAGAATCAACTAATGAGTCCCATCCTATCATCTCACAAATGTTTTTCCCTACATAAGCCAATATTTAACCCTTTTCAATTGTGCACATTGCATAAGCCCGAATCTCTACTTCACTACTCGAAATACCACTTCCAAGAGCCTTTCCAATTTGTAGCCCAAAAGTGATACCTTCCACAATCACATATACATTCTTGGTAGCAATATTCTCAAGTATTTTTGGCATCCCACCTTTCTTGGAAGATGTGTCTCCCTTGAATAAATTTTTTCCTCTTTCCAAAAATTAGATTTTCTTCTAATGCATCCCAATACAAATCACACACTCTCTACTCATGAAAAGGGTTGTCACACCAAATGTCAATGAAAAAATCCCTTTCTAGTGATAGCCTTAGGGGGTGTAGCCCACCCCTGTTCATCAATCTTTGCAACCTTAAGGTGCCATTCATGCATCCTTTTTACCAGCTCATCCATAACATCATCATTTATAGGAGGTATAGCTATAAGCACATGTTGTTGGCATAACCCCATCATGCAATTTAAACCTTCTTCATTGCCTCTTAACAAGAACAAAAACATAATATTTTGCATTCTGCTAATCACTTTTAAGCCCCAATTATGTCTTCTCATCTTCCAAGTTCTCTTCTAATCTCAGTTGTAGGGTAGGATCTGCAACTTGCAAAAACTACTCCATCTTTCAAGCCTCTAGATCTTGCTGGTCAAAGCTATCCAACAACTCATACATGTGCTCAATCTTGTGCAAGAACTTTGTGATGTGACTACAAGTCCTTTATTAGGCTTAGTCACCCATTTCATGAAAGTCCTTTCAGTAATAACCAAGCCTGCATCCTTAATAAAAAGTTATTATTTTAACACTTTGTTAAATTCACCCAATGTACATCTTTCATGTACAACTCGGTGATGCATGTATTCAATTCATGCATTGTGAGACATACAAAATACTTGCTCCAAGTAATCTCTACAACCCCCCAAAAAGCCATATTTTCAACATACAAATTTAGATAGGCAAAAACATTTCAACCATCAAACAATTTTAGTTGGCTTTCAACAACATGCAAAGCTTTTGTAACCACATATTCTTGCTTCATATGCACTAATAGTCTCATATAATCAGATGACCCTATAGAGGAAGCCAAACCATCATCCATCCTTCAACCCTTCTGACAACCTTTGTATCATGTTTACCAAACATCAAGGGAGATTAATTCAAAGGCCTTAATTTTAGGGATTCAAAGAGAAGAGTTACAGATAATAATGATAAGAAGAAAGAAGAGAAAATGTACTTAAGGCACCAAAATCATTCCAAATCAAGTGTATTGAAGTCCTTGAATTAGATCTTAGTCAACAAAAGATAAATGCTTACGTGCATGTATTTGAGACAATAATCAAAACTCTATCTACTAGAGAAATAGCCCCATCTGAGTCGATAACTCAGGTTATACTTTGTTTACATCAAAACATCTACTATACATAAGACCCAATTCCAAGAATAGACTTCATAAAACAAGATATAACCCAATATTCACTAGTATATGTCATATATTATCAATCCAAGAATGATTCAAACTAATACTATGTATATCAAATAATTGGAACTCTTTGTTTGCTTCAAAAACTAACTTTAGCCCTATTATTTACTAATGTATAGGAGTAATATAATGCCCAAAATTCAGTCAAAGACTCATTTTTGTATATACAAAGCATTTATCTAGTGTATACAAGAATTTTGAGCCTTGTAACTAAAGAATTATGCTAAATTTTATTATAGTAGTAAATCCTCTTTTAGCCGTATTTAGAGTAGGCCATAGACTCTTCAAATCCCTCCTTTGAATCCCCTAGAGCACTAGGTAAATAAATCCCCAAATCTATTCACAATTTCCCTCTTCTTGGGTGCACAAAATTACCTGAGAACAGGCACAAAAAGCTTACAGATTTGGAATTCATGTGGATATCAGTAGCAATGTCTATGTTTTATTATGTTTGCAACAATGAATTGCTATTATTTAGCCCAAAAAAACCTCATATATGTCAACAATACGGTGTTATGCGAGCATAGATCGAGAGCAAGCCTCACTCACAACCTAATAACAAGACATTGAGGAGTGCCGGTTAGAGTAATTGACTTTATTGATGAACAACACAACATGGAAAATTTTAAAGTTTCACAAACACCACACAAGTCACACACAAAACCAAATGACACACTATGCCTCTTGTAGCTCTGAATATTAAAAAACACTATTTAGGTAGAGCATCACACAACATTCACACTTGAAATCTCGAGTTTGAAACAAATAAACTCTTCATACCTCTAACATACTTGATACATCATGTGTCAATTCAGCTACATCCACAACTTCCACAAGATTCGATGAATGTCTTCACAAACAACCATACTCATGTATAGGACCCTCCTCTCACATGACAAGAAATATCATTCAAAGGGGGAAGGCTAGTCCAAGGCCTTCATACTCCCTCCTTAAATAGGTGTTTCCTCCAGCACAACATGTTGGGTTTTTTTTCCTTTCATTTGTTTTAGCTTTTTAAAAGCTTTAAAAGCTTCAAACAAAATTGAAAGGCCTTAAGGCTTTCTTAAGCTTCCAAAAAACTTAAAAGACAATTCTTTGTTTTTTCCTTTTTCTTTTTCCATAAACACCACCTTTCCCATTCTGCAAATGCCATTGAATCTCCTTGCGATCTAGGATATGATGTCACCGAGTCTACTCGCGTTCGTCTCCTGTCTTTTCAAAGTAATTGCTTCAAGATAGGCCACCTCGACACGGTTATTGAATAGATGGGCTAGCACAAACATCTCAACAGTCCTCGATCCAAGTTTTATCAAGCACCTCTCATCCCGTTCCACAATAGCTTTACTAGAATCATCCCCAAATTTGTTGAGAAATAGACAAATGACGTATGCTCCAAGAAGAGCTATCTTGAATCCCATATGCACAGTGAGGAAAGTGGAACAACCCAAACTCTATAAAGCATTGTACTTGACTATCACTTTATATGAAATGAATACAATATCATGATGCTTTGTACTTTTAGTTAAGTGTCTTGTCATTGTCAATCCTACACAAGATTGTGTTTATGAGTCCAAGCTTCCATCTTGTAACCTAATTCCCTTGTGTAATAGTTTGTCTCTACTTGTCCATGTCATTATGAGTTTGGTATTCTTCTTTCATCCACCATAGCTTGTGTCATGCTCTAAATCCGCATCTTGTCACATGGTATCAGAGCCCAATCGAGCATGGCTTAGCTCATCTCCATCTCTTCCCAGCTCAGGTTGAGTGTTGGATCTCATCTCCAACTTCATTTGCAATTCTACCTTCAATAAAGCTTCCACGACAGCCATAGCCAACAGTACCCTATCAGCTTGAAGCTTTTATATCTCTCTCGATAAGCAAAATTTCTCCAGACTTCCTTCTAGAGAAGTGTTTCTCTCCTTCTAGAGCTCCTCCCTTGCACCTCAATCATTGACATTGGGCAACTATTGCCTTGGAAATGATCCACTATAGCTCTTGAAATCAGTAAAAAACCAGACCAAGGTCTAAACCCTAATCCAGGAAGCCATAGCCAAAGCTTCAAAATTTGACATTCTTTAAAGTTTCTTCTCATTGAAGTCATCAATAGTGATTTTAATCATTGAGAAATACTCTCTAAAGTTCATTACTATTCTCTGGAAGTGCCGAAGGAAGCTCAGAAGTCATCCATGAAGTTCGTAAGAGAAAGCAGATCAAGTCCTTACTAGTATCTATTAATACTCAACTATGTCCATTTGACACTAATTCTCTTGTGTCTCTTGATACATTAAAATAAAACCTTTTGCTGGTTAACTGAAGTTTAGCAACATGGCAGAGCTTGAGCGAATAGCTAAATTTAATGGTGAAGGATTTCATGCCTGGAAGGAGAAGACCATGTATCACCTGATGCGAAAGGACTTGTGGGACCTGTTTGAAGATGATGCAGATAGCAAGGGAGAAGATGATGAAGATGGGTTCATTGAAGAAGACTAGCTCAAAACCAAAGAATGGAAGAAATTGAATAACAAGGCACTAGGCATCATTTCCTGGGGACTAAGTGATGATGTACTTCATCATATATCTAGCATTAGAAATGCTACAACCTCTTGGGAGGAACTTGATAGAATGTTTGGTACCCAAGCAAAGAACTCAAAGGTAAAATTACTCATGCAGTTTTATAAACTAACAATCAAAGACAGTGCTTCTATGACCACACACATTAACAAGTTCATGAGCATGAAAACCCAGCTTGCAACTCTTAAGAAGAATATTGATGAAGATGAAGCAATAGTTGTACTGCTTGTTGCAAGTGTAAACAAGGATCCATATGAGAACCTTGTGTCCACTCTAAGTAATGTTCCTAGTCTCTCACTCAAAGATATAGAGCACTCACTGCTTGATGGAGAAAGTAAATTTAAAAGCAAAGATGTAGAAGAGACCAGCTCAAGGGAAAATCTTCTATACACCAAAGGAGCTATTGGACCCAAAGGAAAAGGTCGACCATTCAACACCGACAACAGAAGTCGAATGCAATGTCAATATTGTGGTAAGACTAGCCATATTGACAATGAGTTTTTTCACAAAAAAAGAGCACAACATATGCAGAATGACCACCACCAAGGTCAATTCATGAATGAAGAAGAATAAAAAGATACTTCTGCTACCATCAACAACTCTGACAGATTGTTCTAAGGAATTTGGTTCCCATAGTGGATGTAAAAACCCTACCAAGATGTAAAGTTTCAAGCCTTAACTTGACTAGGCTGCCAAAGAGTTGGTCTCCTAGTCCATGTACACATGCAGGGGGCAAAAGACAACAAGGGTAGAGACTCATCACTTGAGGGGGTATGTTGAGAAATAAACAAATGATGTATGCTCCAGGAAGAGCTTTCCTAAATCCCATATGCACGGTGAGGAAAGTGGAACAACCCAAACTCTATAAAGCATTGTACTTAACTATCACTTTTATATGAAATGAATACAATGTCATGATGCTTTGTACTTTCAGTTAAGTGTCTTGTCATTGTCAATCCTACACAAGATTGTGTTTATGAGTCCAAGCTTCCATCTTGGAGCCTAATTCACTTGTGTAACAGTTTGTCTCTACTTGTCCATGTCATTATGAGTTTGGTCTTCATCTTTCATCCACCATAGCTTGTGTCACGCTCTAGATCCGCATATTTTGTCACAAAAATTGCAATCCTTTGTTTTTTTTTTGTGGATCCTTATCATCCTTATAAGGGGGCAAAGACTCATTTGATGTACGTTCTAGCAATGTTAGCACATCTCTAGCAAGAACGAAAGTCTCTTTGTCAACATGTACACCCAGATTGTCAGCCGCTTCCATAACTACTCCATTTATCCTCCCCTTCTTATTCTTGCCACAATAATCTAGGACCTTGCACCCATTGTACAAAGCATCCATCACTAGTGTTGAGAAGTGACCTCCTTTTCATTCAAAAAGGTCTTCACAATCACTTTTAGAATTACTTCTATTTTTTCTCTTGACAACAACTGATGCCTAACATTATCTTCCACAGATGACCAAAAAGCACAAAAACTAGACCATCTCATAGGATCTTCCATAAATTTTCCAATCTTTTCATGCTCATACATTTGTTTGGCACTCATAAATAATGCTTCCACACTACACGTCGAACCTTGCTAGAGAAACGAACTGCCTCAATTGCATCCTCTTGAATTTTTGCAATCTGGTAATAGCTTTCCAAACTTCCCTCTTTGTTGCAAGTTGTAGTTACCTCCTTGTTTATACAATCAACAATTCCTAGAAACATTGTTGATCCTTCACTAAGCACAATGCTTTCGTACACATCCTTGCGAATATCATCATCTCACATCATGATAGAATTATATGTAGTCTCTGAATACTAGGAGTCTCCATTCTAATTTATGAAGGTTGGAACAACTCTTTAGGACATCTAAACCTCTAAGCACCAATTGTAATGATCTTACGATTCCCTTTGTGGCTAAACCCATAAGCATCCCTGTAATCCATATTGCTCTACAAGTTATGCATTATCACCCTTGAGTTATTTTACCTTTAAAAGTGAAGATACTTCCACATAAAGATCGTTGAATGACTAAAGAACTGATGAAATTTCTTTAAATTTCTCCAACATTCCAATGAAATCATGAGTAATCTTGTGCACAAAGTTTATCCCCTCTTTTTCTTCATCAATATCAAGAAATTTTCAATCCTTTAATTCTCCCTAAATTGCTTCTCTACTATAATAGTATCCCCTTGCTCAAGGACTTGTTCATATGACAACCATTGGATCAAAGCCATCCCTTATGTATTCTGACTTCTTCATAATTCTCCTCATGCCTTCTTCCATAAACTCCATTACAGAGTCTTCAAAATGGATATTCTCTTCATATGAACCTATTTTTTCATGCAATGTGTCCTAGCAAGAATATGCTATTGAAATATGAACGCTGTGCTCAATCATTTATGATTTGAGAAGAAATGCAACATCAAATCCATGTGATGCAATCAATCAAGCGATGTTCCACATGAAGAAAAATGGATGCACTGAAGAAATTGTGCCTAGCCTATCCATATGTGCCTGTACATTATGCAAAATGCAAACAAAATTCCTTGATTAGAATTACGATCGTTAACCTCACTATAATATCGCCGCCCACTCTAACAAAAAAATAATCGAATTTTTTTTTATTATATCCTCCCCCCTGTCGTCGCCGCAATAGATGCTAGGGGGGAAAGGACGAAGTTGACAATGACATAGTAGGGAGAGGGAAAGGATGATGCCAACGAAGGAGGGGGAACTGAACTTGCAGTCGATGAAGGTGAAGGAAAAGATGAAGATGTGGGGGGAGCGACGGAGCTACCGAAGGTAAGAAATGGCGATTGAATCAATGAGGAGGAGGGGCACACATGTGCCACCTCACTCCCCCCCCCCCACTACCTCTTTTTCCCCCAATTATACACCCCCAACACCTATATAAACCCCCCCTTTAAAAAATGAAGGATTTTACCACCTCTTACCCCCTTGGCTACAAAGAGAGAGAGAGAGAGAGAGAGAGAGAGAGAGAGAGAGAGAGAGAGAGAGAGAGAGAGAGAGAGAGAGAGAGAGAGAGAGAGAGAGAGAGAGAGAGAGAGAGAGAGAGAGAGAGAGAGAGAGAGGAAGAGAAAGGGAGAGGTGAGAAGGGAGAGAGGCAAAGAAGAAGAAGAGGAAGAGAGAGAGGAAGAAGAGAGGTAAGAAGAGAGAAGAAGAAGAACAACGAGAAGAAGAAGAGGGAGAGGGAGAGGGAGAGGGAGAGAGAGGGAGTGACAGAGAGAAAGAGAGAGAACCCACCAAAGAAGGTTCTCCTCCCTTTCCCCTCCTAAGAGGGTGGCCAGATGCACCTTTTTCCCTTTTGCCCGTGAATAACAATGCCTTTTCCCGCGAGAATGATCCTCCACCTACAAGCCGAATTCTCTCCCCAATTGGCCCCACCAATTGAGCACAAGGTGCAAAATTCTTGGCAACTCATGCCTAAGGCAGAAAAAGACTAAGAATGGCCCCAAAGCGGAATATGTCACACGTAGATGGCAATCCCAATGGCAATCCCACAACGAATTAAGCCTTGAGCAAGGACATCATTGCCCATCCAATTGCGATACCGATCGTAAGTAATGTATTTCCAAATTGATAGATGCTTGCTTTGATTCTCGCATGAGATACGTTAGGCTTCGTACTTTGTCGTGCTAGAACTAGTCATTGAAAAAGATAAATCGCATCTCAAATATTCAAGGATGAAGTTTGTGAACTGCTTGTTAACTGCACCTAGTTGCTATGCGATGAATCCATGAATAGCATAAGTAGCATATGGGACTCTAAAGTATTAGCCATCGATGATTCTTTGATTAATCTTTATCTAGTATAATACTGTTTAAGGTTCGCAAATGCACATAGATGGTACATACATGGGAGAGATTATATGAACTTTGCATCAATGACACACGACTCCTTGCCTTAGGAGAAAGGAAGATAAAGTCAAGATAAAATGTTGCATAGTAGGGAAAGGCTAAAAGATAAATGTCACTTAGAGAAGAGGCATAAATGCTCTTGCTAGATTGATTAACTCGCATTGAAATGATAGGACTTACATACAGTATTTGAACCCTTAGCATATTGCCTTAGCCAAAAGAAGGGAATGTTAAGTAAATTTTAATCTTTGGTCCGAAGGGGGAGAGCAAATACGCAATGGAAAGGTTATCGCGACTATTCCTGCAATGTTGGAAAAATGATACCATTGTTTTGTTGATTGATCAAACAATGCCTTTGGATTAAACTAATTGTTGGGATGTGATTTGGATTATTATTCCAAGTGCTTGTGTTTGATGGTAAATGCATGGCAGAGGTCAATGATGACAAGTTGCCATAGGGAAATAAAGGATTGTTTTCTTAGAAGATGGTATTAGGCTAATTGCTTGGATTGTGCTTGATTATTAATTGTTTTAATTAAGGAAGGATATTTTGTGCGGGTGGATCATGTCCAAGGTCACGTTGCACTTCAATCCGAGAGGGCACTGCTCGATTCATGAGCTGAAGGTCGAGTGGTGAAAAGGCCAACCACGGAAGTTGTGTCTCACTCCTAAGTCGCTTGGGGTTAGTGGAGCTCTAGACACCCCTTGCCTAGTTCGAAACAGAGTTGTAGACTACCATGAGCTCTAGACACCCCTTGCCTAGTTCGAAATGAAGTTGTAGACTGCCATGAGCTCTGGACACCCGTTACCTAGACTGCCATGAGTCCAACCTCTAGGGCATTGGAAGATCCTATTCTAGATAAAAGATGGAAATTATGGTGCCATGTGATTTGGATCGGGTACTTCTGTTGGTGGACAGAAGGGATACCTAAATTCTCATGTATGGGCAGGAGACAAATATTAACTTGATAAGTTAAGGAACTTATTTGCCAAAAGGACTACTTGCTCTGTTTTCGTGTCTGTGCTGTAAATTATGCGAATGAACCTTGTTCCCTAAAGGCTTAATTAAGGAAGATGGTTTTAAATGTCACACATAATTGTGGTAGGACCTCATTAGAAAACTAAAGCCATCAAGGGAATCAAGCGAGTGGAAACCTCGATGGGTCTGTCCTATGGTAGGGTGGTCCTAGAGAACTAGGAGGCTTCTCACAAGGTTTTACCATCATTTGACCTTTAGGTATAGTTAAGTTAGAACCCGATTCATGCTATTTAAGGGACCAGGATGGGACTATGCCCTATGGGCAAAGAGGTTGAGCGGCACATCCCTCTCGTTTCCCATTCTCCTTGAACCAATTGCGGCATGGGTCTGCTTCGGAGTGGGTATCTCTATGTAAAGTAGGATGTCCAGGACTTGACGCTAGAATACTGTCAGGAGACCTTGGTCACTAGGAACCCAAATTTCAGGTCGATCCTAGTGGGTTCAGGCGTGAACATTTCGTTGCGAGGCAGACTCGAGAAACCCTAGGTGACAAACCCCAAAACATTCCATGGGAGTGCCGACAGTGACGCTTAGATTCGTTTCTCGATGGGACGTTAAAACATGCTTGGGCATACAATTGGTATCAAAGCAAAACTTCATAATGATGCGTGATTGATTAATGTATGGTTCGTAGAGATATCCTAAACAGAATAACCTAAGTGGTATGGCTTGATTGTCATGCACCTTCTGCACCCACGAATGCTGGCATGCAAGAGAAGAAATTCCTTCTCAAGCAATTTAAGGCACCCGAGTTTGATGGAAGAGGAATAGACATCGCAGCAGAGGCAGAGATATAGATTGAGTCAATGGATGATTATTTCATTGCTCTAGGAACTGCTTCTACCAATCAAGCAATGATAGCCAAACTTAAGCTAGTTGGCCAGGCTCGAATATGGTGGAAGCAATGGTGCAAAGATCAAGGTATTTCGAGAACCGCTATCACTTGGGCTCAGCTGAAAGATGTTGTACGAGAATGATACCTTTCGTTAACCTACTAGACATTGAGGATGAATGAATTCTTTAAGCTCAAGAAGCTGGAATTAACCTTGGAAGCCTACTACTCGAAGTTTGTAACCCTACTAAAATACACACCACCTATGGATATTGTGCAGCAAGTATCCAAGTTTTGCCATGGCCTAAACACTCCTCTAAACACCATCTTGAAGTAATTCATCCAACAAACTTGCAAGATGCGTTACTTTGAGAAAATCCAATCATCCAAGAACTTAATTCGAGTAATTGTGACAAGGATGATTCCCGAGATCAGGGTAAGAGATGCCATACGTGCGGAGAGATAGGGCACATCCGTAGGATATGTCCCTACCGTCAATGCTTCCATTGTAACGAGCTAGGACACATCCAAGCAGAGTGCCCTGACATTGAGCCTCCAAGAAGCTACACATGTACAATCTATGGATATATAGAGGAATCAGATGAAGATGAAGATCTAAAACCCGCTACACCTTATCATGATGACTAGAAATCCTAGAAGCTTAATCGACATGTAACACAACTTATATTAAGAATAAATCCTACTCTTGTACCTACTGTTAATTGGAATAATATGAGTTGCACTACTTGAAACATTAAGAGTAGTGCAGTGGACGCATGGTGGGTCCTAGCCCACAAGCCCTAAGCCCCATTAATGCTTGTCTTCCCCACTTTTTCCAAGATGAGGACATCTCGAGTTCTCTAAGGGGGAGAGGATGTAATATCCCCCGCTCACTCTAACAAAAAAATAATCAAAAATTTTTAAACTATCCCCTCTCCCAAGTCCTCACCAACAGGTGGTAGGGGGAAAGGACAAAGTTGACGATGACATAAGAGGGAGAGGGAAAGGACAACCTCAACGAGGGAGGGGGAGCTAAACTTGCAGTAGATGAAGGTGAAGGAAAAGATGACGATGTGGGGGGAGCAATGGAGCTGCCGAGGGTAACCAACGGTGATTGAATCAATGAGGGAGAGGGGCACACGTGTGCCACCTCACTCCACCCCCACTACCTCTTTTTCCCCCAATTATACACCCCAACACCTATATAAACCCCCCCTTAAACGAATGAAGGATTTTACCACCTCTTGCCCTCTTGGCTGCCCCGAGAGAGAGAGAGAGAGAGAGAGAGAGAGAGAGAGAGAGAGAGAGAGAGAGAGAGAGAGAGAGAGAGAGAGAGAGAGAGAGAGAGAGAGAGAGAGAGAGAGAGGTGAGAAGAGAGAGAGAGAGAGAGAGAGAGAAGAGAGAGGGAGGAAGAGAGGGGGAGAGAGAGAGAGAGAAGAGAGAGGGAGGAAGAGAGAGAGAGAGAGAGAGAGAGGCAAAGAAGAAGAAGAAGAAGAAGAAGAAGAAGAAGAAGAAGACGAAGAAGAAGAAGAGGGAGAGAGAGGGAGTGACAGAGAGAAAGAGAGAGAACCCCCAAGAAGATTCTCCTCCCTTTTCCCTCGTAAGAGGGTGGCCACACGCACCTTTTTCCCCTTTGCCCATGAATAACTATACCTTTTCCTACGAGATTTATCCTCCACCAGCAAGCCTCATATGCCTTAGTCGAAAGAAGGGAATGTTAAGTAAATTTTACGCTTTGGTCTGAAGGGGAAGAGCAAATACGCGACGGAAAGGTTATGGCGACTATTCTTGCAATGTTCAAAAAAGGATACCATTGTTTTTGTTGATTGATCAAACAACACTTTTGCATTAAACTAATTGTTGAGATGTGATTTGGATGATTATTCCAAGTGCTTGTATTTGATGGTAAATGCATGGCAGGGGTCAATGATGACAAGTTGCCATGGGGAAATAAAGGAATGTTTTCTTGGAAGATGATATTAGGCTGATTGCCTGGATTGTGCTTGATTCTTAATTGGATTAATTAAGGAATGATATTTTGTGCGGGCGGATCATATCCAAGGTCACGTCGCCTTCAACCCAAGAGGACACTACTCGATTCATGGGCCAAAGGTCGAGTGGTGAAAAGGCCAACCACGGAAGTTGTGTCTCACTCCTAAGTTGCTTGGGATCAGTGGAGCTCTAGACACCCCTTGCCTAGTCCTTAACGGAGTTGTAGACTGCCATGAGCCCAACGTTTAGGGCGTTGGAAGATCCTATTCTAGATAAAGGATGGAAATTATGGTGCCATGTGATTTGGACCGGGTACTTCTGTTGGACAGAACGGATATATAATTTCCCCTGTATGAGCAGGAGACAAAGATTAACTTGATAAGTTAAGGAACTTGTTTGCCAAAAGGATTGGTTGCTTTGTTTTTGTGTCTATGATGTAAATTACGCGAATGAACCTTGTTCCCTAGGGTTTTCCCCGAACCGGTGCTTGAGGTAGATAGGTAGAAAGTGAGGGAGTTTGAAGAGGTATTCGATCTCCTTAGCAAGTAGGTTTGTGATTTATTGTTGAATATTAGAGTAGCACCATCCATCTCGATCTCTGGTTTTGATTTTTGTTGCATTAGGTTAAGGTTAGGATAGGAAAAAAGAAGGAAAACAGTAGGGTTTTCTATTGCTATATAACATGCTGAAACAGGGAAATAGGGGCATAGATTCAGATTTCTAGCTGGAAGAGTATGAGGGACTAACCTCTGAGGTCACAGCAGGCTAGGATGGGGCAATAAGAGGCCCATGGAACCAGGAAAGGCCACATTTGACATCCTGCCCTTTGAGAAGAGAGTGAGCTTGAGAGCGAGGGAGAGAGAGAGAGAGAGAGCTGTAGGGAGATCGTTGACGTGCTGATCGATTTGAGCGCCACACCGTTCTCAGGTACGCCAGGCATTTCCCTCTGTTGCTTTGCATATAATTAGATGGCACGGCACAATTCGGTGAAGTAGACATCAGCTTAGAGGTGTTGCGTGCAACTTGCAGGCCGTCGACCGCACAGTCGGACCAGTTCGTTCGAGTCCCAGAATAGGATTGCCCTATCTTTGGAGTCGGACCGTCCGACTCCGAAAATCGGACCTCTCCAAAAACCGTCAGACTCCGAAAATCGGATCACCCTTCCGATCCGATTCCCAGAATCGGACCAGTCCCAGAATCGGACCACCTTTGCCTGTTTGATCGGACACTCGAGTGCCGTCTGATTTTGAAAATTGGATACTCGGACCTTGGAAATCGAACACAAGGAATCGGACCACTCAGAATCAAACACCTGTCAAAATCAGACGTCCGATTCCAGAAATCAAACGTGACCAAAATTGGACCACTGGGCCGATCGGACCAACCAAAATTGGACGTTCGATTCTGATAATCGAACTCCTGAAAATCGGACATCTGAGAATCGGATGTCAAAATTAGACAGGTATCTAGAGCACAAATTTTGATGCATCTAAACCCCAAAATTGACCCCAAAGGCTACGTAGAGCTAAAGGCACATCAGAGATCCATCACTGGGCTGAAACTTAGAGCAAGTAGTTCAAAATTTGGCTATAAATGGTCCTCCACATTGCACATGGTGTTTACCGTAACGGCCCTGCGGGCCGGGGGGACTGCCCCCCCGGACCCCCACAGAGGGGGCTCTGCCCCCTCCACACCTCCCTCAAGTAGGTTGGAGAGAAAACACGCGTCGTGACAGGTCCTCCGGATTAGGCCCTAGTGTAGTAATGGCTCTACACAAGCATAGATCTTCACTTACAAAGCAGCAAACAGAAGCCCACACCCAAACAAAGACAAAAAGAGACACTAGAACCTCAATAGGCCAATCTAGACATCAAGGGCAAAAATGCCACACCATGAGAACACAAAGACATTGTGTTCAGACCGTGTCTAGTTAGAGCAAAATGCAACATCAGCAAGCTACAAATGCAAAGATGACTAGACATGACACTCTTGATGAGAGATGTACCTCGAGCAGCACTGCACAGACGACCCAAGACATCGGTGGAGAATCCACATCTGGTCGTGCAGTTGGGGGCTCAAGGGCATTTGTCAAAAGGCTTAAATTTGCAATCCAAGACTCGGAAGATGAAGATATAGTACCACCTGCTTATCTTAGGGTCAAACTCACCACGAAAAGAGAGCATACTATCGATGCTCTGATTGATGAAGGAGCAGATTTTAATATCTTGACCTATGAATCATGGACCCTACTAGGCCAACCAAAGCTCACACCGACTAATGCAATTCTTAGCCCTTACGGGGGACACCCACAAGCACTCATAGGGAAGTGCAAAATCCTTGCGAAAATTGAAACTGAAAGCTTGCCTATCCTATTTCATGTTCCTTTAAATAATGCTAATTACGGGAAGGAAACCCTCCTAGGAAGACCCTTCAAAAGGGCGACCAAGTGTGAGGCTGACTATGTAGCACAGATAATACACCTGACACTACCGGGTGTGAGGATAGTCACAACCTTTAGCAAGGGTGACCTTATCGAACCTCGAGGGAAAGGCAAGGAAGGTGCTGACATAACAGTCAAGCCTACTAATGAGAGTAAGGACTTGTTGGAAGAGCTGATACAAGCACAGGTCGAACAACGAGAACCACTGAGTGAGCCCATGCTTGAAACAAGAAGGTCAAGAGACAATGCCAAGGACGGGCTTTGGACTTACAAATATCGTAGAAGACCCCAAAAGCAGCCCAAGCCTTATAGACGATGGCATCGATGGAGGGTCAGCACAACGCCGCGATGGATATCCAAAGTGTTGCTACGTGCTCAAGGGTATTATGCAGGTAACCGATGGATTTGGGTACCAAAACTCCCCTGCTAAACCACCTCTATCAATTGAAGGCCAGATTGCATCAAAAGCAACGAAGCACAGGAGGAAATCCAAGAGAAACTGCAGGTATCGAGGCAAGAAACCAAACATGAGTGTTCGAAAGAAAGAGCCTCAACCTAGCATGCTTAATAAGCAAATGTCATATGTAACCATTGAGCGTGCACAAAGACCACTAGTGCTCAAGGAGCTTTTGACTTCCCAAGAGGATAATGAGCACCAGAGGCACAACACTGCTCGTGAGACGGCTGATTGCTCAACAAAGAAAATGACACAATCATCTAATAGCCTCCAGCAAATCATTCAGCTAGTGACACAACCACCTAAGAGTCCTAGATCTCCTACACCCTCTTTTCCCAAACAAACATAGAAAGCACAACAGCAGTCGCCAAGGGCAGCTGCTCAATCCCAATCTCTATCTCCATCTAAGCTTCCAAATGTCCAAGAGGTGGGACATGGCATCATCAGTAGCTCTCGGCCCAACGGTATACCTGTGCAACCTAATGCGACTAGATCAACTCATGCTTGATCTACACAAGTGAGTGCTCAAAGGGCAACAAAAGACACAACCACTTCTGATTGCCCTAGGGACTTGACACTGCAATCTACTAGCAGTAGCCAGTCCATTGAAATAGCTGCTACTACTTCCAATCAGGGATCACAGCAGTCACAGCCCTTGGCCGTGACAATGCCCCTTGCGGAACGTGTCCTTAGTAGTTCACCTATGGAGGAGGTGTCGCAACCAACTTCCTTGACAAGTCTAGCACTTCCAAAGCACCTAAAGCCTAGGCCGAAGGAGTTAAACAAAAGGGAATTGGGTGAAGAGCTAGACTCTCCAAAAAGAGAGGCAGTTGTACCCTCACAACCTAGCAAGGCTATTCAGCAGGCCGCGGCTATGTCCCATGCGGACACACTAGAGAAAGAGAATATTGAGGCCCAACTAAGCACATCAATGGCTGACCTAGTTCAGGGTCCTGATTCGTTGAGGGATGCACCTCCACTGACCAAGAAAAAGAGGAGAAAACAAGGAAAACAATAGTAGTTACAGGTGGTTGTGGACCCCAAGAACATTGAGACCAAGAGCACTGGAGAGCTGAGGAATAAAGCATCGAATCCATCCGCCAATGAACCCATTGATGTCTCTCCTAATAGTAGTGAAATCTCACACACATCCGTGTGCTCTGAAAAATCAAAGCAGTCGTTACCATCAACGGCTGCTTGCAACACTCAATCCACCGACAATAGAGCTCGCATTGATCAATCAAGAGTGGATACAACGCTATCACAACAGGGTGACAAATTTATACCAGTCACATCCAAGGAGAACCATGATGCAATAATGAAGTCTCAGGAGAAACATGGAAATCCCAAGAGTATAAGAAATCCTAGCGTTGGCCAAACTTGCTCGTCTAGGCCTGAGCCCCCAGCTATGCTAAAGCCTACGCAAACTCCTAGAACCTTGCATGAGATAGCAACCAAGCAAGCACACGTTGAACATAGAAGTGTCATAGAATGCTTAACCAAGTAGGATGCTAAGCTCAAAGTGTTCGCACGTGTCTATGTCCTGGCAGGCATGGGGGCATTCCCTAAAGAGCAGCTTGAAGAATACTTGCCATTTCCATTATCTTGGGAAGAGCAAGAACATCTTGACGAGCACTATAACAGGCTCCTATATGAACACATGCGACTCATCTCTGACGAGGAAGCCGATGAACTATGCTTAACTGTAACATTCAATGATGTGCTCTGCCAACCAAATCTCTTAGAGATAGAGCAACTAAAGCGACTAACAGAGGGTCGAAGTCAATTTGAACAATGTTGGTGTGAAAACCGCATTGCAATGGCCGAACTAGGAGCCCAGATCATGACAGTCTCAGATGAATGATTGGCCAAATGACAGTCGCAAAGAGACCCAACCTATGTGGCACCAACTTCCTTTCGAGTGCTGACTGCCATTCAAGGTATGGACATAGCTGAAACGAGCCAAGAGAACTCTCTGTCTGATAAGGTTCTCACTGAGGAGTTACATGTTGCTAGTAGACTCGGACAAGGTTCCATGCTACTCGATGTTGCAAAATATCTATCGGTGTTGAGTAAGGTGCCACAAGTACTAGATGCGTGTGCCACGTTCCAGTACAATCCGGAGTTCTACAATTGGCTTTTATCCTCGTAAAGTAGCATGGATTCGTAGATATGTATATAAATAAACAATGACTTTTGTGACCCTGTATAGACAATGTCAACACACACAAGCAATGATAGTCAAGCACAAGGAGAAGAGTTGGGTTCAACAGGCTAAGCTCCTCAGGTCCTCCTCTCATCACACATTTAGAAGTTGTGTGATCATTCCCGCCTCCCAATGGAGGGCATGTAACCCTCATCACCACCATAGGAAGCTCTGACCAACATCTCTGAGGGTGTGGATAGGGTACCGTCCCTTCCTATACACCTTTCCCCTTTATGGTCTATCCTTCCGAGGATGAGCCCTGCCCCGCTCCCTGACAACTAATCCACACAACAACTTAGTATAAGCCAAGATTTGCTAATGGCTGGAGGCCAAACGAACATCATCATAGGGGCCATCCCTCTACTACAACCACTGCATGCCTCACCTCTTCCCTCCTCGTCATATGAGCTTGATAACCCACACTATAATCCCTTCCATGCGAATGGTTTTATCCTGTATCAAGGCCTAATCCTTGGTTTGCATTTTGCAGGTCCCCCTACGTGGAAGACACGAAGCACCCAGGGCAACTGGCTTGCAAAGACGCTCTCTGTCGTTGAAGGGAACATGCAGCACAAGCTCCTCCGCCGGTGCGCTACGTGCCTAGCCTCAAAAGGTATGCAAAGAAACGAGGTCCCAAGCGACACTGCCCCGGACGTAGGCCGAAAAATCCCCAGGCCAGAGGAATAGAAGCTCAAGGGAGCACACAAGGCATGGCAACACCGGTTGTGTGGGCCCCCAATAGACGCTCGGGCACCAGGTGCTCGAAAGCGGAGAGGGCAGCTCGAGACAAGGAAGAATTCGATGCATTGTTCAAAAGCATTTTGGAAACGGGTGTGGCCAGAGACTACACCATGCAGGTCCCGGCCGACATCTTCCCTACCCAACTTCACAGGATCCCCTCACCAGCAGATCCTCAGTCGCCTGACCACCCAGACTCACCCCACCTTATGCAAATAGAGTAGCTCCTATGATATGCAAGCAACTTAACAAAGCCCATCTTGCCATAACTTTTTGTCTTTTGATGGTTAAAGGGGTAGGCTCCCCACTTGTACACGCTTTCCTCACCTATTGCTAATATATGCCAAGTCTTTAACAAGAACCGAAATAGGCATCGCAATCAGCATCATAGGATTTTGAAAAGTAATATCTTAACATGATTGCATTTGTCCATTGTACTTGACGCATGCGACTTGCATATACTCTCATGAAGTGACAAGTGGATGTAGGATGACACAGGTTTTCGTGCAAACGTGTTCAATGCCCAAGTCACCAAGACCACCAACCTCACAAAGAACCGCGACAAAACCACGCTGCCGAACGCAAAGAATCACCCTTACGAGTGCCCACATCGCATGACCCAAAGCATAGTCATGGGCTACGCTCTCTTTCTGAATCAAGCTCTACAATTGGCTCACGACAGTTGTTACCTCAATTATACCGACATCGCATGTCGCAAAGAGGTTTGCAATATCTCAAGTGTATCTCCCTATCTCAACAACCGCTTCTCTAACAACGAGGCTAGGGCACAATCATCACTGTAATATCCATTTTCTGAGCCTTCGAAGCTTGACATTTCCCAACCCATTGAAAGGCTGATAGCCTCAACATATTGCAATGGTTGTACTCAGGCAAGTTTTTTTTAAAAAAAGAAACAAAGAAAGAAAGAAAGAAAAAAGCATAAGAAAAAGTAAACAGAAAAGGAAAAAAAAGAAAAAAAGAAAAGGAAACAACGAAAAGATAGGAAGCATCCATGATCACAGCACAACACCTAGGGGTCCTCAAATTAGGTGCATCCAATGACCATGGTCGGCTGGCTCTGCCCCTAATCCCCTAGCCCCTTAACATCACCCACAACTGTTTAAGGCACATCAAGGGCAAGACATACCTAGGGAGCTTGTCTCGTCTATGATTAGACCTGTCACCCTGACCCATTCACACGATTCCTTCTTGCACTCTGCCTTAATACCATTGCAATCAATTGTGGTAAGCACCGCACGAATGGCCATGAAAAGTACACTGTCCTCATCACTCAGGTCTAATAGCTACCAGCTACCGATAGTGCAGTGTCCCTATGTTCAATTATGGTACATCGTGCAATCACAATGCAAAGGATGTCTCATACACCTTCATGTGTACTTCTTCTCAACATGGCCAACTTTCACACATCGTTATGAGAAACCAACCCGCAGTCTTCTAACTATGTAATATCTAAGTATGCACGAGCACTCACATAATATCTGCACCAAAATATATACACAATTTGGGTCCTCAAGTGTAGGAAAATACTCTCAACTTGCTTAGAGTTTTCTTAGAGTTCGACCTGTCTCCCAAACTAATTAAACTATGTCTTGTGCACGATAGAGAAGACTAGCACTACCCCTAGGGAGAGACCACCTATGAGAGGTTTTTAATCGCATGTATTGAAAACTCCAACGAAAGTGTCATTTGCTCTTCATCGACACCCAACTCTGAATTCTTAATCTTTATCATCCTGCAAGCCCACCAAAAATCATCATGTGCAGAATCCCCAGCAAACCAACACTTGTGCTCGCCATCAGGAACAACCCTACCACCAACTCCAACAATCCTACCACCCGCCACCTAGGCCACCAACGTGCCCCCAATGACCTTCCTCCACATCACCACCAACACTCCTCCACGGCAACCACCGATGTCCCTCACCCACGTCTTCATCAGTGCAGGCCAAAGCCTGCTACCTACGACAGTGAGTGCCATGGGACTAGCACTCGTCTAGGAGGGGGTAATGTTAACCCTCAGACGAACAAGGTGGAGAATCTGGAAAAGCTAAAGTAGAAGACAAAGGCAAAGGCAAAGTGAAACGGAAGACGAAGGTGCACCAAGAAAAATCTAGAAACACAAGAAGCGCAGAAAAGTCCTAAATAAGGGAACAAGGCGCACAAGGAAAAGCGCAAGTTAATACTTTTGTAAAAGAGCGCAAGCGCATCATGGTTTAATTCAAGGAGCATCGGGCTCTCACGCCTGCCATTTGTAAATGTAGAAGGGCGATGGAAAGGAAGCTAGGAAGATAGAAAGACAATGGGAAAAGGGCCTAGGCCACGACCGCCGGCCATATAAAAAAGGGGATAAGGGGATAACCGCCCAAAAGGGATTTAGGGTTTTGTATATAAAGTTGAAAAGTGAATGAGAAGCTCACTCTTGTGTGTGGCCAAAAGTGGCTCTCCTCTTCTTCTTCTTCTTCTTGTTCTTTCTTGCTTGAGCTTGTGCTTGAGAGAGGAAGTGAGTGTGTGAGGGTGAGGGACCGGGGAGGAGAAGCTCTCCATCTTCTTCTCTCTTCTTCTCTTCTCTTCTCTTCTCTTCTCTTGTCTTTCCCACGGTGATGGAGCTTGGAGCATGGAGCTTGCTTGAAGCTTGCACTTGAATCGTGGAGCTACCGGAGTGCGCGAGAGAGGAGATAACTCGATTGGCATGGAGGTAAGCTCACTACACCCGTAGATATGGATGGCGCGTCGGCTATGTGAGAGGTAGCCATTAGTGCTCAGCTTGGAACGCTTGAACAATAAGTGGTCCGAGGGTCTTGGCAGTTGAGCGAAGGCTCCCACATTAGCCATGATGTTATCTTTGTGAAAAATGTTATTCAACATTTACTTTAATAACAAAAGAGAGAGATGTAAGCTCACATGTATCTGTGACGCTTTGTTGCCTCTTTTCAATGGTGTACAATCACATGTAGCAACAAATTAGGTAATTTTTAAGCTTGTGTTAAGTAGCCCAAGACTATGACAAAATGGCTAGTGCAAACACTGTGTGAAAGTAAATTGGATGCACTTTGTCTAGTCATATCATTCTAGCTTTGATAGTACCTTCATATGCATCAAATTGTTATGTCTTTATTGTTTCTAATTTATATGATGAGGATGATTATAGAGTGATCTTTAGTGATCATATGTGGAAGATTTACAAGGGATCTCTTGTTGTGGACAAAGCACCAAAATCTGGTACTTTATATCCTTTACATGTCTCTGATGTTAAATATCATGTTGTAGCTATCATTGAACAACCATGCATTTCTTTATTACATCATCATTTAGAGTTTAGAGAATATTTCAGTCATGCATGAAAGTTGTGTGTAGTATCTTTCTTATGTGACCATTATCTCTTTGGAGGTAGTGGAAGTAGAGCTGCATGTGTATTAGTTACACTAGCAATACTCGCATACCCACATACCTGTACATTCTAGGTGGCGGGCGCCCATCATTATCACTTTATTCTTTATTCTTTCAGTGACATGTGAATAAAGGGAAGGCTAGTCAAACATTGTGACTATTGGAGGTTCTCTTCAATTGCTATAAGATCCATTGCATTGACATTGATGAGCTCAACCCAATATTGCTTCAACTTGGATTTGAAGGTTTTTTCATTGGTAGTTATGGCTTCCCATTCAAAGGTATGCTTTTGATACTCCGTGTCTTCCAGGCTACTTTCAACTGCATTGGACCTCTTCCAAGCCTTCCTTCGCAACCTTTGGAGCTCTCCTTGTCCCCCATTTCTTCAACACACCCTACGACATCCCCAAGAAAGGCTACATGATTTGCACCTTTTCCTAGCTTGATCTACTTAACTCATCTCAACTACTCCTCCAGCCTCTACAAGGCTCTTAGCACTCTTGGCAACCCTTATGATCATTGGCAACACCTCTTGGAACTTGTATTCAGATTGGTATCAATCTTGAGCTCTAATTCATTGTCATTGCTACTCATAGTCTTGGGGGAAGGCAAGAGAACCGAGCTATTTGAGTGAGCTTTTGAGCGAGTTTTTCTAGGCAGTCTCCATTTGTCAACACCTCTTAACACTTGTATTCAGATTGGTATCAAACTTGAGCTCTAATTCATTGTCATTGCTACTCATAGTCTTGGGGGAAGGCAAGAGAAGTGAGCTATTTGAGTGAGCTTTTGAGCGAGCTTTTCTAGGCAGTCTCCATTTCTTGTTCCACATAGTCCACTTATTCCACCACCACAGTCCACTTATTCCACCCCTAGATTTTTTTACCTCCACCACCACCACCGCTATTGGTGCCACTGTCACCACCACCACCATGGCTACCTCCACCATCGCCACCACCACCATGGCTACCTCCACCACCATTACCACTATCTCTGCTACCGCCACTATTACCACCACCACAACTACCATTACCCCCACCACCTCAATAATTGCCACCACTACCTTCACTCGTTGTACCTCTCTTTCTCTCTCTCTCTCTTCTCAATTTCTCAGTTTCTCTCTCTACGTGTATATTCTCTTTTTCTCTTTCTAGCACACTCGATCAAATAGCACTCCATCTCATGTCAACGATTTCTCTCTCTCTAGCATGTAATGTGGATTCATTCATGAGATCACCCCGGGAATGGAATAGCACGGCCCACACCTCTCTCTCTCTCTCCCTCTCATCTATATATATATACATATATATATGTATACAAATCTCAATCACTCACTCACTCTCTATGTTTATCTCCCCCTCATTAGGGCCAAAAACGCTTCAAAAATGGCACTTGTAAGAAAGTGATTAAGTTGCTAATTAGTTGAGGTTTAGGAAGAATAAAACCTCTAAATTTGGTTGCCCAGATGTGATTAATGAGAGAATATTTGGTTCATTGAAGAGGTCGGCCATTAATTACCCTCATCTTTTAATCCAGGTCAGGGGTCACCTTTTCGGCCGTTTATTGTCTTGGAACTCGAGAGATTTTGTATTTTTGAGATTTTCGTACGAACTTCGCATTTGTTTGCTCCCGCGTTTTCTTTCTATACACTATTCTCTTTTACCATTCCTTTTGCTGCACTTGCTTTCTATCACTGTGAGATTCTTGCTCGGTTCATTTGCTAGAATGTCTAGCAATACTACTTCAAATAACACAGGCGCAAGCACACGTAAATACAAGCTATCTATTTAGCTAGATCCGACTTCCACATCTTGGAGAAGTATACATCATCGAGTATTGATAGATGAGATTGAAGCCAATAGGTTGCGAACACAAGGAATGAAGCATATAGATTTGTGGGTGGATGGAAATATCTATCCCAGGGATCCTTCTACAGGTAAACCACCTCCTTTTTTGAATGTCCATGACTATATAAGATATGCTGGAGAAGGTTACAATGGAATGCTTGGCTACTGTATGAGGTTATACTCTGCATCTTACACATATATAGCTCAAGTGCACGAAATGAAAAAAGCACTAGAAACTACACAAACAAAAATTTTAGAGTTGACAAGTCAGATTGATATTTTGAAAAATGTTAACAATTCATTGCAGAATAAGCTAATACGCTTGAGAGAAACTCCAGTAGGATTTAGAGAGCGGAAGAGACCGTTAAAAAATATAACCAGCTTGTGTGAGAGAGCAACATATTAGGCATAAATATCCGAGAGAATGAGGAAAGAATCAAACTTTTGAAGGAAACCATGAATAAGAAAGACATTTTGAGGATTCTTAAGTCACCAGAAAATGTGGATTTGAGAGGTCCAACTCTGAGAGAGTTAGTGAAGGATTTAAAAGGCACAGTGAAAGCAAATGAAATCGTAGAGACATGCGATACTGTGGGTATAAGTCGAAAAGGTTACCGTGCTATCTCTGGATTATGGTTTAAAAATCTTAAACGCAATAGGGTAACTATATTTGGATTGCCCCGAGCCCTTGCAGTTTCCACTGCAAGAATTTCCATGAATCGCAAGATTCCACATGTTTTTGGAGATTACTTTCACATCGAAAGGTCTATGTCCTATGAAAAACAAAAAAAACATGCAATTTTTTATTACAATGAGTTTAACAATATATGGGTTGATCTAAAAAAGGTGCAAATTGCAATGGTTCACATGTATAAAATCACAGTAGAAGAAAGTTATGGTGTTCTAAAGTTTGCCTTGAAGTTGGATGAAGCACAGATTCAAAAGGGACAAAAGATGGAAAGAATTAGCATTTGCCTCATGAACATTGCATTGGACCATGGCAATGGCGAGGGCAAAGCTCCATTGCATAAGATCCAATCCGAGATGGAGATTTGGTGGATTGGTGCAGCCCAGGTACCAATTGAAAATCATCAAACGTTGAAATGGTTGTTCAACCATACAGGTATTCCAAATATCATTAAGTCTCAAAGTGAAGGCGAAATGTTGGTAGTTGATGGGGTTGGTAAATTTAATGTGGAATGGCATATGAGTGCTGATTTGAAAACTATCAAATGTATGCTTGGAATATGTAATGGTGCAAATGCAAAATATCCTTGCATTTATTGCATGGAAAGTATTGGATCCAAAGATTGGAGTAGTTTGCGACCAGTAAGAAGAGCCCCAAATAGAGACTCTATAGATTTGAGTAAATTTAAAAACATAGAAGACATCTGGGATCCCATTCTTTCCATCTCTCTTAAGAATGTTCATATTTGTACTTTGCATGCAGAGATTAGAATAATCGATAAGCTTCTCAGGTTGCATCTTGACTACGCATATTCCATTAAGCCATTATCTTTATCAGATGAGTGTATTGATAAATGCGAGGCATTGCTATCGAAAATGGGATTTCATGGGGGCCAAGTTCACTTGAGAAAGGATCCAATACTTTCAGGAAAAACAAGAGATATCTTGGCCGATGTCTCTATGGGAGGCTCAAAAGCTAGACGATTCTTAGGAAACCATTCAGGAAAGCAGGTGAATGCGGCTTGGGAGTGTTGGAGAGAGCTATGTGAGATCACAACAAATGTTGCAAGCACACCGAGGCTTGCGTTTCTTAGAATGGAGGTCTGGATACACCTTGATGTTTTTCTGAAACTCCTCAGGCAACATAAGACAACATATACATATGCGGAAGAGTTCAAAAGATCAATCACAAAGCTTGTTCAGGCGATAAAAGAGGCATGGGGAGAAAAAGATATCACTTTTTATCTGGTAAAGTAATAATTATTTAATATCGGCTTATTTTGACAGGTTTTTCAATTGGTATAAAATTTGTGTTACTTTGTATTGCAGCATATTCTTCATATTCATGGACCTTTCTTTGTGGAGGAGCATGGCCCCTTAGCAACTTATAGCAACCAAGGCATGGAAAAATCCCACTATCAAGCACGCACAAGTTATTTTCGAAGCACAAGGCATGGGGGAGGAGTTACAAAAAGCAATGCTTTGGAGGAGCTATTCAACTGGTTTTTTCGACGACAACTTCAAAGAATGCAAATAAAAGACGACAATGACACATGAGCAATCGCACTTTTATATATAAGAAAGAATATATACAAAGCTAGTTTTCCAAAACTCTCACATTCTCTTCCTCCTCAGGAATCTTTCCTCTATAACGTAGAAATTTTTTTCTCTTGTAGCCAGCTATAGATTTTACATCAGTTTTGTCTGTAGCTAAGGCGTAGGATGAAAACGCCAAAAAGTATCCTGCTCTAGAAGCAGAGTAACCTGGACCGTAGCCAAAAATCCTAATTGCTGCAGTCTTTTCCAAAAACATTATTTTGTGGGCATTATATTGTAATCCTGAGAAACCTAGAAGCCTTGTAAGAGCTTTAATACAAAGTATCGGCCATGCTGCGTCCTCTGAGAAACTACTATGAAGTACAAAAAAGGATTCAGGGTCAATCCTAGCCAAGTAGTGGCCGAGTGCAATGTCTTTGGTGGTGTTACTAGCAGCTCTCGATCCTTTGCCACGCCCCAAGAAGTTATCTGTATCGGCAATCTCCAACTGCAAATAAAACCCATACTGAATGAGCATGAAATGTAAACCTACCAATGTGTAAAAGCAAATTCAAAATTATCTTACCACTTGATTTTCATCGTACTCCAATTTAAACGGATTCCATAAATTAATTGATGATGCTGTCTCATTGGTGTTAGTCAATTCTTTAACATATTCAGACTCCTCTCTTCCAAAATTGGAAATGCCGAGCTCGCTTTGAATGCGATCGAAGTCCTCATCAGTAATACTCAACTCTTTTTCAGCTTCTTTGGCCTTTTCAAAACAAAGAGAGAATGCCTCACCAGCATCAATAAACTTATCATCTAGAGTTTCTTTATCAAGTTTCAGAATCTCTTCCTTTGATTCATTTTCTGTGTCAATTATCCCATTAGCAGCATCAGAAGCCTCTGCAATAATTGCAAGACAATAATCTTCCCTGAGATTAAAAAGTTTTTGAATATCTGATAGTAAAACGTACTCCTTGTCCTTGAAAGGTATACATGGCAGGGAAGGAACAATATGGTGAGAACTCTCATCAGGTTGAGGGTTTGTATCTCCTTGGCTCTCCTCAATGATAGTCTCAGCTTTGAAGTGAGCAACATCCAAATTCTCAGCAATGGAAGCCTCAAAATCTGTATCTACAACCTCCTTTGTTTCCCTTTCATCTTCCAGATCATCCAACATGCAAAAGCTGGCAGTCTTTGCTCCTTCCAACTGTTGCTCCTCAGCTTTCATAGGGTATTTGACAAGGATGAATATAATAAAAGCAGCAGATTTTCTCATCATCTTGCAGTTTTTGGAATGAGTGCAGCAAAATATGTCTGTTGAATGAAACCTCTCCAGAGAGTGAGCCCTGCACTTTCTAGTAAATACTGCATTTTCATTTCCTGTTGACCCAATGGGAACATGTACATATTCAATTGTGCCAACTTCAACAGAAGGACCTGCAAGAGTTTCAAACTCCAAAAAGTCCTCCACAATATATTTTTCACAAGATTTCAGAACTTTGTCAAGTTCCCAATCAGGATTAAAAATATTTTTCACAACTCCATAGAATGAGAGATCCATTCCATTCTGAAGCATAAAATCAAGTAGCCTCTCTGATGGAGTGATATCAATGAGCTCTGATACTCCTTGACCTCTCACTACTGGCGTTCGCTTCCCTGGAGATGTACTTGGCTTTCTCACACTGGTGGCAGAGGATGGAGAGGAAAAAGAATGCACAGGCTGATCAGCTGTTGATGCACTTGAGCCTTTTGAAAGCCTTCTTCTTTTACCAGTTCCTGAAGAAACCTTGGATTGTATGGGTTCAGACATGTTTCCAACTTCTGACGATACGGCGCGATAAGAGAGAAACGATTCAGACGGAAAGGCCCCCTCGCGCCGTATCGGTAATCCCAGTAAGAAGCGCTAGAGCCACAACAAAGGTGGTCACACGAGCTTCAGGAACGCTGAAAGAAGACTAGATCTACAGAACCTCCAAAACGAAGTGAAGAGAGGAAAGCGAAGAAAACCAACAGTCGCTCTCGCGCCGTATCAGCAATACAAACAAAGGTCAGAAATCGAAAAAAGCCGTACACATAAGAAACACACCCTTATGTAGGCGCGGATTATGCCACCTGGCAGTATCCGTTAGTCTCATACACGTGGCAGTAGCCGTTGGGCAACACGTGGCCGAAAACCACGTGGCGAACAAGTGGACCGGTCATTACTTGACACGTAGCATACGGACCATAAATGCAGATACGTGGCACAATCAGTATCGGACACGTGTCTGACACGTGTCATGACTTACCTGGGTATATAAGTGGTCATTTGTCCGACGTGTATACTTTTCATTTCTCGAGCTCTTCCCGCCTTGCTTGCCGATACGGTGCGATACAAGTCCTTTTTTCGCTAGCAAAAAGAGGTGTGCTAATAAGGAGCGAGGGCGTCCAAACGGTGTGGTCGTTTTCTCCTAATCGCGCCGTATCGGCTTCTCATCTCCAATACGGAGCGAGGGCGTCCAAACGGTGTGGTTGTTTTCTCCTAATCGCGCCGTATCGGCTTCTCATCTCCAATACGGAGCGAGGGCGTCCAAACGGTGTGGTCGTTTTCTCCTAATCGCGCCGTATCGGCTTCTCATCTCCAATACGGAGCGAGGGCGTCAAAACGGTGTGGTCGTTTTCTCCTTATCGCGTCGTATCGGCTTCTCATCTCCAATACGGAGCGAGGGCGTCCAAACCGTGTGCTCGTTTTCTCCTTATCGCGCCGTATCGGCTTCTCATCTCCAATACGGAGCGAGGGCGTCCAAATCGTGTGCTCGTTTTCTCCCTATCACGCCGTATCGGCTTCTGATCTCCAATACGGAGCGAGGGCGTTGTTCCATTCTGCTCGCTTTGTTCATATCGCGTCGTATCGGAATTGCTCATTTCGTCACTTTCCTCGCCAGTTTGTCTTTCAGTTATTGTCCTTCTGGTTGTTATTTTTCCTTTTCTGGATGGCAAGGACAAAGCAAACTGCAAGAAGAGTATATCTAGATGGGAAGGACAGTGGGGGTAGAAGAAAATTAAAATTTGATGAATCTAAGGGGGTAGAAGAAGCTGGTCCATCACAGGCTCCAGAGCATTTTACAACAGAAATCCCTCCTACACCAGGTGTTGTCCTTCATCTTCCATAAATGTTTCTTCACCTGAAGTTGAGGAAGCAAAGGATGAGGCTAACCCTGTGAAAGATTCATTCCCTACAATGGTACCTGAGCCCACATCTGCTGAAGCCACTGAACACCCCAAGCCACAAAAGAGAAAGAGGAAGTCCAGGTTCTTCTATATGCAAAGATGTTTCAGTGAGATCAGGAAAGCCCAGAGAGCTACACAGCATGTCATTCCAAAAGCTGCTTTTATAAGGGTGGTTAAAGAGATCTCTGATAGATTGTCTCAAGTGGCAACTGTCTCTGGTCTAAATAAGAAGTGGCAACTCTCAGCCATTCTTGCCCTGCAAGAGGCCGCAGAAGATTTTGTTATTGATTTCATGAACGACGCTTACATTGCTGCCGCCCATACTCATAGGATCACCCTTATGAATAAAGATTTCAGCATCATTAGCAGAGTGAGGTATAGGTTTGACAAAGTCCTGAGGCCCTTGCCTTCCAATGATCAAAAAGCCTTTGAAATCCTTAACGTTCCCCCAAAATTGTCCAGGAAAGAGAAAAAGCTAAATGTTGAAGATGTTAGTGACCTTTACCCTACAAGGGGTGCCACCCAGCAGGAGGCTTTCTTGAGTGAAGAAAATCAGGAGGTGTTTGAAACTGAAGACGATGTTTACAAGAGGAAAGCCGCATCACTTGCTCCCGTCAACAGCGAGAGGATGGGCAAAGTGTATGGGCAGATTCTTGTGAATGTTGTTGGGGAATCTGAGGAGGAATATCTTAGTATATCTCCCGAGGACAAGCCCATGTTGGAAAAAAGGGATGTCCAACTATCTGACTCCGTGGTATTTTGTTGCATAAGGTAAGGTTTTTTGTTGCATAAGTTAAGTCTTTTCAATTATATTTTGGATGAAATTGGTATTGAATAGCTTTTGCTATTATCTGCAGGGCATTGGTGTCCTCTCTCACTCTCGATATCCGAAGAACCATATACATTGTTGATCCACTTCTCTCTGTGGGACTTTTTGCAAAATCTGGTTCTAATATTTCACCATTTTTTCGTAGCTTCGATAGTGTGAGAAATTACCACATCTTTTTCCCTTATGTAGAAAGGTATTTTTCTTTTTCTGTAGAGGAGAATTTATGTTCATTTGCTTTCACCCTTCTACTCACCTCTTTTATGAATTTGTAGAGGGCATTGGAGTCTCATCTACATTAATTGTCTTTCAAGGGAAATTATCTTTATGAATTCTCTCAGCGGTGTTCACGGTTAAGCACGAATGTATGTTGGAAGAAAATTACTTACTTTGATTTCTTTTATAAATAATATTTTGAACTTACAAAGCTTCCTTTTGCAGTGCTGGTAGACTCGTTTCTACATTTTTGGATACAACATACAAGGATCTTGCTGATCCTCAAAGGCCGTATACTTTTCTTCTACAAGAAGTTCCATTGCAAAGCGATGCGCATTCTTGTGGATGGAGAGTTATCTCAAACATTTGCAGAACAGTGGATTCAAAGCTGTTACAAATAGAAGGAGTGAATGTAAGTTTATTTCATTTGATGTTTGTGTAACCCTTATCATGATGTCTTTTCACTAACTTATAACATTTATTCTTACAGTGTAGAGACTATCCTGAATCATATGTTTGGTGGATAAGGGAGAGATGCATCGAGCTGATTCTAGACAAAGCAATCACACCGTATGATCCTGACTCCCCTCTTCCTCCCAAAACTTCAATGGCCAAGGGCACAAGCAAGGGAAAGGTCAAGGGAAAGGGTAAGGACAATGGCAATGGTAAAGACAAGGGCAAGGGAAAAGGCAATGGGACCACTGCTGCAGAGTCTAAGAAAAAAGGAATGCCAGTGCTCTCTCCTCTTAAATTTGATCCATCCCCTCTTAAGCCCCAAGAAAGGAGACTACCTGTAAAGGTCAAATTTTTTCAACAATCAAAGAAAGGCCCTGTGAGAAAAAATATCTTTGAAGAAATCGATAAAGAATGAAAATAGCAAACATAAGCATACACAAGCCATTTTATTTTGGCTTTGTACATTTTTATGCAATTTTTGTACCTCATTGTGTAATGAAAATTTTCACTTGTAAATCGAATGTAATGTACATTTTATACACGAGCCTTATTATTTTGGCCTTGTACATTTTTATGCAATTTTTGTACCTCATTGTGTAATGAAAATTTTCACTTGTAAATCGGATGCAATGTACATTTTATTTATACACATTCGAAAGGCGACTTGCTTCACGATAGCTTATGAAGTTCCCATTAAAAAATATCTTAAGGACAGTCTATTAAGATAAATTCCTGCCAAGTTTTCATTCTTAAGGCCCCAAACTCACAATTGTGGGAGACAAACAACTCGTACAAAAGAAAGAGCGCTCGGCTCTTTTACCAATTGTTACACCATTCACTTTGAACTTATATCTAGGGGATGTATTGTCTAGCAATTCCAAGGTATCCCTCACATCTTTCAGACTCCAATTGGAAGTAACACTCACCTTCTTTACTTCTTCATGCGGAAAAACGTGCACCACAAGTTTATATGGTGTGTTCTCTGTATCAGAATCCAAGGGAACCCAAATACCCAATCTTAGTTTGTATCGCCTGTACTCAAAGGCCAAAGCAAGATTTTGGCGAGGAATACTGTAAGCCAAAGCCAAGGATTGAGGGCATGCACTGCACCTCAAGATATCACCTTTATGATCGCACTCTCTAGATTTCCAATGCGTCCCTATAGTGTTGTCCAAATCCTCTTCCGAAAAGTTTCTACTTTACCAGGATACCTTCGTTCTTTGTAAATTTGCTGTTTTGAAGCAAGCCACGAAGATATGGAGGGGTACAAACCATGATAAACGTATTCTTCTTGAGATCCTTCCAGCTGTCATGGACTTTTTAATATCCTGAGATATTTTGAATTTGAAACTCTGCACTGTTACCTTGTCAGGAATCTCCCAATTTAGAGATGAAAGACTTGGCAATGGCAAATCTTCGATATTCCCATACCTATCCGCTTTAGAGGGAACCACATACTGTGCATAATATATAAAAACCTTGCATTCACTATAAAAAGACACAGTTTGATCGGCATAAATAATGTCTGCCAATACCTTATGAATGGCATGGAAAGTCCCACTTAGGCTTTCCACAGGTTGCCATTCAATACTTGTTGACGGAAAGATATCTACAATGACGAACCGTTTGTTAGAACTTGCATAAATGGAAAAGAATTATATACGTTATTCAACTTATAACTTACAATGTGTTTGTTGGGGAACACGTTCGTTTGGAGGCAAGTGCATATCCTTGGCCATGTAAACATGTTGCACCTTGACAAACCAGCCTTCGGGCATAATTTTGAAGGCAATGATACGCCCCTTCCAGTGATGTTTTATATCTTCTCGTTTTCTTCTTTTCACCTTATGGGAGCCCTTGCAAGATGGCAGCATGGTAACCCAATCATTTACAGCAAAGGTTTTGGGCTCAAAATTTCCATCTACTCCCTGGCTATAGACTGTGCAAGAGTGTATTAAACGAGAAGGGCGCCTGGAGGAAGCCATGAAAAGAATGAAAGCGCAGAGAAAGAAGCTCAAAGAGGGGTGAATGAACTAAAAAGTAGCGCCAAGAACCCAAATGAGTATGTATTGGGCGCCAAAAACAATATTGAAAGATCTCCCGACTTTCAAAAAACTCATTATTAATTTCATCACATCTCTGTCATGTATTTTGTCAGATTTGTAAGTAAATAACGTCTTTGGGACTCCAAAACATGTCAGACTTTAGGGGTTTTGGCTAAAAAAGAAGAGAGAATCACGAAATGGACTCCACTATCTCTAAAAAAGAGGAGACAAGAATACCATATTCTTGTACACGTGGCGAACTCTCTTTGGCCCTTTCCTTAATCCCGTGATTAACAAAAGTGCATTTTTTGAAGCGTTTTTGGCCCTAATGTCTCTCACTTTCTCTCTCTCATGCATGGGATCAGTCCACATTGTATAATAATGCCTCACATCAGATTATGGCATGTGTTGTAACAAACACTTCTTTCTCTATCTCTCTCTCTCTCTCTCTCTCTCTCTCTCTCTCTCTCTCTCTCTCTCTCTCTCTCTCTCTCTCTCTCTCTCTCTCTCTCTCTCTCTCTCTCTCTCTCTCTCTCTCTCTCTCTCTCTCTCTCTCTCTCTCTCTCTCTCTCTCTCTCTCATAATGTGAACACTTGGGTGGCCACTCTGTGTTTTTAGAACTTTAATTGAAAGGGATTGATAGCTCCCTCCCCTCCCCCCTCTCTCCCTTCCCCCCTCCCGCCAACAAATTCGATACAAGACAATTCACGCAAGCAATCTAAATGTACATTCATATTGTGTTAACTATGGAAAAAGTGATTTTGCTTGATAAATTAAGAGAGACAAGGTCACCAAAGACTTGTCAAATTTTTGACACAAGCCATCCAACTGGATTGTATGATAGTACTTTGTTGGAAAAATAAAATGTGGTTGTGCTAAGAGGTAGCATTGGCATTGCAGTGCAACAAATCATAGTATAGGTGGTGTTGGAAAAGTTCTCGTGCTTCCAAATACAATGTGCAAGTTTTATTCAATGAGTGTGGGTTGGTGTATAAACATGTTGGCATTTGCATCCATTCCAAACACTGGGAGATGAAAGGGAGTGACGGATCGAAGGTTGGACTCGAGAGCTATGGCGGGAGAGCAAGAGCAAGAAAGGGAGAGACTAGAATGGGAACTTCAATGGTCACAATGTGTGACCGGGCCTTCCTTTATTCAAACTGTCACTAAAATAATAAAGAATAAAGTGACGGTGACGAGTGCCCGCCACCTGCAATGTGCAATGGCAGTGACTGTCAGTGTACTAATACATGGGCGACTAGGCAGAGGCGCCTTTACCCCCAACAACCTCCCACTTAAAGGAAAATCTGCCCCAGTGAGGAGTGAAAAGAAAAAGAAAAAAGACAGTACAACATGTACACATGTACAACAGGATGAGGAAAGACGTCATCTCATCCCACGCCCATCAACCTCCTGAGGAAGGCAAAGCGCTCTGTAGAGAGGCTTTTTGTGAGCAAATCTACAGGATTCTGGTCAGTCGAGATCTTGACAAGATCAACAGGCTTGTCCTCAACGACCCCACATATGAAGTGATACCTCACCTCAATGTGTTTCTTCTTCGCATGGAAGACCGGATTCTTGGCTAACTGAATAGCACTCATAGAATCCGAATGCAGTGTAGGGATAGCATCAATACCAAGGTTAGCAACTAAATGACCCAACCAAATGGCCTCCTTGCAAGCCTCAGTGGGGCTGCAACATACTCGGCCTCTATAGTAGAAAGGGCCATGCATTTCTACACCCTGGACATCCAAGAAACAGCGCCTCCGGCATAGGTGAATACATAGCCGAAAGTGGACTTCCTACTATCTGCATGTCCTGCATAATCAGAGTCAGTGTACCCCATGACTCCTGTATCCTGGCTGCCATAGCATATGCGCATATCTGCAGTGCCCTTCAGGTACCTCATGATACCCTTCACGGCATCCCAATGCTTCTTGCCAGGTGTAGCCATATAGCGTGCCACAACACCAACTGCAAAGGCAATATCTGGATGAGTGGCTATCATGACATACATAAGACTTCCCACTGCGGATGCATAGGGAATCTTGGCCATCTCAGCCCTCTACTCATCTGTCTGTGGACAATCAGCCTGTGATACCTTCACATAAGAAGGCAATGGACAGCCAATAGGCTTTACGTCCTGCATATGCGGAAGCGCTCAAGGACTTTATGAATGTACTCCCTCTGTGATAAGTAGAGGAGTCCCTGATGCCTGTCGCATCTAATGCGCATACCAAGTATGTGAGCGGCTTGTCCCTGATCTTTCATCTCAAAGCTCTTCTTGAGCTGAGCCTTAAGAGCATCTAGCTCATCATGAGCTTTCCCTACTATCAGCATATCATCCACATAGAGTACCAAAATCAATAAAGAACCATCACGGGCTTTCTTCGTGTAAAGACATGGATCCATAGCACTCCGGCTGTAGCCATGTGACTGCATAAAGGCATCAAACTTATGATACCACTCCCTAGGTGCATGTTTCAAGTCATAAAGACTTTTCTTCAATTTTCTCACTAGGTGCTGCCTGCCAGGTTCTGCAAAGCCCTTAGGCTGCTCCATATAGATCTCATCATGTAATTCCCCATGTAAGAAAGCTGTCTTGATATCCATTTGGTATAAATCCAAGTCAAGTTGAGCAACCAAAGCCAAGACTAAGCACAGGGTGGTTATCTTAACCAAGGAGAAAAGACATCGTCAAAGTCCACACCATGCTCCTGCTTAAAACCCTTTGCTACCAATCTAGTCTTGTATGCCGGCTTGGGGTGTCCAAGGGTACTTTTTAGCTTGTACACCCACTTGCATGGCAAAGCCTTCTTGCCCGTAGGCAGGGAAACCAAATCCCAAGTGTCATTCTTATGCAAGGAGTCTATCTCAGGCTACATAGCCCTCTCCCAGGAGTGACTGTCACCCCTGCGCATAGCCTCATCATAGGTGAAAGGATCTCCTACATCTGTAACCAAGACATAATGCATCGAGGACTGAAATCTATCAGGTGGACGTCTATCTCTAGTAGACCGTCTCATGGAAGGCTCTGCTGCCTGCCCAGCTGCCTGTCCAACACCCTGACCATGAGCATCTGCTGTAGCTGTAGCCTGTCCAACTGGCTGTGTGGGAGCTCTCGGCTCCTCCTGAAATATGACCCTATGGATCTCAACAACTCTCTCAGGCTACCGATGCATCTTGTCTTCATGAAAGATTACATCATGACTGCAGATGACTTTCCGTGCCTACGGATCCCAGAGATGGTAACCCATCTCGCATGCATCCCCATAACCAAGGAAAATGCATTTGACACTCTTAGGATCCAGCTTACTTCTCTTGTCCCTGGGCACATGGCAAAATACCTCACATCCAAAGACACGAAGATGCGCATAAGAGGGAGGTTTTCCAATCCATACCTCCTCTGCAACCTGGAAATCCAAACCACTAGAAGGTGATCTGTTTATGACATGCGCAGCTGTACTAACTGCCTCAATCCAAAAGCTCTGTGGTAGGCCTACATGGCTAAGCATACTACGTACAGGCTCCTGGATAGTTCTATTCATCCGCTCAGCCAAACCATTTTGGGGGGGTGTAGGGGGCGGTCAACTGATGCTTAATACCCCTCTCATCACATAACTACTCAAAAGCACGTGAGACTACTCGCCCCCATTATCTGTCCTTAGGCATTTTAGCCTATACCGAGACTGGTTCTCAACCAATGCAAGCCATCTCTGAAACATAGCCAAGACATTGGATTTCAGCTTAATGGGACAAGCCTAAACTTTTCGTGAAAAATCATCTATGAACATAACAAAATACTTTGCACCACCCATAGACTGACAAGGCATGGGCCCACAGACATCCGAATGTACCAATGCCAAGCGCTCACTCATGCACGGCCTACTAGACTTCTTATGCATAGACCTAGTCTGCATGCCATAAAGCCAATGCTCACATGAATCAAAACATGCATAATCAAGGGGCGGTAAGTACTGCAAACCAGAAAGCATTTTCATTCCCTTCAAAGACATATGGCCCAAACAGGCATGCCAAAGAGATACATGTGGGATAGAATCCACAGACAAAACATGATCAAGGGAAGAAGCTGATACAATGAAGGGGTAGAGATTGCCAGCCTTGGCACCTCTCACAATCACAAGTCTGCCACAAGTGATCTTCCATGCAGAGTCTCCAAAACATACATGATATCCTGCATCATCAAGCTGGCCAGCTAACATGAGACTGCGTGTTAAAGTAGGTACATGGCGTATATCCTGCATAACAAAACTGCTGCCAGAAGGAAACTGCAGCCTAACATCACTAATGCCCACAATATCAAGAGAGCTGTCATCACCCAAGCGCACAGAACCCGAAACAGTACGATATGAATGAAACCACTCTCGGCAAGGTGTCACATGAAAGGACGCACCTGAGTCCAACAGCCAACACTGTGCATACATAGCGTGTATCTCTGTCATCTACGAAGCACTAGAAGAAGCTGCTAGGATATAATCATCATCATCAACATCCTCAGGCTACATAACATTGATCTCTTCAATTTTAACACTGGTTGTAGGTACTATGTTGCGATCAGAAGACTTATCTTGCACTTTGTCTTTCCCCTTTATCTTTGCGCCATTCATTGCGCAATTCATGGCATTGTGGCCTAATATGGCTCTTTTTCCCACAATGGTGACAAGTAACATCTAATTCCTGCCATGGGATTTGCTTCATGACTTCCCACGAGATTTGGACCAAGATTTCTGAGAATCCCATCCACGGCCACTACCACAGTTATACTTTCCATATCCATCATTCTTGCCTCTAACTGTCATAGCATGCAACACAGAGAGGCATCCAAATTCTTACGGTTAACCTCTTCCTGCAGAAGAGCACTCTCAACATCAGATAATTTCAAGGTAGCAGTAGAGGCACATAATGCAGTGCAGAATACATCACATGACTCATTAAGAGTACCAAGCAAGAAAAGAGGAGTGACATCCTCTGCAAAAGTGATGTGCTGCGAAGTCAAGTTCTTGAGTATAGCATGGAACTGACTCAAGTGAGTAGACATAGTCACATTCTCCTTCATGCGTAGATCCATAAGCTGCTTCAGCCAATACATCTGACTCGCTGGACTTTTCTTGTCATAGAGATTTTTTATCTTTTCCCACAACTGCCATGCACTTTGTTCTTCCTCAAAGACATTATAGTGAACCTATTTTGTGAGAGACAATACAATAGTGGACTTGCATAACTCATCAAGCTCAAGCCATTCCTCATCTGGCATAGTTACAGCCGGATGCCCGCTTAACCTCAAAGGTTTGATCGGCGATTTCTGCACCAACACCTACCAAATCTGGCTCTTCCAATAAGAGTAATTAATACCATCAAGCTTAGTGATGTTGAAAATAGCATGATCAGTGGACGAACTCGCCATAGTGCAGGCTGGAAGACTGTAGATAGTTCAAAACTGCTTGTTGCTTGCTGTTTGCTGCAGAAAATGACCAAAAAATCACCAAAATCGAGGAAAAAATGGCAAAGAAAGTGGAACCAAAGCTGCTGCCCACCAAGTACTAGTGAAAGTACATCATTTCAGAGTGTTTCAACATGAAAAATCCATGTCAGTCCATACATATATGCTTGCTCTAATAAATTTCAGATTTCAGTAAAAGAGACCTAACAGTGCCAAAATCAAATCCCAAGGCAATCAGATGCTGCCAAGACCAAAGCCAGCATCATGAGGGAATAGCATAAGCATATGACAATCGATAAGCATGAATCCAACACCCAATTATATCATACAAACATCTGCCAGTGAGTAGGCACACCCCCCAGGCAACGGGGCAAAGTGGTCCTGCCACTACCAAAACTTGACACAAGTAGGTGTCAGTTCACAAAGATACGGATCCAAAACTGAGACTTAGCTCATAAGCATACAGTGAACCAAGACATATGATGTATCATCCCAAAAGGTAAGAAGTCCCAAAGTCTCAAGTGTCTGTAACTACTCAATAGCATGTAACGGCTCAATGCATAAAAGTACCACCTGCTCAATGTTTAATAAGCGTTCAAGAATGCTCCCACTGGCACAAAAGCCATATGTACGAGCTCAAGAGCTCAAGCCAAGGCAAGACACAGTGCCAATGACATAAGTCCAAGACAATACATCAACAGTACATCCCGAACATGTAGGTGGTAGAGCATCTGTATGTAGCATCCATAGGCATGTAAGACATCAAGTACATCCCAAGATACAAATCTGGCAAGCCAATAAATAGCTCAAGTAAGCTCTGAGAATCCAAGGTCAACCCAATACCGAGCTCCAATAGCAATAGGCTCCAAACAATGTAACTAGCATGTAGTAATGGCATTGGCTAAGCATGTCAAGACCGGTCAGACATAAGCAACATACATGCCATAAGTACATCCAAGACGGAGCATCCAAATTCTTTGCAAAGTGAGCTCAAGCTCAACCAATGATCTCGAATCAAAACCAAGCTCTATGTCGAGCCCCAAGTGTCAATACATCACCATATATGCCCAAAACATAGCCTGAAAAGCATAGGCATAAGTATACATGAGTAAAATGACTTCAGCCCAATTGTGTACATTTACTATTCAAAACTGAGAATTTCAGCACCAAAATCAGCTCCAAATATTTGCCAAACAATAGGCATACATTCCCCTAACATCCGGGCATCAAACGGGACCAACCGGGCATCAAATGACAATGCCAAACAGGCTGTAGCATCAAATGTCAGTGTAACACTATCATAAACTACATGTAGACTGTTATGATAGTCCCAAAACAGTGTTAAATCAGTCCAAATGCTATGGCAACACATCAACCATCAAAACCAAGCATCAAAGCATGTTCATATGCCCGAAATGGAGCCTTTCCAAGTGCCAATGGAGGGGGAGAGCTGTTGTTGTGACTGTCAATGCTGAAGACTCATATGGGAGGGCTGTGTGATTCCACCAACTATAAATGCTGGCCCTGGGGCTGCAAAAAATGATGGCCAATCTTTGGAGGGGTCTAGTTAAAGCCAAGGAAGGCCTCAAACAAGCTCGAGCAAGTCTTGTTCAAAGGCAAGTGAGATATGAAGCAAGGGAGCTTCAATGGTGGCTGCCCCAATCTTGTTTACAGCCTATGAGACCTAAGAAATAAAGTAAACCCTGACTTATTGTGGAGTGGGTCAGTGAATCCCCAATGAATCATCCTATGGCAAGGTGGTCTCTACTAGTTAAGAGGCTTCTCCAAAAGAACATTAGTTCAGGTATCTAGGAAGGGCCATCCTAGAGCGTCATCATAGAATCCCTATTCAATGTTGTTTTAGGGGGCCTGAGTGAGACTTTACCTTAGAGGGGTTCACACATCTAGCTCTCCCTCATTTTTAACTTTCAATGAACCAAGTGTGGCTCTAGACTACTTCTCTTAGATATTGCATAAGCAATTGCCATTATCTGACACTAGAATTATTGATAGGAGACTTAGAAGTTGGTAGGACCCTCAAGTTGATCCTTGTGGAAATGAGGCAAAGCTTCCCCTATGGAGTAGACTCAAGTAACACTAGGTGATAAAGTCTAATTATTCCATATGGGAGTTCTAGATAGTGCTACCTAGACATGTCTCGTGATGCCCTACTAAAACATACCATTAGGTTGTGTTAGGTAGGCATGTTACAAAGTATTGCTTGGATTGGATTCTAAGTTTGTTTATTCTACTCTCTATATCTCCTTATGATATTCTTCATAGAACGCTTTCCTTTAGCAATGTAAAATTTTCATGTCCCTCATTAGTGAAACCTAGACAAGAGGAACCCCAATGAAGTTGTCTTCACATGCACTCACATAATATTTTCATGACAAGACGAATCCCAATGTAAAATTTTAATGACAAGAGGAACCCCAATGAAGTTGTCTTCACATGCACTCACATAATATTTGCACTATAACACCTAGACACAAATTGGAACCTAAAGTGTGGGATAATACTCTCTTGTACTTTAACCTATCTCCCAATTTAATAATATATGTCCTATGAATAAGAGCAAAAGACTAGCAACTCCCCTAGGAAGTGAAAGCAAATATATTTTTTAATTGCATGTACAAAAGTTCATGGAGAAACCTGAGCAATCACCCCTACTTCTACAATAAGCCTCCACCTTCAATATATCATAATCAATCATCTCTAACCATTCAAGTTCCACCCAATAAGGAGGACCACCAATCAAGTATACCAACAACTACTATAGGGTGTAAGTAGGTTAACCTTTACCAAATAATGTATCCTTGGACATTTTTAAGTAGCAAATGCTAATAGAATTTTATTCATTTGGCGAAAAGTTCCTTTTGAAAATATATTTATAGACATGGGTCTTGCTATCATTTCCTCTATCCCTCTCTCTTGTGCATTCTAGGAGAAAACTGTGTCTATTAGTAATGGAAATAGAAACTTGCAACACTTTCTTCTATTTTTGTTCTCAATCACATCTCTTAGTAGTAGTTTCTCTCTCTCTCTCTCTCTCTCTCTCTCTCTCTCTCTCTCTCTCTCTCTCTCTATGTCTAGGATCAAACTGCATCTATTTGTACTTGACATAAAAACTTCACACCCTCTTCCATTCTTGCTTCAATCACATCTCTTAGAAGCATGCGTATGCGTATGCGCACACACACATGCACACGCACAAGCCTAAGCACACGCACGTACATGCACACGTGTGCACCCGCATGCACTCACGCATGCGCACACACACATGCATGCATGCACGCACTCATGCACGCATGCAAGTGCACACACACACACACACGCGTGCGCGCGCGCACACCCGTGAGCACCCGCACGTGCGCGCACCTGCACGTGCGCGCACGCGCACACGCACACGCACACACACAAACTCCTTCTCTTGGGCACTTTTAAGGATAGAGGTGCATTACAATATTGAAGGAAGAGGTAATGATATTTTTATCTAAACTACAATGCTATCTCACAAGCCAACATATGCCAAATTAATGTAATGTTTTCACTTGTGTTGTGTAAATTGTAAGATTTCGAAGGCAAGTTATGTCTTCAAATCATGTTATGTTTCCACTTATGTTGTGTACATTGTATGATTTCAAAGGCACGATATATGTTCAGATCATGACATTTCACTTAAAGTACATGCTATCCATGGATTTGAAGGATAGGAAAATCCAATTGATCGTGCATTTCATCTTCTATCACCTACCATCAATGGTTTCCCGAAATAGGAAATTCCATCATTTCAAGCACTTTACCTTCAATCACCTCAGGTTAATGGATTCCAAAGGTAGGGAACTCCATTGGATCACACTCATTGGGAGAGAGAACCCCAATTATGTGTCGCCATGAGGAAATACGAGGCTAAATAAAAGAGATGGTATCATGAAAAACATAATTGATGAATGCAAAAAGCAATGAATTGTTCTCAAAATAGTAAAATTCTTCATTGATAAGACAGAATGCATGGAGAGGGAAATAAGGTGTGAAATATTTGACTGACCTCTACAACATAAAAAAATGGTAGGGTTACAAAATCATTCATCTTGAGAGAAGCAAGAAATGTAAGCAATCCTAGTAGCTAATGTGTGTAATACATTGGCCCCATTGTGAAGCAGCCAACAAAATAAGGAAGATTTGTTCCTAAAGAATGATGCATTGACCATATTGGTGAGCTCAACTAAAGGAATGTCCATTCATAGGGTGGCAAGTGTTCTACAAGTTTCCAAGTAGTCTTTATATCAAGCAAGGTCTTGTGTCTGAGCTAGTAAATGTGATATAAATGGCTTATTCTCATTGGTGGGATGTTGGAATTGACCATTGAGCAATAAAATAACTGAAGAGGTATAACAAAATCCCCTAAATCTTTGAGTGAAGTATTTAGATAAGTTAAGTTTTGATGAATTCCTATTTAAAAAAATAGTTTACATGTTCTAGGAGACAAAGTCGCGTGTTTCTCCTAAGAAGAAAGACATATGCATAAAAAGATTAGGAAATAAAACTTACCTTAGACATCCAGTCCATTTGCTTGATGAACCTTAGGTGTATTAATTACACTCAGTTCTCTTGGTTTCAAGCTATATTTCAGTATCTGTAGCATTATTTACATGTTGCTCTGATACCTTCTATGCTACTTGCTCAACATCTATATGTATTCCTAGTGACAATTCATAGTAGAGTTGACTAGCATGGACAAGTGCTAACTAGGTAGCCTATAAGTTAATGTTGATTAGCATAAAAGTTTGAACTAAAAAGCATATAGCTGATTCTTTACTAGCATACAAATATTATCTAGCTAGCATATATAAGTTAGAGCATTCATATTAGTGTTGACTAGCATATATATGAATTTGGTAGCATATAATGACTACTAAGTAGGATGCATTTTCATGCTAGGTAGCATATGGATTTCTATCATTAAGCGGCACGTATGCATAGGTGAGATTGTTAACTAGCATTTAGGTTAGTGTTGACTAGCATACAAGTGTGAACTCCTAGCATATATGTTACTATTAACTAGCATATATGTTAGTATTAAGAAGTATATAGGTGTTAACTACCATACAAATGATTGTGGTGACTAATAACATGTATAAAATTGATTATGGTGATTCCTAATTAGCATACAAATGATTGTTATCATTGCTAACTAGCATATATAACTATTAATAGTAGACTACTAATTAGCTATAGGATTGAACTAGTATGCTAGTTAATTGTCTTGTATGCTAGTTTAGTATACATGTGTTTCCTAGCACATTGTCTGCTAGTTAAGAATCCTCCATGCAAGTTAGTAGTCACCACAATATCTTGTATTCTATAGTAGTCACCACAAACATGTGTATGCTACTTAACATGCATTCATAGAAGTGTTCACACTAGTGTATACATGTTTGCTAGTTAATAGACCTATGCAAGCTAGTACTCACCAAAGTCCCCTATATGCTATTTAGCTATGACCAAAGTCTATTGTATGCTAGTTAGCAGTAACTACAATCATATGATTGCTAGTTAACATGAATCTATATAAGTGTTGACTAGCATACATGTGTTTGCTAGCACACTATATGCTAGGTAATAGTCGTGTGCTAGTTAGCAATTACCACAGTCTCATGTATGCTAGCATTGTCATTAATTGGCTAGCATTGATATGGTTGTAAGCTAGCATATGTGAGTGGGTAGTAGGTTTCATGTAAAAGGGGATGTTACTGTCAAGATTGTGGGAGAGAAGGAAGAAATCTCACTTGTAGCTTTCTTGCTTGCACAATGGGGGAATACACACACTGGTGGAGGCTGAAAACAGTTTTCCTCTTCTTAGTTGTGTAAGCCAAAAAGAACTCTTGTACAAAGAAATAGAAGAACCCTATATATGGGTCTCAAACCAAACTCAACTAACTAAGGTGGCATACTAACCGAGCCACGAACTAGAGTAGATAAGGATAGCTGTCATCTAGCTATTATTCATGGGTGGTGTACCAGCCGCATCTACAGCTAACAAGTCGGTGACATAAATGCACAACGGTCACCCTGGCATATCACGAGTGGAGCTCGATATCTCAATACTCCCCCTCGAGCTCAATCCCAATTCCTGCACACCAAGCAGGTCTCTGAACTTGCGCAGCTTCTCTGCACCCAATGCCTTCGTAAATATGTCAGCTACTTGATCCTCTGTGCTGACATAAACTAGATCAATAAGACCTAGTAAAACCCTCTCCCGCACATAGTGATAATGCACCTCAATGTGCTTTGTTCTAGCATGATAGACTAGGTTATTTTCCAAGTGTATACTACTCATGTTGTCACAATAAATGACAATTGGCCCATCTGTAGGCTGATGCATATCATAAAGTAGCTTATGCAACCAAGCTACCTCACATGCAACCATTGCTGCACCCTTGTACTCAGCCTCTGTGCTCGACAAGGCAACTGTAGGCTGTTTCTTGCTGCTCCAAGTGACTGCAGCACTCCCAAAAGAGAACACATATCCAATGGTAGATCGTCTATCAGAAATACTACCAGCCCAATTAGCATTAGTGTATCCATGCAACTGTATCTGAACCCCAGTCTCATAAAATAGTCCATACTGCAATGTGGACTTCACATACCTGAGTATGCGTCTAGCTGCATCCGAATGCAGTTTCCTTGGAGCTTGCATAAACTGACTTACCAATCCAACAACATAGCTCAAATCTGGCCTGGTAATAGTCATATAAATCAAACTTCCTACTATGCATCTGTACATAGTAGGGTCTTCCAGAAGCTCACCTGCATCTGCGCGCTCAGCTTCACATTCTGCTCCAAAGGAACTGAAATAGCCTTACAGCCTGTCATCCCATATTTGGACAGCATGTCCAATCCATACTGCATCTGCAAGAGCCGTATCCCACTTGGTGATCTAATCACCTCAATGCCCAAGAAATAACGTAGCTCTCCCAAATCCTTCATCTCAAACTTCTGCTTCAATAGCATTTTCACATGAAGGATATCTTCATCACTGTCACCTGTGATAATCAAATCATCAACATAAATGACAAGCAGCATAATACCTTTCTTTGTTTTTCTCACATAAAGTGAGAAATCTGCCTTGGAAATCTGAAAGCCAATAGTGACAAGATACTGTCCTCTCTTGTCAGACCATGCTCTAGGTGCTTGCTTCAAGCCATACAAGGCTTTCTTCAACCTGCAAACAAACTCAGGATGAATAGCATGCACATAACCTGGTGGCTGCTCCATATAGACCTCTTCTTGCAAATCACCATGCAAGAAGGCGTTCTTTACATCCATCTGATGTAAAGACCATCCCTTTGATGCAGCCATAGCAATGACTGCTCTTATAGTTGCCATCCTTGCAACCGGACTGAATGTTTCTTCATAATCAATGCCATATGTTTGTGCATACCCCTTGACTACTAATCTTGCCTTGTATCTATTCACAGAACCATCTGCATTGTGTTTCACCTTATAAACCCACTTACAACCAATTGCATTCTTATCTTTAGGCAAAGGTACCAATTCCCATGTAGCATTTGCTTCCAAGGCATCCATTTCTTCATCCATGGCTTTCTCCCATTTTTCTTTTCCCATGCCTTGCTCAAAAGAAGTGGGTTCTGGTTCCTATATCACTTTGACAATATAGGTATAGTGAATGGCTGTAAATCCATCATATTTCAGCCTATCCACAAGATACCTAGCTCTGGTAGACCTGCGCACAGTAGGTTGACTCCCAGGTGCTCTCAAAACATCCCTGGTCTTCCTTACTCCAGGTGTAACAATAGAAGGAATGCCCAACTCATCATCAATGCTCTGTTCTGAGCCACTGGATTCACCATCCACATAAGAGTGACCTGCATTCACATCAAACATGGGCTGATCTACCTTCTCTTTTTCTTTTCGTGATACCTGCATACCACTATCTGCATTACTTTGAGAAGATTCTCCTAATCTCAATCTGCCTGTCCATGGCAAAGAATGTCAACCACTGCTAGAGGACGCTCCAGGTCCACTAATATCTTGTGACTGCTGCTGTGAATTCTGTGCAGCATTACCATTTTGTGCATCTACATTATCAATCACATTTACTGGTTTATACCAGCTACTCATCTCATCAATAACAACATCTCTTCTCACTGTAAACTTACAAGTAGAAGGGTTATAGCATGTATACCCTTTTTGCTGCAGAGAGTAACCAATAAAGATGCACTTCTCAGCTTTTGGATCCAACTTGGATCTCAACTCATCTGGCACATAAACATAGGCAATGCAACAAAAAATTTTCAAATGAGAAATATCTGGTTTCCTACCAGTATACCTCTCCTCTGGAGTCATCCCATGTATTGCTGCAGTGCGAGTCCTATTGATTATGTAGACTGCTGTAGCAACTGCTTCAGCCCAGTAAAAATCTGGCAAGTCTTTTTCATTGAGCATGGCACGAGATACCTCTCCAATATGCCTATTTTTCCTTTCTACAATTCCATTTTGTTGTGGGGTATGACTGCATGAATATTGCTGCTTTATGCCATGCTCCTGCAGGAACCTTGCAAACTCATTTGAGAGGTACTCTCCCCCTCCATCTGACCTTAGGCATTTTATTTGCATGCCTATTTCATTTTCAACCATAGCTTTAAGAGTTTTGAAATGCCCAAAAACTTCACTTTTCTTTTTCATAAAATACACCCAAACTTTTCTGCTATAGTCATCAATAAAAGTGACAAAATAATGACAGCCTCCAATAGATGCAGCTTTAGTAGTCCACACATCAGAGTGGATTAATTCCAATGGCTTCTTACTCTCTTGAACATGTCTAGGAAATGGTTTCCTTGCCTGTTTTCCAAACTGACAGGCTTCACATACCTTATGCATTTCTGCAACCTTGAATTTAGGCAATCCTGCAACAATATTTTGGGCTTGCATTGATTTAAGTCACTGTACATTAACATGACCAATGCGTTTATGCCAGATATCAATATCCGTAACTACACCGGTCCCATGTGCAAACATTGTTGCACTCAATTCAGGCATGTCTGCATCCAACGTTAAGGTTCTGCCCTTCTTCTTCCTTTTGCTATCAAGCGACCTTTATTTTTCATATCCTCAACAAAGCATCCCATGAGAATTAAATCTGACCTGCAAGCCCTACTCAACCATTTGACCAATAGAAACCAGGTTCTTGGTAATATTCGGGACATAAAATACATCCAACAGGTATTTATTTTTCCCATCCTGCATAGACAAAGGAATTTTTCCAATCTGCACAATAGGATGTGCAGTATCATCACCAGTCTGCACAAATCCTGGTTTTCCCATTTTCTTGTATCCTGCATCCATTCTGCATGACCTGTCATGTGCTTTGATGCACGTGAGTCAACATACCACACATCATTGCTTTCTTCTGCACTTGTCACAGAATTGGTCATGTGCTGCACCATAAACAAATGCTCATTTCTGTCATCACCCTGTCTACTAGAAGATGCATAATTCCCTTGTTGCAATTTTCCATTCATGATGTTATTCTGCTTTTTATAGTAGTCTTTAGCCATATGACCCATTTTATCACAGTAGTAGCATTCAATATTGCTGTTTGCATTTTGGCCTCTTTGCCATCCACCACAACCTCTTTGGCTCCCCCTGCCTCTAGAGTTACCACGTCCTCCTCCATAGGACCGATTTTCTTGAGTTTGCTGCATATTCTGATTTCTACCACGGCCTCCAGATCGGCCTCCTCTACCTCTGCCTCTACCTCTTCTAGCATTTGAGTAGAAGATAGCTTCTTTTGAAGTTCCTTCTGAAGAAGATGCACCACCATTTCTCTGCTCCTTAGAAATTAGAAGAGCAATCAACTCCTCAAAATCAGGAAATCTTTCAGGGACGGAAATCGATGTTCGGAACTGTGCATAATCCTTTCCTAGACCATTCAAGGTCACAGAAACTAAATCATCATCTTCCACTGGCGACCCAATGGAAGCAAGTGCATCTGCAATCTTCTTCACCTTCATGTGGTAGTCATTGATGCTCATACTTTCTCTTTGCACATTGTGCAACTCTTGCTTGAGTTGCATTTTCCTGGCTTGCATATTTGTACTATACATTTTTGAAAAAGTATCCCATGCCTCCTTTGGCATACTTGCATCCTGAATATGCACAATCATAGAGTCTGAAATGCTGATAGACAACCAATACATAACTTTGCTAGCTCTCTCATGCCATCCTTTAAATGCATGCATTTGCTGTTGATTGGGAACATCAGGAAGAACTGGTTCTTCTTCATTTCCTGCAACGAATTCCCAATATCCTTTTCCCATAAGGAAATTCGTCATTCTAAACTTCCATGCTTAGAAGTTGTTCTTGTTAAGCTTTTCAGTGACAATCTGTGAAAGAGAATCAGACGCCATTACAGAACAATGCAAAAAATTCCGTCACTGCAAAAGACACAGTTTCAGCTTCACAAGGGCAAATCTGCAAAACTGACGAAAGTGGTATTTGACCACACAGTCACTTCCTAGTGACGATTTTGCATCAACAGGCAACAAGGATGATTCTGTAACTCCCAATGTCTCTGCGCACAGACATACGATGCAATTTCTACAGTAACTTTTCATCGACCTGTAGAACAGTGGTCACATAGCAAAAAATAGGGCCTTTTCCTGAGTGCGTGCGGAAAACTTCCGCCTCCAAAACAGGCACCGAAATGGCCTCGGATAAAAAAAAGGGGCAACTGAGAGCTAAAGCCCTCACCCGCAACATATACTGCCCTGTTGCTACACCACAAAGGACGTCTCAATCTGAGACAATGCACTCTTGCACTTTCCGGCTGTGCTACCTGCAGAGACTTGCTCCCAAAACAGAAAAATGAAAGCAACACTAGTCCTCTTACCAGAACACCGTGAACTTGGTTTGCTTTCTTGAGCTCCTTACCACGAACAAGGCTCTGATACCATGTCAAGATTGTGGGAGAGAAGGAAGAAGTCTCACTTGTAGCTTTCTTGCTTACACAATGGGGGAATACACATACTGGTGGAGGCTGAAAACAGTTTTCCTCTTCTTAGTTGTGTAAGCCAAAAAGAACTCTAGTACAAAGAAATAGAAGAACCCTATATATGGGTCTCAAACCAAACTCAACTAACTAAGGTGGCATACTAATCGAGCCACGAACTAAAGTAGATAAGGATAGCTGTCATCTAGCTATTATTCATGGGCGGTGTACCAACCGCATCTACAGCTAACAAGTCGGTGACATAAATGCACAACGGTCACCCTGGCATATCATGAGTGGAGCTCGATATCTCAACAGTTACCTTACAATCACGATACTTATTTGGTGTTTCATTTGTAGATTGAATTGTTTTGTTGATTTAAAGCATTCCATGCAAAATGCAAATTCAATTTCATTCTTTTGTGTCACTGAAGCCTTTCTTTTTCATGACTGAAGGATGCTATAATGAATATCATGTTTCAATAGCTTTCTTGAAGGATGAACTCAATCACATGAACTCTCAAAGGTTTGATCTCCATGTATCTAGATGTCCATGAAATTGCAAGGTATTTGGGGAAGATGATACCCACAAAACATGATCATGATATAAAGTGCTTTATGGGAAAATCAGAAAATTGTGGTGTGAAGACATTGGCATACTATAATTTGGAGATAATAAATTATTGTGTGAAGATATTTGGATATGTGGAGACTGCATATAAACCTTAAGGGGGGATCATCTCAAAAAATGTAAGTGTATGATGTGCGATCAACAAAAGGGGTTATTTTATTTAGTAAAACTTACAAGATTATATTTATAGAATGGATTTTTTAATTTCAGTTTGAAAAAAAGTTGTAAGTTTCTTAAAGGAAAGGAGGTCATTTTATTACCTTATAGCATGAAAGGAAAGGGTATTTTCTAACATCCTTTGAGCATACTTGATATAGAGGGTTTACACATATAGTGACTCCCCAAGATATAAACATAGAGAAAAAATAATTTTTGAACAAAAAGATGCATAGTTGTGAGTTCCTTGCCATGCTAAAGTTAACAAAGCTCAAGTCCTTCATTGCTCACAAATACGTTGCCCAATGGCAAGCCCAACAATTTAAGGATGGTATTAAAGAGTAAAGTGAGATCCAATATATGCATTAGTATTTAACCCAAGTTACCATATTCGTACACATCGCTTATGTAAAGAAGGTTGGTGGACTCATCAAAATTGTCCACTTATTCATTTATGATGATAAAGTTCACGACACATTGTTTGTGAAACATTATTTTATGTTGCACTACAAGTGGTTGTCAGAAAGTGCTGAAACTTCCTATCCTTCAAAAAAAAGAAAATGTTCACGTTTTTTTTGGGAGATCTTATACCTAAATGTGTAAATAGAGAGGTGAAATGGAACCATGAAAGAATCCCTAACAAATGCTCTTTGTTATCATTTGTGCTCATAACCCATGGAGTCTACAAGAATTGCCACTAGATATTTGCCTTGCTTTTGTGATGCATGCATTCATGGCCATTGGAATAGATGTGTCAAAAAGGTTCATGTTTCATACTAGGAATACCATGTCCTATAGTCCTTGGATGATTGTGAACCTCTTTCTAATGAGCAAGTTCCATATAATGTAGTGTCATATGGGTGACATCATGACGTGTTGAGCAACACATTACAAATTGGTGACACATTTGCAATATGACTAGATGTTGTAACCAACACAGAGGAATTTGAATTTTACCTCATCAAATGTACTGTAGAGGAGTGGATTGAATATGATTACATGGATGAATTTTAGAACAATATTTCTAGAGGAACACGTGTCATAAAGGGTTTGTATTACAAGCAAGTAGACACGTATTCCTTTAAACTCTTGGAACATGCCTTCAATCCACAAATTATTGCATCATGTGCAATGTATCAAGGTGCCCATAGAGCATATCTAAAACAAGAGAAATATATATCGTATCACTCTAGAAACCAATGAATCAATTTATAATAGTATGCATTTGGCCTTTTGAATGAAAATTTCTTGCTTTTGGTCCTTGTTATCATCAATATGAATAGTTATCTTGGAATACAGAAATGCATTTAGGATAGTGTATACTGTGGTCTTAAAGTGGGCTTGATTGATGCTTAACATATCCACATTTGTATTATAATTGTCCCATGATGGTTACCCCTCTAGTTGTCTGCTTGTTAATGATTATGTATGATAGTTAGTAGTCACATGATTGTTGTTGGTAGTCACTACACTCAACAATATGCTTGTTAATAACTACATGCTAGATAACAATTGCTAGTAGAAGCATCCTCAACATGACTAGACAAAGCATAATGACCTTGTTGCTTGCTTTTCTAATTTTCTTGCTTCTTCCAACATTCCTTGGCAATGTGGCCATACTTTCCACAATAGTGATAGTCCTTATCCTTATTTGCATTTTCATGTGTAGTATGTGACTGCCATGATCCTCAGCATCTAGAGTTGGATCTCCCCCTCACTCGAAAGTATCCACCACCTCTAGCATTCTACCCCTGCTTATTATTTACATTTTGAGATGCATTCTATTGAGTTTCTTGTCCACAAGAGAACCCTCTACCATAGCCTCTTTGATTTGAATAAAATACTACATCTATGCCTTTCGAGCTACTTTAGTAGTTAGGCATCTCATGAATAAGCAATGAGACTAGCTCACTATAGTTAGGCATCTCAAATATCACTAAGATAGATGTATCAAATGATTTGTATTTAGGTTCAAGACCATTCAAGGTCATTGCAACCAAATCCTCATCATCTATTTCAATTCCAACTAAGGCTAGTTGATGTGTAATGGTTTTTATCTTTGTTACATAATCCTGTATGGACCGTTCTTTCTTGTCTATGGTATTAAACTTTTGCTTCAACTAAATTTTTCATGCACTAGTGATAGTGCCATAATATCTCATCAAGATGTTTCATGAATCCTCTCATGACTTGCAATTCATGATGTGCATGACCATTGCATCTATCTGAGATACATAATGAAAGCCAATGCAATACTCTATGAGCTCTCTCAAGCCAAGCACGGTATGCTCTCTATTGTTCAATAGTGGGATTCTTTTCAAGAAGCTTGGGTTCAACTTCAACACCTGTCGCAAAATCCCATTAGCCTTTTTTGATCAAGAATTTCTCCATATGGAATTTCCATATAGCATAGTTGTTGTTATCTAGTTTTTCACCCACTATTTGAGCGATATTGTCAGTTGTCCTATTAGCATTCATCATAGCTCTATGTATTTAATGCAATATTTAGATTGTCAAAGCTTGACTCCATTGCAAACCAAAAGCATTCTTTTCAATGACACAATGCTTGCATAACATTCAAACAACACTCATACACTCTATACTCAGTCTAATCTAGCTCACAGTCATAGAGCAAACATCAGTGCATTAGTAAGTATCCAAAGATCTTAGCTGCATAACATAGACATACTTTTTCCAACTATGATAGTTTTAGTTTTAGAGTGATTGCACTAGTGTCTCTACACAGTAACCATTAGTATTTTAGCTTAGTATCCTACTATACATCTCCAAACATTTAACGCAACATCCAGGAGTGATAACATACTCATGTAGACATCATTTACTACATAGCTCTTATGTAGAAAACCTTTCCAACAATAGACATACAAGCAGTATGTGAGATAACAACAGTTAATTCTCTATCACAACTAAAGCATTCTTAGCTCAAAAATGGCTCGAGAACATCCTAGGCAAGTGCTAGAACCACCAAGAGTTGATACATGGATATATGCGTATTAATGCTTGTACATTTTTAAGTATCAGTAAGAAAAAGACTTCAAACAGGCTATAACTAGCCTAACATGTTAAATCAGTTGTAGATCAGTCCAAACTTGAGTAATCAATGCTCAAAACATCCAAAACACATCTCAATACTTTTTCCAGACATCTTTCAACCATCCAGGTAGCAAATGGTGTCAATACAAGCTTATGCAAGCTCTGAGTACTAACAAAAAAACCTTTCCCAAACCTATAAATAGTAGTATGCTATGAATGAATAGCAAGTAAACAACTGAGGAAGCTCCAAAAAATCCCAGGGTTTGCAAAGTTCATGCCATGCATGATCAATGCCAATCATTCAATGTTTAAGTATACTATCATCAAGTGTATCCTGGCTATCCATCATGCCAAAGACCTGAAGAAGTAGGTGCATTTTTTCTTAATCTATCCATGCTAATTTGATGCTCATGTTTTGATGATTTTGATGATGAGGGAGGAGGTATCCCACACAAGGCTCCAACAAAGTAGCCAAGCTGGGCACCAAGTATAGGGAAACAATAGAGTTGCTTCACTTAGCCATGATGTTTCCCATGTTTTCAGCCAAAAATAGGTGCAAGCTAACACCCACTTTCTGACTATCTTGGCCTCAATTGTGGCCACTTTGGTTTGAACTAGGCTATGACTGCCATTATTCTCTTTAGGGTTCTTCACAGACTAAATGTTAGGTTAGGCTCCAAAAAGCCGAGCCCTCCGTGACACTAGCTCTCTAATGCCAATATTTGATACCATGTTCAAATTCAAGAGAGAAAGTGTAGACAACGGATTGGAGTAGACATAGAGAGTAGTGTGCTCTCATCTTCTTTCATCATTCATCATCATCAGTAACACACACTAATAGTCCACAATAGTGTAATGACTAGGTCTAACTTATTGACCATAGTTCACTAACTATGGTTAAGTCTAGTCTACCCGAATTATTAATGGCACACATATAGCTAGTAATAGCTAAGGTCTATAGATGTCATGTTAGGATAAGTACAATGGTAGATGAGCTTGACTCTCAACATGGTGACCCCTTCTTGGTGAGAAAAAATTCCACATATTGTTGAGATATCGAGCTCCACTCGTGATATGCCAGGGTGACCATTGTGCATTTATGCCACCGACTTGTTAGCTGCAGATGCGGTTGGTACACCACCCATGAATAATAGCTAGATGACAGCTATCCTTATCTACTCTAGTTTGTGGCTCAGTTAGTATGCCACCTTAGTTAGTTGAGTTTGGTTTGAGACCCATATATAGGGTTCTTCTATTTCTCTGTACTAGTGTTCTTTTTGGCTTACACAACTAAGAAGAGGAAAACTATTTTCAGCCTCCACTTTTGTGTGTATTCCCCCATTGTGCAAGTGAGAAAGCTACAAGTGAGACTCCTTCCTTCTCTCCCACAATCTTGACATGGTATCAGAGCCTGGTTCATGGTAAGGAGCTCAAGAAAGCAAACCAAGTTCGCGGTGTTCTGGTAAGAGGACCAGTGTTGCTTTCATTTTTTGAGTTTGGGAGTAAGTCTCTGCAGGTAGCACAGCCGGAAAGTGCAAGAGTGCATTGTCTCAGATTGAGATGCCTTTCGCGGTGTAGCAAGAGGGCAGTATATGCTGCGGGAGCTGGCTTTAGCCCTTGGTTGCCCTGTTTTCTTGATTTGAGGCCATTTCGAGGCCTGTTTTGGAGGCGGACGTTTACCGCACGCACTCAGGAAAAGGCCATGTTTTTGCTGTGCGACCACTATTCTACAGGTTGGTGAAAAGTTTCCATAGAAATTGCATCGTATGTTTGTGCGCAGAGACATTGGGAGTTACAAAATCATCCTTGTTGCCTATTGATGCAAAATCGTCACTAGGAAGTGACTGTGTGGTCAAATACCACTTTCGTCAGTTTTGCAGATTTGCCCTTGTGAGGCTGAAGCCGTGTTTTTTGCAGTGACAGAATTTTTTGCAGTGTTCTATAATGGCGTCTGATTCTCTTTCACAGATTGCCACTGAAAATCTTGACAAGAATAACTTCCAAGTATGGAAGTTTAGAATGACGAATTTCCTTATGGAAAAGGATATTAGGAATTTGTTGTAGGAAATGAAGAAGAACCAGTTCTTCCAGATGTTCCCAATCAATAGCAAATGCACGCATTTAAAGGATGGCATGAGAGAGCTAGAAAAGTTATATACTGGCTGTCTATCAGTATTTCAGACTCTATGATTGTGCATATTCAGGATGCAAGTGCGCAGGAGGCATGGGATACTTTGTCAAAAATGTATAGCACAAATATGCAAGCCAGGAAAATGCAGCTCAAGCAAGAGTTGCACAATGTGCAAAGAGAAAGTATGAACATCAATGACTACCACATGAAGGTGAAGAAGATTGCAGATGCACTTGCTTCCATTGGGTCACCAGTGGAAGATGATGATTTAGTTTCCGTGACCTTGAATGGTCTAGGAAAGGATTATGCACAGTTCCGAACATCCATCTCCGTCCATGAAAGATTTCCTGATTTTGAGGAGTTGATTGCTCTTCTAATTTCTGAGGATCAGAGAAATGGTGGTGCATCTTCTTCAGGAGGAACTTCAAAAGAATCTGTCTTCTACTCAAATGCTGGAAGAGGTAGAGGCAGAGGTAGAGGAGGTCGATCTGGAGGCCGTGGTAGAAATCAGAATATGCAGCAAACTCAAGAAAACCAGTCCTATGGAGGAGGACGTGATAACTCTAGAGGCAGGGGGAGCCAAAGAGGTCGTGGTGGATGGCAAAGAGGTCAAAATGCAAATAGTAATGTTGAATGCTACTACTGCGGTAAAATGGGTCATATGGCTAAAGACTGCTATAAAAAGCAGAATGACATCATGAATGGAAAATTGCAACAAGGGAATTATGCATCTTCTAGTAGACAGGGTGATGATAGAAATGAGCATTTGTTTATGGTGCAGCATATGACCAATTCTGTGACAAGTGCAGAAGAAAGCAACGATGTGTGAAGATACAAGGCAAGATTAGTAGTCAAGTGGGTTTATAAGGTGAAGCACAATGCAGATGGTTCTGTGAACAGATACAAGGCAAGATTAGTAGTCAAGGGGTATGCACCAACATATGGCATTGATTTTGAAGAAACATTCAGTCCGGTTGCAAGGATGGAAACCATAAGAGTAGCCATTGCTATGGCTACATCAAAGGGATGGTCTTTACATCAGATGGATGTAAAGAATGCCTTCTTGCATGGTGATTTGCAAGAAGAGGTCTATATGGAGCAGCCGCCAGGTTATGTGCATGCTATTCATCCTGAGTTTGTTTGCAGGTTGAAGAAAGCCTTGTATGGCTTGAAGCAAGCACCTAGAGCATGGTCTGACAAGATAGGACAGTATCTTGTCACTATTGGCTTTCAGATTTCCAAGGCAGATTTCTCACTTTATGTGAGAAAAACAGAGAAAGATATTATGCTACTTGTTATTTATGTTGATGATTTGATTATGACAAGTGATAGTGATTGTTGAGATATCGAGCTCCACTCGTGATACGCCAGGGTGACCGTTGTGCATTTATGTCACCGACTTGTCAGTTGTAGATGCGGTTGGTACACCGCCCATGAATAATAGCTAGATGACAGCTATCCTTATCTACTCTAGTTCGTGGCTCAGTTAGTATGCCACCTTAGTTAGTTGAGTTTGGTTTGAGACCCATATTTAGGGTTCTTCTATCTCTTTGTACTTGAGTTCTTTTGGCTTACACAACTAAGAAGAGGAAAACTGTTTTCAGCCTCCACCTTTGTGTGTATTCCTCCATTGTGCAAGCAAGAAAGCTACAAGTGAGACTCCTTCCTTCTCTCCCACAATCTTGACATGGTATCAGAGCCTTGTTCGTGGTAAGGAGCTCAAGAAAGCAAGCCAAGCTCGCGGTGTTCTGGTAAGAGGAGCAGTGTTGCTTTCATTTTCTGTTTTGGGAGCAGATCTCTGCAGGTAGCACAGCTGGAAATTGCAACAGTGCATTGTCTCAGGTTGAGACGCCTTTCGCGGTGAAGCAAGAGGGCACTATATGCTGCGGGATGGAGCTTTAGCTCTCGGCGACCCTGTTTTTTTGATTTGAGGCCATTTCGGGGCCTGTTTTGGAGGCGGAAGTTTTCTACACGCACTCAGGAAAAGGCTCAGTTTTATGCTGTGCAGCCACTGTTCTACAGGTCGGTGAAAAGTTACTATAGAAATTGCATCGTATGCTTGTGCGCAGAGACATTGGGAGTTTCAGAATCATCCTTGGTTCCTGTTTATGCAAAATCGTCACTAGGAAGTGACTGTGTGGTCAAATACCACTTTCGCCAGTTTTGCAGATTTGCCCTTGTGAGGGTGAAGCTGTGTTTTTTGCAGTGACAGAATTTTTTGCAGTATTCTGTAATGGCGTCTGATTCTCTTTCACAGATTGTCACTGAAAAGCTTGACAAGAACAACTTCCAGGCATGGAAGTTTAGAATGACGAATTTCCTTATGGGAAAAGGATATTGGGAATTTGTTGCAGGAAATGAAGAAGAGCCAGTTCTTCCTGATGTTCCCAATCAACAGCAAATGCAGGCATTCAAAGCATGGTATGAGAGAGCCAGGAAAGTTATGTACTGGCTGTCTATCAGTATTTCAGACTCTATGATTGTGCATATTCAGGATGCAAGTACGCCAAAGGAGGCATGGGATACTTTGTCAAAAATGTATAGCACAAATACGCAAGCCAGGAAAATGCAGCTCAAGCAAGAGTTGCATAATGTGCAAAGAGAAAATATGAGCATCAATGACTACCACATGAAGGTGAAGAAGATTGCAGATGCACTTGCTTCCATTGGGTCACCAGTGGAAGATGATGATTTAGTTTCTGTGACCTTGAATGGTCTAGGAAAGGATTATGCACAGTTTCGGACATCCATTTCAGTTCGTGAAAGATTTCCTGATTTTGAGGAGTTGATTGCTCTTCTAATTTTCGAGGAACAGAGAAATGGTGGTGCATCTTCTTCAGGAGGAACTTCAAAAGAAGCTGTCTTCTACTCAAATGCTGGAAGAGGTAGAGGCAGAGGTAGAGGAGGCCGATTTGGAGGTCGTCGTAGAAATCAGAATATGCAGCAAACTCAAGAAAACCAGTCCTATGGAGGAGGACGTGGTAACTCTAGAGGCAAGGGGAGCCAAAGAGGTCGTGGTGGATGGCAGAGAGGCCAAAATGCAAACAGTAATGTTGAATGCTACTACTGTGGTAAAATGGGTCATATGGCTAAAGACTGCTATAAAAAGCAGAATGACATCATGAATGGGAAATTGCAACAAGGGAATTATGCATCTTCTAGTAGACAGGGTGATGACAGAAATGAGCATCTGTTTATGGTGCAGCACATGAACAATTCTGTGACAAGTGCAGAAGAAAGCAATGATGTATGGTATGTTGACTCAGGTGCATCAAACCACATGACAGGTCATGCAGAATGGATGGAAGATGTAAGAAAAATGGAAAAACCAGGATTTGTGGAGACTGGTGATGATACTGCACATCCTATTGTGCAGACTGGAAAAATTCCTTTGTCTATGCAGGATGGGAAAAAGAAATACCTGTCCGATGTATTTCATGTCCCGAATATCACCAAGAATCTGGTTTCTGTTGGTGAAATGGTTGAGCAGGGCTTGCAGGTCAGATTTAATCCTCATGGATGCTTTGTTGAGGATATGAAAAATAAAGGTCGCTTGATAGCAAAAGGAAAGAAGAAGGGCAGAATGTTTACGTTGGATGCAGACATGTCTGAATTGAGTGCAGCAATGTTTGCACATGGGACCGGTGTAGTTGCAGATATTGATATCTGGCATAAACGCATTGGTCATGTTAATGTACAGCGACTTAAATCAATGCAGGCCCAAAATATTGTTGCAAGATTGCCCAAATTCAAGGTTGCAGAAATGCATAAGGTATGTGAAGCCTGTCAGTTTGGAAAACAGGCAAGGAAACCATTTCCTAGACATGTTCAAGAGAGTGAGAAGCCATTGGAATTAATCCACTCTGATGTGTGGACTACTAAAGCTGCATCTCTTGGAGGCTGTCATTATTTTGTCACTTTTATTGATGACTATAGCAGAAAATTTTGGGTGTATTTTATGAAAAAGAAAAGTGAAGTTTTTGGGCATTTCAAAACTCTTAAAGCTATGGCTGAAAAAGAAATAGGCCTGCAAATAAAATGCCTAAGGTCAGATGGAGGGGGAGAGTACCTCTCAAATGAGTTTGCAAGGTTCTTGCAGGAGCATGGCATAAAGCAGCAATATTCATGCAGTTATACCCCACAACAAAATGGAATTGCAGAAAGGAAAAACAGGCATATTGGAGAGGTATCTCGTGCCATGCTCAATGAAAAAGACTTGCCAGATTTTTGTTGGGCTGAAGCAGTTGCTACAACAGTCTACATAATAAACAGGACTCCCACTGCAGCAATACATGGAATGACTCCAAAGGAGAGGTATACTGGTAGGAAACCAGATATTTCTCATTTGAAAATTTTTGGTTGCATTGCCTATGTACATGTGCCAGATGAGCTGAGATCCAAGTTGGATCCAAAAGCTGAGAAGTGCATCTTTATTGGTTACTCTCTGCAGCAAAAAGGGTATAGATGCTATAACCCTTCTACTCGTAAGTTTACAGTGAGCAGAGATGTTGTTTTTGACGAGATGAGTAGCTGGTATAAACCAGTAAATGTGATTGATGATGTAGATGCACAAAATGGTAATGCTGCACAGAATTCACAGCAGCAGTCACAAAATATTAGTGGACCTGGAGCGTCCTCTAGCAGTGGTTCACATTCTTCGCCATGGACAGGCAGATTGAGATGAGGAGAATCTTCTCAAAGCAATGCAGATAGTGGTATGCAGGTATCACGAAAAGGAAAAGAGAAGGTTGATCAGCCCATGTTTGATGTGAATGCAGGTCACTCTTATGTGGATGGTGAATCCAGTGGCTCAGAACAGAGCATTGATGATGATTTGGGTATTCCTTCTATTGTTACACCTGGAGTAAGGAAGACCAGGGACGTTTTGAGAGCACCTGGGAGTGAACCTACTTTGCGCAGGTCTACCAGAGCTAGGTATCCTGTGGATAGGCTGAAATATGATGGATTTACAGCTATTCACTATGCATATATGGTCAAAGTGATACAGGAACCAGAACCCACATCTTTTGAGCAAGCCATGGGAAAAGAAAAATGGGAGAAAGCCATGGATGAAGAAATGGATGCCTTGGAAGCAAATGCTACATGGGAATTGGTACCTTTGCCTAAAGGTAAGAATGCAATTGGCTGTAAGTGGGTTTATAAGGTGAAGCACAATGCAGATGGTTCTGTGAACAGATACAAGGCAAGATTAGTAGTCAAGGGGTATGCACAAACATATGGCATTGACTATGAATAAACATTCAGTCCGGTTGCAAGGATGGCAACCGTAAGAGCAGTCATTGCTATGGCTGCATCAAAGGGATGGTCTTTACATCAGATGGATGTAAAGAATGCCTTCTTGCATGGTGATTATCAAGAAGAGGTCTATATGGAGCAGCCACCAGGTTATGTGCTTGCTGTTCATCCTGAGTTTGTTTGCAGGTTGAAGAAAGCTTTGTATGGCTTGAAGTAAGCACCTAGAGCATGGTCTGACAAGATAGGACAGTATCTTGTCACTATTGGCTTTCAGATTTCCAAGGCAGATTTCTCACTTTATGTGAGAAAAACAAAGAAAGGTATTATGCTACTTGTCATTTATGTTGATGATTTGATTATGACAGGTGACAGTGATGAAGATATCCTTCATGTGAAAATGCTATTGAAGCAGAAGTTTGAGATGAAGGATTTGGGAGAGCTGCGTTATTTCTTGGGCATTGAGGTGATTAGATCACCAAGTGGGATACAGCTCTTGCAGAGGCAGTATGGATTGGATATGCTGTCCAAATATGGGATGACAGGCTGTAAGCCTATTTCAGTTCCTTTGGAGCAGAATGTGAAGCTGAGCGCAGATGCAGGTGAGCTTCTGGAAGACCCTACTATGTACAGACGCATAGTAGGAAGCTTGATTTATATGACTATTACCAGGCCAGATTTGAGCTATGCTGTTGGATTGGTAAGTCAGTTTATGCAGGCTCCAAGGAAATCGCATTTGGATGCGGCTAGACGCATACTCAGGTATGTGAAGTCCACATTGCAGTATGGACTATTTTATGAGACTGGGGTTCAGATACAGTTACATGGATACACTGATGCTGATTGGGCTGGTAGCATTTCTGATAGACGATCTACCAGTGGATATGTGTTCTCTTTTGGGAGTGTTGCAGTCACTTGGAGCAGCAAGAAACAGCCTACAGTTGCCTTGTCGAGCACAGAGGCTGAGTACAGGGGTGCAGCAATGGCTGCATGTGAGGTAGCTTGGTTGCATAAGCTACTTTATGATATGCATCAGTCTACAGATGGGCCAGTTGTCATTTATTGTGACAACATGAGTAGTATACACTTGGCAAATAACCCAGTCTATCATGCTAGAACAAAGCACATTGAGGTGCATTATCACTATGTGCGGGAGAGGGTTTTACTAGGTCTTATTGATCTAGTTTATGTCAGCACAGAGGATCAGGTAGCTGACATATTTACGAAGGCATTGGGCGCAGAGAAGCTGCGCAAGTTCAGAGACCTGCTTGGTGTGCAGGAATTGGGATTGAGCTCGAGGGGGAGTGTTGAGATATCGAGCTCCACTCGTGATACGCCAGGGTGACCGTTGTGCATTTATGTCACCGACTTGTCAGTTGTAGATGCGGTTGGTACACCGCCCATGAATAATAGCTAGATGACAGCTATCCTTATCTACTCTAGTTCGTGGCTCAGTTAGTATGCCACCTTAGTTAGTTGAGTTTGGTTTGAGACCCATATTTAGGGTTCTTCTATCTCTTTGTACTTGAGTTCTTTTGGCTTACACAACTAAGAAGAGGAAAACTGTTTTCAGCCTCCACCTTTGTGTGTATTCCTCCATTGTGCAAGCAAGAAAGCTACAAGTGAGACTCCTTCCTTCTCTCCCACAATCTTGACAGTGATGAAGATATCCTTCATGTGAAAATGCTATTGAAGCAGAAGTTTGAGATGAAGGATTTGGGAGAGCTGCGTTATTTCTTGGGCATTGAGGTGATTAGATTACCAAGTGGGATACGGCTCTTGCAGAGGCAGTATGGATTGAACATGCTCTCCAAATATGGGATGACAGGTTGTAAGCCTATTTTAGTTCCTTTGGAGCAGAATGTGAAGCTGAGCGCAGATGCAGGTGAGCTTCTGGAAGACCCTACTATGTATAGACGCGTAGTAGGAAGTTTGATTTATATGACTATTACCAGGCCAGATTTGAGTTATGCTATTGGATTGGTAAGTCAGTTTATGCAGGCTCCAAGGAAACCGCATTTAGATGCGGCTAGACGCATACTCAGGTATGTGAAGTCCACATTGCAGTATGGACTATTTTATGAGACTGGGGTTGAGATACAGTTGTGACAACATGAGTAGTATACACTTGGCAAATAACCCACTCTATCATGCTAGAACAAAGCACATTGAGGTGCATTATCACTATGTGCGGGAGAGGGTTTTACTAGGTCTTATTGATCTAGTTTATATCAGCACAAAGGATAAGGTAGCTGACATATTTACGAAGGCATTGGGCGCAGAGAAGCTACGCAAGTTCAGAGACCTGCTTGGTGTGCAGGAATTGGGATTGAGATCGAGGGGGAGTGTTGAGATATCGAGCTCCACTCGTGATATGCCAGGGTGACCGTTGTGCATTTATGTCATCGATTTGTTAGCTACAGATGCGGTTGGTACACCGCCCATGAATAATAGCTAGATGACAGCTATCCTTATTTACTCTAGTTCCTGGCTCAGTTAGTATGCCACCTTAGTTAGTTGAGTTTGGTTTGAGACCCATATATAGGGTTCTTCTATTTCTCTGTACAAGTGTTCTTTTTGGCTTACACAATGAAGAAGAGGAAAACTGTTTTCAACCTCCACTTTTTACCCAAACAGACAGATCCAGTCAAACTATAATAGGCGTGAAACCACTCTCTATGAGGGATCATATGAAAGAAAGCCCCTGAATCTATGAACCAACAGTGAATATACCCTAATAAAGCATTAGTCAATTGTGAAGTATCAAGAGAAGAAGATTCAAGTATGAAAACATCATTAGAATCAGTCTGCACAATATTAATCTCGTCAATCTTAACATTGGACTTGCTAGGGATAATGCTACGATCATAATTTTTGTCTTATACTTTACACATGCACTTTTCTTTGCATTTGTTCTCGTGCACCTCATTGTACTGTGGCCGAATATGCCTTACTTTCCCCAATAGTAATGACAAGTCAATGAGGACTTACGGCCACGGGACTTATTGTGAGGCTGTCCACATGACTCAGAGCGAGACTATTGAGAGTTTCTTCCACGGAGGTCATTACCACTCCTACCATTATTGCCTCTAACTATCAAAGCATGAGAGGGGAAGCATGGACATTCTTTTTGTTAACCTCTTTAGTCAAGAGTGCACCCTCCACATCATGCAACTATAACCTATTGGTAGGTATGTTGGCACACGTAGCATTATGAAAGATATCCCATGATTTAGGTAGTGTAACTAAGAGGAACAAGGAAAGAAAAGTGGCCTTGAATTCAAGCCCCTATGAAGATAGATGACTGATAATGGAATGAAACTCATTTAAGTGAGTTGACATAGAAGTGCTCTCTTTTATGTGAAGATCCATGAGTTGTTTCAGCTAATACATCTAAGAAGCGAGGCTCTACTTGTTGTAAACATTGCGAATCTTTTCCCATAATTCCCATGTAGACTACCTATTAGAGACAACATTATAAAACACCTAAAAAAGGAGGGATAAAATGGTGGTGGTGGACTTATATAGGTAATCTAATTCAACCCCATCCTATGTATCGCTAAGTTTGGGCTTGACACCCTTATGTTTCAAAGGCATAACCTACATTTTTTGCACTAAAACTTGCTAAATTTGGGCCTTTCAATAGCTATAACTGGTGCCATCTAGATTATCAATATTAAAGATAGCACTATCACTCAAGACACTAGCCATAATGAAGGCAAACAAGTGCACGAATTTTCAAAGCAGAATGCTGTAATTACTGCGAATAGTCTTAAAACCATTGCCAGACCAAGTTGAAAATAAGAGATACTGACCAATCAGTCCACAAACTCAATGCAAATAACTATCAAATGAAGGTGACTGCTTGCATAAATAGTGCAGTAAACTGCAATTATAGCAAGTTGAAGAATGAAATATAATAATAAGAAATCAATGCCAAAGATGGGAAATCACTGATATAAGACAACAAATTGCAAACTTCCAGGGAATAGCTCCAACTAGCAGTGAGTGAATATGCGACTGGCATCGAGAACTATCAAGGAATCAGTGTGTTAGATTAAGATACATCCCATAGGCATAACCATGATGCATAGAGTGGATCTCATGGGTAACAGAAAAGACCAATAAAGGCACAGTTGACTGAGCAATGTAACGGAAGCTCAATACATAACCAACCAAGATAAATACATCATTGACAACATCATGGTAGAGATAGGTATTGGTCCAAAAGTAATGTCAAATCAGTCCACTAAGCATCATCTACATAGATAAAGCATGATAAGAGCATGTACATGTCACCAAGTCCCATGATCTCACTATAAGACCATCGAGCTCAACTGTGTAACCAAAAGCTCAATGTAACATCCAAGTCTTGGAGTAATGGTGCCCACTAGAGCAAAATTCAAATGGTAGATGAGCAAACAAAGCTTAAAACATCATCTGGAAGGCATCCATACATCTAAGATCCAAGTAGCATATATCCAAGAGCATTCGACCCCCCAAGTTACTTGCAAAGTGCTTTACTAGAGCATCAAATAACCATACATAATAGTGAATGACAACCGATGTCAAGATTCAAAGCTCCAATCTTAGCTCAAAAGCAATCTAGGAGCATAACCAAGCATGTAACATGAACCATAAGCATTGGTACATTACCTCGAGTAATTGATAAGCACCTAGAAGCAATAGCCATATGCTTTCACTGATAAAATGATATTCCAATTGGTCCCATAGCATTCCAATACATTGTCATAACATCCATAAGTGATTTGATACCAAATGGACATCAATAGAAGCATCATATAGGCATGTAGAAGCACTATAGAACTTAGGACAAGCTATCCCAAAATTTGAGTGCATGTGAGAAGCAAGTTTTTTGAGTGAGCATTTGAGTGAGAACTTAGGACAAGCTATCCCAAAATTGGAGTGCGTGTGAGAAGCTTTTTGAGTGAGCATTTGAGCAAAATTTTCTGGGAAACCTCCATTTCTTGTTCCACATAGTCCACTTATTCCTCCTCTTCTCTTGTGCACATATCAAGGACCACTACTACCCCCTACTGCCACCACCATCGCCACCCCCCTTCCCCCACCACCACCACCACCACCACCACCTCCTCTATTGCCGCCTCCACCGCTACTATCACTAGCACCTCCACCACTTCCACCACCACTGTCCCCTCCCATGTTTCTCCCCCCATGTTAATTACCTCAAGTACCGATCTCTCTCTCTCTCTCTCACTCTCACTCTCTCTCTATCCCCTATCTTCCACCAATTATTCTCTTTCTATTTTCTCTCCTCCCCATCTCTCTATCTATCTATCTATCTATCTATCTATCTATCTATCTATCTATCTATCTATCCCAATCCTATGTAGCACTCTCTCTGTCTCTCTCTCTCTCTCTCTCTACCAGTAACTTCTCGCTTTCTCCCTCTCTTATACTCACCTTCTCTCTCACTTGCTCTCTCTCTCTCTCTCTCTCTCTCTCTCTCTCTCTCTCTCTCTCTCTCTCTCTCTCTCTCTCTCTCTCTCTCTCTCTCTCTCTCTCTCTCTCTCTCTCTCTCTCTCTCTCCCCTTGTGTTGCTAAAAAATACATACACATACACACACACACACACACTCTCTCTCTCTCTCTCTCTCTCTCTCTCTCTCTCTCTCTCTCTCTCTCTCTCTCTCTCTCTCTCTCTCTCTCTCTCTCTCTCTCTCTCTCTCTCTCCTCTCTCTTTCTCTCTTTCTCTCTTTCTCTCTTTCTCTCTGTCTCTCTCTCTCACTCAAATAGCCACTCCTCTCTTTTGCCCCCTCTTATGCACACACACATCTCTCTCTCTCTCTCTCTCTCTCTCTCTCTCTCTCTCTCTCTCTCTCTCTCTCTCTCTCTCTCTCTCTCTCTCTCTCTCTCTCTCTCTCTCTCCTTTTCTCCTCTCTCTTTCTCTCTTTCTCTCTTTCTCTCTGTCTCTCTCTCTCACTCAAATAGCCACTCCTCTCTTTTGCCCCCTCTTATGCACACACACATCTCTCTCTCTCTCTCTCTCTCTCTCTCTCTCTCTCTCTCTCTCTCTCTCTCTCTCTCTCTCTCTCTCTCTCTAAATTAGTAACTTTTCACTTTTTTCCATCTCCTACACTCATCCTCTCTCTCATTCTCTCTCTCTCCTTGTGCGTGTGCACGTGCACACACACACACTCTCTCTCTCTCCCTCTCTCTCTCTCTCTCTCTCTCAATTTTGGAAGGGTCATCCATCCATTTTTCACAACCCTCTTATTTTTGCAAGGGTGGTCAATGGTTTGCATCAAGTCCATTGTCTTAGACACTTTTAGTTGTTAATATCAGGATGAAGAGAATATCACATTGTTACTCCCACATGCATATATACATTAATGTACCTCTCACTTTTATGTGCATGATCTAATATTATATCTTGATATATCACTTCCATTGTGTACACATAAGAAAAACTACATCGCACATGTTTTCACTACTTTTAATTGAGCATTATTGTATAGACTTACTACAAGAGGATAGGGTATCAAACAATTTGTTACACTCATTGCAAAAATGTGCGATATCTATTGTTTTTCACTTTGTTTGAATAGTTAATATTGGGATAACAATATTACCTCTCTCATTATTACTCAATCCACTATGTGCATATACATTCACATGCATGCATGTTTCTACACTCCACCCTTCCCTAGATATTTTGCGCATGCTTTATTTACACATCTTGTAGTATTGCAATTAACCGAATACCTATACACAATCTCCTTCACTTGCACATTCCTCTCTCTTTCATCATGCACATCAAATATCAATCAAGTTCCATTGCTGGGGGGTGGAATTGGTGATCCCTAGCAAAGTCTAGGATTGAACCATGGAAGCACACTAGGGAAGTATGTGCTCTAGAAGGACAATGTCCATGGAGTTTCCCTCAAATGGGGGTGGGCATATAAAGGTGCTAGGTGGGTTCATCTGCATCTTCTCCATGCTATCATCCACAAATAGTGATGTTGCGCTGAAGTGCGGTCAATCAATGTCATCAAAACATTTCAAGAAAAGGGCTTGGTGTAACTCCTTCTGGCAGAAGTTAATGTGGGAGTTACTCTGCACTTGCCTTGTCCATATTGAAATACAAAGGTGCTTGATTTGACGACTTCACACATTCACTTCTAACTAATTGGAGTAGCTAACTTAAGTTGTCTTCCTTCATGGAGCTCTAGATGGAAATGTGAAACAATGTAGATATTTCCTCCAAAAACCTTGGGAGTCCTCAACGCAAAATCACCCAATACCTGCCCACTTCGAGGGGCTTTACCAATAACGATCCCTTCTTCTTTGGCCACCTATGTAGAGGCACCCCATTCATATTGAAAACAATTAATTTTCAAGTTGTGGGAGGTAATTGTACATGCGCATGTAGAAGGGTGAGCACCCATGTATTGGTATGACAAAAAAGAACACTACATTACAGTCAAATATTGTGTAAGTTTATGTAAACATGTTACCTTTGCTCTTAGATATCTTCCATCTTTAGCAAAGCGATACAAACATGCAATGTGTCTATTGTAATTAAGCTGCCTACTGATGCAAAGTCACCACATCCCACATTGCAATTGAAAATGGTATCCCCTTCTTTTGTGTAGTTTGCAAGCACGAGCTCCAAAAAGCTCTGCCACGTTGCATGCCACCTATAGTATGTGGTATTCATATACCAGATTAGGAATCTACTAAATGTCTACAAAACATCTCTGTAGTAGTTTAACAACATTGGATCTCATACTGACCTCTCAGTGGGGATCCCGATGTATCTCATACCCACTCATTCGCAGAAATGTCATCTTTTGTGAACTTCGGAGGGATAATTGCACTGTAAACAGTATCTAAATGCATGTAAGCTAGAATATATATCACATGTACCTGCATTTAAAGCTTGAAATAACAATTTTAGTAAATGCACTCACTAAATGGAGCCAACAAGTGTGATACATAAACATGACTATATCATGACTTTGAAACTCTTACCTCTCTACCTCCAATGACACAGAAATGCATCTTGAAATGAACACTTTGTGCCATGCATGAGGCCCAACACTTTTGCCCTGACTCCATCCGTCGATGTCTATCCTTCACAACCTGCTTGACAAGCTCTACCATGGAGTGTGTTCTGGCAAGGAAAAGTAACACATAATGTCCCTATTACTTAGTTCATTTTAATAAACAATGTTCATATGCATTCCAAAAATTGATTCATGTTGAAAACAAAATTATACATTTTTAAAACTAGCTCTAAATATGAACAAAATTGTTATTATTAATAAAGTATTGTATGCCAGTTCATAGAAGAAAGACTTGGGAAACCCTCCCAAGACAAGCTTATTAAAACTATGTTTGTTGGTTTTCTCAAATGCCTTAATATACTCTATTTATTTACCCCGCTCCTTCCTTAGACCATCATATCGAAATGAGGACCACTAGCCTAGTGGATAGTCACTTGGCAGTTAAGTGTACTTGGGTGATGATACAGTCGGGATGGGTGACTTCCCAGGAAGATTTTCCAACAAGCTAGTGGGAGCTTCTCACGGGCAACCAATGGCACCAATGAAGTCTTCGTAGCCCATTGCCAAGTATACCAAGGCCAAGATGCCAAAGTCTATGCCTTGGTCGCCACCTTGGTCATGAGCCTTAGAGTTATGCCACCCCACCAATGATGCGATGCACGGTGCTTGCCCATATATTCATAAATTTTTATCTTTGCATTATAAAAATGGAGCCCCCTCTCTAACATCATCAATGATATCATCAAAGATGCAAAAAGAAAGTGTTCTCTCTTTGTCATCAATGACATCATCAAAAATGCTAAAAAGCAAGCATCCTCTCTTTACCCCCCTTTCCTCCATTACTATATAAACAGGGGTAGAGCGTCACATTAAAAAAAAAAACGATGACCCATGTAGAAGTCTCTCTACTATTGACATGACGAAGCTCTGCTACAATTAGCCTCTCCCTCTCTCTTTCTCTCTCTCTCCACAACTACACGGAAGTGCTGCTCTAATCCATTAAGCTTCTTCTATGGCTCCCAAGAGACATCGAGACGCTGGGTGAGGTCATCCTCAGAGAGCTCCCCAACATGAGGAAGTAGCCGCTACTGAGGGAACTCAACACAAAGCTGAAGCGCAAGCGGAAGTTACACCCCCGAATCCATTCAACCTAAAGGACCGATTATTCCACAACAAACTAAGATTATGGCTATAACCTGTAATCACGATGGATGGTCGAATGGAGATAATAAGGTTTAATACATAAGAAAAGGATTACTTTTAAGCTATTAACTCTACAACTTCCTAATGAGGGATAAGTTAGTTCGTTACATAGATTACAATCAGTTAAAACACACTTAAACTTACAAAAACATGTTAGTATTATCAATTACTTTTTAGGAAGGAACACTGGAATTGATGGAGGGAATAGATTCTATGCATCGTATACATTGACAAGTGTGTTAAAAATGTCTTAGGGTTATGATTGCTTTTGGATTTGTGAATGATGAATTATGGCTCTTATGATTTTGTGCTTGCACAGATGGACAAGTTGTGGGTTGTGGTGGTGCGGGACGTTGGGGTCTCTAACCCAATGCTCCCTAATACTTTGCAAAGTGTGGAAAACTCACTTGCAAGTGGGGCTTGTACGCTCCTAAGGGAGGCATGTGTTTTTGGTTTTTGATCACTTGAGCACCTGAGAGGGCAAAGGATCGAGTGATAAGTGCCCTTGTTATGTAGGACAACTCTTGAGGCTCAAGAAAGCTAAGAGGGGCTTTGAGCCAGTAAATTCCCTATTGACCGTGGACGGAGTGTGATCACATATAGCCCAATGAGGGATTGGAAGGTCCTATCCTAGGCTAGATGGTGTCTTTTTGTGGAAAGACGGTTTTGTACCACTTTGCAAAGTGACAGCTCTAGATGTTACTATGAAATAAAGTATTTGATTTTCGAATTGTTTGTTATGTGCTAAAGATTGAGTTTAATGAATTCAATTTAATAGAGTAATAAAAGGACGTTGTTTTTTTATATGTCCAAATAGCATGGTAGTATGCTTTGCTAATTAGAAAACTAAGCAAACCCAATCGAGGAAAGTGGGAGGCTTCGATCCTTACGAACGAATGCCTATGGCTGAGTGGACTCGATAAGTCCAACACTAGATAGAGCTAATTAAATTATGCCCCTCCCAATATTGGTAGGATTAGTTATAAGGTTTAATACCATTTTAGGGGGCTAGAGCTAAGATTTTACCTTATGGATAGGGGGATCGAGTTACACTCGCCCCTGTCTCTCACTCTCTTTGAACCAAATGGTGATGTGCATGGATATGAATTTTGGTCGACTACTAGAGGACTCCTTCGGGTGTGTTGGAGGAGGCACCTCATATAACATCCTTGTGTCCTTGAGAATACGATTAGTTAGATACAAGGCGTTGACTGACTTTGCCTTAGTATGGGAGTTCCATGATGGAATTCCATCCCCCAATTCATGCACAACACTATCTTCAAGGAGACGAACCACCATGATATCGCATGTTGTGTTTCTGGGTTCTTCGTCAACCTCAAACATCTTATGTTGGTTGACCTCCTCCAATGCCTCTACCAATAGAAAGAATGCCTCACTTGGCTGATCATTTCACAATGCATTTCCTATCTCGAATGGATCTCACAAAATAGTACCCCACTCCACCTTCACCATCATAGCGGCATGGGAGACAATGACTTGCAAGGGGTCTACCAGGGGGCTTTTAGTGTGGACCTTTGCACATTGACTCTTCAATTAGTAATATATTTTTCCCATTGAATGTTACAATAGTTAATATTCTTGGTACATGTTTGTTTACCTGTGTGTGTGGTTGACACATCTTGCACCATTATAGCTTCATGGGAGACAATGTCTTGCAAGGGAGCTTCCACGTGACTTTCAATATGGCCTTCTACACAATGAATTCACAATAAGAAATTTATTCTTCCTTCAAAGACATGGACCTCCTTGATGGTGCCTTTCATTGCAATTTTCTCTTCAATAGTATAAATCAAGGGGCCTACATGGTTTGGTGGTTACGATTCATATTCAAAGAAATATTTTTACTATAGGGACACAAGAGATGTCTTGGCTATAGTACTTCAAAACATCAAACCTTTAGGGTGTGGAGAAACCAAATTAATTGGTGATGAGGGCTGATTGGCCTCTCTTCAATGATATTAGATGTGTGCTTGATTTTCTGTTTTCTTTCTTCAGTAACCGTACTACTAGTATCAGTTTCCTATGAACCCATCATAATGTCTTTAATAGGAGACAACAAAGTGCAATATACTCCTAAAAATGCAACTCATTTTACTTACCATGCCTCTTGATCCTTGTGTCTCTTGTGTTTGTTTTTTTCCTTGAGTATTTTTGGTACAAACCCTTCTCATTGGAGGGGCATTCACCTTCTCATGATAATTGAGGAAAATAGGGCATCTTCGATATACCTCCTCACCCCACTCTTGCTCTATTTGGTAATCCTCATACATGCATGGATCCTCTTGCAAGTTTGGCTAGACCTCACATTCTCTCAGCATAGTTTGTATAGTCCCCCCTCTCCATTTGTTTGTACATGAACCTAACTTGCAAAGTCACCATTACATTTCTAGAATGGATTGGCAAGATAGCACCGTAGACATGCTACTAAAGAAGGATATTGTGAACTACCTATACAGAAGCCTCCATGCTAGAAGTCAACTTCGTTGACTACTGTGCCTCTATATCTTCATTTGGCTTGAAATCATGGAAGACAGTGCAAAACATTTTCTCTCTATGTTTTCTCTTTATCTCCTGGGTGTAATGGAATAATAAATCGTGTTCCACTTGAATGTTATAGTAGTCCTCCCAACTCAAAAGCAATCTCTTTCTGCCATCTTACAATGTGGCCCAAAAGGTTTCTTATCTCATCCAACTTTGAAATGGTGCATTTCCATCTGCTCGAATCAAAGTTATGTCATTTAATACCAATTCATCAGACTTATGATGCACATAATTTTGACGAACAACAATAACCTATGTTCAAGCATGTCTCGTCTGCATCATTGAAGCGTATCCACCTTCTTCTGATGTCACTCCTTCCCCACATGTAATTGCAACGGTTGCCTATAACAGAAGTCAATGATCACGTTTGTGTTGCTCTCCCTCTCACTCTTGGAGGGCGACTCCCCCTTGTGATTGCATGTTGTTGGCGACAATAGCATGTCCTGATCTAGGTCATGGAGGCACGTCAGAGTCCTTGGAAGACAAATCCGATCGTCGCTCTCTTTCCTGCAAACAATGATTCGAAATAGGTTAAGAGGGGGAGATAGAGAAGCTGTAATAAAAATCAAGAGAGGGGTTGATTACCGTGTGTTCCATTGGCTATTGCATAATTTTGTTTTGCTCAACATCAATCTCAGTATTGCCTTTGCCATGGGCCTTCACACCTCTCTGATGCACGATGTCGACAAGAACTCCCACTCGTCCAGGGAGCAAGCTTGACGAGGTAACGTTTGTTGGATTAAACCTTCTGAAATCCTTTCATCACCCTCGAAAAGGGTGATATGATCTTGCCTTTTGAAATCCAATCTAGCCATGATAGAGGAGCTGAGGGTTAGTTCTTGTTGTAGATATATAGCTTCCTCAATTTCCTGCCATTCAAATACCAATTATTGAGAGAGAGAGAGAGAGAGAGAGAGGGAGGGAGGGAGAGGTGGAGAGAGAGGGGAAAAGCCTAAGATAGAAAGGTGAGATAGAGTATGTGTGACCGAGAGAGAGAGAGGTGTGGGGAGAGAGAGAGGGGAGAGAGAGAGAGAACCGTGCCAAGGGTAGGGGACATAAAACACAAACTTGAATTGCAAGGGGAGGGGGGTCCTTTTAAAGACAAAGGGGAGAGAGTGAGGGAGGGATAGATAGAGAGCCACATATTGAGAGCCATGGAAATGATTTACAATGTGAAAAGGGGGGGATGGGTCCTTTTATAGGTGAAGGAGAGAGAAAATGGGGGGAGAGAGAGAAAGAGTGATGAGAGAGAGGGGGAAGAGAGAGAGCATGCGATATGTGTAAATTTTTCTCACCAAAAGGGGTCGTCGACAGCCCCTTATTGGATGAATTTTTTTTGATGACCCATTCTTAAGGAAAGTAAATTTTTGCCCAATTGGATTTGTGGGTTTTTCACCCAATAAGGGACTACCGCCCATCAATCCCTTTTCGACGAAAAAACAAACCACAGTTTCGAGAATAGACAGCATGGGGAGAAGAGAGAGCAACAGACTGTGTGTTTTTTTTCACCCAAGAAGGGGCTATTGGCGACCCTTTCTCATCGAAAAAAAAGTCCATAGGTCCAGGAATAGAGAGCATGGGAGAAAGAGAGAATAATAGAGTGATGAGAGAGGGAGAGCACTACTAGTGACACCTTCTCGGTGAGAAAAAATACTACATATTGCATGCTCTCTCTCTCTCTCTCTCTCTCTTCCCCTCTCCCACCACTTTGTTACTCTCTCTTTCCCCCATGCATTCTTGGACATGTGGGTTTTTTTTTTTGCCGAGAAGGGGTCGTCGAGGCAGCCCCTTCCTAGGAAAAAAAAACCCACACTTTGTTGCTCTCTCTTCTTCCCATGCTTTCTATTCTCAGAATTGTGGTTTGTTTTTTCATCAAGAAGGGGTCGCCGTCAGCCCCTTCTTGGTGGGCGAAAAAAGACTCACACTTTGTTGCTCTTTCTTCTCCTCATATTGTCTATTCTTGATGTTTTTTTTTTCGAAAAGGGGTCGCCGATAGCCCCTTAATGGGCAGAAAAAAACCTACAAATCTAGTTGGTTGAAAATTTACTCTTGCTAAGAATGGGTCACCAAATTTTTTTTTTGTCCGATAAGGGGCTATCTCGGCGACCTCTTTCTAATGAGAAAAAATTACACATATCGCATGTTCTCTCTCTTTTCCCCCTCTCTCATCACTCTTTCTCTCTCTTCCCCCATTTTCTCAACTAATTAACTAATAATTACTTAATTAACTTTACAAGAGAGAGATATATATATATATATAATTTTCAATAATAAACTAATTAATTTATCAAATAATTAACTACTTAAATAGATATACATTACTAATTAAATTTTAATTAATACTTAATAGTTATTAATTATTAGTTCTTAATTAGTAGTTACTAGTTATACTTTAATTATTGGTTACTAATTATCGATTACTAATTTTAATTATAATTAAAGTAATTAACTAATAAAAATATTACCTATTAATATAATTTTAATTAATAAAATTATTAGTAAACTAACTAGCTTAGGTGCCGGTGGCCCCCTTCTTATTGGAGAGGTTGTTTTTTTTCTTGGGGGGTGGGGCAGGGGGGGGGGGAGAGAGGAGGGGGCAAGTAGTGGGTATTTTAGCCCTGAAAGAGGGCGTCGGGGCTCCGTTGTTGGGAACAACCATACTTGATCTTGCCCCCACATCGTCCTGTGCTCGTCCACCCACCCTTGCCCCCGTCTCATGTGTGTGTGTGTGTCTCTCTCTCTCTCTCTCTCTCTCTCTCTCTCTCTCTCTCTCTCTCTCTCTCTCTCTCTCTCTCTCTCTCTCTCTCTCTCTCTCTCTCTCTCTCTCTCTCTCTCTCCCCCCATATATATACATCTATATCTATATCTATATATAAAAAGTAAAAAATGCTTCTGCTTTTCTTAAATTAATTCACTGATTAACTAATTAAATATTTAATTAATTAACTTACTAATCAAGCTATCAATTAAATAAGTAACTAAAAAAAGTAAGTAATAACTTCTTTAAAATAAATTGGTTAATAAATAATTTTTTAAAAGTAATTAATTATTAACTAAATAAGTAACTAATTTACCAACTAATAATTAATTAATAAACTAAAGACTAATTAACTAATTAACCAATTAATTAATTAATAATTAATTGACTAATAAAATTATGTATTAGTTAATTAGTTAATCAAATATTTATTTATTAGTTATAAATTGCTGAAATTAAAATCAATTGAAATAAATATTAATAATCAATAAATGTCTTTAATTCAAGTAGTAACTACCAATTTTGATTTTATCTATTTATTTAATTAAATTATTATTAAATAATTTATCACATAATTATTTAGTAATTAGTACTATTTATTATTCAATTTATTAATATTAATCCATCAATTAAATTATTTATTATTTATTATTAGTATGAAAATTAATTAACACACATATATATAAATTAATATTTACTAAGATTGTGTCAATTAGTTGATTGATTAGTTAATTACTGTATTGGTTAAATTATATCAATTAGATTATTAATTAATTAGTTATTATAGTGATCAATTTTAGTATGAAGCAAACCATTGGTATATTAATATTACTTAACTTGTTTATCAATTTATATGTTAGTATTAATCATTTCATATAAATCAATGTGTTAGTATACTAATACTAGTTAATTAGTTAATATGATAGTACATTAATATGTTAGTTGTATGGGATTTTTTTCGGAGGGAATGAAGAGAGAGTGCAAGTGCATATGGATTAGGATCGTTTTGCCCGCCGAGAGAAGGGGTCCCCGATGCCCCCATCTATGTTAGTTATTTGGGTTTAGGGTCCAAAGTATGCGTGAGAGAGTGCATGTGGGCCATGATGGTTGAAGAGAGAGAGAGCATGTGGACTGGGATCATTTTGTCGCCAAAGAGAAGGGGTTGTCAATGCCCCAATATTTGGTGTAGAAAAATATGAGACAAGCACTCTTCCCCCCTCTCACATCTCTCTCTCTCTCTTTCTCTCTCTGACATGCATTTAATGCCTCACTATCTCAAAGTGGTTATATAAGGTCACACACCCCCCTATGACACAACATCTCTCTCCCTCAAGTTGTGGACTATTTTCTTGATCTTGTGGAATATTTGGTGTAGAAAAATATGAGACAAGCACCCCTTTCCCCTCTCACATCTCTCTCTCTCTCTCTCTCTCTCTTTCTCTCTCTGACATGCATTTAATGCCCCACTATCTCAAAGTGGCTATATAAGGTCACACACCCCCTATGACACAACACCTCTCTCCCTCAAGTTGTGGAATATTTTCTTGATCTTATAAGTACATACACCTCTCTCTCTCTCACACCCACATCCACACACACACACACTCTCTCTCTATCTTCCTCTTTTGCTCTCTCCCTCCCACACAAATCTATATATCCTCACACACACACACACACACACACACACACACACACACACACACACACACACACACACACACACACACACACACACACACACACACACACACACACACACACACACACATGGCACCCACATCCATACAGAGACATGCTTTCTCTCTCTATCTCTCTTGATAAATACTTTATATATCTGGCGCGCGCGCATGCACACACACACACATGCATGCACGCATGCACGCACGCACGCACGCAGACACGCTCTCTATCTCCATCTCTCTCTCTCTCTCTCTCTCATGCACATGCTTTATATATCCTCCTCCTCTCTCTCTCTCCCTCTCTTATATATGACATACACCCCCACACTAGTCTTTCAATGACACCCATATCTGACATGCATATTTGTACATGTGTAGATAGCTTTGGAAATGGATCTAGCATTAAGTGCTACACCAAACATGGAGGTCCACATATGTGTATCCTCCCTCTTTGCCAAACCTATGATGCACTACACAAGTAGTCGGTTCTTGATGTTGAAGAAGAAGTACATTTGCAATGGCAATGGCTACCATGTTCTTGCTATCACCCATGCAAATGACCGAATACAAATCATGCTGATCCATTGTAACGATGTCCATGAGGCTGGCTAGGTATATGTTCTGGATACCTTGTTCTTGCAAGACTATCTTGTCAAACAAGGAAATGGGCCTACATTACAACCTTGTCCCACCATAGACCTCACCCAAAGCCCTTACAGCGTGTTAAGAAAACAACAATCACATTGGAAGTCTCACCATGCCCCTTGGACATTAAGAAAAACAAAACCATCCCTATCATGCTTGATGTGGAGGAGGAGGGGATGTGACAATCCTCTTATGTTGTAAGTGTGGTTGAGTACATAATGTCCTTGAGGGGTCAACACCAAGTGTTACGCCATTTGCTTTAGAATATGAGAGCTATAGAGAGAGTGGAGGAGATCCTAGTTTTGTATGATGGCAATGTGGCATACACGCTTCCACTAGTAGCAAACAATATGCATCCAATGGAGGGTACGGAGCAAAAGTATGATGGCCATTGCTGGACAAATCTTGCATCAACATCCATGGCATTCCTTGGTACTCTTTGCCTAAGCAAATGTGCCAGAGAACTAGAGTGTCCCAATAGAAATTGTGCTAGCAGGTTGATTTTTGGCTCCCCAAACAAGGTGGTATGGATAGATACAAGATTCTTCATTCACTCCACTATCATTAGAATGATCACAGAGTCGCATGACATAGTTATAGTTCCCTATTGCAAGTAAATCATACTAATCAAGTCCCAATACATGCCATGCACGTAAACTCAATACCAGTATACCGACCATCGGAATGCCATCTGATGGTCTCGAAAGTCTTGGATACTTCTGTTGTAAGAACCCCCCCTTCTTGCTCTCCAAGCGTAAGTGTGTAGTGTATTATGTAAGGTTAGCAATGCCAATGTCAAGATGTTTATCCATCAAGGCACACATAACCATGAGGTGCAAAGAGGCATGTGCAGAGCTAATGTCAAAGAGGTGCGAAAGACCGTAGAGGAAATGGTAAGAGACTTTAGTGTAGCTAGACCTTGACACTTACAAATGACTGTGGCTAGAAGGCTAGTGATGAGTGCCTTGGTTTGTGAGCAAGGTGTCCCCATGTCTAACACTGAACTCTCAACGATGGTCGAGGAACTCCAACCACTCATTCATTATTCCATTCACAACACATTTCAAAATATCCTTAAAAATCCATTATACGAAGATCAATACTCTATGCATGTAGGTTCAAACATATGGTCCATAACATGTATCGAGAGCAATCAAGGAATGGAATCTCATCTTCTAAAATTAAAGCAATGTTGTGCATGCAAATTTTTCCATGGTAGCCTATATCGTGGGCATACAATGATAGCAAGTGCTTTATATTCAAAATGTCAACAACTGGGCTAGCCTCAGGTTTGACTTAGTGAACCATATGAGAAGGAATAGCAATGGGGACCTATGCAATAGCTAGATATGCTTCGGCCACATGCATCACATTAATGATTGGACCACCATGGTAGCACATGTGTATGACCCAAGGTAGTTTCTCTTTCACAATTCTACCATTACAACACAAACTTAACTAACATAGTTCTCCTTACCCTTCCATTCCTGTCTTGTGTTTTTGTAGTGTACAAGAGTTGATCACTCTAGCAATATGTGAGATGAAAAGGAAGAGGATATAGATGCACAAGCTCTCTCTTTTGGACAAAGATGAATGATGTGATGGAGAATTGTGGACACCCAAGAGCTAATTTTCGAGGATACATGGTAGACGAGGAAGCCGCCAACTAGAGCGCCATTCGCACAGTATTCAATGGTGATCCAAACAATATAATGCAAGGAAGGGAGAGATCTTGCTTATTTCATCGGGAACAAAGTCTCCAGATACACACATCACAGTATGTGCACAAGAGTTTTCAAGATGAGCATAAGTGCTTCTGCCGCATGTGGAGGTGTGTAGCTATGGAAGATGATGCAACAATGCAATATTGATTCATTTGGACTTGGTGGGTCTCAGCGAAAGTTGCAGATTGCAATATACTAGCAATGGATTGTTGGCTTAGTTGGTGGCATATCAGATATCCATATTGGAGGTGATAGTTTTTCGGGATAAGACTAATTTGTAATAGTAGGATGTGATGTGTGGTGCATTTGTTTTCTCATGCTCCATACCTTCTCGTGCTCTATTTTTGTCCAGATGGTGGAGGACATTGCTCATATGCCAACCACAAACCTAGCAGAGCCAATGCTAGCAAGTTGGTTGGCAGGGGAGAGATTCAAGGGATCTATAAGCTTGTACGATGCATGTACTAGTGATGTGGCCAATGCTCTACTACAGAGCACAAAACAACATGCATTCATTGGTGGAAAGTTCCATGGTGCAGGACCCAGTGCAGAGATGCTTTTGAGTCGATGACAACAAGGAATTAGCCCCACACCTTGAGCAATAGTAAGGATGGTTGAGGAGGTGACAAGAGGAATTGAATTGCATCAACATCTTGATTTTTGAGGGGACAATGTGACTGTAGCAAGAAAATGCAAGGTTGATGGGAAAGTGGGGTCCAAGATGCCAACACCTCTCACATGCTTGAGTATGTGACCGAAAACATACCTAGAAGAAAGAGTATAAGAAAACTAAACTTTGAGGACCCTTTGCCTTCTGACCAATCAAGGGCAATATCACCAAATTATTAAGAGAAAATGGTGGTGGAGATAGTCCCTCATGACAGTGTTTGGGCTATAAGAAGGATTCCAGCTCACAGTCGTGTACAATGTCAAGGATGGTTGGGAGCTAGAGAGGAAAAATGCAAAAAACCTATAAAAAATATGACACATGGGGTACTTCCACCTTCGTTTTGGGGCATCATGGGGTGGTCCAGCTCAAGAGCAGAAGCTAGCAATCAACATGGAATGTGGCGCTTCTTCATGTGGTTTTGTAATGATAGTGTGGACCATACATAGAACATTTGTTCTTCCATTCATCCGCACCACCGAAGGTTCCAAAAGTATGGCCAATGGCACAAGCAAAAATTTGACCATCATAGAAGAAATCCATATGTTGGAGTAGTGGGTTTGTTTTACAAAAGGCAACACAAGAGGTGGTTGCTAATAATGAGGGCTCGTGTAGATATCGAAGAGGTGTTTCACAAGATGCAGGGAAAAGGATAGACTCAGCATTGGCTCTAGATGCAATTGTGAAGGGCCACAGAGTGATGAATCCCTTGAAGCATAAGGTTTTCAAACTAAAGACACCTAACTCCAGTGTCATGCAGGAGTCTTATGATGTGCACATTGCAAAGAATCCAACATGTAATTGTTCGGATTTCATGGACCGTGTCGGAGAAGGAAAAGCGTATTTGGCATGCAAGCACCTATACTATGTGTACCTCCTGTTGGGGGTAAAGGCACCTCTGCCTAGCCGCCCGTGTATTACTACATTGGCAGTCACCGCCACTTCACACTGTAGGTGGCAGGTGCCCATCACTGTCACTTTATTCTTTATTCTTTTAGTGATAGATTGAATAAAGGAAGGCCCAGTCACACATTGTGACGGCATTCTTAGTTTGCTAATTATGTTGAACATACGTAGACAACTTCCTTGATTAATCCATCAACACACATTTCTTCACGTAATATTAAATCAAAGATACAAAGAAAAGTAAAAATTCATTCAAAAAATTAATATTTTATTCAAGTAGGCTTGTACATCCCTAGATTTATTCAATCTGTCATAGTTTGAAAATAAAATTTCATTGATAAGAAACCACCAATCCTCCTCTTAGCTAGCATTGGGGCCTTCCAAGATACCTATATTAGGCCGGGGGTTAACTTAGTCCTATTCTCCCTAGCTCCTTGACACCTCCTTGTAAAATTTATTTTCTATGGAGAGAAATCTTGCATACAATGCCAATCCTAGCATCCAGATTAGACATCGGCTCCTAGTGAGAGAGATGGGATGCTAACTTTGAGGGAAGTCAAGCACATCCCTCATATCCACTTGTGTAGACACAATATTTCTGTTTAGGTAAAATAGACCATCAAGTCATGTGTGAAACAATCCTTTCAAGTGAACATTCATACATAATCCACTTAGCAAATCAACCTCTAGCACAGGGTTCCTTGTAGCCATCAAGAAGGTCATGAACTTGAGAAATTCTCAGTGAATCCTATTGGATAACCTTTGAAGAAGAGAATAAAGTACTATGGTCTATTATAAGGTTTTGGGCTTGGTTCTTCTTCTCTTTTTATGGATTTAATTCTTAGGGTCTTGCCCTAAGATCTATGATTTTCTATTGGTAATTACTAACCCACTTTAGTTATCTAGAATCCATCTAAGGGTTCTTGTTCCCTTGTTCTCTACTTCAAAATCAATTTAGTTTCCCTTTTCATGATAAGGCCTATGAAGGTTCCTTTTTCCCATAGTCCTATAACTCTTGCTTCCTTAATTAGAATCCTTTCTTAGGATTCATAAAGAAGATGGATTCTATCTAATATGATTAAGATTCTAAAGAAAAGATGGTGAGTTCCATGTAACATGATTAAGATTCTAAGTAAAAGAAAAAACTATCCATCATATACCATTGGGATGACCTTAGTGCACAAGGGCACTATGCTTTCTTTCCTAAGTTTTCTAAAATGATTGTAAGAACAATGGCTTTACATGAGTAATACATTTCTAGTCTTCATTTATTATGGAAATCCCATGACATAATCATAGCTTAACCATTTGCATTATGTAATTTATTGAGCCTAATTTTTATCCTTGGGCTTCGTTTTTCTCATCAAATAGTGAACATCTAATCTAGTTTACTCATCATAAACCTTTTCTTTGTTCTAGACTCATAACTTAATTGATAAATCATGCAACTTGTGTCTTAGTCAATAACTCCTATGATCATGGACTAAGTTCCATCATTGGAGAGAATTGCTCCTTGCCAAAACCCCTCTCCTAGATAGCTTGTCTTCATCTAGCTAACTATCATCCAGTTTTACCCATAAGGGTTCCCAACACCAATTTCCTACTATAATCCTTTAAGAATATACAAAGGCAAAATTAGAAAGGGAACCTAAGCATGGGTCGGTGATGATTGATCCTCATTGACCCATCCTACTCCACCTTTTCTCCTTTTGGGTGCCATCTTAAAAGCTCATATGGAGGAACTCTTGTATGCATACTTCTCGCTCAGTGGTGTTCTTGTCCTCAAACAATGTGATCAATCTTAGGATAGTCCTAGGTTATGTGTTGTTGGTGTTTGAGACAAGGGAAAGGGTAAGCAAGATTGTGGCTTAGGAAATTGGAGTTTGAAACAAGGAGGGTAAGAAAATATATGACTTAGAAGGTTGGAGAGATTACAAAGCTTGAAATTTGTGGGTAAGAGAATATGTGACTTTGGAGGTTGGAGAGATTATAGAGCTCCAAAAATGTGGATATATTTGATGTGGATTGGGTTAATCAAGAGTACATGATTCTCAAAGAGGAGAAGGTGATTATGGGCCAAGAAGATTATACTTGAGGGTTATGATTGACTAGAGAGGGGGGAAATAGAAGTGGAATAAAAAGGGTGGAGGTCAATGAGAATCTTGGACAATATGTATTTGGAAGATAGGGGATCTATATCCTCTTACCAAGAGGAGTCAGAGTAGATAGCAAGGAGGGATTTTTGAATGGATTGGAATATGAAGAGGGAACATGCTCGAAGAATGTCGGATCCTCCTAGATTGAGACTCTTCTCTCTCTCTCTCTCTCTCTCTCTCTCTCTCTCTCTCTCTCTCTCTCTCTCTCTCTCTCTCTCTCTCTCTCTCTCTCTCTCTCTCTCTCTCTCTCTCTCTCTCTCTCTCTCTCTCTCTCAATCATTTCCTCTTCTTCTTTCCTCTCTCTCCTCTCTTCCTCTATTCTTTTCTCTATCTCCTCCTCTTCCTATTCTTCTCTATCACTCCCTTTCTTCTATACTCACTCAAAGCATAGAACAGAGTAACATCATATCCAAAAAAAATAAACCCTTAAGGCTATGGTAAGGCTTACTTATATACCCTAGTAACGCTTACAAGCCTTACCCTCTCTCTCCCTCATAGTTTGGTTGATGTGCATGGCCTTCATGGTTTGTTAATTTATTGCAATCTTAGTAACCTTGCTTTGATCACATGTTTTCTCCTCTTATTTTTCCATAATAATGATGTTGATGATGATACTTGTGGCTAATATTATTGTCTCCTCCTCTTCTCATTTTCCAAATAGAATAGTGCTACTATTGTTTAGGCCAAATCACGTTGACGATGAGAATGAAGGTGTTTTTATATTTTTATACTTTTTCAAGCAAGACCATGTTGATGATGAGAATGAAGGTGTTTTTACTTTTTTGAAATTGTATAATACTTTTTATTTTTATTATTAATTTTTATTGACTCTTGGGCAAGATTCACATGTACCCTCCCTTTTTAATAGCACACCGTTAGGCACATGATAGTGCAAATTTGCAATTGAGTGTCAATTAAAGATGACAGCATTGGCACAGTAATGAACGATGGTGGTTTATCTAAGGATAGCAATGGAAGGACTACAAGGCACCGCAAGCAAAAAAGGCTATATAAGGAGCAGAGAGAAAGAGATGCAAGTTCCACATAAACATAATTCAACATGCATAGATGGTTACCCACTGAGTTCGAAAAACACACACAATTAGCAATTATCACTATTACAACCATCATTATTTAGCTTATACCTTGTATCTTTAAGTAGTCAACACTTGTATGTATTCATTGGTCTAAGCTTTGCCATTTCTTATTGTTCTCTGCTAGAGAGACCGTGTTGCCTTGTATGGACTATGTAAATTGAACTATTAGAATATATGAGCATTCCATTTACTATCATTTTTTTCCATGCTTTTCTAGATAGGTTATATGTTGAGATATCGAGCTCCACTCGTGATATGCCAGGGTGACCATTGTGCATATATGTCACCGACTTGTTAGCCTGCAAATGCAGTTGGTACACCGCCCATGAATAATAGCTAGATGACAGCTATCCTTATCTACTCTAGTTTGTGGCTCAGTTAGTATGTCACCTTAGTTAGTTGAGTTTGGTTTGAGACCCATATATAGGGTTCTTCTATTTCTCTGTACCAGAGTTCTTTTGGCTTACACAACTAAGAAGAGGAAAACTGTTTTCAGCCTCCACCTTTGTGTGTATTCCCCCATTGTGTAAGTGAGAAAGCTACAAGTGAGACTCCTTCCTTGATGGGACCTAAAACGGGCCGGCACTGGCTCATGCACTAGCCGGACCTCTATCATGCGCTCAACAACCCCATGGCCTCGCGGCCAGGAGCGTTGATGACACATACATCATACATTGCCTTCCTAAACATCTTGCATTTGTATCACGTCTCGTAGTCCAACTCTAACCCAATTAACACTCCTCAGAGGGAGTCCCAACACATTGCCAAATAGCACGAAGTACAAACATAGGAGGTCCTCCCACGGCTGACTGTCGCTACCTCACTGCGACTCTCCTACATCTTGGGGATTGGCCCCTCGATGCGTCGCTAAACATATATAACACATACGAACACAAACTTATCTCTTTTATGATTCGCATATTTCCAGGAGATATACCATGCTTCCTCACTTTACTTTCCCCCTTAGACCCAACGCCTAGCCTATAGCTTGGGACAACCTTACTCACTCAACGTTGGTCACGATCTAGAGAATACAGGTGCTATGCATCCAGGAGGTATTGTCTGATACATTTTATCATTTTATGCTTCATGCAAATTGTGAATGTCTATGTGCTCAAACAATTAAGAAAATCAGCATTTGTGCACATGCGGAAAACATTTCTTTCAATGATTTTGACTATCGCTCGTATGCGGCGTTGCATGAACCTAGCACCGAGAAACCCTCGTGCCACTAGGTTCTTATTTTTTTTTTAATTATCGACCAACCTAAATGGTATGCATAAAACCCAACAAGTTTTTCATCATTTCATTCAGCATTTAAACACCTTTTATACACTCTACCCCCTCACCCGTTTAGGTTGTGCACTATTGATCGGTTTAGGGTTCATTTTCCACATTTTTTTGTGTATAAATGCACAAAAAACCACACTAGAACAAAAATGTGGGGCTGAACTGAGGCAAATCCTCATGCTTCAGACCCCACAATCATTCACAAACATGGTTCTTATTTTTCCTTAATTTTCGGCACTCAAAATCCGTTTTTCCCCTATTTTTCAGTGGTTTTTCCCTATTTTCTTTGTATTTCCCCCATTTTTCTGCATTTTTTAATTACTAAAGACTTAAAACAGGTTATGGGCTGTGGGCTTAGTTCATTTGCAGCAAAATATAAATTTAGTTGGTGTGTATTATTTATTTTGCTATTTTTATGCCCAAAAAACCACCATTTTCCCTTGTTTTTTCGTATTTTGCATGTTTTATTTTATTGATTTGAACCACGAGATGCATGTTTTTTTTTAAATTCTCTGATTATGATCAGCAAATACTCATGGAAACCAGCAACATAAACAATTTTTAGCCCACATGAATAGCATTTTATCAATCAAATACCATCAAATCCCAAATTTCCTTTGAAAAGATTGAATTACCGCTTAGGCTTTGTGTCTCGGGTTTCGTGGCCATGGTTGCAAATCTGAAAATCAGCAGCACTTAATGCTCCTGACGATCACACATCACCATCTCCAGCCCGTGGAGCGATACAAGCCTCCCCCATTCGTTCTTCTTCCTTCCTCTTCCCACGTGAATACAGCCTTAGAGGAGAGAAAGAGGAGAGAGAGAGACTAGGTTTTGGTCTCCATCTGCAGGCTGCCATTTTACGTGCGGAGGCTGGCGATAGAGAGCATCAAACTTGCTAAATTATCTTGTGCTGCTACCTCCATGGCTCTCTGGCCATCACGAAACTGATCATTGGGGGGGGGGGGGGGGGGGGGGGCATTTTCGGCGCATTGTCGTCACCAAAGACAGCCGCCATTACCACGAAAAAATGAGGGGGGGTGCCCCTTGGAGAGGCACCCCCTCACTTCTCCACTTGGACACTCTCTCGGTTTTGGGACATTTGTCCGCCTACCGACCGATTTTTTGGACGTTTAGTCGTACGAACTCCAAATTGTGATCTGAGAATTTCCGTGAGCTCGTCTCAGAGTCTCGGGCTGGCTGGCAGCTCCATTGACTAGCACAGGCGTACGGAAAAATTACAAAAAATCCTGGAGTGTCGCACGAGCACTCGTCAAGCCCTTAATGCCTAAAATCCTAGGTCGAGCCGCCGCCTTCGGGAGTTTATATTTTTCCCTCCATTTCCACATTTTTCTGCTATTTTTAGGCTCGTTTTCCGCTCCAAAATCCGGCTTTCATAGGCGACCACGGGATAGGGTGACTCAGCCCGTCGAATCCCACAGTAGATCTGCACAAAACAACCAAAGGAAGCATCAAGCTGATACAAAGTAGATATACACTACACACAGCACAATGCTCACTCTACCCCCTGACAAAACCAAGGCATGACAACCACAAGGAGTAGGCCTAGCATAATCTGATAGAAGATCCCAAGCTAGTCACTAACCGACTGCTCCAACACGGCCAAACTAAAAAGAACTATCAAAGAGGTTGCCCTAAGTGGTGGTCTAAACTACCTACCTACCTAAGGACAACACAACTAGGAGCTCCTATTAGGCGAGGACTCCTATAGCCTGATCAAGAAGTATTTTCTTTTAGCACATTTCTTCTGTTAGGGTTTTTATTTTATTGACATACTTGGGCATGTAAAAAGGAGGGAGCTGAGCGTAGTGACCCGAGGAGAACAGGGCATCGGCCTCAGGACCTGTCTCGATACCCAAGAACCTACCAAGCCCTCGCAAGGCGACACTTATTTTTTTTTAATGCTCACTTTTATTTTCGCTCCAACCTTCCTTAGTTTCTCCTTTTCTAGCAAGATGCCACCCCTAGGAAGACAAGGCATCGGCCTCGGGTCTGACTCGTCCCTAGGAACCTACCAAGCCCTTCGCTAGGTGATGATCAACTGCTTATAAAATTTCCTTTTCTTTTATTTTCTTTACTAGGGGTTAGAACCCCTTTTTACACACCTTTGTATATATTTTTTCTTTAAGATATTCAAGGTTTTTCCTTCTTCTTATCATTATCACTTTTTCTGGCAGGCTTCTCTATCTGCCTCACAACTAGGAAGAACTCCTAGAATGGCTGCCTAGCAAGCTAGCAGAACAGAGTCACTAGGACTACCGTCTAAAACAGGTCTTTCAATGCCTAGCAATGTCTTTACAGGAGGCAATGACTACTCAGACCTCCCTCAAACATACTTAACCGAAACCTCAAGACTTCATGCCTTGGACGCCGGTCCCCAACAAAAACGAAAAACCCCCTTAACAAGTACACAAACACATATAGCAACAAAACACACAGTACTCATAAAGGAAAGATATCACCTGGATAGGGCCACGAGAAGCTTCCACGCAACAAAAGGCTCCTTCCAAGCTCTTCTTCAAACCTGTCTAGCACAAAACTCAAACAAGAAACCATTAACCATACATGCACTAAACAGACAACTGGCCCTCTTGGCCTAATGAAATAAAGCACTTCACCACAAAACTTAATCGGCCCTCTTGGCCTAACGAAATAAACCATTCAAAACCTCGCAAAACAGGCCCTCTTGGCCTAATGAAATAAAGCAAAATAGCACCTACACATCCCTCCCTGAAAGAATCCAGATATACAATAATAGGCTCCTTCCCAAGGAGGAAAACACAGGGCTCGCAGCCCTAGACTAAATGCATAAGGTTATGACCCATCCCTCCTGCATATATAGCAAGAGGCGTACGCATAACATGTTGTCTAATTAACCTATGGGTCCAAGATAATAACGGTAGATTGGTCTCGGCTACTCTTTGCATCGCCCATATCAACCATCGTCTGCCATATATTGCATGCTCTGATAACATTCCCCACAAGCAACCAGGTCTTGTTTCATCATTGATCACAATATCCAAACTAGGACCACAATTAAAGAAGAGGTCTTCCTCATAAGCAAGATTTGCCAACGAAACCGCAAACTGATTCCAGTAACGTGGAATCAGCTGAAAAGACACTCTCTCAAATTCCTCAAGTAGGGTCATAGCAGTTCGATGATACATACAAAGCATGGGATTTCGCACTGTGTATGTCCCATCTAGCTGATTCAGGATCAACTGGGAATCCCCTTTTACTAAAAACCGATGAATACCACCTTGTTTGGCAATATGCAGTCCCATAATCAAGGCTTTATACTCCGCCATATTGTTAGTGAATCCTACCCCGAGATAAGCAGCTAACTTCATCGTAACCCTACGTCAGGGGTCCCGGATTACTACTCCAACACTCCCTTTTTTATTAGGGCCCCTGGACGCTCCATCAAAATATAATGTATATGTCCACAATGGGTTTACACAGCCTGCCATCACGAACTCCTCTATTCGTAATTATGATAATCAAAATTTAGCATGTTGAGAGGATGAACTGACGGCTCCATCCCACCTTCTTCATTGAACTCAACAGGGATACTCGTCAACCGTCATAAGCAGTGATGGAAGAAGACTTTAATCTTCCACACAAAGGTTCTATCTTCTTGCTCAATCACTGTATATCCTTTGCTCCACCAGATGAGTTTCCCCTGATGGTATCTCTGCTCCAGATATGGGTGCTCCAAATAAGGGATTAACCGACCCATCAACCAACTTTAAGCTCTTTTCCGCAGGTCTCAAATCATCCCCAGCATGGACTTGCAATGCATTTTCTTTGTATTAGCAGACTTAGAAATAATAAGGTTTAATCTTATTAAGATTAACCTTATTTTTAAACTCTACTCCCTGTAGATCAACTAATAGGACTGTAGACCTATTTTTCCCTAGCCTAACAATCTTGTAGGGGCCAGCCCATTTAGGTTCTAACTTCCCTGGAAACAACTCCCTACGTGCATCGTAATAGAGGACTAACTGTCCTTTTTTAAAGGTGTACTTCTTTTCTCTAAGGTCATGCAACTGCTTCATTCGACGTTTAGCTACCTCCTAGTGTAATAAGCTCTGCAACTTCAGCTCATCCAGGTGGGCTAAGGTCGTGAAACGTTCAAAAAGGGAATCCTTATCCCCCAAAGAATGGTTAATTGCAAACCATATGGTTGGCAATTCAATCTCAAGGGGAAACACACACTCTTCCCCATAAACCAATTTAAATGGAGTATGGCCGGTAGCTCGCTTGAATGTGGTATTATACGCCCATACTGCCACATACAACTTCTTGTCCCAGTCTCGTTTCTTCTCAGAGACTATCTTAGACAAGATCCCCACAAGCTATTTATTAGTACTTTTAACTTGCCCATTCGCTTGTGGATTATAAGGAGTCATTTTATTATGCTTGATTTGCCAAGCCTCAGTCAAGCTTTTAATCACTTTGTTCAAAAAATGGGTTCCACGGTCCGACACTAATTCCCTCGGTGGACCAAAGCGGCAGATAATCTGCTCTAACAGGAAACTTGCAGTCTCTTTTGCATTGTCCTACCTCGTCGCCCGCGCTTCTAACCATTTTGTAAAATAATCAGTGGCTACTATAATATACCTCTTTTGGGTAGTAGACAATGGGGTAACAGGACCCACAAAATCAATGCCCCACTTCTCAAATGGAAGGATAGCCATGATAGGCGTAAGTGGGTGTTTCCTATTTTCTCTACTGCCATGCCTTTGACAGGTATCGCATTTCTTAACATACTCAAAAGAATCTTGGAAGATGGACGGCCACCAATATCTAGCTCTTAAAGCTTTCTACGCCATCAACCGTCCTGCAAAGTGCCCTCCACATGCAGAGTCATGGCACTCTTCTAAGATAAAAGGAACCTCATCAGGCATCACACATCGGCAGTAGATATCATCAACACCCTGCCGATATAGCATCCCTGTGATCAAGGAAAACTTCAATGCCTATTGTTTGATTTTCCTCTTTTCAGACTTTGATAAACCAGCTCCCGTCTCTCCCGTTGATAAATAATGCGTAATAGCAGCATACCAAGATGGGATAGAAGCTGTATCAATTTTAAACATTTCCTCAATATCGCTTCCTTCAGCCAAAATCTCGTTCGGCTCCCCGAAATCTACAAGGCATTCCATAATACCCTGCAACCTCGGTGGCTTACTCTTGATCTCATAATCGAACTCCTGCAAAGTGACTAACCACTTTGCCAAACGATCAGGCGACTGTAGGTTGTTCATAAGCAATCTAAGCCCTTCCGCCTTCGTATAGAATACTACCTTTTCATAGAGATGTAGTGCCTGAATTTCTTAGTCCCAAAGACCATCGCAAGACACAACTTTATGTAGGTATAGTTGATCTCTGAAATGCCCAATTTTTGACTAGCGAAAGCTATCGGGTGATACCACTTTTCCTCCCAAATTTGGGCTAAATAGCAGCTGATACTATGCATAGTGGCTGCTGAAAATATATAGAACACCTCGCCTCTTTTAGGTGCTTTTAAAACAGGTGCTTTTACTAGCTCTTGTTTCACATCCTCAATAGCTACCTTACAAGGGTCGCTCCACTCAAATGAACAGCTAAAGGATAATAAATTTGTTAATGGCAACGTTCTTTCTGCCAAGGCATTGATAAACCTTCGATAGTACCCTATCAACGACAGAAAACTATGAACCTCTTTAAGAGTGCGTGGTGGACTCATAGCAACTATAACCTTGATCTTTTCAGGGTCAGTTGCTATCCCTACTAAACTGACCACATGGCCCAGCAATAGCCCATAAGGTACTCCAAAGACACACTTCTGTGGGTTAAGAGCGATGCAAAACTGTCTGCAACGCTCAAAGCACTTTCTCAAAATAATCAACATCCTTTCCCTTACAGTGGCTGCTCCCAGGTCATCAATAAATACTTTCAACTCATCTAGGGAGATGTCACCAAAGGTCTTGTATGCTGTTCGTTGCCACGATCCAGGTGCATTGCATAAACCAAAGGCCATCACATGGTACGCAAAAGTACCAAAGACCGTAATAAAAGTTGTTTTCAACTTGTCTTCCTCTGCAATTGCAATCTGGTTATATCCTGCAAAGCAATCCATAAATGAATATATTTCCCTACCCGCTAATTGATCCAAAATCTGGTCAATAAACGGCAACGGGTAATAATCTTTAATCGTCTGCTTATTCAGCTCTCTAAAATCCACACATAATCGGATCTGGTTGTTTTTCTTCTTCCTGATAACAACAAGTGAACACCATTCTATGTGTTGTATAGGGAAGATCAAACTAGCTTTCCTTAACTTCTGTAACTCCTCAAACAGCGTGTCCCTCAATTCAAAAGGCATATGCCTTACCTTCTGATGCACAGGATGACTATCTTCTTTTACAGGAATAGTATGAACAGCCAAGCTGGGAGGAATGCCTCTCAGCTCATCATAGCTCCAAGCAAAGATATCGCGGAATTCTTGAATTAGGGACACATACTCCTTCCTTTCTACTGAACTGAGCATAGAACCTAATTTAATTGGCCGTGAATCATTCGGCATGCCAAGGTCTAACTCAATCACATCCGCATCGCTTATCCTATCTTGAGGCTCTATCGGCTCATTTAGAGTTATCTGATAGATATCCTCTGTAGTGGACCCCTCTTTAGATTCATCACTGGATGACGTCTCACTACCAGATGGATCATCTGCTGTCTCTAATTCAGTAGACGATAAAGGAGCTCTCTCACTTTGAGGAGACTCAGGATAAGCATCGACTATTACTTGATTAGCACCTCTACCTAGAACCACTCGACCGGCGGGTATATCGACTTGATAGTCTGTTCGTAAGATCCAAGGTCTACCTAGCAAAACCCGATAGCTAGGATGTCCTGCAAATCTTATCACCCTAAAGTCCAAGAAGCATTCTACACTTGCAACTGTAACATGGACCTTAGTAACGCAACCTTCTGGTTGTCTTAGACTATCATCAGCCATTCTCAGAAGGGTGGAGCTGTCTTTCTGGATGCCTAGACCCAGCCTCTCCATCAATTCTGAACTCATGATGTTGACAGAGGATCCAGTGTCTACAATGGCATGTTCTACTAATATTCCATCTACATAAGCTGGAACCCTAGGGCAGTTCTTTTCAGCATTGTCAAACCAATCTTCCCCTACTCGTGCTATGCCCAGAGGTTCCACAATATACCCGATACGCAGGATCTTCTTAAATTCCTTACATACTCCTGGAGATAATTTGATCAATTGCAAGAGGTTCACATCTGGTTTAACTTCGCAAAGAGAACTTGCTAGATCAAAGTCATGATAAGTAGCCAAAGCTCTCTTTTATTGCCAAACCATCCTCTCTTTTGGTCTTTGGACTGGTTTCGGTGCTTCTTTCTTGGCTCTTGCCTTCTTTCTTGGCACTTCATCCTCCTTCTGAGGGTCGCCTTTCTTGTCAACCGGCTTTAGCGGTCCCCCTTCCATGCTAGGACTCTGGACTTGCGTCCCCTTATCCCCTTGTTTAGGGTTTGCCTCGACCTGTTTTTCCTTATCTTTGTCAACCTCTTTAGCCTTTTGGCCTCTTGTCACGGACCTTAAGTTAGAGGTTTCAGCATCATGGCTCGTACAACCTCAATAAGGCTAACTCCGTTGCCTTGTGGCAACTCTTCTATAGTTGTTTTTCCCCTTTGCAATATTTGCCTAGGTGCATCATTCTGCTGCAAGTTATTTCCTTGCGCTCTATGATTCACTGGGCCCGGTTGTTTACTCCCTTGTTGGAGAGAGCTAATCTTACTCCAACAGGTAGCAGCTAGATTGCTTGACTTCCCGCAAATGTCACATTTCACATTTGGACAATTCCTGGGGAAGTGCTGTCCACCACACCATTTACAACTGAATCTAGAGGGTCCACCCTCTTCAGGGCGTCGACTCCCTATCAAATTTTGTTGCTTCTTCAGGAAATTAATGTCGACGGCTATTTGTCGATATTGTTCAGAAATCATATCGGTATAATGCTTCATCATGTCCTTGACTTCACCAAGGACATTAGATGCACTCGACTCGTAGCCTCGATCGTCAACCCGTCGTTCCATTGGCCTAACAATCTGATTTGGCATTGGCTGTTGCCCCACAGGAACAACATTCAAATTTGAAACTTGGCCTCCAACATTTGATGGAGCCAACTGACTTGCCACGGGCATAGTCACACTAGGAGGAGCCGGTAGTAAAGGTACATTCGAAACCATACTCCCTCTCCCGATAGGGTTAGTCATAGGCATCCCTTGACTTCCATTCGTCAATGCTGGATTGCCACTAGGTACTAATCCCCCATTAACATTCATTCGAGAGGAGTAGGCCATTTGTAATCGTTCTTCTATCCCCTCTGGCCGCATAATAGCGGTGTCTATATCTGCTAAGGCCACACTGCTCAATTGTACTTGGATATTAAAGTCCAACCCATGCAAAAAGTATTGCAATTGGGCAGCTGGTCGAATGGGAATGTAAGTTTGCAACTTACGGAATACTTCCTTCAACTTCTTAGCATATGCTTTTTCATTCTCATGAGGATCTTGACGTGTTACATTCAAGACCCGCAACCAATATTGGCCACCTCTTTCAGGGGCATATTCTGCTCAGAAAGCTGCATAGAATTGATCAATGGTGGTTATGGTTCCAGACTCTATGTTGTGATACCATACCGTAGCCCTTCCTTTTAACGTCATATTGAAGAACATCATGAGATGTCCCTCGTCTTGGATGCGATTATTGAACATCAATCTCTGAAATTCACAAATGTGAAATTCTGCATCCTCTTCTGCTAACCCATTAAAAATGGGCAAGGGAACTTCTAAGGTTGGTAAATCCGGCGTCCCTGCAGGAATCGCAATAGGCTGTGCCATGGTGACTATCGGATTAGCAATAGGAGCTTGAAGTGACGGATTCACACCCCCACTTGAAGTGGGTAAACTTGGTGGAGGAGAGGAAGATCTTATGCTTCCTCCTGCCCCTAATGGAATAGATGGAGAAGTTATGTGACTAAGACCACTGCTTCGTATACGTACTGGGCTACTCCTTTGAGGAGAATAACGGCTTACGATCTCTAACCGCCGTCTAGCCCTCTCAGTGCGTTTGGCTTTTTGGATTTCGGCTTGATGGTCCTTGTCAGAGGACATAAACCAACTTCCTTTTGGTCCCTAGAAACCCTAGATCTGAAAACCACCACTTATAGGCGGCTCCTGGTAGACGCACCACTGATGGGACCTAAAACGGGCCGGAACTGGCTCATGCACTAGCTGGACCTCTATCATGCGCTCAACAACCCCACGGCCTCACGGCCAGGAGCATTGATGACACATACATCATACATTGCCTTCCTAAACATCTTGCATTTGTATCACGTCTCGTAGTCCAACTCTAACCCAATTAACACTCCTCAGAGGGAGTCCCAATACATTGCCAAATAGCACGAAGTACAAACATAGGAGGTCCTCCCACGGCTGACTGCCGCTACCACACTACGACTCTCCTACATCTTGGGGATTGGCCCCTCGATGCATCGCTAAACATATATAACACATACGAACACAAACTTCTCTCTTTTATGATTCGCGTATTTCCAAGAGATATACCATGCTTCCTCACTTTACTTTCCCCCTTAGACCCAACGCCTAGCCTACAACTTGGGACAACCTTACTCACTCAACGTTGGTCACGATCTAGAGAATGCAGGTGCTATGCATCCAGGAGGTATTGTCTGATACCTTTTATCATTTTATGCTTCATGCAAATTGTGAATGTCTATGTGCTCAAACAATTAAGAAAACCATCATTTGTGCACATGTGGAAAACATTTCTTTCAATGATTTTGACTATCGCTCGTATGCGGCGTTGCATGAACCTAGCACCGAGAAACCCTCGTGCCACTAGGTTCTTATTTTTTTTTTCATTATCGACCAACCTAAATGGTATGCATAAAACCCAGCAAGCTTTTCATCATTTCATTCAGCATTTAAACACCTTTTATACACTCTACACCCTCACCCGTTTAGGATGTGCACTATTGATTGGTTTAGGGTTCATTTTCCACATTTTTTTGTGTATAAATGCACCAAAAACCACACTAGAACAAAAATGTGGGGCTGAACTGAGGAAAATCCTCATGCTTCAGACCCCACAACCATTCACAAACATGGTTCTTATTTTTCCTTAATTTTCGGCACTCAAAATCTATTTTTTTCCTATTTTTCAGTGGTTTTTCCCTATTTTCTTTGTATTTTCCCCATTTTTCTGCATTTTTTAATTACTAAAGATTTAAAACAGGTTATGGGCTATGGGCTTAGTTCATTTGCAGCAAAATATAAATTTAGTTGGTGTGTATTATTTATTTTGCTATTTTTATGCCCAAAAAACCACCATTTTCCCTTTTTTTCCGTATTTTGCGTGTTTTATTTTATTCTTTTGAACCACGAGATGCATGTTTTTTTTAAATTCTCTGATTATGATCAGCAAATACTCATGGAAAACAGCAACATAAACAATTTTTAGCCCACATGAACACATTTTATCAATCAAATGCCATCAAATCCCAAATTTCCTTTGAAAAGATTGAATTACCGCTTAGGCTTTGTGTCTCGGGTTTCGTGGCCATGGTTGCAAATCTGAAAATCAGCAGTACTTAATGCTCCTGATGATCACACATCACCATCTCCAGCCCGTGGAGCGATCCGGTCAATGCCGGACAAGCCTCCGCCATTCTTTCTTCTTCCTTCCTCTTCCCACGTGAATACAGCCTTAGAGGAAAGAGAAAGAGGAGAGAGAGAGACTAGGTTTTGGTCTCTATCTGCAGTCTGCCATTTTACGTGCGGAGGCTGGCGATAGAGAGCGTCAAACTTGTTGAATTATCTTGTGCTGCTGCCTCCATGGCTCTTTGGCCATCACAAAACTGATCATGGGGGGGGGGGGGGGGGGGGGGGTTTCGGCGCGCTGTCATCGCCAAAGACATCTGCCATTACCACGAAAAAATGAGGGGGGTGCCCCTTGGAGAGGCACCCCCTCACTTCTCCACTTGGGCACTCTCTCGTTTTTGGGACATTTGTCTGCCTATCGGCCGATTTTTTGGTCGTTTAGTCATACGAACTCCAAATTGTGATCTGAAAATTTCTGTGAGCTCGTCTCAGAGTCCCGGGGGGCTGGTTGGCAACTCCGTTGACTAGCACAGGCATACGGAAAAATTACAAAAAATACTGGAGTGTCGCACGGGTGCCCGTCAAGCCCTTAATGCCTAAAATCGACCTAGGTCGAGCCGCCGCCTTCGGGAATGATATTTTTTCCTCCATTTCCACATTTTCTACTATTTTTAGGCTCGTTTCCCGCTCCAAAATCTGGCTTTCATTCCCTCTCTCCCATAATCTTGACATGGTATCAGAGCCTGGTTTGTGGTAAGGAGCTCAAGAAAGCAAACCAAGTTCGCGGTGTTCTGGTAAGAGGACCAGTATTGCCTTCATTTTTCGAGTTTGGGAGCAAGTCTCTACAACAGGTAGCACAGCCGAAAAGTGCAAGAATGCATTGTCTCAGATTGAGACGCCTTTCGCGGTGTACCAAGAGGGCAATATATGCTATGGGAGCTAGCTTTAGCCCTTAGTTGCCCTGTTTTTTTTATTCGAGGCCATTTCGGGGACCCTTTTGGAGGCGGAAGTTTTCCACACGCACACAGGAAAAGGCCCTATTTTTTACTGTGCGACCACTATTCTACAGGTCGATGAAAAGTTACCTTAGAAATTGCATCGTATGCCTGTGCGCAGAAACATTGGGAGTTACAGAATCATCCTTGTTACCTGTTGATACAAAATTGTCACTAGGAAGTGACTGTGTGGTCAAATACCACTTTCGTCAGTTTTGCAGATTTGCCCTTGTGAGTATAAAGCTGTGTTTTCTGCAGTGACAGAATTTTTTGCAGTGTTCTGTAATGGCGTCTGATTCTCTTTCACAGATTGTCACTGAAAAGCTTGACAAGAACAACTTCCAAGCATGGAAGTTTAGAATGACGAATTTCCTTATGGGAAAAGGATATTGGGAATTCGTTGCAGGAAATGAAGAAGAACCAGTTCTTCCTGATGTTCCCAATCAACAACAAATGCAGGCATTTAAAGGATGGCATAAGGAGCCAGAAAAGTTATGTACTGGCTGTCTATCAGTATTTCAGACTCTATGATTGTGCATATTCAGGATGCAAGTACGCCAAAGGAGGCATGGGATACTTTGTCAAAAATGTATAGCATAAATACGCAAGCCACGAAAGTGCAACTCAAGCAAGAGTTGCACAATGTGCAAAGAGAAAGTATGAGCATCAATGACTACCACATGAAGGTGAAGAAGATTGCAGATGCACTTGCTTCCATTGGGTCGCCAGTGGAAGATGATGATTTAGTTTCTGTGACCTTGAATGGTCTAGGAAAGGATTATGCACAGTTCCGAATATCCATTTCCGTCCGTGAAAGATTTCCTGATTTTGAGGAGTTGATTGCTCTTCTAATTTCTGAGGAGCAGAGAAATGGTGGTGCATCTTCTTCAAGAGGAACTTCAAAAGAAGCTGTCTTCTACTCAAATGCTAGAAGAGGTAGAGGCAGAGGTAGAGGAGGTCGATCTGGAGGCCGTGGTAGAAATCAGAATATGCAGCAAACTCAAGAAAACCAGTCCTATGGAGGAGGACTTGGTAACTCTAGAGGTAGGGGAAGCCAAAGAGGTCCTGGTGGATGGCAAAGAGGCCAAAATGCAAACAACAATGTTGAATGCTACTACTGTGGTAAAATGGATCATATGGCTAAAGACTGCTATAAAAAGCAGAATGACATCATGAATGGAAAATTGCAACAAGGGAATTATGCATCTTCTAGTAGACAGGGTGATGACAAAAATGAGCATTTGTTTATGGTGCAACACATTACCAATTCTGTGACAAGTGCAGAAGAAAGCAATGATGTGTAGTATGTCGACTCAGGTGCATCAAACCACATGATAGGTCATACAGAATGGATGCAGGATGCAAGGAAAATAGAAAAACCAGGATTTTTGCAGACTGGGGATGATACTGCACATCCTATTGTGCGGATTTGAAAAATTCCTTTGTCTATGCAGGATGGGAAAAATAAATACCTGTCGGATGTATTTCATGTCCCGAATATCACCAAGAACCTAGTTTTTGTTGGTCAAATGGTTGAGCAGGGCTTGCAGGTCAGATTTAATCCTCATGGATGCTTTGTTGAGGATATGAAAAATAAAGGTCGCTTGATAGCAAAAGGAAAGAAGAAGAGCGGAATGTTTACGTTGGATGCAGACATGCCTGAATTGAGTGCAGCAATGTTTGCATATGGGACCGGTGTAGTTGCAGATATTGATATCTGGCATAAATGCATTGGTCATGTTAATATACAGCGACTTAAATCAATGCAAGCCCAAAATATTGTTGCAGGATTGCCTAAATTCAAGGTTGCAGAAATGCATAAGGTATGTGAAGCCTGTCAATTTGGAAAACAGGCAAGGAAACCATTTCCTAGACATGTTCAAGAGAGTAAGAAGCCATTGGAATTAATCCACTCTGATGTGTGGACTACTAAAGCTGCATCTATTAGAGGCTGTCATTATTTTGTCACTTTTATTGATGACTATAGCAGAAAAGTTTGGGTGTATTTTATGAAAAAGAAAAGTGAAGTGTTTGGGCATTTCAAAACTCTTAAAGCTATGGTTGAAAAAGAAATAGGCCTGCAAATAAAATGCCTAAGGTTAGATGGAGGAGGAGAGTACCTCTCAAATGAGTTTGCAAGGTTCCTGCAGGAGCATGGCATAAAGCAGCAATATTCATGCAGTCATGCCCCACAACAAAATGGAATTGCAGAAAGGAAAAACAGGCATATTGGAGAGGTATCTCGTGCCATGCTCAACGAAAAAGACTTGCCAGATTTTTACTAGGCTGAAGCAGTTGCTACAGCAGTCTACATAATGAATAGGACTCCCACTACAGAAATACATGGGATGACTCCAGAGGAGAGGTATATTGGTAGGAAACCAGATATTTCTCATTTGAAAATTTTTGGTTGCATTGCCATGTTCATGTGCCAGATGAGTTGATATCCAAGTTGAATCCAAAAGCTGAGAAGTGCATCTTTATTGGTTACTCTCTGCAATAGAAAGGGTATAGATGCTATAACCCTTCTACTCATAAGTTTACAGTGAGCAGAGATGTTGTTTTTTATGAGATGAGTAGCTGGTATAAACCAGTAAATGTGATTGATGATGTAGATGCACAGAATTCACAGCAGTAGTCACAAAATATTAGTGGACCTGGAGTGTCCTCTAGCAGTGGTTCACATTCTTCGCCATGGACAGGCAGATTGAGATCAGGAGAATCTCCTCAAAACAATGCAGATAGTGGTATGCAGGTTTCATAAAAAGGAAAGGAGAAGGTATATCAGCCCATGTTTGATGTGAATGGAGGTCACTCTTATGTGGATGGTGAATCCAGTGGCTCAGAACAAAGCATTGATGATGAGTTGGGTATTCCTTATATTATTACACCTGGAGTAAGGAAGACCAGGGATGATTTGAGAGCACCAAGCAGTGAACCTACTTTGCGCAAGTCTACCAGAGCTAGATATCCTCTGGATAGGCTGAAATATGATGGATTTACAGCCATTCACTATGCCTATATGGTCAAAGTGATACAGGAACCAGAACCCACTTCTTTTGAGCAAGGCATGGGAAAAGAAAAATGGGAGAAAGCCATGGATGAAGAAATGGATGCCTTGGAAGCAAATGCTACATGGGAATTGGTACCTTTGCCTAAAGATAAGAATGCAATTGGTTGTAAGCGGGTTTATAAGGTGAAGCACAATGCAGATGGTTATGTGAACAGATACAAGGCAAGATTAGTAGTCAAGGGATATGCACAAACATATGGCATTGATTATGAAGAAACATTCAGTCTGGTTGCAAGGATGGCAACCGTAAGAGTAGTCATTGCTATGGCTACATCAAAGGGATAGTCTTTACATCAAATGGATGTAAAGAATGCCTTCTTTCATGGTGATTTGCAAGAAGAGGTCTATATGGAGCAGCCACCAAGTTATGTGCATGCTATTCATCCTAAGTTTGTTTGCAAGTTGAAGAAAGCCTTGTATGGCTTGAAGCAAGCAACCAGAGCATGGTCTGACAAGATAGAACAGTATCTTGTCACTATTGGCTTTCAGATTTCCAAGGCAGATTTCTCACTTTATGTGAGAAAAACAGAGAAATGTATTATGCTACTTGTCATTTATGTTAATGATTTGATTATAACAGGTGATAGTGATGAAGATATCCTTCATGTGAAAATGCTATTGAAGCAGAAGTTTGAGATGAAGGACTTGGGAGAGCTGTGTTATTTCTTGGGTATTGAGGTGATTAGATCACCAAGTGGGATACGGCTCCTGCAGAGGCAGTATGGATTGGACATGCTGTCCAAATATCGGATGACAAGCTGTAAACCTATTTCAGTTCCTTTGGAGCAGAATGTGAAGCTGAGCGCAAATGCAGGTGAGCTTCTGGAAGACCCTACTATGTACAGACGCATAGTAGGAAGTTTGATTTATATGACTATTACCAAGCCAGATTTGAGCTATGCTGTTGGATTGGTAAGTCAGTTTATGCAGGCTCCAAGGAAACCGCATTTGGATGCGGCTAGACGCATACTCATGTATGTGAAGTCCACATTGCAGTATGGACTATTTTATGAGACTGGGGTTCAGATACAGTTGCATGGATACACTGATGCTGATTGGGCTGGTAGTATTTCTGATAGACGATCTACCAGTGGATATGTGTTCTCTTTTGGAAGTCTTGCAGTCACTTGGAGTAGCAAGAAACAGCCTACAGTTGCCTTGTCGAGCATAGAGGCTGAGTACAGGGGTGCAGCAATGGCTGCATGTGAGGTAGCTTGGCTGCATAAGCTACTTTATGATATGCATCAGCCTACAGATGGGCCAGTTGTCATTTATTGTGACAACATGAGTAGTATACACTTGGCAAATAACCCAGTCTATCATGCTAGAACAAAGCACATTGAGGTGCATTATCACTATGTGCGGGAGAGGGTTTTACTAGGTCTTATTGATCTAGTTTATGTCAACACAGAGGATCACGTAGCTGACATATTCACAAAGGCATTGGGTGCAGAGAAGCTATGCAAGTTCAGAGACCTGCTTGGTATGCAGGAATTGGGATTGAGCTCGAGGGGGAGTGTTGAGATATCGAGCTCCACTCGTGATATGCCAGGGTGACCGTTGTGCATTTATGTCACCGACTTGTTAGCTACAGATGTGGTTGGTACACCACCCATGAATAATAGCTAGATGACATCTATCCTTATCTACTCTAGTTTGTGGCTCAGTTAGTATGCCACCTTAGTTAGTTGAGTTTGGTTTGAGACCCATATATAGGGTTCTTCTATTTCTCTGTACTAGAGTTCTTTTGGCTTACACAACTAAGAAGAGGAAAACTGTTTTCAACCTCCGTCTTTGTGTGTATTCCCCCATTGTGTAAGTGAGAAAGCTACAAGTGAGACTCCTTCCTTCTCTCCCATAATCTTGACATTATATTCAATATATTGTGACTAAAACATTTTTGCAGTGGTAGCATATCTTTATGTCGAGTTTGAGTACGTTAGGACTCTACAAGCCTATAGAGTTAGTGTGGTTTGATCACACCTCACCACAAAAGGATGAGTCTACCTCGTTCTCAAAGAATTCTTAGACTCTTGTATTTCCATCCGCGACCACAACCTAGACTTGGACTCAATTACCCATGGCGAACATCCTAATCTTTCTCACATGTGTAGGTTTGCATGTGCATGCACTCTCTAGGTCCGCCAAAGGAGATCGAGTCTGTACTTACATGGTAGTCCAAGCATGAGCAATGGCATCACATACCATCTCCTAAGGATACTTCATTCCTTAGTGATGATGAACTCCCAATAGAGAATTCTACTCCGCATCCCCATGAACACTGCATGTGCCCCATCTTGGAATGTGCTCTCAAGTCAAGCAATGGCTCTTGTGATGCCTCTGAAACTTGCAAGGCGTTTTTTTGCATCAGCAAAATCAGTTGTGGTCTTACCCATTCTACCTTGTGGTATTCCAATCCACACATAGATGGTTGCCCAAGCAAGAGTTCCATTTCTTAAGTTTTTGGACTCATCAATCAAGAACCTAAATGCTTTTCTTTGATAGTTTGAGGTGGCATATACTTTCAGTTTTCCAGTCCAAGTGGATCCTACCCATAAGGTGTCTGTATTTCAATCATCAATGTAGAAGAAGGTGACAGCTCTGCTAATAGCATTCCGCTCATAGTTTCATCCAAATTAAACTAATGCCTAGAAGTTGGAGAGACATAATCTCAAGCAAGGAGATGTTACATTCCAAAGCTACACAGCTCAATTTATAAGCCATCATCAGGAACCTATTGACTCAAATTTGGATTCAAACATAGAGGAAGAGTGTAGCAGTGGGGAAGAGGACTCTGAGAATGAGAGATGCTGAAAGCCCGTAAAGTCCAAGAAGAAGGACAAGGGCTACAAACCCTCAAAGGGTCCTCACAAACCTGCAACCAAAATCCTCTAGTGTACCAAGTGTAACAATTTGGGTCATCTAGCAACCAATTGTAGTCTTACTCAGTAGTCGTGCAATATTTTCCATATGGCTACTCACAATATAGAGGTTTACCAATACAATTCTAGGGGTCAAATGGGACATGTTGAGGTATGGCAAGGTGCAAGAAGAACACAACCTACACACAAGCAAGGCATGGGACGAGCACAATTTGCCAATTGGAATACCCCTAGACCATCTACAATAGTGGCATTGGTAGTCGCTTACACCCAATAGGATTATCCATCTCCTAGTATGGGCTATAAGGGATGAGGAAGGAATCGAGGAGGCTGAGGAGGAAATTCCTCCCATTCCTACAAACAAGTAAGGCATGGAGGAGCATATATATCTTGGGCTTCACTTCTTGAACTTATCTTTGTCTCAATTCCTTTGCCTTTGCCATCAAATTTGGGTGGTTACACTTGCCTAAGAAGGAATTTCTTCTCTTGCAATTTTATGGTATTGATAGAAAATGAAGTGCCTAATTACATTCAAAGAGATATTTGAACATGAGTTACCAAAGTGTCAATATAATTTTCTTCCCACATTTTACTACAAGAAAAGAATGAGGAGATATATTTTATTCAAATCTCAATAGCGAGATGGCATTACATCATAATAGAGATATTTTCAAGGTCTAGCCATAGACTTTACTTACACTAATCATCTTATATTCTAAGGGTTGGACAAAGATAGCTAAAGTCCTATATTAGGATGGAAGGTCTAGATAGCCCTCTTTACAATAATTATGAAAATGAGTGGCTTAGAATAGTGCCTCTCTTAGGTGGAATTACTTGGATTATTGGATCATAAATGTAGTGGTTTCAGCAAATCCATTATCCTCTTATGTGAATAGTGGGGTTTAAACTTGATTGTTCAAAGTTAAAGAATTTGATTACTTTTAGGTTCTCCATCCATCAATTTTGCTTTAAGTTCTTACTAATGTAGGTGAGATGATCAAGTTTGATAAAAAATTGTGACTTCTTTTAGGTTCTTCATCCATTGGATGCGCTTTAGGTTTGTCCTAATGTAGGTGAGATTATCAACATTGATAAGACAATACATGTTGCTATGTGTCCAATGTTGTTCATGATATAAAGATGATGGGTTGTAGATGTAGTCAAGAATCCAAATGAGCTAACCACATGAGTCGATCCCTCCAAGAAAATCTCAAGGAATCCATTTTTGAGGTAAACCTAGCTTGAAACACCAAGAATTGTTGCAATCCCTCATCACTCTAACAAAATGTTCTTTCTCAATTAGGTGCTAAAGTGATACACATAATAATATTTCCAATTCAATATTGGTTCTTAACAACATTTATTGCATCTCTTTTGCATTTGAAACTAATGATATGTCTTTGAGTCATTATTCATTGATGAATTCTCCATAGTTCATTAGTTGACTAAAAGGTTTTTGGAAGCTTAAAGTTCCAGTTTATCAACCAATGGTTTTTACAAATAATTCCTAAGTTTATTAACTACAAGTAGTGATGTAATACCAAGTGTAATATCCCTACTGTTAGAATATCAAGCTCATATTATTCTCCTGTTAGTATGTATGACCGACATTAGCCTTGTCCAGCTGTATCAGCAAGTATGGGACGTTAAATAAGTCGGTAGTCTTAGACCCAGTGTGAATGGTCCTATGGACCTTAGTACTATTGTATACACTTATGCTATGTGTGTGGTTATGAGATAATGAATGGAAGAAGAAGAGAGCACATTAGCTCTTCACTCTGTCTCTGTCTCTCTGAATCTCTACACCTACCCTAGCATAACTTGATGTTAAGTTGGTCAGAATGTCAAGTTGGACATTAGCACTGGAGCTGAAATTCAGGATGTGACTATGTACAGGTAGATGGTTGGAAGTCTGATCTAGTTATGCAGTTGGGCTCATAAGTCAGTTTATGCATAAGCGCAGGAAGCCACATTTGGATGTTGTTTAGGCAGATTATGAGATATGTTAAGTCCACTGTAGATTATGGGCTGTTCTATATGAGAGATAAGCCCTTGAAACTAGTTGGATACACAGATGCGGATTGGGCAGGATGCTCATATGATCGCAGATCTACGAGTTGTTATGCGTTTGGCTTTGGAAGTGGCATGATCAACTGGAGCAGCAAGAAGCAACCAACGGTTGCATTGTCTAGTACTGAGACAGAGTACAGGGGTGCTACATTGGCAACATGTGAGATTTCATGGCTGCTCAAGCTTATGGTTGATTTGGATATTCAAGTGGATGCTCCAGTGACCTTATTATGTGACAATCTCAGTAGTGTACTCCTGGCAACGAATCCAGTATACCATGCCAGGACAAAACACATAGAGGTACACTACCATTTTATCATAGAGATGGTTCTTGCAGGGAGAGTAGATCTTATGCATGTGAAGACTGATGAACAGGTTGCAGATATCTTTACCAAGTCTTTTGGTAAAGATAAGTTTAGTAATTTTAGACAGCTACTTGGAGTTCATCAGATGATTTGAGCTTGAGGGGGAGTGTTAGAATATCAAGCTCATATTATTCTCCTATTAGTATGTATGACCAACATTAGCCTTGTCCAGCTGTATCAGCAAGTGTGGGACATTAAATAAGTCGGTAGTCTTAGACCCAGTGTGAATGGTCCTACAGACCTTAGTACTATTGTATACACTTATGCTATGTGTGTGGTTATGAGATAATGAATGGAAGAAGAAGAGAGCAATTAGCTCTTCACTCTGTCTCTGTCTCTCTGAATCTCTACACCTACCCTAGCATAACTTGATGTTAAGTTTATGTAGTCCATCAAGAGATGTGTCTAGGTAGTTCCATCTACAAATCCTATAGAATAACCAAACTATATTACCTAATGTTTCTAAAATCTACCACACAAGAGAAGCTTTGCCTCATTTCCACAAGGATGAAATTGAGGATTTTAACTTATTCTTAAGTCTTGTATATGAAATTCTACCATTGGACAAGTATAGTTGCTTTTGCAAACATCTAAGTTGAAGCAAACTACTATTGCACTTGGTTCATTGAGAGTGAAAAATGAGGGGAAGTCAAACATGCCAACCCCTCTATCTATAAGGCAAAGTCTCATCTAAACCATCTAAAACAACAATTAGTATGGGTTTTATAATGATGCTTTAGGATGGTCAATGCTTGGCCCTTCCTAAATACCTAATCTAATCTTCTTTAGGAGAAGCATCTTAGCTTATCTATACCACCTTGCCCTAGGGTGAACTTGTCATGGATTCACCCATCTGCTTCCTAATGAGGTGTTCTTAGGCTGCTAATTAAATCCTGCCATATTATGTTGAATGTATAAATTCAACTTTATTAATTAACATGTTAATATATGTTCCTTCACATAATATTAAAACACAAATCTAAATATTAAAAAAATCATTCATTCAAAAAACACAATCTTATATTCAAGTAGCTACTTCATCCATAGTTTTATTCAAATAGGTTGCTACATCCATAGGTTTATTCAATCCATCAAAGTCAAAAAATCAAACTCCACCCATAGGGAGTCACAAATCCCACCCCCCTCAACTAGCATCAAGGACTTCTTAAAGACCTATCATGGACTCACAAAGAGTTATCCTAGTCCTAGCATCAAGGACTTTTGAGAGACCTATCTTGGACTTGCAAAGAGTTAATTGTTGGGGGTAAAGGCACCTATGCTAAGCCACTTGTATATTGCTACACTGATAGTACTCACATACTTGTACACTACATGTGGTCGGTGCCCATCACTATCACTTCATTCTATATTCTTTTAGTGATATTTGAATAAAGGGAAGATCGATCACATATTGTGACTATTGGAGTTCTCACATCTTGTGTGTCTCTCTCTCTCTTGCTCTTGCTCCTTCCACCATAGCTCTTACTTCTACTTGCATGCTTCCACTCTAAGCTCACTCCCTTCAACTGGTATTAGAGCCAACCACTTGAGGAGTTTCTTTGTCCTTTGCTTTAGCTCGAATTCAAAGTTTCAACTCAAGGTTTCATGGTAGCCATTGTTTCTTTCTCTCGAGATATGCATTGAGTCTTTCCTTCTTCTGATGTGGTAGGTTTTAGTGCAAAAATTGCAGGTTTGACCACTCAAAAATGAGGGTGCCAAACTCGAAAACATTGCAATTCAAGACTAGGATGAACTGGATGAGCTATACGAGTCCACAATTATTTTGCCACTCTCTAAGCAAGTTCACTACAATATTGTAATTGGAAATCAAACTGCATATGAGGTTTGGACGCAAATTAAGAATCTTTATGACGACAAGAAAAGTCCTCCATCTCAAATGTATTGGGGCTAAAACAATTGATGGACCTTTGCATGAAGGAAGAGATTTCTATGTCTGCACAGTTGAATGAGTTTCACTCCATCATCAACCATTTAGCTTTGAAATTCAAGGATACTTTGCATCCTTTATTTTTGCTTAGTACTCTACATGAGTCATGGGACACTTTCTATATAGCCCTCTATGCTAAGAATGGGCTGGCATTGTAGGATGTTGAGAGTGCCCTCCTGACAAAAGAGGTGAACAAAAAGAATGTGAATGCTTCCCCCCATGTCACATGCATTAATTGTGAGAGGCCAGCAAGATGGAAATGGCCATGGTAGAGACTCTAACAGATCTCAATCTAGGACACATGGATAGTCTCACAATAAGTCCTGTGGTCATAAGTTCGATCTTACTTGTCATTATTGTGGGAAAAAAGTCATATTCAACCACATTGCCATAAAATGCACACAAACAAGCACAAAGAAAAGGGAAAGGATAAAGTGTAGGACAAGAGTGATGATCACATCATTGTGCCTAGCAAGTCTAGTGTCAAGATTGAGGAGATTAATGTAGTGCAACCTATTGTATTTGATGATTTCACAATTGACTGATGCTTTAGCAAGATATACTCAGTGTTGCTTGATAGATTCAAAGGCTTTCTTTCATGTGACCCCTCATAGAGAGTGGTTTCACTCCTATCACAATATGGTTAGATCTATCCATTTGGGTAATGACTTAGTATTACAGATTGTTGGTATTGGTGATATCTAGCTATATTTTGGTTTAGACACCTTATTCACTCTTTATGATGTATATCATGTATTGGCTCTCAAAATGAGCCTTATCTTTGCTGGCACCTTGGATGATGTAGGTTATGTTGTCTCTTTTGTTGATGATTCCTTATGGAAGATTATTCATGAGAATCTTGTTATTGCACGTGGTGCTAAGTCTAGTACCCTCTATCATTTGCGTGTATCTAGGTCAGTTGACCATGTTTTGGCTATGGCTATAGTTCCACATGTATCTCTTTGGCATCGTTGCCTTGGGAACGTGTCTTTGAAAGGAATAAAAATGCTTACCAATTTGTAATATCTTTTGCCCCTAGACAATAAGTGTTTTGACTCTTATGCTTATTGTTTATATGGCTGACAGACACATAGTATGCATATGAAGTCTGGCTCAAAGTGCATGGGTGAGCTTTTGGCTCTTATTCATTCAGGTGAATGTGGTCCCATGCCATGTATCATTATGTGATACGAAGTACTTTATCATATTCATTCATGATTACTCACAAAAGGTCTGGGCTTTCCCTATCAAGCAAAAATCAAATGTCTTGTCTACCTTTCAGCATTGGCTTTCTCTTGTTGAGAACTAGTCTAGGTATAGGCTAAAATGCCTTAAGATTTGATCATGGGGATGAGTATATCTCAAAAGCTTTTAAATAGTTTTATGATGAGCAGGGTATTAAGCGTTATAGTTGACCACCCCTTACACCCCTCCCCAGAATGCTATTGCCAAATGCATGAGTAGGACAATCCAAGAGAAAGTCTATAGTATACTTAGCCAAGTAGGCTTACCACAACACTTTTGGGCTAAGGCAATTACTACTGCTGTAACACTTGATTAACCAGTTCCCTTACACTACTATTGATTGCTAGGTTGCAGAGGAGGTTTGGGATGGGAAATCTCCATTAAATGCTCATTTGCATGTCTTTGGTTGTGAGGCATTATGCTATGTTCTCAAAGACAAGTGCAATAAGCTAGATCCTAAGTCCATGAAATGCATCTTTCTTGGTTATGGAAATGCAAGTGAGATGGGCTATCGTCTATGGGATGTTCAAATATCGAATCTAGAGCATGGTAGGAGCTATGGAGATTAGAAGATGAAGACTAAATTCATGTTGGCATAGACAATGAGTAGACAACTGTTACACAAGTGAATTAGGTTCCAAGATGGAAGCTTGGACTCATAAAGACAATCTTGTGTATTGGACTGACAATGACACTAACTGAAATAGAAAAGCATCATGATATTGTATTTATCATTATGAAAGTGATAGTTAAGTACAATGCTTTATAGAAGTTGGGTTGTTCCACTCTCCTCACTGTGCATATGGGATTCAGGACATCTCTTCCTAGAGCATACATCATTTTTCTATTTCTCAACACCCCCCCTCAAATGATGATTCCTCACACTTGCTAGCTTTTCCCCCCTACATGGTGACATGGCCCGGGAGACTAGCTCATAGGCAGTCTACTCAAATTAAAGCTTGAAACTTTACATCTTTGGCAAGGGTCTTTACAAAAAAAATCCACTAAGGGAAAAATAGAGATCCACTATGGAAAAAACATATGAAAGATACAATGAAAATTCTTTAGAACAATCTGTCAGAGTTGTTGATGGTAGTGGAAGAATCTTCTTCTTCTTCTTCTTCTTTCATGAACTGGTTCTGGTGGTGATCATTCTGCATCTACTATGCTCTTTTCTTGTGGAAAAATTCACTGGATGTACGGCCAGTCCTCTTGCCACAGTAATGACATATAATTCGATCCTTGTTGTTGTTGGTCCTAAGTCCTCAACCATGGCCTCTTGCTCCATAAGTGCCCTTGGTGTACAAGAGATTATTGTCGGTGGTGTGTTCCTTTGCGTCCTTAATTTTAACTTTGCTTTCTCCATCAAGTAGTGAGTGTTCAATATCTTTAAGTGAGAGACTTGGAACATTACTTAGGGTGGACATAGGATTCTCATATGGATTCTTATTTACACTTGCAAGCAGTATGGCTATTGCTTCATCTTCATCAATATTCTTCTTAAGAGTTACAAGTTGGGTTTTTAGGCTCTTGAACTTGTTAATGTGTATGGTCATAGAAACACTATCTTTTATATCCAGTTTATAAAACTACATGAGTAATTTTACCTTTGAATTCTTTGCTAGGGGTACCAAAGATGTGTCAAGCTCCTCCCAAGCAGTTCTAGCATCTCTGATGCCAGAGATATGATGTAACACATCATCACTTAGTCCCCATGCAATGAGGCCTAGTGCCTTGTTATTCATCTTCTTCCATTCTTTGGTTTTTGGTGGAGCTACTGCAAGGATCCTGCTTTTTGAATCTTCTTTCTCGCCATTTGCATCACCTTCATCATCTTCAAAGAGATCCCAGAGGTTTTTCCTCATGAGGTGGTACATGGTCTTTTCCTTCCAGGCATGGAAGCCTTCTCCATTGAACTTTGCTATTTGTTCAAGCTCTATCATTTTTTATCAACAGCAAATCAACCACCAACAAAAGAGTTGTACTTCAATGTGTCAAGAGACACAAGATGATTAGTGTTTAATAGCACTGCATGAGTATTAAAAAGATACTATCTTGGAGCTCAATGTCGAATGTTGATGCTTGATCTTCTTCTTGCTTGCTAATTTAGTGTGATGCTTTGCTGGAAATTAAGTGCTCACAAAGTGATAGAGTCTTTGGTGGACTTAGACGAGTAAGAAAATGAAAGGTTTTATGGCCTTGAAGGTCAATGGCTATGGCTACCCACAAAGATGATAGTTAGGGTTTCTCATATTGTGATCAACATAGAGAGTATTTTGGGGAACCCTCATGGGTGAGGTTAGCCCACTTGGGGGGCTACCAAAGCCCTATGGTGGAAACGTAGATCGCACAGCATGGAGAACTAACATGGGCACATTTCAAGACAACCAAGGAAGAATTTCGACAATATCGGCTTCTGCAGTACTCAATGTCAACGTGTGAAGTGATAAGATGGTGTGTCCTAAGTAGAAGGAAAGATCTCTAGAAGAAATCATGTGGAGATATTGACTATGGAGAGAGATCTAGGTGCTACAAGTAGACATGGTACTGCTATCCATGGCAGCCATGAAAGCCCCAGTGAAGGTGAAGGTGAAGCTGGAGTAGGAACTGAAGTCTTGAGCTAATAGCAAGCTAGGCAGAAGTGAAAGGGAGTTGGAGAAGTAGAGTGAGAAGATGACCATGCTCAACTGAGCTCTAATACCATGTTCAAATGTCAGATCTAGAGTATGGTAGGAGCTATGGAGGTTGGAAAACGAAGACTAATTAACATAGACAATGAGTAGACAATTGTTACACAAGTGAATTAGGTTCCAAGATGGAAGCTTGGACTCATAAAGAAAATCTTATGAAAGTGATAGTCAAGTACAATGCTTTATAGAAGTTGGGTTGTTCCACTCTCCTCATTGTGCATATGGAATTCATGACATCTCTTCCCGGAGCATACATCATTTATCTATTTCCCAACATGGGATCCGTAGGCTTGCAAGGTTATCTACAGCCATGATGTCATTTTCTATGAGAGAAAGATACATAAGTAGCCTTAGCATATGGTTGAGGTACGTAGGGTGATCTTTCAAGAGGAACCTTCAGCTCCCATATAGCCAACTAGACAGCTTGTTGTAGAGTTGATGCTCTAATGGCCCAGGCCTTGCCTGTTGTGTAGCATTAGTCTACTTTGAGATGATCTGCTAACATCTGCCTAAGTGCTTTACGTCCAAGCCCCACCTGTTGTGCAAGATCGACCTACTTTGAGATACTCTACTAGAGCTAGATATCAACCTAAGCACTTTATGCCCTCCACAGATTATATTATGGTGGTAGATATAGGTGAGTCTCTCTCTTATGATGAGGCCATGCACAAAGATGATAGTCACTCATGCCAAATTTGTAGCTAAGGTTTCAAGCAAGAATATGGTGTTGACTTCAATGAAGTATTTTCTCCTATGCACAATGACAACCCTATGCTTGGTACTAGCATTGGTTGATCAACTACCCAGATGGATATAAAGATGGATTTTTTACATGGGGACTTGCACGATTAGATCTATATGCAATAGCTTAAGGGCTTTGAAGAAAAAGGTAGGGAACACCTAGTGTGTAAGTTGACAAAGAGCCTTTATGGCCTTAAGTAAACACCTACGAAATAGTGCCACAAGTTTGATGCTTTTATGCATTCATAGGGATATAGCCATAATGATATGGATCCGTGTTTATACAAAAGAAGGCTCATGATGGTAGCCTTATGATTTTGAAACTCTATGTGGATGATATGCCTATTATTAGGAGAGTCATGATGAGTTGGATGCCTTGAAAATTCAACTTAAGAAGAGCTTCGAGATGAAGGATATGGGACGATATACTCATTATTAGGAGAGCTCATGATGATGAGTTGGATGCCTTGAAAACTCAACTCAAGAAGAGATTTGAGATGAAGGACATGGGACATGCCTCACAGATTCTTGGAATGTGCATCACACACAATCTCTCTAAGGGGCTCCTTTATTTTTCACAAAAGGAGTATATCAAGAAAGTCATTGAGCGGTTTCATATGCAAGATGGAAAGCCTATTGGCTATCCTCTACCTTCTCATGTGAAGGTTAGTCATGCCAATTGTCCGCAGTCCTAATGAGCAAAAGTTTGAGATAGCCAAGATCCCTTATGCATTTGTCATGGGCAATTGTATGCTATGATAGCCACTCGTCTTGATATAACATTTGTAGCGGGAGTTGTGGCATACTATATTGGCTATACGTAACAGATAGTGTTGGGATGACGTCAAGGGTATCATGAGGTACCTGAAGGACATAGTAGCTATGTTATATGTTATGGTGGCCAAGATGCGAGAGTCATGGGGGACATTGACTCTGATTATGTAGGACATACAAACATTAGGAAGTCCACCTCTAGCTATGTCGTCACCTTTGCCGGAGGTGCTATTTCTTGGATGTCTAAGGTGCAAAAATGCACACTCCTCTCTACTATTGAGGTCGAGTATGTTGCAGTCACTGAGGCTTGCAAGTGCTCCAGTCAGGCCGTCTAGTGGAGGCAAACCTCGAAATACTAATGTGGTCCCTAAATTGCATTCGGATTCTATGAGTGCTATCTAGTTAGCCAAGAATCCGGTCTTCCATGTGAGGACAAAACACATTGAGGTGCATTACCACTTCACCAGAGAAGTCATTGAGGGCAAGTGTCTTAACCTTGTCAAGATCCTAACTAACCAAAATCCTGCAAATCCGCTCACAAAAAGTCTCTCGGCAAACTGTTTTGCCTTCCTTAAGAAGTTGATGGGTGTTGGATTAGATGATGTCTTTCCTCATTCTATTGTACTTATGTACATTTGTACTTTGTTACTTTTTTCTTGTTCTCTTCTCACTAGGGGCACATTCGCCTTGGGGATAAAGGTGGATGTGTCTACCTACTAGTGTATTACTACGCTATCAGTATCCGCACACTTGCACACTACAAGTAGCAAGCACCCGTCACCATCACTTCATTATTTATTCTTTCAATGACATTTGAATAAAGGGAAGGCTAGTCATACATTATGAGTGTCGAAGTTCCCACATCTTCTCTCTCTCTCTCTCTCTCTCTCTCTCTCTCTCTCTCTCTCTCTCTCTCTCTCTCTCTCTCTCTCTCTCTCTCTCCATAGATCTTGCTTCCGCTCACATGCTTCCACTCTGGACTCACTCCCTTCATTAATCTAGTCCTAGCTTGCCAAGGAATTAAATCAAAGCCGCCCTGACTCCTTGACATGTTATTGTTAACTTTGTTCCCTACTATAGAGAGACCTCTTGTGTCCAATGCTGGTCATAACATCTAGAGTAGACATCAAATCTTGGTGAAAGAGCCAAGTAGTTGACTTTAGCAGAAATCAAGCACATCCCCTTTAGACATGATCTCTCTTTAGGCAAAGTATACAATCAAGTCAAATAGTTTCCTATGCAACAAACAATATTTTAAGTGCAAATTCATAAGTGATCCACTTAAATAATCAACCCTCTTGCATAGGGTTCTTTATAGCCTTTGATGCAATCATGAACTTGAGAAATCATCAATTAATCCTCTTTAGCAAATCTTTGGAGAAGAGAATAAGGCCTTCTAGTCTATTATGGAATTTTGGGATTGGTTCTTCTTCTCTTTTCATGAAGTTTAATTATTAGATTATACCATAAGATCTAGGGTTTTGTATGGTCAATTATTAATCCACTTTTGTTAGGGAGGATCCATATAAGGATTCTTGTTCCCTTATTCTCTACTTAGGACACCTAGGAAGGTTCCTCATTCCCTATAGTTTGTAACTCTTGCTTTCCTAATTAGAAACCTTTCTTAGGATTCGTAACTAAGGTGGGTTCCATATAACATGATTAAGATTCTAAGTTTTTAAAAAAACTATCAGTTATATCCCATTAGGATGATCTTAGCCTAGTAAGCTAGGCATAAGTCTCCTATGCTTTCTTTCCTACTAGCTTATGGATTCTAGAGCATCATTTTATTAGGCACGAAAAAAGGCCCGAAAGCCCGCAAAAATTAATAACGGATGAACCGGGCATCGAAATGACACAGAGTAAAAAGGAAAAATATCAGTAGAAATGGGTAGGACAGGGATGGCACATCAAATCAGTGTTCCGAAGCAATAAAGATGCGTTCACATGGAAAACCGTCCAATTTATGGGAATTAATTCAAAAATTAATAACTCAAGAACCGTCTGTCGAATGTGCAGAGAGAAACAGAAATGTACCTGACTCCAATGGTCGTAACATCCCTCAATCGTCACCTCTCGATAATTGATTGAAGAAACATCAGTCACACTCAGCCCACCCTCTGTCTCACGCTCTGTTGAAAGATACAGAGAGCAGCCCATTCTTGAAACCCATTGATGTAATTCTCACCGTCACTTGTGCAGAGCTTGTATGCCTTGTGCGCAATTGATGGTCCAATTGTGCATCCTGCCATGTGCCGGCATGCAGTGCAAGAAGGAAGGCTAGGAAGCCTTATGGCACAGTGCACAGGAACAAATCATGTGTTGTGCATTGAGAGGCCCATCCCATGCGTGCAACACTCCGTTCAGACATCTCACCTCTCATTTGAGTGGAAGGGAAAGACTGGTCACTCACCCCACCCTCTGTCTCATGCACTCATAGATACAGAGAGTAGCCCATTCTCACATCTGGGTTGGCAATGACGATCATGTCGACTGTTGTTGTCATCAGGATCTTGAAGACGAGGCATACCCAGGGAGACAGTCTACGAATCTCGTACTTCAATGACTTGTAAGAAAGATCGTCTGTTAGGAAGCACACACGGACTGATATTGCAGAGACAGTGCACCAAGGGAGGTGGCTTCAAATTACTTGCTGGAAAGGTACTACTGATGAATCAGCTATCCTGAACTACGAAGCATTAGGACCTTTTCCACATTCAGCTTCTCGCCCAAGGGTATTTCCACCTTTTTCTTGGAACGAGGTATATTATGACAGGGAATTTCTTCCTTTTCTCCCATAACAATTTTGTTTGTTTTGTTTTTTTTTTCCTTTTTCTTTTCTTTTCCTTTTTTTTCGTTAAGAAAGAAAATGGTAGAAATACCATGTATCAGGACCATCCTCGCCACCATTGTTGGATCAGACGAGAAGAGAACAAGGTCGGCGGGTTGAGAGGTATCTATGAGGGGCTAGCAGAATGAGACCGCCTCATGAGGAGAATCATAAGGGCTATCAGAAGCACGACGAGAAGGACAGTGCGATGCCCAAAAGGGGAAGGGTAGGTCGACTGTGATTGTCAAGATCCCCAGGGAGGGAAGTACTTCTTCAGACGATAGCCATTGATCAGGAAAGGATCATCAGAGGCATCAACAGTCTGCACCTGAACAGAGCCATTAGGATTGACAGCAAGTACCTTGTATGGGCCCATCCACCATTGCTGAAGCTTGCCAAGAAACTTGACAAACCTTGAATCATAGGCCAAGACAAGATCGCCTTCTTTGAACTCCTTGTGCTTGATGAAACTGTCATGATAGGCCTTGCATCGCGCCTGAGTGGTTTCCATGCTCTATAGGGCCATCCGCCGTATCTCATCCAAACGTTCCAAGTGCAGAATGTGGTGTTGAAGTGACTCATCATCTCCCAAGCGTTCTTTAATTGCCACTCGCAAAGAGGGCAATTCCAATTCAACAGGGAAGACGGCTTCTGTACCATACACTAGCTAGAAAGGGGTTTGTCCTGTAGCTGCCTTATGGGAGGTTCTGTATGCCCAGAGGGCCTCTGTAAGTTGATCGTCCCAGTCACGACGATGTGCGGCAATCGTCCTTGTCAAAATCTAGCAAAGGATGTGATTGATGACTTCAACTTGGCCATTGGCTCTGGGGTAATAGGGAGTGGACTTGCGATGGTGGATATCTTATACAGTTCCGTCAGCTCCTCCATAATTTGTTAAGGAAATGAGAACCTCTGTCACTTACCAGCTCAAGGGGACTACCAAAATAGGTGATAATATTCTCGTACATGAACAGGGCTATGTTGTTACCATCGTCTCGTTGTAGGGATTTAGCTTCACACCAGTTTGTGACATAATCTGTACACACTAAGATGTATATGTTCTGCTTCCGTCTGGTAGGTGAATCAATGAGACCCAAAAAATCAATCCCCCACTTCTCAAACAGCTTGAAGGAAAGAATGGGTTGCAGTGGCATGGCACTTATTTTAGTGGGTTTTCCCATTCGTTGACAAGCATCACATCTCTTGTAGTAGTCATAAGAATCCTTGTGGAGGTTTGATCTTGCTTTCTTGGATGTCACTTCTCCTGTGAAGTGTCCACCACATGGTTCGTCATGGCATGCTTTCAATACTATGCCGATTTCATCCCCTGCAACACATCTTCGCAATACTTCATCTTTGCCTCTCTTGTACAATGCACCACCTAGCAAAGTGTAGGGGGCTGATTCTAACAGAAGCTTCTTCTTCTCATGGCTTGAGATGCCAGGAGGATACTATTGAGTTGCCAAGAGGTTTGCTATGTCTACATACCAGGGAGTAATTGTTTCAACTAGAAACAAAGAAGCATCAAACAGGTCAGGATCATCCTGTTCCTTGTCTTTTGTTTGAGGGATCCGTGGTAGATGATCGGCTAGGACATGGGAAAGGCCAGGCTTAGTGACCACTTTAAAATCGAATTCCTAGAATAGGAGCAACCATCTCATTAGTCGTCCTTTAACATCTGCTTTGTTCATCAGGAAGGACAGGGCTTCATGATCCACATAGAACTTAAAATGCGTTGACAGTAGATAATGTCGAAACTTCTCTAGTGCAAACACCATTGCTAAGCACTCAAGCTCTGTCACTGTGTAGTTCTGTTCCCTATCAGTGACCTTTCGGCTTGCATAATAAATGGGTTGATCTAATTTAGAGGGGCCCTTTTGACATAGGACAGCACCTAGCCCTTCAAGTGATGCATCTGTGTGCACATGGAACTCCTTCATCCAATTAGGAGGTTGTAAAATAGGTGCTTGGATAAGGCATTGTTTTAGGGTATTCAAGGCCTCTTCACAGTCATCAGTCCAAAGAAAATATGCATCTTTCCTTAGGAGCTTGTGCAGAGGGGCTGCCTTGGTTGCAAAATGTGTAATAAATCTTCTGTAATAGCCCACATGGCCAAGAAATCCTCTTAATTGCTTGAGATTTGTTGGTGCTATCAAGGCGGCAATCTTTTCAATCTTCGCCGGGTCTGTTGCGATCCCTTGTGCAGAGACAATATGGCCCAAGAGAACTCCTGAGGAGACGCCAAAGACACATTTGTCGGGGTTGAGAGAAATCCCATACTCTTGGCATCTGTCAAAACATTGCTCTAGGTGTCCCCAATGCTCACGGATTAAGCTATAGACACAAAAGTCATCAAGATACACCTCAATGAAATCATGCAAATGATTTTGGAAAGCAGCCATCATTACTCATTAGAAGGTGGTAGGAGCATTACAGAGCCCAAATGGCATCACTCTATAGGCATAGGTCCCCCATTCTGTGGTGAAGGTTTTTTTGGATTGGTCCTCTTCTGCAATTTGGACTTGGTTATATCTGCTGAATCCATCCAAGAGGGAATACAGCTCATGGCTTGCCACTGTGTCCAACAGTTGGTTGGTAAAAGGGATAGGGAAATGATCCTTCTTCGTCTTCGAATTGAGCTTCCGAAAGTCCACACATATTTGAAGTTTCCCATTCTTCTTGGGTACAACCACAATGGGCAAAACCCATTCACTGTTAGCCACGGGATAAATGAGCTCGACTTCAAGAAGTTTCAATAATTCAGCCTTCACCAGAGCAGTGTAAGAGCATAAATCAAGGGGCCTGATCTGCCATCTCAATAGCATCTTGAGCATACTGAACATAATCTCGAGCATCATTGCATACCCATCAACTTTTCCATTCATGCATAAGTACATTCATTGCCATACATCTCCATTGACTGCATGTACCTCAAGTGGCATACATGAGTGCCATTATCATTGCAAGGTATTCAAGAGGGATCATTGGGGTCGGGAAGTGTGGCTTATGGAAGTACATGCACCTGCAAACAAGTATTGGGCTCCGGATCACCGAGAGGTGGGCAAAGCTCCCCTCGGGCCGGGTTGTGCACCCCTTCAGGGTCTTAAGTGGTAAGGGAGGGTCACCTCTCTTTTGTCTTACCACCTCGCCTGGCATCGGCCTTTTTCCTCAGCCGAAGTATACATGGTAGACATTTTTAATTAGCAATCAGCATGAGATACATTGGAAAGAAGACATTGGGCCTTTTCATGAGATGCAAGGAATGATGAGGGTTGGGGTAGGAGTTACCTTGGCAGTTCAGTGACTCACTGGCTGCAACTTACCCAATTTACAATGGCTAATATTCTTCCAAGATCATAAGACAAAGTAGGGGTTAATGTCAGCCATTACAATGAAATCCCGAGAAGAGGTATGATGCTTGTATGCAATCTTGAATCTCTCCAACAATGGATTAAGCTCAGCAAGTGGCTAAATTGAGAGATTAAGATCAGAGTGGCATACCTCTTTAATGCTTGTGATGACCGTTGAAGACCGAATCGTCATGATGCCGCTTGCTCCATTGATGAAGTCCGGTTGTTGTTTGGGCATCCGTGGAAGAGTGCTTCAGCCTTCGAGTGCTCTTGCTGATGAAGAAGGTTCCCAAGCTTATCCCCAAGCTTGAGCTTCAAGGATGGGAAGCTTCAAGTGAAGCTTTCATTGGCTGCCCGCAAAGCTCCCATGCATGGTGAGCTCAATGGCTTCATCCAAGCAAGAGAAATCCTTCACGGGCTGAAGATGTTGTGGGGTTGAGCTGTCCAAGTCAGAGGAAGCCTTAGTTAGGGGAATCCATGGCTGCCCCAAACTGTTTAAAGCAGTCCCACAGCTGTTGTCCACCATGAAAGATGGTTCCCGGGTCAAGATGCCAAGGGGAAGAGGAAGGGCTATGATGGATCAGTGCCCAAGAGTGTTGGGGAGGTGGAGAAGTAGGAGGAGAAGGTGGGCAGGGGTGCTGGGGGAGGCAGACAGCTCAGCGCAAAATGCGCCGCATTTTGCGGGATGCTGCCTACTGTCCCTGATGGGCTAAGGGTAGGCACCAGGGTGCTTGCCTGGTAGGAAATGGCCCTGGGGAGCTTGTGGGAGGGCTGGATGTTGAGGTTGAGGCCTGGGAGCAGTAGGAAGAAGGGATTTAGGGGCACCATGGGAGATTGAGGGAATAGCTTGATGGGGAAGAGAGAGAAGTCTGGAATAAAAAGTAACTGTGGTTTTTTCCCTTCTCTAAACTGTTGAACCCCCAACTTGCCCTGGGACTCCTAAAATTTGCATGAAAATAGGTGACGACCTGCTACTTTAACCGTTTTACCTCCAGATATGTCTGAATCTCCAACCATAACTCCTACTTGCTCCAAAAAGCTGGAGTTAACTACAGTCCTTCTTGCTGTACCTGTACCTATAAGCTGAGTAACTAGGGTTTTTGGGATTTGAAAAGGAAGAAAGGGGAAAGAGGAAAAGGACCAAAGCCTAAAGCCTTGATACCACTTGTAATGAAAGAAGCTGAGGGGAGAGAGAAAGAGAGCTGAGGAGAGAGAAAGGAAACAAGAAGAAGAAGGAAGAAGACTAGAAGAGGAGAGAGAAAGAGAGAAAAGAGGAGAGAAAGGAGAAGGAAGCCATGAAGCTGGAGATGAAGGTGAAGAGTGTGATCTTGATAATAACTGGTTGCCCTAATCTGGGGCTCTTACACCTTAAATACCCCGATCAGTGTGACGGGGTGTCTAAACCCTAGTCGGTGTGTATCCCGCTTGTTACACTAAACACCTTCACTCCCCCTCTATACCCCTATGAATGAAATTAAGGTTAAAATTTTGATTTGTGGAAAGGTATCAAGAATGAGATATTTAATTTGATACGGTGAAGGGATAACAACCAAGTTGTGTCCCTGACACCTATAATATGCATCAATAGTGAGGTTCTAACCTTCTTTTGTATGGATGGAGGTAGTTTATGTATCATGTTCTATCAACATTTATTATAATCTAGTTATTGTACTTTATTTGTTTCAAGCTCTTTTGCATTATTGATATACACTATGTATGGCTCAACATCATGATATAACATGCATTAATCCTTTTGAAAAATGGTTGTATCTTGCATGGAAATCTTCTTTTCGGGTTTTAACATGTCACACTATTGCCTTGTCACACACACACACACAAGAAGCATAGACAAGACAATAAGAAAGAAAAATGAAAAAAATGTATATATATGTGTATCGTTCATTCATACATACATATACATACGCACAAACACAATAGACACACACACACAAAGATACATTATATACTTATTATTAGAAGGTTTTGGGAGTGTCACATGGCATGCTCTCATCACCCCCCCCAAAAAAAATCTTCTCTTTTTCTTTCTTTCTTTCTACTTTTTTTCCTACTATTTTCCCTCTCTCCTCAATAAGGAAAGAGAGTGTGTGTGTGTGTGTGTGTGTGTGTGTGTGTGTGTGTGTGTGTGTGTGTGTGTGTGTGTGTGTGTGTGTGTGTGTGTGTGTGTGTGTGTGTGTGTGTGTGTGTGTGTGTGTGTGTGTGTGTGTGTGTGTGTGTGTGTGTGTGTGTGTGTGTGTGTGTGTGTGCGCGCGCGCGCCCGCGCACGCGCGTGCTATATCATATATTAATTGTTTAGTATTAATGCATTAATTAATTATCAATAAAAGATGTATCATGTATATGTATATAATAATGAATATTAATTTTAATATATGTATTATAGTTATAAATACTTTTGTGTGTGTGTGTGTGTGTGTGTGTGTGTGTGTGTGTGTGTGTGTGTGTGTGTGTGTGTGTGTGTGTGTGTGTGTGTGTGTGTGTGTGTGTGTGTGTGTGTGTGAAATAGTAGTAGTAGTATTTTTGAATATAGTTAATGAGTTTTCAATTTTATATAATATTGTAGGCTAAGTGTGTGGGGATAACATGCATGCCATGATAAGCTCAATGTGAATAGGAATCACTATTAAATTTGTTTGTCTTTCAAAAACTTTGAGAAATGGTTTTAAGGGTTCTTTGGAAATATAGTTTAGGCTTGATCCTATTAAGGTTGATCTTTCACTCCCTATATAGTTTAGGCTTGATCCTATTATGGGTTCTTTGGAAATATAGTTTAGGCCTTATCCTATTAAGGTTGATCTTCTACTCCCTATATACCAATGAGTGCCACATCCCCATATATTGCATTTTCAAGTATTCAACATCGTATTAGTCTAAGTTGTGAAAGATTTTGAAGTTCAGATTATGTTCCTTATATCAACCTCCCATGAATCCTCTTGCCACATGAAACATGCTTTTGAACCCTAGTGTGAAGCACGGAATGCATCGAGAGAATATAGGTGAGGAGCACTTGGTTCTCTCTGTGGACCTTTATTCTAGCTTGCACTCCACTTTCTCTCTCACTATTTTTGTCTTTGTTAGCATACACCCCACTTGTTTTCTAAAATGGAGAAAGACAAACAAAGTTTTTTGAAAAAGATTTTTGAACTCATGGTCGAACTGCCCTTAATCTCGATAACATAACCAAAATGTGTGCTTCACACATGCAACATGTAAAGCATCAGGTGCCTTGACTTCAGTGAACATAGAAGTTAAGAAAAACTCAGTTAACCTCCCAGCCACTCAAGATGATAGCCTCTTTTAGCACCACATTAGTATCTTTAGGTAGATCCATAGACTATTTTTAGACCTCAACTTTTAGTGAGTCTATTCACATTGACTGCCTATCGTTTGACCCTTTGGTCCATATACCCTTGTACCCTAATGTAGGATATCTCTTGATCCATTAACCCCGCAATGCCTTAGAATGATGATCCATTTCCTAGTATTAGCACTGCGGTCCACCTATGGACCATGTCCACTCATGACCCTTATCATGACATTACTCCCCCCTTTTGGAAGAGTTTTCATTCATGAAAACAAAAGTGAGAAATTGCATCTTGAGTATCGTAATGTTTTCCCAAGTAGAACCTTCTTCAACTCTATCTTTCCACTTAACCAAAACTTGTTTTCAAACATGATGACATGTACATGCTCATGAAAATCTAAGATCCATTCTGGTTCATGACATTGAACAAATGGTTCAAAAATTTCTACAAACACTCCTTAGTCCACCAAACTAGCATCACTACCAAATTACCTTCACAATTGGCTAACATGAAAGACTGGATGGACTCTACCAAAGGAGGGTAGACCTAATTTTTATGTAACTTCACCAGCACGTTTAAGGAATGTAAATGGACCACAATATTATGGAGATAGCTTAGAACTTATTCCAGACTTCAAAAATTTTGAACATTTGGGAACATGTAAGTAGACCTTATCACCTTTTTCAAAGGTGACCATACGTCTATGTTCATCTACATATTTCTTATAATGGTCTTGAACTTGCTTAACATTCAAGCGTGCTACTTTTAGCATATCAAAATGATCTCGAAGAAAGTCCTTGACATGTTGGATTTTTCCATTGGTTAATCCCACTATAATTGGTGAGCAGGGTTGAAATCCATACATAAGCATGAATGGTTGCACTAAACCTTATAGTCATGTGCTTAGCACTATTGTAAGCAAACTCTAATATGGGTAAATAATCTTCTCAATTAGATTGTTTTTTGCTTACATATGCTTGTATCATATCTTATAGAACTTGGTTTATCTGCTCAATTTGCCCATCCATTTTAGGGTGATCTGTAGGACTTAGATTAAGCATTGTATACATCTAACTTGTATATAACCTTTTGAATCCAACTCTCCAAAAATGGCTATTAAACTTTTGATCATGATCACTCATGATATTAGCTAGCAATCCATAGAGTCTATAAATATTTCCAAAAATAGTCGATCTTATCGATTGAGCTCATCATTGTTAAGATAGGAGCCCTATGTGGAATTCATTGCTTGAGCATTAGTTGGTTAGGGATTCCTTCTTTTAACTACATTCCACACATTTTCATAAGACTAATCATGCTCACATTTACCTCATAGAGATTCGAAGATATTACTCTTCAATATTGTAAATGAGAGAGTGTCAATCTTAGGCATTCTACTTAGAGCATCAACTACAACATTATATCGACCCTTGCAATACCTTAGCATGTAGTCAAACTCTTGAAGAAATTCAGCCCATCGAGCCTTTCTTCCTTTCAAATATTTTTGGGTAGTAAACCATTTGATACTCTCTTGATCAGAGACTCGAAGCTCCATACAAATAATGTCGCCATTTTTTCAAAGAATAGATAATTGTGTAGAGCTCACATTGATAGGTAGAATAATTATGTTGAGTCTTATCTAGCTTTTAATTTCAAAAGTCATAGATCCTTGACCCTCTTGGAGGAGGAGGACTCCGATGGCTCTGGCACTAGCATTAATTTCCACCATAAAGATTTGTGTGGATCCACTATAGCTAGGATTGGAGTAGTAACAATAGTAGTTGTTTTAAGTTTATCAAAACTGTGTTGTTGTTCCTCACTCCAAGAGAAAGTGTGACCTTAAGCTTTCGATTTATTTGTCATAGGAACAAATATCTTAGCATAATATTTGATAAACTTACAATAAAATCCAACCAAGGAATATTTGTAGCTCCTCTAAATTTGTAGGATGAGGCCATTGTAAGATAGTTTGGACCTTTTCTAGATCCATTCTAATACCTTCATTAGATATGATATGGTCAAGATAGTGAACTTTGTTCTTTAAAAATTCCCATTTAGTTTCATTAGCATAAATTTTGTGCTGCCTCAGCAACTCAAAGACTAAGCGAAGATGTTTCCAATGTTCTTCTTTAAAATGACTATAAATAAGAATATCATCAAGAAAAATAATAATAAATTTTCCAAGATATGAATGTAAGACACTACCCATAAGTGTCATGAATGTGGCAAGAGAATTAGTTGGGCCAAAGGGCAAAACCAAAAACTCATAATACCGAAAATGCATTCGAAATGTAGTTTTTTATACATCCTCCATGCATATATGAACTTGAGGATATCTTGACCTCAAATCAATCTTTGTGAAGTATCATGCTCCTTTGAGTTGATCAAACAACTCATCCACTCAAGGAAGTGGATACTTCCTTTTAATGGTGTTTTCATTGAGGCCACACTAGTCTATGCATATATGCACGGACCCAATTTTTTTCACCAATAGTATCAACAAAGCCCATGGAGAAGAACTAGGTTGAATAAATCCTCATTGGAGATAATCAATCAATTGCTTTTCCACTTCGCTAGCTTCACTAACATTAAGTCGATAAGGTGGGTGACTAATGGGTTTACTTCTTGGTAAAACATTAGTATTATGTACTACATTATGCTCACGAGGTAAACCTAGAGGCAAATCTAGAGGAAATACATTGTTGTATTCATTAAGCAATTGGTGCACCTTATCATGTACATGTGATAGAGAATGAGAAGAAGAATTTGGAAGAGAATGCTAAGGTGAGAAATTTTCTTTTAAAGAGAGAGAGAGCATGCACTTAATTCATCATTGGATTCTAGTAAAGAAATATCCACAATATCATTAAGAGAAGACAAAGACTTGTGTGAAGAAATAAAGGAAGACAATACATAACAAAAATAGACATCTTCTATTTCATTATGTTTAGCCAAATAATAAAGTTTAGTTGTACATATAAGAGGGGATGCCAAAACATTCTCCTCACCCTATAACAAAATATGCACACAATGGTCCTCAAATGCAATAGTGTTATTCTAATAACTACGTTTTAATGAGTCACCCAAACTGTACAACCATTCTTGGCCCAATGCCACATCTGTCGTAGTCATGTTCATAACTTGAACTTTTATTTTCATGGTATGCCTTTGCTTTTCCAATGGAATATCATGGACTTTTGTATCCCACACATTCTTGTCATCTCCATTTATGAGAGAGGCAACATAAGTATGTGTACTAGGGACTTGGGGAAAATATAGCTTCTTAACCAATGTATTGTTAATGAGGTTGTGATTCAACCCATCATCTACAAGAATGTGGACTCCTCTTCCATTGATTGTACCATGCATTCAAACCAAGTTGTGGGGGATAAACTTGGGCTACCATGGTGCAACAGTCAAGCAACACTCATGCTCATTAGTTTGATGGCTGACTTGTACAACCAAATATTTAGAACAAGCTTCCAAAGGAAGCATCTACACCATGTGCACTGCTTTTTCTTTGTTCTTGTCTTTATCAGGCTCATTGCCTTTTATTTTTAGATAATCCTTTTTTTCATGATGACCTAAGGAATTGAAGCATAACTTCTCCTTACGTGCGCTTGCAAGCTTTTCACTTGAGAGTGGCTCTCTAGCCCCTTTGGGCTTTTTAGTATTCTCCTGTTTGGATGTTGCATTGAACTTTCTCTTTCCTACTAATGTCAATGTAGGTTTTGAATGTGCAGATGCATATGTAGATGCTTTTCTATCTAATATATCATCAAAAATCTGTGTACTCTTGATGGCTTCTTCTAGTGTTTTAGGATACTGAGTTTTCACCTTGGTCTTGTACTCATCGTCCAAGCCTCAAATGAATCCTCTAATCTTTTGAAAATCATCTAAGCTATCAAGTGTGAGAATGATTTCTCTATATTTGGATATGTATTGTGTTAGTGTCAAACCCTCCATTTGACACTTATCCCAAGCAGTCCAATTTTGATCCTTTTCATTCTCACGAAGAAATTCTTTTCAAAACATTTCCTCACACTTGGTCCATGTCATAGATGAGTAGTGGAATCAAAACTCGTCCATCACTTGTAGACTTTTCCTTTAAGTGTAAGGCTTATCTCAAGGCTCTAATAGAATCTAGGATATGACATAACTAATGCAAGTCACTCCACTTTTGTCAAAAAGTGTTGACAACATCCTATTATGATCTCTTTCCTCTCCTTGAAACACAAGTATCTTCATGTTCTTTAACATATTATTAACCTCATGTGTATCAAGAGCCACAGGCCTCGACACCTTAAGGTAGCCCTATTGACGGAGTAGCTTTAGGAGCAACTCCATCTTCAAGAGGCATATTTGGAATTCATGAAGCTTGTTTTTTTACCAATTGCTTTAAAAGTGCTAAGATCTATGTAACATTTTCATTAAGAGCAGCAAACTTTTTCTCTAGTGCCACTGTGTTGTGAGCCACTAAAGTACCAAATTCTCCCTTGCTCATTAGTTCAAATGCATCTAAATCATTCATAGTTCCATCCTTATTCATGTTTACAAGTTTATCATGTAGTGAATGTGAAGGTGAGGACATGGTGTGATGCTTGAAACTGAGAAAGAAAAATCACTACTTACCCTTAATGTCTTCTCAATGAAACAATTCACAAAAATACAAGAGTGATGTGATAGAACTCCACAAGTGTTGTATTCCAAGAGGTAGTTGTTGAAAGGTCCTTGAAAAGCTCTTTATCTCCTCCCAAGTAGGCTTTTGAAAACATAATTCATTTTCTAGAACAACTCCAAGGCTTAACTTGATGGTTAGTTGCCTTGTAGTTAAGCGTGCTTGGGTGGAGACAATAGTGGGATGGGTGACATCCCATGAAGTTTTATCTTCAAGTGAATGCTTCCACCTTGTGTGTAGCCAATGGTGCCATCAAATCCTTCGTAGCCTCATTGCCAAGTATGCTAAGGTCTATGCCTTGGTTGCCAACACCAGTCTGATATAACAATGTTGCAAACTCTCTGATCTTTTGCTACAACCTTGCTCTAATATCTCTATAATCTCCTATCCATTCATGAAAATAGCCTCTTTTAATACCACATTGGTATCTTTAGGTAGATCCATGGACTATTTTTAGACCTTGATGTTTAGTGAGTCTATTCACACTGACTGTTTGACCCTTTGGTCCATATATCCTTGTTTCATATCCTTGTTTCATAATGAACTATTTTTAGACCTTCAACACCTTAGCATAGTGGTCCATTTCCTACTATTAGTGCTAGGGTTGAGCTATCCCATGGACCGTGTCCACTCAAGACCCTTGTCCTAACACAACATGTAGAACTTAAGGACATGTTCTTATTCCTTCAAGAGTTTTGCCATTGATGACTACCTCCTCTCACAAAACCACTACATGCACTCCACTCAAAACCAATCTAATATCTACCATTCCTATCCAAGAAAAGATAGGTGCAAAACAATGTTTGCATTGTGGTGAGAATCGACTTATCTCTTCATTGTAGTCTTGCTCCAATGCCTCTTTGCATACTCCACGATCCACTAGTAGCTACTTGGTTTGATCCATACCCTTGCTACCAACTTCAAATGCAATGTGGAGAGCAAAAGAAGAAGAAGAGCAAGAAGAGCTTTATATCATGTTTCTCACTCTCTCTCAACTCAACTTCACACATGCACCCTCAACTTCACCTCTCACCCTAAAGGGATGGATTGGAAGAAATGAGAATGGCAAGAGCTTCAGTCGCCTAGTTTCTCACTCTTACACTCACAATCACTCTCTCCCTCTCCTTCACTCTCTCTCACAAGCATTGTAAAAGAGAAGCAAGGACGTGTTTCAAAGTTTTCACACATGTGAATGACACATAAATGGTCTCAAATTTTTCTATGACTAGATATTTGTTCATGCTATAGCACACGAGCAAGTTCTAACGTTTGAGGTAATCACAACTCTTATAGAGTATACTACTCGGAATTTTTTTCAAATTCTTAGCACAATATATAATAAGAAGTTCGAATAACATCTACTAATATGAAGGAATCCCTAATAAGAGTATATAGATTGATTGCATAGCATTAATGGATTTGGAATGTCGTCTTAATGACTATAGCTACCTTACATAGTAGTCAATACAATACTCATATATATTGGCTCCCACTAATCTAAAAGGTAGTTCATTAACATTGAGATACTAAGGTGCATGCCCATGAAACGATATTTCTAGGTTGGAAATGCCATGGCATTTTCTGATGATCTAATGATATCATAAGCCTCATGTTAACATAATTGCATCAATATATACTATATGCTAAAATCCATTGCATATCTTTATTTTATGTGCCTTTTATCAATCATGAAGTCACCATCTTAACTCTATCAGACTTCTTTAAACTATATCTATAATAACAATATCAAACAACCTCTTTAACTTGCTATACAATATCAAAGAACTAGACTAATATCATATAAAAATTATATATTTTAGCCATTGAAGAATATATTTCTAGCATGTATGACAAAGGCAAAGTGGGATCAAAATCCATCAATAATGGAGTGGTCCTATTGTAACTTGATTGAAGGCAGTGAGCGGGAGTGGAAATGTGCAAGTGGAAGCAAGAGCTATGGTGGAAGAAGCAAGAGCAAGAGACAAAGACACACAAGATGTGGAAACTCCAATAGTCACATTGTGTAACTGGCCTTCCCTTATTCAAATGTCACTAAAAGAATAAAGAATGAAGTGAGAGTGATGGGCGCCCACCACTAGTAGTGTACAGGTGTGCGTATACTGTCATTGTAGTAATACATGGGCTGCTAGACATGAGCACCTTTATCCCCAACAACCTCCCACTTAAAGGTGAATGTGCCCGTAGTGAGGAGAGAATGAGAAAAAATATGACAAAGTATAAATGTGTATATGTACAATAGGATGAGGAAAAATGTTATCTCATCCAATGCCCATCAATATCCTAAGGAAGGAAAAATGCTCTGCTAACAAACTTTTTGTGAGCAGATTTGCAGGACTTTGGTTAGTCTTGACAAGGTCAATATAGTTGTCCTCAATGTGTTTCATCTTTGCATGGAAGACCAGATTCTTGGCTAACTAGATAGCACTCATAAAATATGAATGCAGTTTAGGAACCACATGAGTAATACCGTGTTTGCCACCAAATTGCCTAACCAGTGAGCCTTCTTGCAAGCCTCAGTGGCCTACAACATACTCGGCCCCAATAGTAGAGAGGGCCATGCATTTCTGTATCTTGGATATCCAAGAGATAGCACCTCCAAAAAAGGTGAATACATAGCCAAAGGTGTGTTGAGATATTGGCAATCACACCCAGCTTAGCCTCTTTGTATAAAGGAGTGTGGACTCAGGATGCAGAATCCCATATGCACAGTGGTGGAAAGTGTAGCCCAATCTATCCCTATAGAGCATTGTACTTGCTCTCTTTTCTAATGCAATGTCATAGTACTTTTGTCCTTCCAGAAAAGTGTTTGTGTCATTTTCAATACACAAGATTGTGTTTATGAGTCCAAGCTTCAATCTTGGAACCCAATTCACGTGTGTGACAATCAGTCTTAATGTCTATGTCCTCATGAGCTCACTCTTCCTCTTTCAACCCCCATAGCCATGCCCTAGATCCATGCATTTCAACATGGTATCAAGGACATAGCCTAGCTCATCTTAGCGTCCTTCTCTACTCTTCCAGCATCATTGCTTCCAGCTAAAGGTCTCATCTTCCACCTCTATCTCCACTTGACCTTTCTTGGTAGCCATAGCCAGCATGTACCTACCTTGCTTGGAGCTTTCATATCTCACTCTACAGGCCATATCTCGCTAAGCTTCCTTCTGGAGAAGTATTTCCCTACTTCCAAAGCTTCTTTGTGGCACCTCATTTGTTGACATTGGTAAAGTATATGCCCATCATTGTAGAAATTTGCGATCGTTGCCCTGTTTGCGCCTGTTGTTGTTCGTACACCTGACACACTACATGCAGGCCTCGATATGGTCCAGGATCATAAGGCTTTGGAAGTCCACTAGCTAAGCTTCATTTCCATGAAAAAACTTCTAGAAATGATTGAGTATAGAGCACACACAGAGAGAAAAACCAGGTCCCTATCTTGAAAACCCTAATCTGTCATAGCTCATTTTCACTAAAACCTTTTTTTTTCACTTCATCTACTCTCACTACTTCAACCACACTAAAGGTTCTGTCACTTAGGTCTAAAGGTCCTAGCATCAAATCAAGGAGGGGAAGATTTGGATTTGGTGAACTTAAAGGATTTTTCAGATTTGGAAGACTCAAGGAAGAAACATAGTGTCCATTAACACTCAGTTAGTGCTCTTAGTACTTGTGTCTTTTGACACATCTCAATCAACTCTTCTGCTGCTCAAATATAATAATTTGGAGTTGATTTGTTACTGTCACTGCCACTCCGGCATGGACAAAGACTCTCCAACTGTTTGATTCAACGGAGTCGGGTTTCACACCTAGCAAACCCACATCAAACTCATCCTGATAAAGAAGGGCCTATGGGCCATTACCAATGGACAAGAAAAGAAGCCCCGAGATGTAACTCTTGCAGGCTACTTGGCAGAAGAATGATGACAAAGCACATGCCATCATCAAATTGGAGTTGGATAACAGCTACATCCATCATGTAGATGCCTATGACACATCGCATGGCACTTGGGATAGATTAGATACCTTGTTTGGTGCACATTCCAAATCCTCAAAGTATGGTTTACTGATTGAATTCTTTCGACTTGATATGAAACCTAATACATCCCTTGCATCTCATCTGAACTACATGGAAAGTCTCCTAACCCAACTTATTACAGGGAGAAATCTCAAGATGGATGAAGATATTTGTATTGGTGTGTGGTTAAAAAGCTTGCCTCCTGACTATAATAATGTGTCAACTACATTAATCAACATGCCTAGTCCTAAACCGGTCCCTCCCTGCTAGAAGAAGAAAATAATATAAAATCCGAAGAAGAACCAAGCACCTGTTGAGATGTTGGCAATCACACCTACTTCAGTCTCTTTGAAAGTAGCAGTGAGGGCTCAGGACAAGAATCCCATGAGCACAATAGGAGGATGTGCTACCTAGACTTTCCTATAAAGCATTGTACTTGCTTCCTTTTCTTTGATGATATGAAAGTACTCTTTTCATTGATGATATGAAAGTACTCTTTTCTATAAAGCATTGTACTTGCTTCCTTTTCTTTGATGATATGAAAGTACTCTTTTCTTTTATGATATGAAAGTACTCTTTTCGTTTTAGTAAAATGTCTATATCATTATCCACACACAAGATTGTGTTTATGAATCCAAGTCTCAATCTTGAAACCTAATTCACTTGTGTGACAGTCAGTCTTGTCTATGTCTATGTCTTCATGAGTTTGGTCTTCATCTTTCAACCTCCATAGCTTCCACATTGCCATGTCCTAGATCCATGTTTCAACATGGTATCTGTAATATTTTCCTCTCGGCCCCGTAAGACTCCCACCTTTTTTATAATTAAAAGAATTATTTTTAACGCTCCCCCTGCCCACGCCGCCAGTTGACGGACGAAGGGGGAGCTGCAATGAGGCGTCGAGCACGACAACGGAGCTACAATTGTTGGCGATAATGTCGAGGATGCTGATAAGGACAAGGGTGACAACGAGAATGGCGATGGGCAAACCAGTATCCCTTCTCTCCCCCTCAACCATAGTCTGCATGACGGCAGCCCACTTGGCCATGCCTAGATGGAGATAAGGGGGCTCCATGCCACTCCATTCCACCTCCCCGCCCCCCATCATAAGAAAAGGAGGCCTCGACCTGTTGTTGCACGGGCAATGAGAAAGTGAGACAGAGAGGGTGGGAGAGAGAGGGGGAAGAGAGAGAAAGAAAGAAAGAAAGAAAGTTATATTAACGTCTTCTAAAGACCAAAACTGGCCTATGAGACAAACTGTGATACAACTAATGAGGTCCAGCTATCCAAAATAAAAGTGCTGAATGAAAAGCTAAAAACTGGAAACTGAAAATACGGTGCTGTGAGTGTGATAAGTGTCGTGTATGTATATGTGCGTATGTAGCTCTGGTACTCCAGATAATGGCTACAAAGGGGGAACAAATGTCGGTTGTGATAGGGGAACAACTGTCGGCTGTGATAAAGTGGTGCGATGTGTATATGTAACAGATGCAGGGAGATATACTATCCTGGGATGTAGTAGCAGTCGTCGAAGTCGCTAATAGCAGGCGATCCCTCCTGGATGCAGGATGTGGTACATCGGCGGTGGAGAAAGAGCAAACTGGAGATCTGAGATCCAATGTGTCAAGTGTCGTCGGATCTCAGTCTACTGTCGATGTAGATCAAGAATCCTCCGAATCTCCTGTCGGTGTGGCTGTGGGGTCCGAAACCCACGGATCCTCGTGCGGCGTCGGGTACGCTGGTCCTCAGCCTGCTGTAGTGTGAGCCCGGAGGTCTGGCTGGAGGCTGGTACAGTAGCTCTCACTCTGTCTGTCTGAAAGAACTGTGTAATAGTCGTCTGGGTGGGCCCCTCTCTGACTGGGACCCGCTGTGTGCTCTGCTCTCTGATGTGCCATGCCTCTCCCAGAAAACGGCCAAATGATCTCTGATCCATATCAGTCATACATCCCTGAAGTGAGCTGCTCAATGTGTATCTAGATCTCAACTCTGAGTATGCCGAGAGAGAGAGAGAGAGAGAGAGAGAGAGAGAGAGAGAGAGAGAGAGAAAGAGGGTGATAGAGAGGGAAAGAGAGGGAGAGGGTGAGAGAGAGAGAGAGAGAGAGAGAGAGAGAGAGAGAGAAGGAATATGCCAAAGGGTCTCCTTCCTTTCCCCTCCTAAGAGGGTAGCTACATGCACCTTTCTATTCCTCGTACCTTTCCTGCAAGATTGTCATCCACCCTGCAGCTTAATTCCTTCCCCAATTGACCCCTCTAATAAAGTACAAGGCATAGAAGTCTAGTGCAATTTGCGTCTAAGAGAGACTAAGTTCGCGAATGGCCCCCAAGCGGAAAATGTCATGTGTGGATGGCAACCCCACAACGAGTAACAAAGCCTTGAGTGAGGGCATCATTGCCAATCCAACTACGATACCGGTCATAAGTAATGAATTTTCAAATTAATAAGAAGCTTGTTTTGATTCCCACATAAGGTACATTGGATGCCACATGAGAATAGGTCATTGAAAGGAATAGGTTTCATCTCATACATTTGAAAGATGGAGTTTGCAAAGTACTTGTATCAAGAGAAGTAAAACCACGACTGGATGTTATGCGATAAAATTCATACAGAGCATAAACAGCGTATAAAGTTCCAAGGTATTGTTGATTTTCCCTTCTTGCAAATTAGTAGTAATGTTTTTCACCCCACTGGAGGTATGTTGTAGCTTGCATGCTTGATGAATTGCAGGGTAAGCAATGTAGCCTAAAGGAAATCCATTCCCGAAAACTCTAAGTTCTTTGCCCAAGCTCTTGATCATATCATGAGCCAATAGCTCATGTTTGATATATTGGGATCTTGATGATGTGTGTAGTTAGTACAACATTGGTTATAAGAATTAAAACTAAGATGCTTAGGGTCAGGTGGAGCTTTGAACACCCCTTGCCTAGTCCAGAATGGAGTTGAAGACTGTCATGAGCCCAACGTCTATGGCATTGGAAGATGTTATTCTAGATAAAGGATGGAAATTATGGTGCCATGTGATTTGGAGGACCGGGTACTTCTGTTGGATAGAAGGGATACATAATTTCTCCTATATGGGCAAGAGACTAAGATTAACGTGAAAATAAGTTAAAATTTTTATTTGAACTTGTTGTCAAAGGATTGCTTACTCTGTATTCGTGTTTGTGCCATAAATTATGCGAACGAACCATGTTCCCTAAAAGGCTTAATTAATGAAGTTGATTTTAAATGTCACACATAAATGTGATAGGACCTAATTAAATAACTAAAGAATGCCCATTGAGGGGAAGCGGGTGGGCAGAACCCCCGATGGGTCTGTCCTACAGAAAGGTGGTCCCAAAGAACAGGGAGGCTTCTCACAACATTCTACAATCATACAACCTTTAGGTATTGTTAGGTTAGAACCTGATTCATTTTTCTTGTGCAGTATTATCCCTTTTTTTTTGTAGTACTTAAGCTTTTTGATTAGATTCTCCAATTTTTCAAGACTGATATGTGTGATGTTTGAGTCTTGCTATGTTTAGAAGAGGTCTACTTTGATGGAGAAAGGTGAAGAAACCTCTACCCTTGAAGTCCCAATTCCACTATTAAGTGCAATCCTTGCCACTTCACCGAGAATAGTGCCTTTGGGCAAGGTGATAGATGATAGGACTATGGCAGCTAGGAGACGCTTGCCTTCTTGGTGTCAATCAACAAGGTGCATTGGTTTTGACTAGTTTCACACATTGTTTAAACAAATTGGATGTCCATTCCCTCCATTTCTTTGTTCAAGTTATGTTCTCACCTTCTACTTGTTTCTTTAGTTGGTAGTTATTATTTCTAGAGGTCTTGGCATTTGAAAGAAATGTCATTTTTGTAACTTCCGTCTTGCATTGCAAGTGCCTTTATGGAGGTAGAAAAAGGCTCCACAACAGATAGTAGAACAAAGTGGCAAGACAATAAGCACGCCCTTTCAACTTGAAGCATCCAAGAACTATCAATGCAAGGACAAGTTCTCTTATTGCTTGGAGTCTTCGTAAGATTGAGAAAATTTTGAAAAGATTGTTTATTTATGTTAGAAATACCCTTGAGTGTTTGTCCAAGTACATGCAAACTTGGACTACATGCATGCATGATGTTGCACGAAAAATGACGAGTACATATTTTATCATGCATGGTGTCATCAATGAGTTGTGTGTGGAGCTAAAAGGTGTAATGGAGGCTATGTGTGGCACATGACACTTGATGGATAGTGTCATTAAGAAAATATGGTCTTTTGAAGTAACGGATAGTGGGATCAATTTTGACTCCAAGGAGACCCGCATGATGTCTTTTACTACAGTTGTAGAACAAGTGTCGTTAATGCAAAAAGAGGTGTCATTTGTAAGGATGTCAGTTGCAAGGTTCAATGATTTATTAACACAAATGGGCCAACGTATCCCTTCCACTTCAGTCATATTATAGGCTTTCTCAAACATACTTTTTTTATTTCTCTTATATTTTGCTACTATTGAAATCATGAATTCAATCATTTGCTTTATGTGGCTTCATTTATTGCTTTGTGCATGCTTAATGATGTCCTTCAGTATTAAAATTTCCTTTGTCTACCATCAACTCTTTCTTTTTTCACTATTGATTTGAAGAACTAATTTTGTGATAAATGTTGAGATGTCTCATGTATTTTTCTTCAAAAAGCTGTTCGTTAAAAATGGTGCATTTGCTAAATGTGGCTTTCTATCTAAATTTTCTTTTGATAGCATTGAGATTTTATTACATACAAGTAATTGATTTTTCTTTCTTAAATTTAAAGTTCTCGTGCTTTCTTTTGCACTTCTTCAAATACTCTTCCTTCTTCAATTGCTACTTCAAATGCCTACCCCCACCTCTGCATACACTATCCCACTTCAAATACCCAATTGTGCTTGCAAGAGCAATTTGTTTCAATGTTGGTAGATCTAATTATGCGCAGAGCCTTGCTCACATTGTGGAGGAACTGCCTACCCTACCATACTTGGACTCCTCCAATCCAGCTTTTGTCGAGGTTCAATATAGGGGATATGTCCAATGCTTTTATGTGTTGACCCCTTTGGATTCCTTCATCATTTTAAAAGCACCTTCTTTGTGCATCCCACAATATTGGGAGCATCATGAGTTCTTGGATCTTTCATGCTTGATTAGGGTGCATCAATTGAACCTTGACATTATTGTGACCAATGGAACAAAGATTTGCACACCTACCTGTAATTCAAGTGATTAAAGCTAGATTTTATCTTTAATTTACAATACTTTTTTGGGAAGACTCTTATTAAAGAGTGGTTTAACTATTATTTGTAGGTAAAAGAAAGCTATTGAAGACTAATGCTAGCAACCATTCCTATAAAAGAAACATTTAGGCTTCACCATTGCACAACGTCATGGATGCTCCCTTGTTATCTAGCAAAGCCTATTTATGACAAAAGAGAAAACTTTTTAAGATCACTTTTGTTGATTCGTATATTTGATATAAGACTTGATGCTCCCCCAACTTGATTATGGTTGTAATATTTTAGCACAAATTGTGAATCTTATTCCTTTATTCCATCTATGTTGCCTGATGAAGAAATCATTGATTCTTCTGTAGTGTGTTCTTTTATGTGTTTTGAAAAAGGGTTTGCAATGCTTTCTTTCATATATTTTTAGTGTTATTGTTGTGAATATTTTGCTTTGTCATCCTTTGAACATTGTAAAAATGCTTAGAGCACATTGAAATATTGTGATATTTTATTAGCTTTAGTTACTTTTCACGTGCATAGTGCACTATAGGTTTCTTTCTTTCCTAAATGCAAAGGAAGCGACCGCACCATAGCTCTGTTTCTTCTCATTGCTCATAAAAATGTGAAGCAAGTGAGGCATAGCCTCATGAGTATCGCAATGATGCCAACCGTGTGAAGTGTAGTTAGCTAACATGATCGGCACAACGGCCATGCCAGCTAGTTGAACTTTTACTCGCTTATACCCTTGGAAATCTCTATTCCTTTCCCTCAAGTGTTAGTCTCCTTTTTCCATCTCCTTTAGTTCCTTTCCAATTGAGTACAAGCATTCAAGTGGCTAGCCTTCCACTATAGCAAAAGTTGCACTCAAGTGACTATAGAAGCTTTTATCTAGAGAGCTATTTGAGCCCTCCTCTAGATATTATTTACAAAAGAGGAATCCTTGGCAAGTAACAAGTGTATGTCTTATACTCCAATAATGTTACAAGGGTGAAATTAACTATTTTAGAGACAATCACCATAATGGTAGAGCATGCAAGCTCATCTATCTCATATCCTACATCTATTTACATACCTTTAAGCATTTCCCCTTGACCTACTTCTTTTGCAACAATACATTCTAAATCTATTTTTTTCAATATGAAAATTTTGTTGCATCCAATTTCTCAATGTTAAACAATGCATTTCTCAAAGCAAAAGAAGAAGCCATATCCATTGATGTATATAACAAACAATGAGCGACCAAGATATTGACTAGTACAAGACCAATAAGATAACTACAAAGATCTAGTTCTCATTCCAAGTGCAAATGCACTTTCAAAAATCCCATTCACACAAGTTGCCTATGTGAACAAATATTTGTTTAACTAGATAAGTTCCAAACTAGTTCAAACAATGACTAAGTTTGAAAGGAGGGTCAATGTATTAAGCTTAAAAGCCTTAGTTAGGCCAAGGATTTAATAAAAACTCTCATTATCCATGAAATAGGGTGCGAATTCCTTTAGGCTACATCAATCCATTGAGGACAAAAATATGGTCTTTATGATTATGATTCAAGTGAGAACATCCTTGAGTAGCATATAGTAAAATTTGGGGCTTGAACAAGGCTATCAATAAGCCATGGAAAACTAAATTTTGAATATGTCTCTTTCTGTGTTTGTATCCAACCCCTAGTTATGGAGACAAACTACCTATATGCTTCAGATTTAAGCTACCCTTGCTTGTGGGCACAAACAAACACCCTATTTAAGCTTGCTCATCCTTGCATACATCGAGTACATGAATCAAAACCTTTGCCAAGCCATCCAAATCCAAACTAAACTATCTTGAGTCCAACTGCAATCGATTGTCCAATTACTTTCAAATTTGGGCTATAGTAGCCCCCAAATTGAGCCTTAGTGGCTCCCTTCATCAAAGTACCTATTTGACTTAAATGGGGCGCTTGGTAGTAAGATTTATACCTCTTCAAATCCAAACAATAATCATGAATGTCACAATGAAGCTCAAATCCTTTTGACATCATGACAAAGCTTGACCCTTCGCGCTTCTTGCTCCAACCGTGAGCTTCCATTGATGCCACTATAATACAATTGAGAGGAAGTGGTGGTGGGATGTAGAGTCAATGCAATGAGAGAGCAAAAGGGTGAGAGAGAGAGAGAGAGGAATCCCATAAGAAGTTTGGTTGGTACTAAGATACTCTTATTCTTCATTATCTTCACTTATAAATGATTATACAATGTACTGTCGAATGTACTGTCATACAAGAGCGTCTATCCAACCTTTGGCCATTGGCCTTTACCCAAATAATAGTAGTTCCTGAATTAGGTTAACTAGTAATTTTTAAACTCTTGGTATTTACCTTAGGCATTAGGAATCTACAAGCAAGACATCTCAATTATATTTTATTATATTTTACTAGATTAGTTTTGCAAAAAGTCAGATTCATGCTCACGCTTGTGTGAATTGTAATTTGTCTCGGGGTCACAAATCCATTTGTATTCTATTCATGTATGCATAAATGGCCCACTCGCAATTTACATGTGCAAGCAAGTTGGTCATTCATGAAACATATGTGCCACAACACTAATCTATTGTGGGCATCCACAAGGCATACGAATTACAATACACTAGATCAAACTTGAGATAGGACAAGGATTGAGTGCCCCCCCCCCCCCCCCCCCCCCACAAAACACACAACAAAACATGTCTAATATGTAAAAGAAATAGTTTATCCTATTTTTGTGTGTGCAAACTTAACTCATCCCTCACCTTGTGACGTGGTAACGAGTTTGATGCGTGTTTATAGCTCAACATGCCCCAAGTAGTCTTGTACAAACACTCCTTGCTATGAATGGATGGTTTGGCCCCCAAGACGAGCCCTTGAGCTTTCACTTGTGCCTTCTCATGTTATAGTGCCTTCTTTTGCTTTCGTGTGCCTTTGAGTGCATAACGTGCAGGTGATCGTGACGTGGTGACACATGGAGACTCCCAAGTGGGATTCTAGTGTGTTGTGATGTGTTAGCTCTCATGAAGTGTGTTCTAAGGGGTGTGGATGCCCCGACACGACACATTCTGAAGGATGAAGCATCACATTGAGAGCTCCCTTCTTTATCCTTTCTTGTTTCCACCATACCCAAAGCTTCACAATGAGAGTGTATGGAGAGTGTGAGGTGATATGGAGGAGAATATTTATACTCTAATCTTTGCTACTTTTTTCTTCTCTTCAATCATACCAAGTGGAAAACTTGAGGTGGCCATAGGTTCACCTTGAGAGAGTGAGAGATTGGGAAGGAGAAATCTCTTCTCCATTCTCCTTCCTCTTACTTTTCCCATTTTCTTGGCAACAATGAGGTTGAAGACAAATTGGACTGCATAGATGGCTTGAGAGCTTCATGCATCACTTAGAGCATGGAGCCATTAAATCTCCCTTAAGTGAGTTGAACTACAATGAGGAACGTAGTTTCAAATTCATGGGTTTGAGTTGAGAGAGCACACTGGGTTTAGAGCTAGAGTACAAACCAACTATTTGAGAAGTGGTTGAACCGTACAGAGAATGGACACTCTTGCAACAATGAGTTCTAATATCCTAAAATTGAGTTCATAAACCCCAACACTAAAACTCAAGTAGAGCATTGTCCTCATGCCTTGGGAGCCATTCTTACCACCTTGACTCATTTGCACTCCACAAATATCTCCTTCTCCTTAAAATTGCACCAATGTAGTCATTGGCAAGCCTAAGCCAAAGTACACAATAAAAAGGACATTGATTTGGGATTTTGTTAAGATCATAATTTGGACAAATATGGGCACCACATGAGGCAAAAAAAGAGCCAAAAGAAGGCCCAAAATGAGGGGAAGAAGAGAAGCATACATGGTGGTGCTTGTGGGTGGAAGAGCTTGGTCAAAGATGGGCAAAATGGAGATGGAAGTGCAATCCAAGAGGAGAAGTCGACAGCCATGTGGGGAGAGTTGGCCAATACACACACACACTCTCTCTCTCTCTCTCTCTCTCTCTCTCTCTCCACAAGACGGATGAGAGGTAATATGGAGGTGCAAAGGAGTAAGAGTGGAAGTAAATGGGAGCAAAAGAAGTCTATTTATACTTTTCACAAGGGGGAGATATTTAGGAGGACGTCCTACATGAGGAGGTAAAGCCGAACAAGTGGCAAGCATTTAAGTAGTTAGAACTCTTCTTTCGATCTCTTTCACATGCTTTACTTATTAACTCATTCTCCCGCACTCCTTCCTTTCCTAATACTCATATTGCAAGGAGGCTCTTCCTTTTCTCATTGGCCCCTGAAAGGATTGTCTAATTGTCATCTCACAATCCTCCCGTTGTCATGTTCCTTCTTTCTGGTTTCCCCTTTCCTCCTCGCTTTAGCTTGTTTTTCCTATTGTGATGCCTCTATATGTCTTTTCTGTGCATCTTATCTATGCTTCCTTCTTTGCTCTGGTCCTCAATCTAAAGATACTGAATTCTGGTCACCTCTTGGGGGAGTATTTGGTTCACTTAGGGCATCCCTGATTATCTTTGTGAGTGCACTACCAAAGTTAATCATGCCAATCTTGGCTTCTGCCCCAGCAACATAGTTATCACCCTATCAATTGAAGACCACCATGCCACTCGCTTGAAATAGATCAACCCTCCAATACGAGTGACTTGGAGCGCACTTTGAGCTCACCAGAGTGTCTTAAGTTCTTGGACGTGCAATCATATACCTCCTAGAGAGTTGAATGGGCTGCAAGTCCTTGTCCAGATCATCCCACTCGAGTAGGGTTTGGACTTACCACAAGTTGCTTGGGCATGACTTCAGCTTGGATCCTCTCTCATAAAGATGCTCGACCAATGCTTGTAACAACCATAGCATACTCCCTTGTTCTTCTTCATCATTATCAATGCTGTCCCTAGATCTTCCAAGATAAGGATTGGCTTTGAATATTTCGCGTTCGCCCCTGCATCTGCAGAGTCAGCATACTGGACCCGTCTCAGTACCCGTCTTAGTAGGTGGGAAATAATCGTCAATTGTTTGAACGGAAGTGTTGGGCGGAAATGAACTCGTGTATATCCAGATTTCAGCTATAATGGGTTGCGCATTGGTTACCTACATTGATGTATTCCTGAAGAACAATGGGTTGTTGCAATTGAAATGTTAGCCTTCTAGGTAAGTTCCAAGCAGGACTGACATTTTTAGACACTTGGAAGATAACAGAACTGCATCCGTTGCAGCTTATATATCAAAAAAGAAAGGTGAGCTTCACAACAGTTCTCATTGAGAAATCAATTCATCAAGGGTGGCATCGAATACACACTTCACCGTGACACATCACATTTACAAACCACTGCTGTCATGCTTTTGTGTCTAATGACACAGCAGCAATGTCTTTAGTCTGCATTGGCACAGGAATGAAACACTGATGGCAAAGATCACTTTATGACCATGAGGTGATCTCTGCAATCATGGCCACCACTCTTACTTGTGTGGTGATCTCGATACAGAGCACAGTTTCAACATCTCCACCCTTGGCAAAAAACAGATCAAACAGAAGTGGACGCTCAAGATTGAACTATTACAGGTCACATATACAAAACAGATGGCCAGCTCCTCATCCCTTTCATACAATGGGACATATGTGAACAAAACCAGGAGTTCAAAGGCAACCCACACAATATAATACAGATCTTCACTCCAGGTCTGCAATGCCCAGATTCGAGATGATGATTCTCATTTGATCAACAAAATCAGACCCTGTAGCGTACTCTGTAAGAAGGCCAACAGCAATTCCAAACATGGCCCACCTGCAAAAGAGAAGTCACATGATCTCTCAGCATCTCCAAAACTAACAAGACAAATCACATTCAGCTGCCAGTTTTTTGCACTGCACTTTAACAGTACTTCAGCAGACAGAAAGAACAAAACATGCAACTGACAATTAAAAAAAGGCCCCCAACTCTCATGGCACAATGATCCATTTTCATCCTTTACTCAGCACTTAAGCAGACAGAGAAAGAACAAAACATGCAACTGATAATTATCAAAGAGAACCCAAACTCTTGGCATGATGATACAATTTTTTTAGAATGATCAAGAAAAACCTTTATTTCACAAATCATTAACACTGCTTTATCCTTTCATCCACACACACAAACATGCCAATTTTAAGATCAAATTGTATTTGATAGGAGAGCTCCAAATTTTATGGCAACTGTCTGCTAACACCTTTTGGCAAAGTCTATACTCTCATCTTTTTGTTCTCTGGGATTGAGATGCAATAAGAGCTAAGGTTTCTAGCACATATCTACATGTCACCCAGCCAAAAGGCAGGCATGGGATGTCCTAGCCGTTCCTTGTGCAGAGGGACCTTTTCTTCAATGGCCCTTTGTACATGGATACCTTGCCATTGTCCTGATATGTTTAGCTTTCAGCAACATTACCTTTGTAGAAGGACCAAATTGTACCCTTTGCAATTCAGTTACAGCAGGAGGCTTGTAGAAGTTGTCTGCCATTGTATTTTAGCTCCAAAGATGACTGTGCAAAGCTGCAGGCAATCTGTGCTTCTGTACAAGGTGGGACACTTAACTGTTGGCTACATGTTGAGTCTTTCCTATCATTTTTTCACAAATATTTTCCCTTTAATTATTACGATAAATAAAATAACTTCAAAATGACACTAGTTTATCCTGAGTACATTTTTTCTTTATCCTGAGTACTTTTAGCAATTAGCAGTCTTGCGCCCACTTTGTAAAATGCGGAGCTTTAGTACGCTTGCTTTGGTCACATGAGCTTTGGTAGTCTTGTGTCTCTCCAAAGGTGTTAGATGGTAGATGCTTTGCTTACTTTGGATTCTCCACCTCCCCATGCTTGTGAGGGTTGCATTCTTGAGAAAATGCACAGATTTGCTTTCAAGAAGGATGGTGCAGTGCATGCTGTCCAAAAATTGCAACTCATACACTCTGACATGTGGTCCTATGAGGTCTAGAGCACTTGGTTGTCATTTGTATTTTGTTACATGTATTGATGACTACTCTAGGTACACTTAGGTGTATCATTTGAAGGCAAAAAGAGATGTATTTATACACTTCAAACACTTGGTGGCAAAATTGGAAGCAGAAACATGTCTAAAGGTGCAGTCTACACACAAATAGAGGGGGGGATGACGCATGCTTAAGAGCAAAGGGCTGCCACACAAGTTTTGGTTAGGGGGTCTTCATTGCACAAATCGTGTCTTGAATCGTGCACCTACAAAGGCACTAAAGACTAACACACCATTTGAGGCTTGGCATGGCAAGAAACCAAAGGTTGATTACTTTCGAGTGTTTAGATGCATAGCTTGTGCACATGTACCGAAAGAGCTTCATGGTAAGCTTGATGACAAGGCCATAAAATGCATTTTTATTGGCTATAGTTCAAAAAGCAAAGGCTATCATATGTATGATCCATATAGAAAGAGAGTGTTTGTCAATAGGCATGTGACCTTTGCTGAAAATGTAGCCTTTTTGCATGATCAGTTTGAAATGCCAACCACCTATGACTCGGGTGATGTATTTGAAGTCCTCCTATCACTTTCTTTGGGATCTGAGCATGCTGAAAATGGCTGGACAGATTTATTACAGCAAGCTGTTGTTACACCACATGTTCCCAAACAGCAAGGTTTTGATGATGGAACATGCAGTACAACAAGAAAGGGCAAAATGCAGCCAAAATAGTTCCAAGATGGCTGTTACAGACTTTCTAGGAGAGTAAAATGGATGCTCCCTTACCTCGACACACTAGGACTGCTAAACATGCAGCACATGATGTAGGGGGAGCTCGTTTGGCTGATTTTTTTCGAAGTAGATGCTTTTTGTGATGAATATGCATTTAAGGACTCACTATTAGATGACGATGAGCCTACTTCCTTTGAAGAAGCCTAGCAAGATGTACATTGAATACAGGCCATGCAAGAAGAATTGGATTCTATTGCCACCAATCACACATGGGATCTTGTTGAGTTGCCCCATGGCAAGAAAGCCATTGGCACTGCCCTTTAGAGACAACATTATACAAAACCTTCTTAGAGAGTGACAAAATGATCGTAGATTTACATAACTCATCCGATTAAGCCTAATTCTTTGTATCAAAGAGTTTGGGCTTTACACCTTCATGTCTCAATGGCTTGTTCTACAATTTCTCCACTAGAATCTGCCAAATTTGTGCTTTCCAATAGCTGTAATTTGTGCAATCCAACTTGTCAATGTTGAAGATAGCACTGTCATTTGACCTACCAGCCATAATGCAATGAATGAAAGCACAATCCAAGACAAACAGGTTGTAAATGACAACAAAACAGGCCAAAATCAAGACCAAGATAGTGTCTAAACAAATAAATCCAGCGAAGAAGAGGGTTGTCCACTAATTGCCAAAGAATGACGATCAAGTCAAAGCATCTGCCCTCATAAATGATGCATAAACCACTAGCAATCGCTGAGCATGCAACTAGTTCTGAGAACTGTCCAATCCATCAATGAATCAAAGTGGAATAAATTCAATAGGCATAGTTGCCATGCATATAGTAACTCTCAAGATAATGGAAGAAAACTGCTAGATGCACAACTAACTAAGCAAGTGTAAAGAAGCTCAATACATAGCCAAGCAAGATAAATACATCACTGACAACAACCTAACAAAGATAGGTATTGGCTCAAAGCATTAATCAAATCAACCCACTAGGCAACAACTACATCCAAATAGCATCTAGAGAGCATAGACATAAGCATAGACATAATTCAACTAAGTCCCACGGTCTCACTAAAGTAAGCTCAACTACATAAACCCAAACCTTTGCTCAAATGCAAGATAGCTAAGTAGCTCAAGTGTCTCCCACTAGAACAAAACCGAATGCTAAATGAGCAATGTAAGCTCAAAACATTAAGCACATGGCCATTTGAAATCTCAGATACATTAAGAGTAGAGACGAGAGCATAAAACCCAAGAGAATCTTCAAGCCTCTAATGCCAATGATCATTGTAGCAATCGGCCAAAGCTCCAATACATGTAACCAACCTCAAATATGAAGCTCAAGACATTCCATAAGCATATCCGTGTGCATAGCATCAATGTCATACATCAATACATCCACTAGAGTACTTGAATATCATCAAATGGCAATAGGCATAGACTTTTACAATCAATTAGCTTGTTGTGACAGTATACAGCAGGTATGTCCTAAACAATCGTTAACGGCAAGTCTATCTTGAACACAATAAATAGTAGATCTGTCCTCGATGCAATGAACAGCAAGTCTGTCGGCAACACAATGAACAACAGGTCTGTCCTGCAACACAATGAATAGCAAGTATGTCCTACACAGAGTAAGTAGCAGGTCTTTCCTACACAGAATAGACAGCACGTCTATCCTACACAAAATAAACAGCACACCTATCCTGCATAGAGTAAGTAGTAGGTCTACTGTCAATGCGAGGAGGAAGAGGCCTAAAAAAAACCGTAACCTGGGCTATCCATGCTGACCCGTTTGTTGCTATTGTTGGCCACACTGGAGCACTTGCTGAAGCTCAGTTAGGTCTACTTGATGTCGAAAAGGAGCCCACATAAGCCAGGAAGAGGCCTATGAAGCATAGAATGCGGAAGTGTGCAACGGAAAGAGAAAAGTGAACACAGAGAGGAGACAAAGAGAATGCAGGAGAGAGAAGGAACAATGTGACTGCAATGGCTAAAGGTACAAGGCTGCAACAGTTAGCCCCAACATGCAACTCTACACGTCAATGTGGGCGCTAGAACGGTAGTAAAGGGATGAGAGAATGAGGAGGGTTGGCTAATCACGAAGGATCGATGATGGATAATGAAAGTGGAAGAGCAGGCTACTTGTATATAGATAAAAAAGAGGAAAAACCCTAAATACAGTCAAACCCCCTAAAAATAGCCAAAAGTGCACAAAAAGAAATGCACTAATGTGCCCTCCATCTAAAGCATCTAAAACACATAGAATGACAGAAGAGAAAACGTCAGAGCTCCAAATGTCTAATCTGACTCAAACTAAGGCTCACATGCAAGAGATGACCACACAAGACACATGACTGCTAGCACCCCCTCTCAAATCCTAAATGTGGCGGAAGGCCAAAGGAGATTCAAATCTGAGGGTAGCAGGAAAAGGTACCAAAGCCGAGATAGTCTGTCGATGAAGAAAGCTAGCGAAGGAGCAAAGCCCCTCTCCATATAAACATCTAATCAAATGAAAGTCCACCAATGGGCACTGGAGACAAAGAGGCCTCAAATGGGTCACTCCAAAAAAATCTAGTCAAGGATGGGTGAGCCCAACCTCTAACCGAACTATGTGTTGGGTGTAAAGTCCCTTCGTCTCTGTGTAAATAGACTTACGGGTGTGAACGCACCCTTAATGCACCCTAACATATAAATATATGCTTTTATTCTTTTGTGTACCGTCAAAATTTGGTACACCTATCTCTGCATTCACTCCCTCTAACTCTCAGCTCTGCTCTGCAGCTCACACCTTGATCTCGCACTCCATTGCGCACTCTCCCCTTCAAACTAGTATCAGAGCACAAGAGTGCACGCTTCCCAAGATCAAAGGCAGCTCGTGACCGTCAACTAATAGGAGACGAGTAGCAGTCGGACAGAACCAGGAGGTAGTTCCAACGCTACCAAAGTGAACCAGCGGGCAACAACAGTGGACTTCATATCCAGCACAACGTTGCAAACCAGCGACCACGACTTGCAATGCACGCGGGCACCAACCGCTACACGTGACAACCAGGTGGCAACAAAATCAGTTGTCACGACAGGTCGACGGGGGGTTCCTACGTCACGTGAGTCAGATGGGCAGTCGAGGGGGGGTTCCAGGTCACGAAAGTCAAACGGACCAACCTACAAGCACAACCTGCGTGACTGCCGACGGGCGCAACCTGTGTGACTGACGGTCGAAGGACAAGACATGACTAGCAAGTCAACGGACCTTGTCACGTCATTTTATTTTAAAGACCACCCAAAAAAAAAATCTCTTGGAATTTCCCCTTGGCTTGACAGGGGTTCGCACGTGTAAGCACAGAGTTCAGATTTGTGCATATTTATGCTCAGAAATTTGGGGCTTTTCAGATTGAGTGCTGCTCATGCAAAATTGAGGCATCTGCATCAAAAATTGCAGACATTGTGCACGTTTGAATTGGGGATTTCGCCAAATTTACCGAAATTTTGCTCATTTGAGTGAAATTTCTCAACATTGGACCCATAAAATTTGGGGCTTTTGTTGTATTGGTGAAATTTTGTTCAGTTGAGTCCGATTGGCTAACATTGGTGCATAATTGGACCCGAGAAATTTGGGGCTTTTGCAAAATTTTCCGAAATTTTGCTAATTTTGCCCATTTTATGCTTTCGCAAGCATGTATTAATGCAATCGGGGCAGATCGGTCAATGAAATTTTGGGGCTTTTGCTGAAATCTGTGGATTTTGGCAAAGTTAATGCGTGAAATGCACTTTGGGAATATTGTTGAAGCAATCTTGCGGTTATAAGCAAAGCGATTTGAGCATTTTTATCTCCTGCTTGTGCGATTTTGGAGAAATTACAGAGATTTCTTAGTGTTTTGGGATATCAAAAGATGATACAAGCACATACGTATGCAGTACACATGTTGGACAGCTCCTATTGAGTTTATGTATTGTTGATTATTCATGTTGCAACAGTCTTAGAGATCATTTGCAGATCTGGGATTGGTGTAGATGTATTTTTGGTGATATTGCTGAAGTGGGAGTTACCTAGCATTGATGTATGCATTTAATGTATGCTGAAATTACAGACATACTGCTGAAAGTCATTCGTTCTACTTCTGTACATGTACTTGGACTGAGTCTTGCTATTATTTGCTGAAAATTTGGACTGAAATCAGCTGAATATTCAGCTTATTTTTTGTTGTCATAAATTGCAGCATTGAATTTCTGGTTTATTGCTGAAAAATGGCTGCAAATGCTTTCTAGCAGTAGTGACACTAAATTCCTCTTTGAAATCAAGAGGTTTGCTAGCACTGGCTTTGACTTGTGGAAGGATAGGATGCAAGGCATTTTGTTTCTCAAGGACTGTGAAGATGCTCTCTTGAAGACTAAGCCTGCAGCTATGACAAATGTGGATTGGGCTAGACTTAATAAGAATGCCATTGCATACATTAAGATGGCAGTGTCTAATGATGTACTGACAGACATCAAGCATCTTGATATAGGTTATGCTATATGGAAAAAGCTTAAGGACACTTATGAAAATACAACTCCTATGAATCAAGTGCATCTTATGTGTAAACTTGTGAACATGGAATTGGATGAGTCTAAGCCAGTATCTGAGTATTTGAGAGCTTTCACAGGGGTTTTGAGTCAGTTGCAGGACTCTAGTTTGGCAGCTTTTGATGATAAATTTAAAGCTATTTTCTTATTGATGGCTTTGCCTGACAAGTAGGAATCTTTGATTATGTCACTTAGCAACAACCCCGCTTTGACTTTTGATGGTGGTAGAGATTCAATCCTCAATGAAGAAATCAAAAGAAAGTCTAGTGGTGAAAGCAATGGCTCAGCTTACCATGTGAGAGGCAGGTCTGAAAAGAGGGGTAATGCAGCCAATAAAGGGAAAAGCAGAAGCAAAAGCAAGGGCAAACAACAGGATGTCACATGCTATCAGTGTGGGCGTAAAGGGCATAAAAAGCTCGATTGCCAATACTTCAAGAAAGAGCAAGAAAGAAAGAAACAACACAGTAAGAAAAAGAAGGATGATAAGAAAGACGATGACATCTCCTCCTCAAAAAAAGTTGCAAAGGCAAATGTTGCATCTAGTGTGGTGATTGAAGAGCTTCCTGACATTGAAGAGATACTTGTTGTAGCCTCATGTAATGATACAGATATTATGGCAGCAATAGGTGATATGCACATCACCAAAAAGGAGGTAATTGATGCCTTACTTTCCACTCATGATGGGCTATCACAATCATGGATAGTGAACAGCAGTGCCTCTTTTCATGTTACCCCCTCTTTGGAGTCATTTTTTGAATACACTGCAGGTTGCCTAGGCAAGGTTTACTTGGGTAATAACTATGCATGTGAGATAGAGGGTGTTGGCACCATTCACTTGGCTCTTGAAAATGGCCAAGAGCTGATTTTGCAGGATATCAGAGTTGTACCTGGCATAAAGAAAAGTCTACTATCAGTTGGACATAAAGGGTATTTTACTACCTTTGGTGGTGGATCTTGGAAGGTCCATAAGGGCTCTATGCTGATTGTTAAAGGCAGCAAAAGGGGGACTTTATATTACTTGCATTGTAAAGCATTACCTGGCAAGTTCTTGGCTGTGGCTGAAGTCCATTCACAAATGGAGCTTTGGCACAAAAGACTTGGTCATATGAGCCAGAAAGGCCTTCAGGTTCTCTCCTCTTTAGAGAGATTTGATGTAAAAGGCTCTGGTCTCAAATTTTGTAATGATTGCTTATATGAAAAACATGTGAAGTCTCCTTATTACTCTGGTGTCATTAAGAAGTCTAATGCTCTTGACTTAGTACACTTTGATGTATGCACTATGCATGTTAATTCGTATGGGGATACATGGTACTTTGTTAGTTTCATTGATGATTTCAGTAGAAAGTCATGGGTGTATGTACTTAAGAGCAAAAAGGAAGTGTTAGATGCTTTTAAAAAGTTTCATGCTTTTGTCACCACACAGAAAGGGCTTAAGTCGAAAGCCATAAGAACACATAATGGGGGTGAGTATGTCTCAAATGAATTTAACAAGTTTAGTGAGACGCATGGCATTAAGAGGGAGCTAACAACCCCTTATAATCCTGCATCAAATGGTGTGGTTGAAAGATTTAACCGCACACTTTGTAAGAGAGTCAGATGCATACTGTCCACAGCTAACCTCCCGCAGCAGTTTTGAGGAGAGGCTCTTAAAACTGCAGTTCATGAATGCAATTGCTCTCCCAATCATACATTGGAAAATGGCATTCCTGAAGAGGTTTGGTTTGGCAAACCTGCTTCATATGACCATTTGCGTGTCTTTGGTTGTGATGCCTTTGTGCATGTACCTGTAGAACAAAGGACCAAACTAGACATGAAATCCATCAAGGGCATCTTCATGGGATATGGAGATGGGTTATAGAGTTTGGCTTCCTCAGGGCAAGAAGATAGTACGCAACCGAGATATAGTATTTAATGAGGCAAAGTTGCTGAAAAATGCTACACATGGTGATCTTGACAAAAAGAAGGTCAAATTTCAACATGAACAGCCAGCCATTCAGCAACCATTAGCTGAAAGTTATGTCCCTTTTGATGCTGAAAATGAGTAGCAACCTATTGTGCTACAGCTAGAAGATCATGGACAGCAAATAGATGCACAGGGTGAAATAGGACAACAAGAAGAACATGCTGAAAATTAATTACAGCAGCAAGAAAATGCTGAAAATCAGACGGTCTACGCGTGTCAGAAGGCAGCCATAGAGGTTTCAGCCATCTTTGGATTGCATTTTGTTGACTGATGAGGGTGAGCCTCTGACATTTAAAGAGGCACAGTCATGTGAAAACAAGAGAAAGTGGGAGCTTGCTATGCAGGAAGAGATGAAGTCTCTATATGCAAATAACACATGGGAGCTTGTACCTTTGCCCAAGGATAGGAAAGCTATTCCTAATAAATGGGTTTACAAAGTGAAATGTATTGATGGGAAGCCCAAGTAAAAGGCACGGTTGGTTGCTAAGGGCTATACACAAAAGGAAGGTATAGACTTCCAAGAGGTCTTTTCACCAATGGTGAAGATAACTACGCTCCGTCTTTTGTTTGCTCTCACTGCATCCTTAGATTTAGAGTTGGATCAGATGGATGTGGAGACTGCTTTTCTTCATGGTGACTTGGATGAAGAGTTGTACATGAAGCAACCAGAAGGATTTGCTATTCCAGGAAAAGAGCATTTGGATTATAAGCTGAAACGCAGCTTATATGGGCTGAAACAAGCCCCTAGACAATGGTACAAAAAATTTTATACCTTTATGCTTAGCCATGGATTCAAACGCAATCATGCAAATCACTGCTTATACACTAAAAGGGCTGATGATGGAAGCCTCACTGTGCTAGTTTTATATGTGGATGATATGCTGATTGCAGGACAGCATAAAAGTATTTTGAATACTCTTAAAAGACAGCTGAGTTCAGCCTTCTCCATGAAAGATTTGGGGGCAACTGAACACATTTTGGGCATGCACATTAAAAGAGACAGAGAGCAGCATTTGTTGTTTCTCTCATAGGACAAGTACATCAGCAACTTGACAGGTTTAATATGGTTGATGCTAAGCCTCTTGGTGTGCCTTTACCACCACATACAAGTGAACACATTTTGGGCATGCACATTAAAAGAGACAGAGGGCAGCATTTGTTGTTTCTCTCATAGGACAAGTACATCAGCAACTTGACAGGTTTAATATGGTTGATGCTAAGCCTCTTGGTGTGCCTTTACCACCACATACAAAGCTTAGCAAATCTGATTGCCCTAAGGATGATGCAACTGCTAGTACCATGAAGGGTATACCTTATGCATCAGCTTGTGGATCTTTGATGTATGTCATGGTTGCAACTCGCCCTGACATTGCTCATGCAATGGGAGTTGTTAGCATATTTATATCTAACCCTGGCAAGCCACATTGGGAAGCAATGAAATGTATTGTAACATTTCCCTCCCCCCCCCCCCCCCATGTGCCCCCGTGCCTCCCCCATAGAAACTCCCCCCCCCCCCTTTTTGATTTTTTTTTTCTGAAATTTTTTTCCCTCCCTCTCTCTCCCCCTGCCGTGAGCATGGCAGGGAGAGAGAGAGAGAGGGAGTGAGCTAGAGATGGGGAGGGCATGCAGGCCCAGGTGGCGGGTGGCACCGCTTTGCCACCTCCCCCCCTCCACCTATAAAAACCACCCCTCTCCCTCCGTTGCAGAAAGGCAGCCCCCTTGGCCCCTCCAACTGACACTGCAGGCCCCCCCCTGCTGGTGAATTACAGCGCCCTCTCCTCCGTCACAGCACAACAAACCCCCCCCCCCAGCCTGACGTACAGGCAGCCCCCCCCCCTCGAAACTAGCTCTGCCAGGCCTGCGCTATCTCGCCGATCGCCAGTAACCCCCCCCCCCCCCCCCTTCCGTGATCAGCGTTGAGAGAGGAGAGAGGGAGAGATGAAGTGAAGGAAGGAGAGGGAAAGAAGGAGTGGGAGAAGAGGAAGAGAAGGAGTAGGAGAAGAAGTGAAGAAGAGGGAGAGAAGGAGAAGGAGGAGAGAAGAGGAAGGACGGAGAGAGAGGGAAAAAGAGAAGGAGAGAGAAAGAAGGGAAGAAAATAGGGAGAGAGAGGAAAGGAGAGAGAGAAGTAGAAGAGGAAAAAGAAGGGGTAGAAGGAGAGAAGAGAGAAGTAGTGGAAGAAGAAGAGGAAGAAGAGGTAGTAAGAGGAGGAGAAGAGAAGGAGAGAGAGAGAGTAGGAGAAAAAAAAAAAGAGAAAAGAAGAAGTGGAAGAGAAGAGGGAGAGAAGAAGAGGAGAGAGAGAGAGAAAGAGAGTAGGTGAAGAGAAAGAGAGAAAGAAGAAGAGGAGGAGAGAGAGTGAGGAGAAGAAGGAAGAAGGAGAGAGAGGAGAAGAAGAAGGAGAAGAAGAGGAAGAGGGAGGAGAGGAAGAAGGAGGAGAAGAGGGAGAAAGAGAAGAAGAAGAAGAGGGAGAGAGAGAAGGAGAAGAGGAGAGAGAGGGGGGGGGGGGGGGGGGGGGGGGGGGGGGGAAGTTAGGGATTATCTCCAGCCAAGGCGATTTTCAAAGTCACAAACACTATCGAACTTTCATCTCCCTCATCGGTTTGGTGACCACTTGTGAGCCGCCCTTGAACAAAGCCACCACATCAAGGACCCAGGGTGAAGGATCGTGTGTGCAAGATAGCTCCAAACGGAAAGCTTACTAAGAGTACTAGCACGGAAGCCGCGGTCGAAGATAGAAATGCCAGTGGAGTCGCAACTAACCGTTACATCTCGTCACCCTCTCTCCACATCCAGGTGACCCGTAAAACTCGAAAGGAACGTCTGTCCTCCATTGTACACATAATTAAATCTATAAGCATGATTTATCACATGAAATGAAAGGAATTTCTAATCTATTCCCGCATAGGATGCAAACTTATTAAGGCTTAGTACGAGTCATATAATGTTCTGTTGAGGTTATGACATAGTTTGCATCCTAAATAAGTTTACAATCAATATCAAAACTACTCTCTTGAACTTCTAAGTTGTCCTACACTATGATGTATCCATTCACGAATTTAATACATACTTAAGAAATTTCCTACGACACAATAGTTGTTGTGATATATGTCTACCTTGCAAACACCCGCACAAAGGTGGATACACTAGGGTCTAGAGGTTATCAATGCATGAACTTCTCATTGCATATCACTTTAATGGGGCTAATAGAGTGGAAAGGTGATAAGAGTGGCTATTGCATTGGTATGCTCCAAGCGCATGAGGAGTGAATTTGACTAGAAAGATTTTGCATAGTATCACACTTAAAGATAGAAGGTTAGAAGATGTTGCATTTACTTAAAGTTGATGTCCCAACTGATGACCAACAAGGAAGGTTTATTGCCATACCTTGAAAACTTAAGAACCCAACTCCAAGGACTTAGTCGTTTCTTTTCCAACAAAGGGTTGTCCATCAAAGGCTCTATGGTTGTGAAACTCAATGAACTGGACAGATTGTCAAGTAAGTCACAACCGTCGAGGGCCGCGCAAGACAAAAGGACCTAGAAGAAACTTGTTAAATCGACCCTGCGATGCCCTAACCCAAGGGGGAGAGCGAACTTTAGGGTAGTTGATTCATGCTAAGCATATTGCTCGGAACTGTTGAAATGGTTTTAACGAAAGTTGGTCTTGTTAAAGATGGATTGTTGACCCAAGTTATGCTTGGTTGTTTGAAAAGGTTGTAAATCCCTCGAGCAAGTGTTTTGATACATCCAAGTTAAATTCTGATTGTGCATACAATGGGATTGCGATGCCTTGAAGCAAGAGGTTGTGCATTCAACTATTTGTTAATGTGGTTTTGGATGTTAACCCAAGTGGGGTGTGTTCGATGATTGCATGGCCGGGTCTGAGATGACTGATTGCCATGGAAGCAAAAGGGATGTTTTCCCTAGTGATTGTTTTTAAGCTGGGTGTTTCAGCTATGGATGATTTCCTAAAGGGATAATTAAGGAAGGAGGGCGCTAGCTACCTCCCCCCGCGTACCGCCAAACCCTAACCAAGGGGGTTATGAATCCACGCCGGGAATGTGGACCGAACCCGTTGCGAGAGGTCTCTCCGTGGAAATCACTTGGCGTAGGAGGACGCTTGGGTGCCAGTGGGGCCTCTGGCCGTAAATCCCAATGCCTCCGGGCCCTACACAAGTGTTCTACGTGACTCGAGATGGGATCTCGAGGCCTTGATACTAGTTACAAGGCGGAATCTTGGAAGGATAAACCTTCGGGTTTTATTATGGAAGACGGAAGGATTTTTCTACGGAGGCAGAAAGGAGCACTTAATTCTCCTGTATGGGCAGGAGACACACATTAATCCGAAGATAAGTTAAGGAAGTGTTTGATCTTGTTTTATCTTGTCTTCGTGTCTATTGCCTAAATTACGTAAAGGAACCTGTGATTAACGGGTTAATTAAGGAAGCTGCCTTTATATGTCAAACATAATGTGGTAGGTAATTAGATAACTAAGACAACCCTCGAGGGAAGCGTAGGGGATGTGACCAATTGGGTCTATCCTACGGAAAGGTGGTCTCAGTTAGCCGAGAGCTTTCCTCAAAGGAAATGTTAACGAGGAATGTTAGGAAAGGTCGGACGATGACCTTAGACAATGTTGGCCAGGACCCCGAACTTCAGGTCGAACCTAGTGTGAACGGCTAGATAAGTTCCGTTGCGGGGTAGACTCGAGAGACCCTAGTCGGCAAAACCCGTGTCATTCCTTGGGAGTGCCGGGCAGCGTCTTCTAGATATATCTCTTGATGGGCTGCTAAGACGTGACCCGCGATTTGAGGACCAAGCACGTTACATGTATCTTCAAATACTTGAAAGGTACACAAGAAAAGTGTATATACTATGGAAAGGATACACTAGAGTTGCAAGGATTTTGTGATTCTGACATAGCAAGAGATCTTGACACTAGGAAATCTACCACTGGGTATGTTTTTACTTTGACTGGTGGGGCTATCTCTTAGTGTTCAAGATTACAAAAAATTGTGACACTGAGTACTACAAAAGTTGAATGTATTTCAGCCACAAAAGCTTCTAAGGAGGCTATTTAGCTTGGCCATTTGATCAAGGATTTTGGTCTTTCTTCACGTACTCCAGTGCTTCGTTACGATAGCCAGAGTGTAGTATGTCTGGCTAAGAATGCCATGTTCCATGCACGTACCAAACACATAGATGTTCGGTATCACTTTATTTGATAGGTCTTGGATGATGGTCTTGTCACACTGACTAAGGTCAAAACCCAAGATAACCCTACAAATGTTCTCACTAAGTGTCTTGCAAAGGCTCAGCATGAGCATTGCATTCGTTTAGTGGGAGTTGGTTAGCTTAAAGGTACCACTACGGGCCTTTAAGTGGGAGGTTATTGGGTGTAAAGTCCCTTCGTCTTCATGTAAATAGACTTATGGGTGTGAACCCACCCTTAATGTACCCCAACATATAAATACATTCTTTTATTATTTTGTGTACCGTCACAATGTGGTACACCTATCTCTGCATTCACTCCCTCTAACTCTCAGCTCTGCTTTGCAACTCATGCCTTGATCTCGCACTCCATTGCGCACTCTCCCCTTCACTATGAGATGATAGCAAGGAACTATCGAATGCACCATAAGCTACATAGAAACACCAAGCACTAAGGGGCAAGCGGCAGGGAATGGTGGCTCGATGACGAAGAAGAGATAGCTGACATGAGGACGTGAATTTTTATTGCTTCGCTTAGCATTTGATTAAAAGTTAATCAAATGTGTTAATATGACTTGCACATGTGAGGTGCAAGTAAATTATTTCATATTGTGGAACCTAGGACTTCGAGATATCAATTGGTGCCAAAGGCAAAAGTTGTAATAAGTTATGCCTAACAAGTACTAGGTGGTACCCCGTGTCAGATTTTTGGCCTAGACCAATTTATTGGTCACTAATGTCGATGGTGACATTAAAGACTAGGCATTAGTTAATTAATTAATGCTAGTCTAAGGGCTAATAACTGCTCAAGGATACTTAGAAGATAGATTGACCTAGCCAATTTAATTATTAGCTAGTGAAATTAATTTTTTGAGCACTAGAATAATCATTAAATTAATATTTTAAAAATTAATTTAATAAGCTGAATAATGCTAGAAAATGGGATTAGAAGGCTGCCACTTGACAAAACTTGCCCATGCAAGTGGAAAAAACCAAGGTATAAAATGGTTTGGAGGCTTGTTAGTCAGTTTAGACAGCAAGAGACACTTGGATTAGCGGAGGAGATCAAAGAATCTCAGTTGTACTCCATCCATTTGCAATACAAGTTAAAGAAATACCAAAAGGAATGCCAATTTTAGGGCAAACACGGTGTCTAATATCCAAGATTCAAGTGGTGAAGTATGCATTTTCAGTTTATGTGAATTTTATGCTTGTTGTAATCAGTGCTTAATCATGTTATTTACCACCCTATCCGAGGAGGAAGACTAGTTTCAAAGTTCCATTGCCAAGAAGAGACAATACAATAGTATGATGCTTCAAATGTGGATAGTGAGTGTTAGCAAATGATGTCGATGGGGCAATTCATGCATATGCAAGGCCAACTTGAAAGTGCCAATCCGATGCTTTTTGAATAGCAGAGCATGCATGCAATGATGGGGCAGCCATGATACTTTGGTGGTGGCACTAGTTTCCATATCCGAGTATGGTTGGTAATATGTACAACCACATGTATAGCATTGTTAGCATGATAATGGGATACAAAGTGGCAAGGTCAACAATGCATATATGCAGTCCACTATGTTTCAAATTCATGGTATTAATGTCAGTTTTGCAAAAACTCCATATAGTGTTGGTCATGAGGAAAAATGCAGCTAGTAATGCATGCAACATATGGGAAAATGTATCTTGATATAGCTGGTAGTATGCGAATTCCCATGCATAGTCACACTGCAATGGTCCAAAGTATGCAAACAAGAATGGTTCCTAATGCATTTGGTGCTCTTAACATGTCAGGTACACATGAGGGGCTAATCAACTAGATACAAAGTTGCATATTTGTTATGTTGGAATTGCAACAATGTGAAAGTATAAAGCATCGCAATGCTTAAGGGAAAGAAAGGCCTACAACCTAGTGGAGGTTTTGAGGCAAGTAAAGTTAGAGAGGTAAAGTTTCCATATGCTTCTTAGTGAAGCTTCAGTACTATTTCACCAATAGATGCAAAGTGGATAGAAGAGGATGACTTGGCAAACCATCATCAATTGTTGCAACTTTACCTAGATGCCTTTCAGTTACAGTCAACTTCAATTCGGGCTCAATCAAGTTCAGTAGAGCAAGAATCCAAAGTAGCACTTCCACTCCGCCAATTGTCTTACGCTCAAGGGAAAGGTAGCACTTCCACTCCGCCAATTGTGAACAGCTCTCATATGTAGTGTCTCGAATGTATTCAACATACATCCAAGGTTCTATGCTAATAGTATGTCTATCATGGGGTCACTACTCTCAGTGTACTAGTCACTATGAAATATATGCAGATGAGTATGGTTGTTATGGCGGCTCTAAGACTATACTTTGAAATCAGTTTGGGATTAGTTCATGACCAATCACGCATGAGTGTTTGCCTCAGTTTTGAGATTGAATTCTGATACATTTCAGCTCAGTTTTTTGATCAGTTTGAGAACCATTTACGATCACTTTTGGTATCAATTTTGCATCTGTTTTTGCATTGATTGCTGGTCGGTTTTTGCAATCAGTTTGTGATCAATTTGAGGCATGGTTGTGGTTTGTGATGCATTATGGAAATTCCAGTGCAATATGCTTTTCCTTTGGCCCAATGTCGTGTAATCAAGGACGATTGCAAAGAGTTTAAGAGGGTGGTTTGTCAAGAGGACATGAAATTTTATTGCTTTGCTTAGCATTTGATTAAAAGTTAATCAAATGTGCTAATGTGGCTTGCACGTGTGAGGTGTAAGTCAATTATTTCATAGTGTGGGACCTAGGACCCCGAGATATCAATTGGTGCCAAAGGCAAAAGTTATAATAAGTTATGATTGACAGGTATTAGGTGGTACCCGGTGTCAGATTTTGGCCTAGACCAATTCATTGACCACTAATGTCGGTAGTGACACTAGAGACTAGACATTAATTAATTAATTAATGCTAGTCTAAGGGCTAATAATTGCTTAAGGATACATAGAAGACAAATTGGCCGGGCAAATTTAATTATTGACTGGTGCAATTAATTTTTTGAGCACTAGAATAATTATTAAAATAATTTTCAAAATTAAAATTTAAAAATCAATTTAATAAGCTGGATAACATTGAAAAATGGGATTAGAAGGCTGTTACTTGGCAAAACTTGCCTATTGGTGGAAGTCTATTCCAACCATTGTGAGAGAGAATGAGATTGTTAGAGAGCAAGAAAAGGCTGCGAATGTGATTTGCAGCCACCATGGACTAGTACTACAACAAGTAAGAGCAATTGGAGCCCTCCGAGAAAAGATGACAGTAGCCCAAGGTCCTAGTGCAGGTCACAACATAAAGAGGAGGAAATAGTCTTTCTGGTGATCCTAAGTTGTAGGTGACAACTTCCATGGTTGTCTAAGCAGGGCGCCAATAGTTTTTTAGCATTTCTCGCAATGAAACTCTGAAATTTCTCTTTGTAGCATGCTCTCTCATCCCCCAATCGTCTCTCAAGTTATCTCAGCATTTTTCAACAGTTCAAGCCATCAGGAAAGAAATTTCAGTCAATCTCTGCTGTAAATCCTAATTTACAACACAAATTAGGGTTTTGATAGCTGCCTTGAGATGCGTGCTCAGAATTGAGGGTCTAGGAATTGAATTGTAGCAACTAAAATTCAAGAATTTCAAGGAAATTCAAGAGGCCAACCAGCCAATATTAGATTTGGAAGTTGAATTTGTCTTTCACAGAGCAAGGTAAAAGTCAATCCCCAAGCAAACTAAGGGGCAAATTGGTTTGGAGGCTTGATAGTCAGTTTTGACAGCAAGAGAAACTTAGTAGTTTTAGGGCCAACAAGGTGTCTAATGTCCAAGATTAAAGTGGTAAAGTATGCATTTTCAATTTATGTGAATATTATGCTTGTTGTAATTAGTGCTTAATCAGGTTAGTTACCACCCTATCCAAGTGGCAAGGAGGAAGATTGCTTTTAGTAGCCACATAAAAGAAAGGCCCAAAGTAGACTGGAAACCTTGAAGAAACTCCTCACAATCCTTGGAAGTCCCATTTGAAGCACAAAGGGCGAGGAAATCCGCAGCCACATCACTAATATCATTCCTCTCTAAAAGGGATGGGAGGTATGAGGAAACCCCCAGATGAGATGGTGGGGGATGGGATGGAACCTTTGGGAGAGATGATGCACAATCAGGAACAGATACAGCAATAGAAAGTTGTTTCGGAGTGCCCTACACAATGGAAGGGGAATGAAGCATAGATAGCCCACTCTCCCATAAACCTATCATAGAAGTGGCTCCTGTAGAAGAATCCTCAACAAAGACGACCAACTCAATGAAGGCGAGGGTCCTAAGTCTAAGAAGGCCATGAACTGAGAGAAGAGAGAAGCCAAAGTCAAGAACATGTAGGGCCTCAAAAACAAAGCTTAATGGACGGTCAAACAATAGAGACAAGGTGCTAACACCACTAATAGGCATCAAAGAAATGTTACCAATAGTGACAATACCCTTTTGACAAAGGAAGATCCTGCAATAAAACACCTCCTAGAGTCATAGGACTCCATGCATCGTTGTCAAAGAGTCAAGGTTGCTCAGAAGACGAGCCAATCGAAAAAGGCTCCTCCACCTAAGAAATGAGTCGAAACACTGACTTAGTGAAAGTGACGAAGTAGAGGTAGATAAAGGCACTGATGTAGATCCACCCTTCACTCCCAAACGAAGGTGAGGATATATCCTCCAGTACTTCTCCTCAAGGCGGGGTCTTTCCACAATGAGAACACATGGAATATCCTCTGCGCTTCCCCACAAAAGCTATATCACAATCAAAAGATGACTCCAACTTCTTCCTCTTCCCTTTCTTCTGCTTGGCTTGTCCTATACCTATAGATAAAGTCGCATAAGCACGGCCATGTGCATGAGCTCCGCAAGAATCTCTCACTGAGACACCATCTTGCTCAAGTACCAATGGGACTAGCTCCTCCTAAGTAAGAGTCTCCCCATTACGAGAAGTTAAAAGACTGATGTAGAACACATTATATGTCGATGACGGAAGATGAGAGAGAAGTGCCACAGCTAAGTCCTTCGAAGAAATGTTTGTACCAACGAATGAAAGCAAATCCTGAATCTCCTCCATCTTGTGGATGTGATCCCTCATCATAGGGGGATCTATGACAAAGAGCTGTCAAAGCTTCAACTTGAGATAATCGATGCCCAAATGTCTAGATCTAGAAAAGCGGACATGCATGAGCATAGAATTTGTACAACTCAATAAGTGAATAGACCAAGCTCTGCCATTCAATTGATCCCATAAAGCTGTCGAATCCGTGGTCACACCATCATGAGGATCCATGGTAGGTCGGGGCATAGGGAGTGTTACAAAATCCCAAAGGTCACAATCGTCGAGAAGACACTCCATATGGCACAATGATAGAGGGTAGTTTATCCCATCTAGCTTGTCGGATACAGAGAGAGAGGGTAGGACTAGCACCTGCTCAGGAGATGCCATCAATGCCAATCGGGGTCTAGAAGCCCTAGAAGAATATAATGGAAAAGAGTAATAAGATGGTGGTCGGTCTAAATGATCCCAAACCACAAATCCCCCATAGCATACACATCAGCCATAGATGTCCTTCGATAAAGTACCTACAAGAAAACAAAAGAAGATGCTACCAACGGAATAAAAGCAACCAATAAGAGATGTCCTTGGGATAATCCGGGTCTATCGAGCCATGAATATCATGCAGAGAGAATGAGTAGTGAATGCAAAGGAAAACAGGTCTTCAACTTGTAATTGCACCCAATAAGAGTTTCCTCAATGTAAGGAGGATGGTATAGAAAATATCACACTTTGGAGACACCAACAACAGAATCAAACCAATCATGGCCATATCCTCTAAAGATATCATCCTATCAAGGGAGGCAAGCTCACCACTCGTGTCCTCCAACCTATTAATGTGATCCTTCATGGAAGGAGAGTCATCAACAAGAGCATCCATAATTTCTTCTCAAGTGTAGTCTAGTGGCCAAATGTATTTTGATGGTACAAAGAAGCAAGCTTTGTCCACACTTGTGCTACCTTTCGCAACCTACGCACATGCACTAAGATAGAATCCTATAAGCTCATAAAGAGAAAATATCGCGCTCTACAAGCCAACCCCATAGGGTTGTACAATTCACCATCAATCCTACTCAGGGATCCTCCATGGGACAAGGAATAGGGTGGATAACAAACTCCCAAAGATCAAAGGTGTCAAGAATACACTCCACCCTACAAGACCAAAGCAAATAATTTGATCCATCCAACTCGACCTTTTTGGGTAAAAAAGGGAGAACAAGCACCTGCACTAATGGTGCCAGTATCCTAGAGCTAGAAGGATAGGCCTGATGGGAAACATGAATAGAGGAGGGAGGAGATGGTTGCTCCGCTCTGTGTGACCTAGCAAGAGAGGTTTCTCATTCACCAAATGGCTAGGACCTCTAATCTTTATGATTATCATGCCGTCTCTCAAAGAAGTATGAATAGACTCCTCATATAAGTCATCAAAGCCCTGGAACCAGTGATAATCCATGTCTCTAGACCTGCAAACACACTAGATCTGCTGTGTTTGACTGTAGAAGAGTCCAAACGGAGAGAATAATCAACTACACCTGCAAGGAAACAGTTATAGATGTCTCATCTTTGTCGAAAGCACCTGTAACAGTAGGACAAATGCCTAGAAATCTTCTATAAAAGAGTATGTTGTAGGCATCCCACACTTACACTTTTTCGGCCAGCCATCTCCACCTCCATCATCTGGCTGCCACAATCTGCAGCCCACACCCCTAACATGAGTCATCATCATCATCATTCCACACTGTCGCCTTGCCTCTGGAGAACGTTGCCTGCTGCACTTGAAGGAACCACCTCTGGTGTTGTCACTGCTGACAACTGATGCCCACACCTACTGCCATCAAATGAAGCCAAATACACTGCCGCCCAATCTGATTCGGAGCTGTCCAGCTGATTGTAACCACTTGGAAAGAGTCACCAGCAGCTGTCCTTGCAAACATCACCATCTGCTGCTGCAATTATACTCAACAGTCTGCAATTTTACTGTCTGGAAGCCAACCTACTGTCAGCATCATCCTCTGCAGCCTGTGGAGCTACCATCTTAGTTGGCAAACCTTGTGTTTTGCTGCCTGGTGTCATCACCAACATCTTGCAGCCTGGAGAACTACATTTTCCTCCTTATACTAATGCCCACGATATTATCGTCATCATCGCCAATGGACTGCTGCTAATTCTGCTGCAAATCGAGATCCATCACAAGCATGACATACTCTAGCATCATTCCCCATTCATCTCTCCCTGGTACTTGAGACACAAAGGTTCAAGGCCCCTCATTGTATCATTCATATTCTCATTTGCTCATTCTCATTGAGTATTTTACAAATCATGTTCATTGTGTTGACATATACTTTGCATCAATCTTCTATCATCTCTGGCTAGCACATGAGCATAATTCCTATGCCAAACTTCTCAAGACAAAGTGGACTGGGGGACATTATCACAAACGGGAGTTGATTGCTAGTATTATCACCTTGGTCCATGTGAACAATGAAATCTTTTCATGCCTTAATTCTACTAGACATTCCTACCACAAAGGCTCTCTAGGATTCAGACAAGAGTCATCCATACACTCTGCAGGAGATGGGAGAAATTGAAGATGTATGTGCAGATAAGAGCAAGGGAAGGGTCAGCCACCTTGCATTGAAGAGGGCAAAGACAACCTGTTCTCTAAGGGTGCTAGTAATGGAAATCTACTAGACATTCCTACCACAAGGCTCTCTAGGATTCAGACAAGAGTCATCCATACACTCTGCAGGAGATGGGAGAAATTGAAGATGTATGTGCAGATAAGAGCAAGGGAAGGGTCAGCCACCTTGCATTGAAGAGGGCAAAGACAACCTGTTCTCTAAGGGTGCTAGTAACGGTGGACCTGCAAACCACCAGGCATCTTGTGCACTCTACTTTACACAATCCACTTGTTAATAGTCATCACTGTACAAACCTGCCCGATGAACTTTGCGCATGGAGTGTGATAAGACGTGTGTGCTACTAAATTCACTAAATCATGTACTCTGGTTAGGACCAAGAGAGCAACCCTATCGACTGTTCACCATGTATGCGCATCCAATGAGCTTGAATCAGCGCATGCTTGAGCATCACAATTTGGTGAGCTTAACCAAGTATAAATGAGGCAATTTGTGTAACATCGAGGTGGAACATCGCAGCATTGCCAGAATGCAACATAATCACATGATTTACCTTCCATTGTTGATCTCATTCTTGACACTCCATCCAAAGATTCTTCCTTCTGCTGCTTGCTTCTCGTATTTGCGGTCACGGAAGTACTCCTGAAGCTCCTTGGCCCGCTGGCGCTGATACTCCACAGTCACGAGCGACGTCGACGGTCGGGCGAGCGGAGGTGAAGAGGAGGAAGCAGACGAAGACGGTGTGGGTGATGGAGGCGAAGAGGGAGTGGCAGGGGAGGTGGAAGGCGGGTCAGTGGAGGGTGGGGAGGGCCTAGTGAGAGGGGGGGTAGCTTCTTTGACAGGAACAGTGGGGCGGCGGAGGGGGCCTTCTGCCTTGGAGCTTCGGATTGTAAGCAGGGAGGATCGTGACAGGCGAGGTATGGTGGGTGGATTGAAGGAGAGAGAAGACGCCATAGCCAGCGAGCTTTATTGTGGGTTAGCAGAGGGGGTCTGTGCGTGCGCGTGCGTACGACCGTGCCTGTCTGTGCCCTTCCACGGTCGTTGAGTTTGAGAGAAAGGATGAACAGCAACCCACAGTGGGACTATCCTTTCCCAGCATATAAACGTGCATACGTGGCACAATCTCCCCTACAGGCTTAGTTTGACTTAATTCCTGTTATCCTCTCAACCTCCCACACATGAACACCCTCTTACGTGCCAAACCTGGGAATATTCCTACCTCACACACGCAAAGTTTTTTTTTAAATACACAACTTGAGCTGTGGTTTGAGTGGTGGTGTGTACATGGGTGCATTAAGTTTCGAACTTTTCACATATCCTTGAGGCACACAAGTTTATTTTGCTAACGTAATGCTTCAATGTATCACGTCTACACACACACACACACACACACACTCTCTCTCTCTCTCTCTCTCTCTCTCTCATTCAAACACAAGTAGAGTATGAAAAATGAACCTAGCTCCATAATCGATAAAGACACGACCATGCAATGAGCAGGACACAATTAATAATGCATATGATGTTGGATGGAAAACTACCGCAACCCTAAAATACTGCAGTAAGCTTGCCTAACTAAGCATATTGTAGATTCTTTCCTAAATGATCCTATTCATGCGCTTGGTAACACCATTCTAAGGTAGGGTGTAAGGGGTAGTCAACTGACACTTAATACCCCTCTCATCACAAAATTGCTCAAATGCTTTAGAAATATACTCACCTCAATTGTCAAACCTTAGGCATTTCAATCTATATCTAGACTGGTTCTCAACAAGAGCAAGCTAACACTGATGTTAGATAAGATTTTTGATTTTTTATCAATAGGATATGCCCAAACATTATGTGAATAATCATCAATGAATATAGCAAAGGCATAGGACCACATATATTAGAATGCACAAGAGCCGAAGGCTTACCCATGCACATAATGCCAGACTTCTTATGAGAACTGCATATCTACTTACTATAAAGATAATGGTCATAAGAATCAATACATTTGCAATTAAGAGGCAAAAGATACTGCAAACGAGTGAGCATTTTCATTATGTTTAAGAGCATGTGCCCAATGCAACAATGCCAAAAACATGCATGTGGTATGTCAGCCACAATCGAAACATATTCAAATGATCTAATGGTGCACAAATCGGATATTGTATGCACGTGTAGTGAACGCCGGAAGGTCCCCAAGAACAAAGAACTCTACTAAAACTCATAAAGTAAAAAGAAGGCTTTACACGACATGAAGCAAAAAGACCAATTGGATATAATCTCCCCCCATGCCTTGTGTGAGTGCTTCACAAGGCATGTATTTATAAATTTATTAATCTCCAAGCTCAAAAATACCCCAATTTACAATTAGCATGCTTTGGTTTTTGTGTTTGCTTTTGCCTAAATAAAGAATAAAGCAGTTGGTCATCCCCAAAATCGGACTGTGTCTAAATACAGTGTCCAATAATGAAATATTTAAACTGAGTGCCCATGCGCATACAAAATAATAAATGGTTATCAAGCACTTCAATAAATAAGTGTGCCTAAATAAATACTAGCGCCGCGCCTTTAATGATAAGGCGCGCGCCCATAAAAAATGATAATTCTTCTAAGTAATTTGAATACACGCCATCGCCCAGTGCTTCCCAACACCACCGATGCCTGCTCTACACATCAACTAAAGTATTCACAATTGTTAGAAAATAATAAAATTAAACCGACAAAAGTGAATACCTAGCAGTCTTCAGCTATAAAATAAATAAATAGATTGGATCTCTGTCCTTAATTTAATACGAGTACACTCTAAACTCATAAACATCTGTTAATTTAAATATGTATTTTGCGGAATCACCCACGTGCACATTAAATTAATCTGACGTCCGAAAAGTGAAGGCGTCCCCATCAACTTCTCGCACAAGGAATCCACCTTGTGTACGAGCCCCGACAAATCAATATGGTTTTACGGAATCCACCGTAAAACCTCACAGAATCCACCGTGGAATATGCCTACTGGCATCATACCCTCAGGGTGGGATAGCAATTATCCTCAATTGCTATTAGCTCAATGTGGAGTGAGTAGTGAGGGGTAAGCACTTAAGTCGTGGGCATGCATTCATTGGGCTTCTTCAACATGATGATTTTTGAACTTAACCAAATATCTAGAATATCTACGGCCAGTTCTAATGGTCATAAAATCTGTATCTAGAATAGTTTCAAGTTCAAGTATTTCAGTTTCTTCTTCTAAGGAGGGTTTTCATAGACAGGGTGAACATGTAATTGGCCTCTAAAAGGTCGTAACAAACTGATATGAAAAGTATTATGGATCTTTCAGTGTGGGGATAGTTCTAGTTTAAATGCATTGTCATTGATTTTGTGAATGATTTTGAAAGGTCCATAAAATCTAGGGGCTAACTTAACAAGAGGGACACTTTGCAATCTTCTTTTTTTGATGTGTAACCAAATATAATCATCAACTTTGAAACTCATGGCTTTTCTTATCTTATTAGCTTGTTTAGTGTATGATTGCTGGGCTTTCGCAATCATATCTTTAACTTCAGCGAAAATAGTAGCATGCGTATTAGCAATATCATCAGTAGCTTTAACTTTGTTTGACAATGATGTAACAAGTGTAGGCAATCTACGTGCATAAATGATTTTAAAATGCGCTTTTTGTGTAGCTATGTGTGGTGTATTATTGTATGCAAATTGAAGTAGATTCAAATGTGTATCCCATGTTTGTGGTTTTGAAATTGTGTATGCACGCAAAAGATCTAGAATTGTATTGTTAGTAGCTTCTGTTTGCCCATTGGTTTCAGGATGAAATGCAGATAAGAAATCAATCTTAGTACCTAAAGTTGCAAACAAAGTAGTCCAAAATTTATTGCAAAATCTAGAATCATGATTAGAAATAATAACTTTTGGCAAACCATAGTTAGTGAAAACAATCTTCAAAAACAATTGTGCGGCTTAAGATGTAGTTAATGTTTTCTTACATGGTAGAAAATATGCTTGTTTGCTAAATCGATCTACTATGGTCCAAATCATATCATGATTAGCTTGTGTGTTAGGCAAACTAGTTAGAAAATCTATTGAAATATGTTCCCATGGTCGTTTAGGAATTAGTAAAGGCATTAACAAACCATAATGCTTACTATGGTATCGCTTGACTCGTTGACAAGTTAAACATTCAGAAACAAATTTAGAAACATTAGATTCCATTTGTGACCAGTAAAAATCTTCAACCAATGTTCTTAAAGTAGAAATAATACCTCTATGGCCTTGATATGGGGGACAATGAATTTCGTGCAATACAAATGATCTAAATGGAACAATGACACACAATCTTTTCTCATAAAACATAAATCCATCAGAATAAGACAAAGAATCAATTGGAATCCTGTCATTAGCAACTAATTTATTCCAATCAGCTTGAAAACTGGGGTCATAGTCATAAGTATATTTCATAAGAATAAGGGAATCAAAAGATATAACAAAAATATTATGGATACTTGGTTTTCTACTTAATGCATCAGCAACAACATTCTCTCTTCTGGGTTGATATTGGATAAGTGGATGAAAACTTTGAATGAAAGAAGCCCATTTAATATGGCGGTCAGAGATTTGTGGCTGCCTAAGGAGATGTTTGATACTTTGTTGGTTAGTTTTGATCATGAATTCAAATCCCATTAGATAGTATTTCCACTGGCGTAAGGCTTGTACTACAGCTAACAATTCTTTATCATAAGTAGAATACTTCAATTCAGAGGGTTCAAATTTGCAATTAGAATAGGCTATGGGATGTGAATCTTGCATAAGAATAGCTCCTATTCCTGATCCGCTAGCATCAGTGACTACTAGAAAGAATGGTCGATTAAAATCAGGTAATTGTAAAACAGGTGCATGTATTAAAGCATGTTTCAATGAATCAAAAAACTTTTGATGATTATCAGACCAATGATATACCACACCTTTCTTTAATAATTTCGTTAAATGCAATGCAAGTAATGAAAAAATTCTCACAAATTTTCTGTAAAAGCTAGCAAGACCTAAGAAATAATATAACTCATGCATATTTTTAGGGATTAGCCAATTCAAAATTGCTTCTATCTTTTTAGGATCAACTTGAATACCATCAGAAAAAACAATATGACCTAAGTAGTTAATTTGGGTTTGGAAAGTTTCACTCTTGTCAGGGTTAGCATACAATTGATTCTCTTTCAACAATTTGAAAACCAAAGATAAATGTGCATAATGCTCATTCTCATTCCCAATATGTCATCAAATAAAACAATTACACAATGCTGATACTTCAAAAATATATGATTCGTCATACAACTGAATGTAGCTAGTGCATTAGTTAAACCAAAAGGCATAACAAGGAATTTGTAATGACCAAACTGAGTTCTAAATGCAGTTTTTAAAATATCAGGTGTATCCAATCGTACTTGATGATATCCAGATTTGAGATCCATCTTGCTAAAAATAGTGGCTTCCTTTAGTTTATCCATGAGGTCATCTACCCTAGGGATCGGATATCTATTCTTAACAGTGATCTTATTTAGGGTACAATAGTCAATGCACATCCTGTAGGTATTATTTTTTATTCTTAACTAATAGGATAGGTGCACCAAAAGGAGAACTACTGGGCCTAATAAGTCCTCATGTTAACAGTTCTTCAACTTGTGCTTGGATTTCTTTCTGTTCAATTTGATTGTGTCTATAAGGTGCTTTACATGGTGGTTGAGAACCAGGGATTAAGTCTATTTTATGGTCTTCAGGATGTGTAGGTGGTAAACCAGGGGATAAATCAACAGCAAAACAATCTTTAAATTGTGAAAGAAATTGTACATGCCTAGGATGCATCTGATTTTCCTTAGCTTCAATTTCATTCACCCATACTAAGTATGATTTGGTACCTTTTCTCAATGCACATTTAGTCTGTGTGTGACTAAGCAAGGAAAATTTATTAAAGGTGTAAGTTCCATGTAATGTGATTTGTTTTCTGTTAAGATGAATTTTCATGGTATGCATGGAATAATCTATGTCGGGATTATATTTGTGACGCCAAGGCATTCCTAAAATAATGTCACTAGCTTGCAAAGGCACAACCAAGAAATTTCTGCGCTCAACATAATCACCAATTTTAATTTCTAAATCATGAACTTCTTATGTACCATTGTATCTACTGCTTAAGAATGCAGCCTTTATATGATAATGAGTTGGAACAGTACGTAAATTCAATTCTTTTACCAACTTTGCAGAAATAAAATCATGTGTGATCCCATCATCATGCAAAACAATCTTTTCATGACCATGCATAAGACATTTCATTGTTAATAATGAATGAGGATTTGGCATACTTGGTAAAATATTTGAAGCATTGCCGATATCATCGTCATCTTCAGTGAAATCTGGCATATCTTCATGGTCTTCGTTTTCCGTTGCTCCCAAGTAGTTGATTTGAATAGCTGGTTTCTTGGATTGATAGTTCACCGCTTAGTGTCTAGGTTGTTGATACTTTTCTTTGGAAACGTTATTGGTAAGGGCTGGAAATTTGGGTATGTTGGGATTTGGTTGAAGAGATGGCTTAGGATTTGAATTTGTGTTTGATGGTAAAGTAGGGGGTCGTGTCCAGGGTTTACTGAAAGAAAAAGAAACAAAGCGATTTTGATTGAATCTTCGAAAGTTAGAATTGAATTGCTTTGTACCAAAGTTACCGTTAGTTGGAAATTGTTGCGGTCACTTTTCTCGTCCACGAATTTTATCTTCAGTATCATGGGCTAGAGAAATTGCATCCTCCAAAGTCTTCCGCTTGAACACGTTCACTTCCGCATAAAAGTGACCAAGCAAACTAGACATATACTTGTGCTTGTGGATCGCCTCAGGAACATCTTCAAGCATTCGAAGTCGCAGAAAGGCACTCCAGAAACACTCAGTGTATTGTGGTATGGATTCACGATCTCTTTGTTGCAGAAGATCCCACTATTTGATTGCTTTTTCATGGAATTGAGGTGGAAGAAAATTCTGCAAAAATTTCTTTTGAAAGACCTCCCAAGTAGTAGGACAATTAATACTCTTGCAGACAATAGTCCACCATAACGATGCTTTGTCCACTAGATGGTTAGTAACACATTTGAGTTTATCTTTCTTAACATACTGCTCTTCATGGAAATAATCATCAAATTGACTGATAAAAGGGAGAACAAATTTTTCATCACATTGCTCATTAAAAGTATGGAATTTGAAATTTCTTTTACTTATCTTGGCTTCTTTCCTAAGAGACTGTGCTTTGAGTGTCGCATCGATCGTACATCGAATAATATCTTCGGGTTGCGCTCCATCTTGATCAACAGTGGATTGTTGAAGTGTAGCCAGTTGTGCTTGCAAATTTTGACGAGCTTTTCGCTCCTCTTGAAGTTGCATCATAATTAGGTCCAATTTTTGCTCTATCGTTAGTTCCGATAAATCACCTTTGGTCATAAAATCTTCCATGTTTTGATCAGACATCCTGCAAAATCTCAAACAACATCACACACTTGAAATCTCATTAGGGGGATGAGCGTAGCTCAAATTTAGGTTTACAAAGCTTGCTTTAAAAATATATATATGGCTTTTTGCGATCTTGCTTCTTTTGCGGGTACGACAATTGATGACAGTCTTCTTCCAAAATAGACTGCGTATGGCAATTTGCTTGTTGGAAATCAACTCTGTCAAAGCGTAGGTGTGAACAGGGGCTTGCAGGAATTGCAAAACCGGCTCGGGATTAATTGGGGGCGAACTCCCACTATGGAAGAGTTTGATGATGAAATCTTTAGCCTTAATAAGGCTTAGCTTTAAGCTTTATATTAAAAAGCTTAAGAAATTTGAAAATTTCGTTGCAGGATGGCGGCATGTACTGGCCACAATCAACGAAGTGCAGTTCATCCTTTCGTCGCAGACGTTGACATTTGGGAGCTTTTAGCTTTAAGCTTAAACTATAAGCTTAGTAATTGATTAAATTTTTTTGGCACTTTTTGTTTATCTGAGAGGGGAAAAAAAACATATTCATAAAGAAGCTTGGGAAGTGGTCCTCCGCTACCTGGAAGTGGTCCTTTGCATTCTAATAGCACAACAAGGGGTTTTTCACTGCCAGGAACACGCTGATATTGACGGTTCGTCGCGCCTGTAGAGCCCGTTCATTCCAAGAGCTTCGCCTTCAGGCGATATGGTAAGCAGTTAGAAGCCCTTGATCTCAGCTTCGCTCTAATACCATTGGTGTGCAAATCGGATGCTATATGCGCATGTAGTGAACGCCGGAAGGTCCCCAAGAATAAAGAACTCTACTAGAACTCATAAATTAAGAAGAAGGTTTTGCACGACATGAAGCAAAAAAACCAATTGTATACAATCTCCCCCCATGCCTTGTGTGAGCGCTTCACAAGGCCTGTATTTATAAATTTATTAATCTCCAAGCTCAAAAATAGCCCAATTTACAATTAGCATGCTTTGGCTTTTGTGTTTGCTTTTGCCCAAATAAAGAATAAAGCGATTGGGCATCCCCAAAATTGGGATGTGCCCAAATACAATGTCCAATAATGAAATATTTAAACCGAGTGCTTATGCGCATACAAAATAATAAATGTTTGTCAAGTGCTTCAATAAATAAGCGCACTTAAATAAATATTAGCGCTACGCCTTTAATAATAAGACGCGCACCCATAAAAATGATAATTATTCTAAGTAATTTGAATACACGCCATTGCCTGGTGCTTCCCAACGCCACCACTGCTTGCTCTACACATCAACTGAAGCATTCACACTTGTTAGAAAACAATAAAATTAAACCGAAAAAAGTGAATGCCTAGCAGTCTTCAGCTACAAAATAAATAAATATGTTGGAGCTCTATCCTAACCTTAATTTAATACGAGTGCACTCTAAACTCATAAACATCCATTAATTTAAATATGTATTATACGAATCAGTCGCTGTGGAATCACCCACGTGTACATTAAATTAATCTGACGCCCGAAAAGGACAGGCATCCCCGTCAACTTCTCGCACAAGGCATCCACCTTGTGTATGAGCCCCAATAAATAAATATAGTTTTACGGAATCCACCGTGGAATAAAAATCTCACGGAATCCACCATGGAATATGCCTCCTAGCATAATCTAAATATAAATAAAGGATAGAGGCTACTAGCCTTGACATCTTGAATAAAAACAAGATTTGTACGAGTAATCTTCCATGAGGAATCACCAAAAGATACATAATAGTCCACATTATCCAATTATCTAGTAAATAGAAGGCTTTTGGTCAAAGTTGATATATGATATGCATTATGCAGAGTAAAAGAGTTGTGTGAAGGAAACTGTAGTCATACATTCCCAGTGCCAATAATATACAATGCCAAGTCATTTCCTAATCTCATAGAACTTGTCATGCTGCAATAGGAAAAAAACCAATCTCTATGTGAGGTAACATGAAAGGAAGCCTCATAGTCAACACTATTTTTGGGATTGATTTGCAATCATTTATAGCAACTTGCAAGTGAGTATTTGGGGCTGATTTGCAGTAACTTATAGCAGCCCATTCTCTTGGATTTTGTATTAGTATACTATCATTATGGTTGATTCTTTGAATGATGGTGCTATTTTCAATATTGAAAAGCTTGATGGCACTAATTTCACCTATTAGAAGATGCATATATGGTAGGCACTAGTCCAAAGGAAGCAAGTTAATAGGTTGTTGAAAACCAAGATGGTAAAACATGAAGGCATGAAGATTAGGATGATTGGGATGAGTTGGATGAGCTATGTAAATCCACCCTTATGTTGTCATTGCCTAAACATGTTTATTTTAATGTTGTTGCAAATGAGGATAATGCCTGGCAATAAAGGAAAAAGATGTGAAATCTTTATCACACGAAATCCAAGACAATGTTGAAAATTGTTATTATAACATTGCTATAATAAATGCAAGAATATGACTAAGACCATTGTGGAAAAATAATCACAAAATACTAGGCTTCCATTGTTGAGAACATCTGGCTAACAACCGGGATATGTAAAAGCAACTAGTAGTGAATAGGTGTACAACTAATAGTAAATCTATCATAAACTCAAGGGAGTCAGTAATACACCCCACATGGCATAGACATCATGCATGTAAGAGATCTCAAGATCAAGTGCAGAGATCTGTTAAATAGACAATTGACTAAATAGAAAGTAATGAAAGCTCAATACATAACCAAGAAGCATGTATACATAATTGAATCTTGCTAACAGAGGTAAGTGTTGGTGTTCAAAGCAAGTAAATCAAATCAGCCCATTAGTAGGTGTAATTGCATCCAAGAATATCCAAGAGAGCATGTACATAAGGCAAGAGTCCAAGTATCTCAGTAAACCAAGCTCAATTGCATAGAAAATCCAAATATCTAATTCAATGTATCCAAGTAAATGCAAATGTCTTAGAAGTGCATCCATTGATGCTATTTGGAGTGTGAAAGAGTAATGCAAGGCTCAGTACATCAAGTATATAACATCTAGGTACCCAAAGACATCAATCGATACATCTGGGAGCATAAAATACAATGAGTCTTCAAACTCCTAAAATGAGAATCATTGAAACAATTGAAACAAGTAGCCAAAGCTCAAAGACATCAAATGTAACTCAAATTCAAGTCCCAAAGCATTCCATAATCATATCTTGGGTTTGAGTATCAAGGCTAGACATCAATACATGCAAGTGGCATACCCAAGTAGCATGGAGCCTTAAAAGGTATAACCTTTTGAGTTAAAAAGCTTGTTATCCAAACTATTATGACAACAATAAACCTCTACAAAACTAAGCTAATCAAGCTCTAAACAATCCAAGTATCATCCCAAAGTATAACCATACCATCTTGGCACCAAAATAGCATCCCCAAAGCATCAAACATGCATTATTAAATTTATTGTTTGTTGTCCATAGGGTATACAACAAGTCTGTACCAAACAATAGAGCAATGGCTAATCCAAAACTCTCAATGCCAAGAGTGAATCTAGAAGAAGTTGAAAGGACCCCCAAACAATAGCCAAAGCATAAGGCAAGAGGGCTGGAGCAATAGGCACAAAGGGGAGTGGTAGGAAAACCCCCTAAAAGTGCATTGAAAATTGCAAGGAGCCATCTTGGGGCTCTATCTATATGAAATGAACATAAGGCTATCTTTCAAGAGCTTAAATGGTCATGAGAAAGGCTTGAAACAATGCTAGAACAAGTGGAAGCAAGCCAAGAGATGATAGAACTCAAGGTATACCTTGAGGTGTAGAAGTCGTGGCTACCATGAAACCTTGAGTTAAAGATTTGTCACAAACTAAGGTGAATGATGGAGAAGCTCCTCGAATGGTTGACTCTAATACCAGTTTAAGGGAGAATCCCAAGTGGAAGCACGAGCAAGCACAAGTAAGAGAGATGCGAGCTCTATGGCGGAGAGAGAGAGAGAGAGAGAGAGAGAGAGAGAGAGAGAGAGAGAGAGAGAGAGAGAGAGAGAGAGAGAGAGAGAGAGAGAGAGAGAGAGAGAGAGAGAGAGAGAGACTCAAGATGTGTGAACTCCAATAGCACAATGTGTGACCAGGCCTTCCCTTATTCAATAGTCATTGAAGGAATAAAGAATAAAGTGATAATGATGGGCACTCGCCACCTACACTGTACCGATGTGCAATCACAATGTGTGTAGTAAATATAGGGCAACATAAGCACATGCGCCTTAACCCCTAACACTATTGCCATACATTATTTACTTCTATAATAATGTACTTTCATTCCAATCAATTGTTTCTATCATCTAGTTTCAATTAAGTTTGTTGAAGTGCACTCTCCCTATTTCAACAAGAGCTTAGAGGCATTATTCCTAGCTCATGGCTAGAGGTTCCTCCCAACATATTTTTTCACGTTACATTAGAAAATACATGTGTTCAAATTTCTTATCATCTATCAATATCTTGTTACTCTATGACACAACTAAGATTGGCAAAAGAAACTATAGTATATCAAAGTTCAAGATGCAAACTCTAACAATCAAGAACATGTGGAAGATTGTAGATGAAGAAGAAATACCAAATCATGAATTGAACAAAGAAATGGGGTTTTTAATTACAAATTGGAAAAAAAATTGTAAGTTTAACATTTATAGAAGGGGTAAACTAATGGCATTAGATGAGAATGTCAAAGAGGAAGAGATCTCATACGTTATTGTCAAAGTTGTGAAAAAGGACTGCAAGCACTTAGGGCACAAATTTCTTCACTTGAAGATATCAAAGCACATCTCATTCAAGAAGAAGAAAGGTTCAAGGAAGACATTGTCATCTCCAATAAACAAGAACTGACCGACCCTTTTAAGGTAAGAGTAGGAAGATCAAAGACAAGAGGAAGAAATGGAAGGTGGAGAGGAACCCACCAAACAATAACCCAATAATTTGTCATTAAGAAAAATATCCAACGAATCAATACACATCAACCACCAACTACCTTCAAAGTTTCTTGAAACATGAAGAGGCAACTAATATGGGGGCAAAAGGAAGGGGATACCCACCAAGAAGACGAGGAAAATGCAACTATTGTGGCTATGAAAGCCATTCAAAATAAAGTTATAGAAAGGAGAATAATAAGGAAGGAGGCCCCAACTTCAAAATGGACTAGCCAATAGCTGATTTTAAACACAAAATACATGGCATCAATCTAAAATCAACCTAGCAATAGTGGTAAGCAAGTCTTCATATCCACTTGTATGAGCCACACAAATCAATGACTTAAAGTTTTAGTTCAACTCCTCAATATTACACAAACAATTGTCACAAGAGACTATTTATAGCATACTATTGAGGTGAAAGTACTATTCTCATTCAATGTCATCGAGGGAGATAACACTGTAAAATCACATGGTGTAGCGAACAAAGTTTAAGTAAAGAATAGAGAGCATGCTACAAATTAAAGTAGAGCTAAGATTTCTTTAATAGTAAACAAAGTGATACAATGGTGGCTTTATCCATCCTTGTGCTTTCATATGTAGCTTAGATGGAAATCTAGACATATTCTAGGTGAAGAGCTCAAAGCTAACTACATGAACCTTGCCCATTAAGCATATGCAACAAACATACCTAATGTTCTTTTAGTTTTCCTAGCATTACTAAGAATTTACTTTTAGTTGGTAAGATTGTTGAGAAGGGACATGAAGTTACATTCAAGCAAAATGGATGCTTTGCACATGAGTTCAAAGAGAATGGTACATTGATTACACAAGGAGGGAAGATTTTAAGATTTTTCAAAATGAAGACATTCACACCTCATCAAGAAATATTAAGTTTCTTGGTACCTTGATGACATAATGGCACAAAAAATTGAGACGCGTACATAAAAAATGCATCATGCCCTAGCAAAATGGGGTTGAAGAAGAATAAAGTCATTTTTTAGTATATTAGGTCTATGTTACTTTTATTTCCTACAATGGCAGAGTAGAGAGAGAATAAAAACAAGGGAGTTTCCAAGATTAGACACTTGATTGTAGGCACATATAGCGGTCTTTTAAAGGCAAACCTCCCTTTCCATGACTAAAAAGTGTCACATTGTGTTGAGAGTGGAAAAAGACTGAATTTTTGATTGATTTTTTTTATTTTTGAGGTCTAAATGATTGATTTTTGATGGATTTAGAGTGATGTATGCTTGTTAATGGAAGTGTTTGAGAGTGTTTTGGATGATATTGATTATGTTTTGGAAGCTCATGATGATTTTTAGTAGAGATATGAAGCTCTGTAATGTTCTGATAGGTTCTATTGAGGTTCTGATTGGTTCTATACACCTTCTGTAAAGCTTATGTTTTGTTTTGATTTTCTTCTGTATGAAACATGGATTGATGATTGATGAAGATTGAAATCTTTTGGAAGCTTATTGAATAGTTTTTGATAGTTTGTAATGGTTTTAGTATGAGTTATGAGGTTCTGATGACCTTCTGTAACCCTCTGTAAACCTTTTGTAGAGCCTCTGTCTCTGCTCTGTATCTGCTCTTGTACTGTACTGTTCTGTAGATCTTCTGTAAGTGTTCTGTAGAAAGTATGTGTGACTTTGGGAAAGTTTTCTAACTTTTGGAAAGGATGAATCTAAGTTCAAAAGAGCTAAAACAAATGGAAGAAGCAGCTGTTGAAGACTAAAGAGAAGACTGGAGTGACAGTGACAGTAATGAGCTATGAAGAGACACTGTAGTGGCTTTGGTGCCTCTTCACATTAGACATACCTCTTGGGAGGTGCATCCACGACCTAAGAAGGATTATTGAGATTTATTATGAGAGTATTGTAGTGAGGAGATGATGTACTATTGAGAGAGAGAGAGAGCTAGAGATAGCCAAATCTATCAAAATAGTGTAACTGTATATGAGAGATTGAGAGAGAACTATGAAGACATTGAAGATGAAAACTATGTGATTGATATCCATTCAAAAATGGTGTATTCTTTCATATTATTTGTTTTATTGATGGATTCTATGAAGATGTTGAAGATTATGATTGATTCTATCAAATCCGTGGGAGATATCTACTATGATGCTGCGTGAAGATTTGGTGCTTTCTTTGTTTTGGTCATCAAAAGAATGAAATAAAAGCTTCTTGATGTTACAAGATAGATTTTCTTGTAGTAGAATCCCCTTTTCCTTGGTGTTCCTTTTGGGACTCCATGTTTTTGGTGTGCAGCCGGGGAAGACTTGCAACAACAAGCATCAAAAGAGGCTCAAAATAAAGGAAATGGCATTGCCAAGAAGAGGAGAATTTAATGGATGTTTGCAAAGTTCCTTCTTCCACTGAAGAGTTGGAGATTCTCATTAACAAAGCCACTTTCCACAAGAAGTTCATCCCACAATGGCAGAAACATATTACCATCATGATGCAAGCTCTATGCGGTGGACTGTTTCCTCTTCCTGTTGAAGCAGTAGAAACTTGCATCTTGGTGGAAAATTGTTTGGGAACAAACTGAAGAGCAGAAACAGAGAAAACGACCATCCATGGAAGATTTGGCATTCATTGAGAAGTTTCCAGACATCATCAAGTGGGAGATCATGAAGAAGCTTCAGGAGTCGTGGTCTGTGGAGGTTCACGAAAATAAGAAGGAAAAGAGTTGGAATTTTGTTCGTGGATGATCAACAGCAAGATATGTGGGATGCTTGGTGCACTGACAATCTTCTGTTTGTCCAATTAGCAACCCACTGGAAGTTGGTAGACAGAGTGTTTTTCACAATATACACTGTTGAAACCCTCAGAAGATGGCATTATTATAATGACACAACAACGATCCTAAGAAGAATGAGTTTTGATACTTTCAAAATGGAATATCTCCCCCTCTGTAGTGGTTTGAAAGCTGAATTCAGAGATGTTGAAAAGAAGGAAGTAGAAGAGATGTTGGCTAGAGAATCCCTCAGAGACTGAAGCCCTCTCTGATACTATCCTGTTGAGTACAGACCAACTGGTTGGAGCCAACCCCCTGATGAATGACACAATCAAGAGGCAAGCGTTAGAACGAGTCTAGAGATACGTGAGAAGGGAGAAGGCAAAAATCAAAGCAGAGAATGAGCTCGCAGTAGAAGCTTCCTTTGATGCCCTAAAAGCACTCTTTACAGAAGTTCCCATGGCAACTTAAGGTCCCCTTCCTAGTCAGATTCGTCCTAGAAATATTGATGACAGGCCAGCAAATGTAGTCCCATTGCCAGTGTTTCTTAGAGGCCTACAACCAGAAGTTCGCAAGTTCGTGGAATTGAGAAGACCAGTCAATCTGCAAGTTGTAGTGGAAGGTGCAAGATTGTATGACGAAGTTGAAGCAAGACTGTCAATGACTCTAGGAAGAGGAGTCTTACCTCCTCCCATGCCAGTAATGGTATACCCAACAAATGCAGTTCCAGGGACAATTTCCTACCCCTATCCCCAGATGCAAACAGTGCCGCAATATAATGCACCTAATCCACTGTGGCCACCACAGACGACAGTGCCTTAAATGATGGTTCAACCACAACAGCAATGGCCTCAAACAGTTCCTCCAATGGTGACTTAACAACAGTGGAACCCTACCAACTGGAATCAACAACCCCAAGTCTCAGCAGGGGTTCTGAATCAGAACCAGAACATAGGACCTTCTGGATCAACCCAACCAGTGTATGCAGTAATTACAGAAGCTTTCCAAAACCCTATTATAAGTACTTCAGGAGGTGAAAATCTGAAGGACTACTTATCCAACTTAGTTGCAGGTATCAAGAAAGAGCTTATGGATGTGATTACAGAGCAGCTACAGATGCTGAAGGTGAATGCTGTCAATATATCCACCCCTACAGGAGCTGGAAGAGATGTGATGCGCTCTAATACATGGTGCGGAAAGTGTCATCAAGCGGGACATTTAGCCACTTAATGTACTCGAAAACCAATCATTCCTGGAGCCTTCTGTTCCTACTATTTGCGGAAGAACCATACAAAGGATATTTGCTCTCTAAAAGAGATGCATGAACGAAGACAGAAGGATGAAAATACAAGATTCAACTTGCTAGAATCCAAAATGACAACACAAGATATTGGACCAAAGTCTAGAGAATTTGGTCCTAATTTTGGTCCAAGGAGGTTTCCCTCTCAAAGTTACAAAGGACGACAGTCTGGCGGTGGTCAGAGATTAGAGGTGGAATGTTACAGGTGTGGAGAAAAGGGACATATCTCATCAAATTGTCCAAACCCTAGACGATTTGTGGATTACAAGTCCTTATGCAGCTGATGCAAAGGAGAAGGCCACACTGCAAAGGACTGTCCAAGTCCAGCCCCTGTAAAGGCCAATGCCACTGATAGCCAACAGAAGGTACAAGAGCATGCCTCCAATTTGGTAAAGTTGGAAGTTGCCGCTGTCACGCGTGCCAAGAAGAAGGAACCAATTGTTCAGAATGAAAATAATTCTCCTACCAAGACTGTGAAGTTCAACCTACCAAACAGAGGGACAGAGCAGTATAGAACAGAACAATGCAGTACAGAGCACTGTAGTGCCACGGAGAGTTACAGAGACAGTCCCAGAAACATGACCAGAGGTCCAGGAGATAGATGATACAGAAGCACCTCCAAAAATAGAAGAAGTGCCGATGCTGTAATTGCTAGAAGAAAAAGGAAAGATGAAAATGGGAGTAGCCCCATTCCCCAACATGCTGGAGAAGCCTGTGAATCCTATCAAAGATTATGACTTGGTAAAAGACCTAGACACTTTTAAACCAAACTTAACATTCTGATAGTTATTGATGTTGTCTCCTAGCTGCCGAAAGAAATTCAAAAGCATCTTGATAAGAAGATGTGGACAAAGGATTGCTTCCCCAACAACAATAAAGTCCAACAGAGCCCTAGAGCCTGTAAAGGAAGTAGATGTGGCTAATGCCTTCCTAGATCCTGGAACCCCAGAGACTAGTGTATGGATAGAAGGATGCTTTATTTCAGATGCATTGATTGATGGAGGCTCATCAGTAAACATAATGACGGATGTGACAATGAAGGACTTAGGGTTGCAAGGAATTCAACCTACATAGTGGCTTATCAGATTGGCAGACCAAAGCAGAATTAAACCGTTGGGCATCCTCCCATACGTAAAAACAACCCTTGCAGGAAGAGACTATTAGTTGACATATTTGGTGGTCAAACCAAATTCTTATGGGACCTCACATCCTCTGCTATTGGGAAGACCTTGGCTTTTTGAAGTGAGAGCTAGGACGGACTGGTTCAAAGGAACCATGACCCTAGGCAGAGGACCCAACAAAGTGGTGTTAAAGTTGTATGGATCGCAAAAAGATAATGGATCCACATCCATTGAAGTCATAACTGACTCCTTCAACGAGGTAACAGATGGTACATCAGGAGACGAAGAGGTTATTAAGCAGATCTTTCCTAAGAGAATAGAGGCATAGTCCCTAACAGTGGGCACTGTAAGCCAACTACCAAGGGAAGCAAAGTCCTTGTCCATGGGAGAATACCTCCTGCCTTAACTAGAATTAACTTCGTAAATCACCTCTAACAGTGAAATAGAAGCATGGATGAACCATTCTCCCTGTTACATGATAGTCGTAGAGACTAAACAGAGACAAAACAGATATAGAGCAGTAACAGATACGTAGTAGTAATAAATACAGAGACAGTCACAGAGACAAAGACAGAGCAGATGCAGAACAGAGACAGAACAAGAGCAGAGACAGAGGCAGAAGCAAAGTCAGTCACACAGAGATAGTGACTGTAACAGAAACAAAAGCAGATGTAGAGGCAGGAGATCTATTCTTTTCCTACAGAGCCTCTACAGAAGCAGAGACAGAGCCTCCAGAGGAAGAGGATAAAAATGATGAGGAAGAAAATGAAGCAAGTTATGAAAGTGCAGATGAAGAATTTCCTTTGATAGCGGATGATCTTGTTGATGTCTCTACAGAGACCTCAGAGGCCAAAGATCTCAGGGTGGTGGATGGAATGACCATGGTTTTATTTGGGTTGATCAATGGACCACAAAGTATGCAAAATCTGTATAAGCAATGGATTAAAGACATAAAAATTAAGTTCACTAGTGGCTCCTGTCGCCTTGACCATTCATTCTGGAGAAAAGATGATGATGATGATGCCCCTTGTCAACAGAAGCCAAAGCCCTCAGAGCCACGGCCTCTAGAAGGTCTGTGCTATGTGACATTCCTAGACGCATCCTCTGAAGATGAATCCCTGAGTCCAGAAGAAATCACCACTTACACAGAAGCAAACAAAGCTCTGATACCCTTCCAACAACCTCAACAGACAAATGAGTCATCTGTTCAGAAGAAGGACACTGGTTCTAGTGGAACATCAGATGAGGACACTACTCCCTTGAAAGAGTCAGATCTCTATCTAGAAGTAATCCATGGGACATTTGTCCGTGAGGTAGAAGGTGGAAGACAAGTAACGTTCTTGGATACTGACGGTACCGAACCTCACCTGAAAGTGGGTCTCAATCTTCCAGAAGAAGAACTAGTGGTCCTGCGAGATCTACTAAAGGAGAACTTAGATGTGTTTTCTTGGTCATACAAAGATCTAAAGGGGATTGATCCCATAGTATGCCAACATCATATTGACCTAGAGTCGGATGCCAAACCTGTAAGGCAAAGACAAAGGACATTGGCACTAAGGGATAGACAGTGTTTTTGGTCACAGTCCTGCACGACTGTCACAAAGATCCAATTGTAGAAAATTATGTCCTAAATCTAGGGGTAAACCCTATAGCTCATCTTGAAGAGGGCTTTGTCCCCTCTGGTTTGAATCAAAAATCTCCCCAATCGGAGTTACGCTGTGATGTGTGTGTGTGTGTGTGTGTGTGTGTGTGTGTGTGTGTGTGTGTGTGTGTGTGTGTGTGTGTGTGTGTGTGTGTGTGTGTGTGAGAGAGAGAGAGAGAGAGAGAGAGAGAGAGAGAGAGAGAGAGAGAGAGAGAGAGGAAGGAAGGAAGGAAGGAAGGAAGGAAGGAGAGAGAGAGAGATCTATCTGTCTATCTGAGAGAGAGAGAGAGAGAGAGAGAGAGAGAGAGAGAGAGAGAGAGAGAGAGAGAGAGAGAGAGAGAGAGAGAGAGAGAGAGAGAGAGAGAGAGAGAGAGAGAGAGAGAGAGAGAGAGAGAGAGAGAGAGAGTCTCTCTCTCTCTCTCTCTCTCACCCATCATATGGAATGCCACAATGATATGGTCACCAACCACCGCCAGATGATGTCTAAGTTTGATGAAGCGATTGAGCACATGGCCATCTCAAACTCAAAGACCCAACAGACCTTGGAACAGCTCACTGCTTTTGTTGCTTAGTTAGTGACCGCTTCATCCTAAGAGAAGACCAATGACTCTAGACATGAGTCTAGACGCCCTCCACATCAGGAACCATCGCATGGACCACAGGGTATACTTGGCACTAAGGGAATTTTTCCTTCTACTTATGAGATCGGGGAACCCTCTCACATGCATGATGAGCCCCTATTGAATTCCCCTGTCCACCATGCTGGCAACATTCACTTGAGGCCTTCCCCTACCTTGGGTCGAATTTCACCCGCTCTACCTAGGAGCCCCCATGCACCACATATGAATCAGCCCCATCAAGGACAATATGGTACAAATGGCCAGCCTGGCAATCATGGATAGCATGGCTATAATGGATAACACAGGCTAAATGCACCACAAGGGATGTATGGACAACAGGGCATGTATGGCCACCATGGGATTCATGGACAACAAGGATTTCACGGGCAGCATGGCCCCTATGATTTCCGTGACAAGGTCATTCTCACTAAGTATAATGGGCAATCTCCCTCACCATCTGACATGGAAGAATGGACATCCAAGTTGGAGTCCTACTTCAACATCTACCCCCACATTGATGAGCAGAAAATACTTTTTGCTTCTCTCCACTTGGAAGGTTTTGCCCACACTTGGTGGCACTATATCAATCGGGAGAATCGGTAGTTCATTGATTGGGAAGATTTCAAAATGCATATGGTCCAAGTTTTTGTGTCCCGTGTGGAAAAGGAATGGTTGGCAAGAAGATGGTATACTCTTGACCAACATAACCTCACTGCATGTGACTGCACCAATCAATTCATGAACTTGACCATGTATGTGGAAAGCATTAGTGACGATGCTAAATTGCACAAGTACATCCATGGGTTGGAATTGAGTCTATCAGTTGATGTCATGGCCCAAAAACCCACTACACTGTTTGATGCAATCGAACTGGCTGAAAGATATGCAAGAAAGTACCGTAAGAATGAGCATTTTCAGCAAGGTGTTGGACCTCCCTGCATCCCTTCACGATCAGCCCCATACGGAGGTGGTTTTCGAGGCTGTTCAATGCCTAATAATAGCCCCAAAGTACCCACTTACCCCACCTTCCATGTTGAAAGGAAAATGGGCACTTTTGGGATAGCATAGGGCTCTATGGTTGAAAATCGGTATGCTGAAAATAAACAGTCCATTGCATCACCTTCCCATGGATCCAGTAGTCAACGGTTCATCTCCCTAGATGTTGTCAAGGAATGGAAAGAAAAGGGCCTATGCTTTAAATGTGGAGATAAGTACACTGCTGATCATGCCTCAAAATGCCTGTACAAGTCAGCTAAGGTCAAAGTTCATAGTATGTATGTCATGGAAGATTGGCACAATGAGGAGGATGACCTGGCCATTAACCAGACTGAGCCCATCGAGGATATTGATCATGAACAGTTCTATGACCTGGAGGATGGGTTTCCCTTTGACCTGGGCGGTGCGCCCTCACAGATACTTGATTTAACATCCCACCCACCTCCCACTTCCCTTTGCTCGATCTCCTTGGATGCTTAGATAGGTTCGCGTAGCCCTAGTACCCTTCGCATTCAAGACAGTATCAATGGGAAGCATGTTTTTATCCTTGTGAATAGCGGAAGCATGCACAGTTTTGTCAATAAATCATCCATTGATCGGTTGAAATGTTTTCCTATGGCATTACACCACCCCTTGAAGGTCCAAGTAGCAAACGGAGAAGAAGAAATCATGTATGTCCCACAGTTGCCTTATGCTTGGCTGAAAATTATGTGGCACTAGTTGATCCGATTGCCCTAGATATGGGTCCCATTGATGTTGTCTTGGGCTGTGATTGACTGAAACAATTGGGAAAAATTGCTATGGACTTCTCTCAACTTTACATGGAGTTTATGATGCATGGACAGCCTATCCACCTAGAGGGAGTTCAAGACCATGTTGATTTTCAGCTCATTATAGAAAAGCAACTCAAATTGGAGTTTAAGAAATGCTCACAGATCTTTGTTTTGCAATTAAATAAGGACAATTTTGATGAGCCCTCCATGGTATGATATGACTCTGCCTTGCAGGCCTTACTTGAGGAATACAATGACTTATTTCAGATGCCTACATCCCTCCCTCCCAAGAGACAAGTAGACCACCCACTTGACCTAGAGCCCCATTCCAAGCTAGTGAAAAAACCCCCCTATAGACTTTCCAAGTGTGAGCGTGAAGAGGTTGCAAAGCAAATTAAGGAGTTGCTGGAGATGGGTTTCATCGAACCGAGTTCTTCCCCCTATGCATCCCTTGTCCTCTTAGTAAAAAGGAAAGATGGCTCTTTTTGCATGTGTATTGACTATAGAGATTTGAACAAGATTACAGTGAAGAACCGCTACCCCATCCCATGGATTGATGATTTGCTAGACGAGTTAAAAGGGGCATGTTTTTTCACTAAGATTGACTTGCATTCTGGCTACCATCAAATTTGTATGCGGGTAGGAGATGAGGTCAAAACGGCCTTCCCGATTGATCGTGGACTTTACCATTTTCTTGTGATGCCTTTTGGGTTGACTAACACCCCTGCCACCTTTCAAAGCCTCATGAACAAAATCCTACAGCCCTTTTTGTTCAAGTTTGTGCTTGTTTTCTTTGATGACATCCTCATTTACAGCAAGTCCTCTATGGAGCACTTGACACACGTTCGGAGGGTGTTTGACATATTGAGAGAGCATCGACTCTTTGCTAAGGAGAGCAAATGTATATTCATGCAGACATCTGTGGAGTACTTGGGACACATTGTAAGCAAAAATTGTATACAGGCTGACCCCAAAAAGGTGCAATATGTTAAGGATTGGCCCACTCCTTCCAACACCACCTCCTTGCGTGGTTTCCTTGGTCTCTCTTCATTCTACAGACGCTTCATTAAGCACTATGCCACCATTGCAACACCTTTGACTAATCGCTTGAAAAAAGAGTCATTCTTTTGGGATACCACTGCAGATCATAGCTTCAAACAGTTAAAGGACACGCTTACTTCAGCCCCCATCCTTGTTTGTCTTGACTTCTTTAAGCTCTTTACCATTCATTGCGATGCCAGTGGCCGGGGTATTGGTGCAGTATTGTTACAAGAGCATGGTGTGATTGCATTTGAAAGCTGCAAGCTTGATCAGAAGGAGATGCAAATGAATGTATACGACCAAGAGATGTTGGCCATCCTCCATGCCATCAAGAAATGGCACCACTATTTGTATGGCAGCCGCTTCTAAGTGAAAAGCGATCACTGAGTCCTCCAATACTTCTTGACTCAGTATACTTTGACTCCTAAGCAAAGGCGATGGGTGGCAACCTTACAGAACTATGACTTTGACGTTTCGCACACGAGGGGCAAGGATAATATTGTGGCTGATTCTCTCTCTCGAATGTGGGCATGCAGAGTGTCATCTATCTCAGAATTACATAGTGATTGGGTTGAAGAGCTCCAGGAGGCTTACTTGTTAGATGACCATTTTAGCCACATATTTTAGAAATTATAGCATGGGGTTATGTATGAGCTCAAGCATGGCTTTATTTGGTCCCATGGCAAGATTGTCATCCCACACACTTCCCCCTTCATGCAGAAGATCATGGAAGAAATGCATTCTTGCCCCACTGCCAGTCACTTGGGTGTTTTCAAAACATATGCCAAGATTGCCAAGAGCTTTCATTGGAAAGGCTTATGGAGGGACGTCAAGGACTTTGTGACCAAATGTGTTCCATGCCAACAGAACAAGGATAGTACTCTCAGGCCCGCTGGCCTCTTGCAGCCTCTCCCCATCCTTGACGGGAAATGGACTCACATCACAATGGACTTTATCACCGGCCTTCCCGTTACTAAGAAAGGGTGGAACACTATCTATGTGGTAGTTGATCGCCTCACCAAAGCCGCCCACTTTATCCCCACTAAGGTTCAATATACTGCCTCTCAGGTGGCCACTCAGTTCATGGAAAATGTCTTCAAGTTGCATGGCTTACCACAAGTCATAGTACATGATCGGGATGCAAATTTTATGAGGAACTTCTGGTAGACAGTTTTCACCTCCATGGGGACCAAGTTTCCATCCATTGCATACCACCCTCAGACTGATGGCCAAACTGAGAGAGTGAACAAATGGCTTGAGACATACTTGAGGCACTTTTGCCATGATGTACAACACAATTGGGATATGTGGCTTCACTTGGCTGAGTTTGCATATAATAACTCCACACACTCTAGCATTGGAGTTTCCCCTTTTAGGTTCCTCTTCCTACAGTCTTGTTTACTGATAAGATCAATCCTCAGAGTCAAGCTGAATTGGATCGCATGCAAGCTTTACTTCAGCAATGCAAAATGAATCTTCAGAAGGCCCAAACACACATGAAACTCTATGCTGATGAAAGACACATGGATTGGGAATTCCAAGAAGGGGAATTGGTCCTTTTGAAAGTGCCTAAGTCCTGCTACTCCACTCTCAAAAAGGGCAGCAGTAACAAGCCAGCCCACCGCTTCTATGGCCCATACCGCATCCTGAAGAGAGTTGGCGACTTGGCCTACTGCTTAGAACTTCCCCCTACCACCAAAATCCACAATGTGTTTCATGTCAATTAGCTGAAACCCTTTGTAAGCTCCTTAGTGGACTATGTGGAAGAACTTCCCCCCATCGATGAAGAGGGCGTCACTCAATATGTTCCTGAAGCAATCATTGGGCAGCAAGATAAGCACTTATGATCCCGATCCATCAAAGAATACCTAATCAAATGGAAAGGCCTACCCTTGGAAGAAGCCTCTTGGTGGCCAGCAACCATCCTTGATGAATTTCCCTACCTCCGTGAACCCCAACGGCTGGTGGAAGACTAGCCGGTCATGACCCAAATTGCCCACTTCCTGCTCGCAGACTGCAGACTGTTTTAGAATAATTTTGTACTTTCTCAAATATAGTACGTCCCATTTGGAGCTACCTATTAAAAGTTATGGCCAGTTTACTTCAGCCGACTGGTCCAGGATTGCATGCTGTCCCTAGTCTCTCCACACCTATTCTTCAAAGGGCTCTGAGTAGTACTCTACAACCCTCCCTTAGCCCACCCATCACTCCCCTTCATTTCTCCTTGTTTTTGAGGGCAAAAACCTTTCGAGTGGGGATGGATTGTAATAAGCGGGATACACACCGACTAGGGTTTAGACACCACGTCACACTGACCGGGGTATTTAAGGTGTAAGAGCCCCAGATTAGGGCAACCAGTTATTATCAAGATCACACTCTTCACCTTCATCTCCAGCTTCCATGGCTTCCTTCTCCTTTCTCTCCTCTTTTATCTCTTTCTCTCTTCTCTTCTAGTCTTCTTCCTTCTTCTTCTTGTTCCCTTTCTCTCTCCTCAGCTCTCTTTCTCTCTCCCCTCAGCTTCTTTCATTACATTTAGGAGCATTCCAAACTATTTGCCATGAGTGTAGTCATTCAGTGGTAGATGGAACTTTGCAAGCATCCATTGAATTCTTCTATTCTTGGCAATGCCATTTCCCATATTTTTAGCCTTTCTGATGCTTGTTGATGGCAAGTTTCCCTAGCTGCGCATGAGCCCCAAGAGAGACACCAAGGAAAAAGGGTTTGTACTGCAAGAAAATCTATCTTGTAACATCAACAAGCTTTTATTTCATTCTTTAGAGAACCACAACAAGGAAAATAACAAATCATATCTACCACAGATTTATCTTCAACATCTTCATATTGCTCTTCATCTTCTTCATATTTTTCATTGATAGACAAAGATAACACAAAAAAAACACCACTTTGAATGGAAATAATCACAAATGATTCATCTTCATTGTCTTCATAGTTTTCTCTCACAGTCTCTCATAAGATACATTGTTTTGCATAGAATTGGCTATCTCTGACTCTCTCTTTCTCTCTCAATCAATAGTACATAATCTCCTCACTACAATGCTCAATAATCACTCATAATAATCCTTCTTTGGTTGTGGATTTCCCTTCCAAAAGGTGTGTTTGATATGAAAGGTTACCAGAGCCACTACAGTGACTCTTCATAGATTATCATAGTCACTTCACTCCAGTCTTCTCTTGAGTCTTCAACAGCTACTTCTTCCACTTTCTTGAGCTCTTTTGAACTTAAATTCACCTCTTTTTCAAGGCTAGAAAACTTTCCCAAAGTCACATATACATTCCACAGAACACTTACAGAAGATCTACAGAACAGAACAGAACAGGAACAGAGCAGGAATAGAGGCTCTACAGAAGCTCAACAAAGGGTTACAGAAGGTCAACAGAAAACATCAAAACCTCATAACTCATACTAAAACCATTCCAAACTATCAAAAACCATTCAATGAGCTTTAAAAAGACCTCAAATTCATCAATCATCAATCCATGCTTCATACAGAAGAAAATCAGAACAAAACAAAAGCTAAACAAAAGGTATTAGAACCAATCAGAACCTCAACAGAATCTATCAAAACATCACAGAATCTCATATTTCCAATTAGAATCATCAGGAGATTCCAAAAAATAATCAATATCATCAAAAACACTCTCAAGCGATTTCAAAACAACTAATCATCACTCAAAATCCATCAAAAATCAACCATTCAAGCCTCAAAAACAACAAAAATCAACCAAAAAATCTAGTCGTTTCAGCATTCAACAGAGCTATAGAGATGAGAATGGACACATGGAAAATGTGAGGGAGTCATATTAAACCATCATAAATTGGTGCCAATTGCTATATTGAATGCTAGGGCCATTAAGCATTAAAGGTGTAGTAGCAGTCCTCCTCATTGACAAGATTATGAAAAGGGGGTGATTGACATTTAATAAAAAGCATTAAGGGGGGCTCCCTACATGGATAACATGAGAGCTCAAAAGAGGCTCTTCATTTTTGTGGGAGGGCTCAGCAATCTCATAAGTGTTAGATGGGATATCCCTAACTCCAATGATGCCCTACGGGCCATGTACTTGCTCCAATGGTGGAGGGTGTTGTGCTTCAAGCTTGGACTTCTTTGCCTTCTCTTACATTGGAGTAGTAGCTAACTAGGGATCAAGAGTGGTGAGATGATCCAATGTTTCTTGAGTCCGAGAGTTAGTGGGGCCATTTATTTGGTTGCTTGATTAGTCTTAGAGAGCATTTGGTGATGGTTGGTGACCATGCCCTTATGTCTCTCCATATGGTGAAGTTCATGCTGACATAGGGTGTGATTGAGCATGACATTGTAGGACTCACTATCTGGCACTTCTTCTTGCATTTCTCCATTGTACTCGAGGTGAGATAGGCTCATCATTCATGGATTCTCATGATTCTCTAATGTCCATTTGAAGCTTTTCCTGAGCCATTTCTTTGCCTCTATATCTTGCCATTTTAGTGCAATTCACATGACCTTGCTACACAAAAACAGACGTAGTTTTTAGCTCGTAGCTCCAATTGATTCAAATCAAAGGGGACAATGTCTTCTTTAGGAGGAGTTATAAAACTCTTTGAAAAAAATAATATAGAAAATTTTGTAAGTAGATTTGTGTGACTACCTAAAAATTCTTGCACCCTATTTATAGTCTATATATGACTAAAATTTCATTGTTTGGTCTCTTTAGGTGCTCAATACCTAGTGGGACCTCTTGCAAAGCATATATATCACTACATACATACTGGAAAATCAACACATGGGTTGCAACTGCTTGCGACTCATTGAGCAACCCATACATAAACCCATAATGCCATACATGCAACCATTTTCCAATACATTTGTCAAGAATATATTTGCCCCTACCTATGCCTTCAAATGGGATAAAGGGAGTGTGGGTGGAAAAAGGGGAGTGTACTTGCACCTGCAAATGAATATTAGGCTCTAAGACTTGAGGGATATGCAAAGTTCCTCCTCAAGCTGCGTTGTGCACCCCTTCAAGGTCATTTCAGTCTTATCTTGCCACTTCGCATGGCATTGGCCTTTTTCCTCAGCTCGCAATAGACATGGTAGTAGCATAGTATGCTAATCAAACATCATGCAATCCAAATTTGATAAAAGAGTTTTGTATTTTTGATGCTATGCAAGAGCAATAGAAAAATGGGGTGAGGTAGGAATACCTCAATAGCTTAGTGACTCTTTGGCTACTAGCTTACCCATTGACAATTTCTTTTCAGATTTTATGAAGGGGAGCACAGATCAAAAGGGGTTATAGGTGTAAGTACAATTTGATTCAAGGTGATTCAAGGATAAAGATGAACCCACTCATTGATCATTGATGCATGCAGTGAGACATTGGAAGGGGCTGACGTTTGCAATTGATCCATTTCATGTAATGCAAATGATTAAGTAAAGACAAAAACCCCTAAAACTAAAAAAATTGTAAGCATGACTATATTTGGAACACAATGAAACTTTTGAGATGGTGTCTATTAGATCATAAAACTCCTAATTCCCAATTTCTTCATCTTCGTGTGGCTCCTCTATTATAGATAAAGTTGACATTTGGAAGAGTTCACTCTCATTTACTTTGTCATTCGATTCCTCTTGCATAATCATGTTAATTTTTGCTCCCTTTGACTTGCACTTTGTCTTATGGTTAGGGGTCCATTTCTCCCCACACTTAAATCATAAACCTTTGGTTTACATCTTCTTCAATTTGTCATTAGATGTATGCTTTACTTGTCGTGAATTATTGGCTATAGGTTTTCCTTTGAAATTTGTCCTTTTAGAATCTAATTTAAAATCAACATTAGACCTTGAATTTATTCCCTATTTTGTGCCATAAACTCTAGGAAAATTTCAAACCTTAATCTAAGAATTTTGGGACATGCCCGCTTGTCTACATGGCTCCCTTTATTGGGTGAATTGCTATCCCAACCTAGAAGACTAATTTGAAAGTGTATCTCCCATAGTTTTGGGCTGAAATGATGACATGTCTCTATGATAGTTTTGGTTGTACCATTTAGCAAGTTGAATTGCTTCATGGATATTCTCGGGACGCATTGCACCCACCTCCGAAGAGAGATGTAAATCAAGCCTATCGATATACTTATTTAGCTTGGCTTTATTCGCAATTCCTTCTATATACATGGACAAATTCAAGAACATATTGGAGTAATCCCACACAGATATCTCCCTTTGTTTCAAGCCATACCATTTCCTTTGCAAATTTTCCTTCTCCATTGGAGAAACAAATACATCAAATATTACCCATTTGAATTATTTCTGTACTCGATAAAGCAATTGTAGATTGCTCCTTGCTACTCCATGTCATCACTATGCTACCAAGGGATGTTAATATATAATTGTCTCTTTTTGTTGTTGCATTGATGTTTTTGTAATTTATGTAGAGTCTAACTTTTCCATTTTTCTTCAACATAATGACAAAAAGCAAAACCTAGTCTATCTGTTTGATCTTATAGATAAATCCAACATTTAGGGGCTACTATGTTTTGGATTTGTTACATAAGGACATTGTTTAACTAGCACATCATCCACACACCATGGGAATATTATGGGTGATGATACTAGGGTCTATTCCCTTAATTTTCCCAAGTGACCAGGTAAACACATCCTTGAACTCTCACAAAAGATGCACAAAATTAGTCTCCTTGTCCTCACTAAGGTCATTGGTGATGAAAATAGGTCTAGGCTTATCACTCTCAGTAGCTAAGTCGATCTTTTTAACTTTGGCTGGGGACCCTCGATAGGCTTGTTAGTTTGTCCTTTGCATTTTGTCCCAAGCAAAACCACTATGTGATCATCATTTTTAAATTTGGTGCAACGTTTTGGGAGATCTTGAGGTTTCTTCTATTTCTCAGTGTTATTACTTTTTGTAGTCTTTCTCTACTCCTTCAACCTTTTGTACTACACATGGACTAGAAGATTCCCCTTAGTGCATTAGGTCTTAAGTAGGGAAGGGATTTTTGCATCACTATCTGAGCTAACTTTCAACTTGGACTTAAAATCACACTCTTCATTAGATGAGGGTGTTTCTCTTGGTGGTCATAGCTTAGAAGTGGTCTTGATTTCATATACGGTCACTAGATTTACTTGAATGAGTCTTGCTTGCTCATAATCGAGTACTTCTAAGTACTCTAGCCAAGTTCTATTACAATACATTCAAACTACTCTATCAACAAGAAATGCATGCATTTCCTTAGGTTTGGAGTCAATTATAAATTTTTCAATAGCATGTACCCATTAGTGTCATAGTGGATTGTTTCAAGTCCTATGGTTAAGTCTTCATCCCCTAATTCACAATCAATGTATGCATTTTTTGTGTCTTTTGCATTAGAAAACTCATCATTCATCATTGCCTCTTCTGCCAACTCGGCATTCTTATTGAGAGGTCTCAATTGTAGAGGAAGTTTAGATCATGCACCTTGGTCAACTTCCATCATCAAGTGTTTAAGAGCTCTTCGAGTGGCTTTAGGTTAGCATTAGGATTCTCGTGCAATCTCTCTTTCAAAAGTTCTAGGGTCTTAATCAACTCCATTTTGTTTGTAGATATCTGATAGGCCATGCAAAAGGCTATTTTGGCACTTCTTGTGATAATGCATATTGGAATTGATGGCATGTGTTGGCCTATAACATTTAGTGTTTTTTAGCTCTTCAATATGAGAGTGTGGTGGCTACTTGCTTATAATCATCCTTGTCATTTGAGAAAGGTAAATCAATGATAGCAAGGATATTTATCCAATCTCACTCATCATCACGACAAGAGATCTAGTTTGTGATTGGACCATAATTTGATGTGGTATTGCCCTTTAGCAAGGTAGAGATGACATCTAGGTCAATGTACGAGGTCTTCCAAGTATCCATCTCAAAGCTAACATCTTCTATGCAATTTTCAAAGAAAATTAAATTATTATCCCAATCCTTGATTGCTTATACAATTGTCATCCCAAGTAGGATGTCGTAGTTGACTCCATTCATGACAATAAAGTTCATTGAAAATCTAATATGAACAATTTTAATAGGCTAGTCCATCAACACACCAAATGGTCTAACCTTTGTTTTGTTGGCCAATGTGATGTTAAGTTGTGTAGCTTCTACAAGTGGGTTGCCCCAAGCTTGTAGTATTGCATGGTTGAGGATGCTAATTGTGCTCCTATGTCCATAATCTCCTTTTTAGTGAAATATCCCAATATAATGATAGAAAGTACTACATGCATGTCCATTTCTTCCTAGAAGGCATTTACTTGTAGGTTTCCAATCATGGGATTTAGATTTAGAGTAGGTATGTGAATTTTAGTGGTGTGGTCTTGTGAGGTGGTGTTTTCGGTTGCATTGGTCTTTTGATCCACTTCTTGGATGCATTGTTGCAATATCTATCCTAATTGCACAGACATTGGGTTGAGATCAAAGTAGCTAGAAAGTTAGAATTTAGTTTCTCATGCGCATATCCATCAATGTTTTGCTTCCAGTGGTTGTATTGTGGTGTTGGCTAATGCGAAGCTATAGCTCTGCTTGCCTCTAAAGGAGATGTGTTGGACATGCAATTTTCTTCTAGTCCCAAGTTGTGTAGCCCTTCTTCCATTATGGGTTCAATGTCCTCGAGGTGTAGTTAAGCCTCCTTCTCACTTGATCGATGATTATGTCTAATTGTTTCTTGGAATCAAGGCATTCCCTAACTTTAGGACTCTCTTCCCATTAATTATTGGAATTGAAGTTTTTGTTTCCACATCAAGAATTTGTTTTCCTTATTTTAAACATTTTTCTATTGTTGTTCTTAAGCATTAGTTTTTCTTTGGTTGTCTCCTTTCTTTTCTTCCGATTCTTTTTGCCTATGGACGAGGTATCCAAGTAGTTGGGTTTAGGCACCAAAATGTCAGTTTGCTTTGCTTCGGCCCTTTTCATGACACTTAAAGGAATTGGTATGCCATCATCATCAACTGTTTTGACAATAAAGAGTCCAAAAGTAGCATTGACGATATGATCATTGAGCTAATGGATGGTTTCTACCTAGGGTAATCAATGTATAGAAGCATGACACCACATTCTAGACCTCAAATTCATCTTATCTTTATTTTCTTATTCCCTCTTTGAACATCTAGACAATATATGTCATGGGTAGTTGCATGTCCAATGGATTTTGGGTTGTTGCAGTTGGTTTCCTCCTAAGCCATCTTATCTTTATTTTCTTATTTCCTCTTTGAACATCTAGACAATATATGTCATGGGTAGTTGCATGTCCAATGGATTTTGGGTTCTTGCAGTTGGTTTCCTCCTAAGCCTCCATCTCATCCCCTACCTAAAGCCATGATTGAAACTTGACAAAAATCCATCAAGGTCAGATATCCCTCTTCATCATAAGTGATATACGCTCTTATGTGTGGTCCCTCTTCGAGTGATTCTTCCATTGGGTTGATGTTGGCCCTAGGAGGTATGGGTCATTCATCATTAGGTGTAGTGAGAGCAAGTGGAGCTCCTCTTATGTAGTTAGATTGCCTATTCTTTGGGTAATATGGCTGTGGATAAGGTTGAGGATATGGAAGCCTTCTTGGTCATTTTGAAAATGCATAGCCTCATTGTCTATTCTCCTTTAGTTTATATAGGTGTGTGGTCATGGATCTAGATATTCTAATAGGAGATGGTTGCCACCATAATGGATCAAGATATATATATTTTTTCCTTTATCTTGGATGTCTAAGATATGTTGCTCAATAAAGATTGTGGCTCTCTCACTATAAATGGTAAGATTGATATCAGGATGTATAGCTTTGATGTTTCTCTCCTTTATCACATTATATGTGTTCCTTTAGCAGGTTATCCACATAGATTGCTTCTTTGAAGATACTAGCTAGTATGTCTCATTTCTGTTAATGAATATAGTGAAGGATGATTTTTTAGTGGGTCGTTCAACTATTGGAATCCTTTTGTAGAGACGCAAAACATGGGTGATGTAATCAGGGACCCCTCTTTGTCCTTCTATCTGACATTCATCAATTTGACAATTAGATTATTTGCATATCCCACTTTTGAGACTCTCTTAATAAAGAGGTCATAGTTTAGTTTTGTTGAGATATTTGCAATCACACCTACTTCAATCCCTTTGTAAGGAGCAGTGAGGGCTCAAGACGACAAGAATCCCATATGCACAGTAGGATAAGTGCTACCATTCAATTCTTATAAAGCATTGTACTTGCAATATTTTCTAATGCAATGATAGTACTCTTTTCTTTTTAGTATAGTGTCCTTGTCAATGTCAATACACGAGATTGTGTTTATGAGTCCAAGTATCAATCTTGGAACCTAATTCACTTGTGTGACAAATTGAATTGTTAGTGTCAATGTCTTCATGAGTTCATTCTTCATATTTCATCCTCCATAACTTTTGTCATAGCCATGCCCTAGATCCGAGTTTTCACATGGTATCAGAGCCTAGTCGAGCATGGCCTAGTTTCCTCTCTACTCTTCCAACTTCTCTTTATCTTTTCCCAGCTCAGCTTGAGTTCATGACTTTATCTCTAGCTCTAATTTCACTTCCATCTCACTTTGACCTTCATGGCAGCCATAACTTGTAGGACCTTGCCTCCTTGGAGCTTCCATATCTCTCTTTACAGGCCGTATCATTAGGAGCTCTCTTCTACGAGTTTGTTCATCTACCAAAGGTGCTTCTCTATATCATCTCAAAACTTGAGATTGCCCTATCTACTACTCAGCATTGTCAATTTTCTCAGGTTCTATCCTGTGGCCTCCATAGTTAGGCAGCACCTAGTTACTTTGGAGTCCCTGGATCTCACACTACAGGCCAATATTCATCTTGATTTCTTCTAGGGAATCTTCCCCAACTTCAGGCACATCTTTGTGGCACATCATGTTCCAACATTGCATCGTCTCAGCTCAAGATTGCACAAAAACGAGATTGTTGTTAGAAAAATGGCGTAGTCCGATTATGCGCTTCCTACTCTCTCTACATGATGCGATGCTGGCCGCCATGATAGGGTTTCGGTAGCCTATCACCTAAGCTTCCTTGCCATACAAAAGGCTCTTGAAATAGTTCAGTCTACAATGCACATAGAAGAGAAAATCATGCATAGGTCAAAAACCCTAATTCAAACTCCATAGCCAAAGCTCCAAATTTCAAACTTTACACTTTCTCAAGCTCACTGAAGCTCCTGTCACTCAAGTCTACTACATAACCAGACCAACAAATCAGTAAGGAGGAGAGATCTTGTAGACTTTAAGCAAGCAACAAGACATTTGAGCTTAACATCTAATTCAAACATAGTACCTATAGAGTGTGTTTTCACACTATCATTGTTTGTGTTTTTTGACACATTAAATTTCAACTCTGTTGTTGAAAAGTTTTAGAGTTTCAAGATTGATTCTCAATGGAAATTATGATGACTTAGGTTTGAAATATTTTGAAGGTTTGAAGATTCAAGGAAGAAGCTACAGACATAGTGTCCATTGACACTCACCTAGTGCTTCTTGGCACTTGTGCTCAACTCTTTCACTGATAAAATCTGAGAATTCTGAAGTTGTTTACTACTGCTCTAGTCATCTAACATGGGAAAAGACTCTCCAACTGCTCGCTTCAAAGGAGTCGGGTTTCACACTTGGTAAACCCGAATCAAACTCATCCTGGTGAAGAAGGGTCTCTGGGCCATTACCACTGGAAAAGAAAAGAAACCTAGTGATGCGGACCTTGCAGTCACTTGGCAAAAGAATGATGATAAGGCTCAGGCCATTATCAAACTGGAGCTAGACGACAGCTATATCCACCATGTGGATAATTGTGATACTTCATAGGATATATGGAAGAGACTTGACATTTTGTTTGGTGAACAGTCTAAATCATCAAAGTATGGTCTGTTGATTGAGTTTTTCAGGCTTGAAATGAAGTCCAGCACATCACTTGCCACACATCTAAATTACATGGAAGGACTTCTAACCCAACTTGTAGGAATCAACATTAAAATGGAAGAAGATGTTTGCATCGGTGTTCTACTTAAAAGTTTTCCTCCTGTATATAATAATGTATCAACAACCCTAATCAATATGCTAAACCTCAAACTTGTTGATATCCATGCATCACTGCTAGAGGAGGAAAAGAAGCTAAAAACTAAGGAATAACCAAGCACCTCTAGAGATGAACATGCATTATATCTTGGCAATAGGTACAAAGGCAAGAGGGATCAGCTCTTCTGTGACTTTTGCAAAAGGACCGGACACACCGAGAAGTTCTGCTACGCCAAAAAGAGGTCCCAAAAGGCCTATCTAGTTGCAGTCAAAGAAGAAGAGGAAAACGGAGCAAAGGAAGAAGATGAAGAAGAAGACCACCAGGAGAAGGACAAACCTCATTAGTCCTTCTATTCAGATAGACTATTTTAGCTTTGTATTTCCTATCCCTAATGCTTCAGACATAAACTTATAAACTCCTCATGTAGCCTTGTTCTACAGCCTTTGTACACTTTGTGAGGCCCCTACTACAGCCTCTGGATGTCCATCATGTTCTGTGGTACCCACACTTAGCCTTTTTCTACAACAGCCTCTAGTGTTTTTTCCATGTTTATGGTGTGCCCACACTTTGCAGGAGTAGCTCTCACTAAAGCCTCTACACACTTTGTACTTTTGGTTGTGATTGAGGAGGGGTGTTGAGATATTTGCAATCACACCTACTTTAGTCCCTTTGTAAGGAGCAGTGAGGACTCAGGACCAGAATCCCATATGCACAGTAGGAGAAGTGCTACCATTCAATTCCTATAAAGCATTGTACTTGCACACTTTTCTAATGTAATGATAGTACTCTTTTCTTTCCAGTAAAGTGTCCTTATCACTGTCAATACAGAAGATTGTGTTTATGAGTCCAAGTCTCAATCTTGGAACCTAATTCACTTGTGTGACAAATTGAATTGTCAGTGTCAATGTCTTCATGAGTTCATTCTTCATATTTCATCCTCCACAACTTTTGTCATAGCCATGTCCTAGATTCGAGTTTTCACAAGTTTCTGATGTTGGGTGCAATTTCTAATTCGTAGGCAGCTAGTGTAATGTTGCTCTGCTTATTTGGCTAAGTCCTCCAATAATCCCTTAGTTTAGGAGTTTGGATAAAATTTGAGTGCACTTTCTATGTTGGCATTGACTCTTGGTCCAGAGCATATGGGGAATGCCAAGAAGTGTTGAACCTAGTTAAAGTTCTCAGCCTCTTTCATTTGCCTATCTACCCTTTATGCTTGTGTAAACCTCACAATCTACTATATCAAGTCCTTCCCTAAGCTTCTTTCTTCCTCTATTTGGGTTATGATCTCATATGCTCGTCTTTCTCTATTTGTTCTTATGCAACTACGGCTTTGATGATATAATGAGGCAAGATAGAGTAGCGGGTTCCCCTTTCAAAGGCACCTCTTCTAGGCTCTTGTCACATTACGATTTGACCTATGTAATCAATAGGTTTTATTGTGTAGTTTTTGCCGCCCTTGTGTAAGTGTTATTGTGGCTCAGTCTTTTGTAGTTCTTGAGTTTTGTTTCCTCATTTGGTCTTTTATGATTGGTTGATTTTCTCTCTCCCTTTTTGAATGATATGACAATGACATATACTTCTTACAATAACAAGTGATCCTTTCTTGCCGAATGTAGTTAATAGTGAATGGTGTACAAATAGGCTTTCAATCTTTTTTTTTCCTATGAAGTTTCTTGCCTAATGAAATGTTGTTTTTTGTGATAGGAGTGCACAATCAAACTTTTGGTTAATTCACATGCCTATGAAGTGCAATGTTTACAACTCAACAATAACATCAAAGCTCCAAAATATATATCACCACTCTCAAGAACTTCACGTTAGCTTGGTTGATTTGAAATCTTAACTCATCTTCATTAGATATTAGTTTTAACCATTAAGGTTTTGCATTTTGTTCATCCTAACTCTCAACTCAATTTTCAAGAGATCAAGTAGTGCTCACATAGGCTAGTCAGGAGTGCTTTGGTCTCTAGTTGCAAGCTTCCTAAGTAATCTTTGGGTCCTTCCCTTGTATTGTGCTTGAAATGGTTCTACTAGAACTCTAGGCGATTTACACTCCAAGTGACGTTTGATGAAGGTAGGTTCTCTTGTCAATGTTGTTGTTGCTTCTTCATGGCTACCAATTGTCATAGGTTGACGTTAGCCTTAAGGCAATTGGACCTTCTTTGTCAAGAGTCTCTAAGGTTGTGGCCACCAGGAGATTGAGGATTTAAGATGCTCAATGATGCATTGAGTCAAGGGCTTAATTGAGCAATGGTTGTGGTTTTTTGAACTTTAGAATGTCGTGACATGGTGGGTATTTATTGGTAGTAAGACTAGGTAATCCTTATGACTCTCATTTGTCTCAGAGCTTCAAGTTCAAATTTGTGCAGTTGTGGCCCTTCAAGTGTTGTCCATGGCTATAGTTATGTCTAACCATGAGGAGAGTATGTTAGGGTCAAGGGCTTGATTGTTGAGTGTCTCCAAGGAAGCCTATTACTACCTACAAAACCTAAAGAGTGTATAGGTGCTCACATTGAATAATACCTTTGTAATAATGGTGCCCATGTGTCATCTTGGATTTAGGTTGACTCAATTGGGTTGCACTAGGTGGGTCAGGGTGGGGGTAAGTGTTGCACCTCTTCTTCACACCTGCAAAGTGCCTCTAGGTCTTAAGCTTTGAAAATCCTAAGAGTTCCTAGGCATGGTTGTAAGATGGAGTGAGAGTGCATTATAGTGGTTGCCTATGGAATGAGATATCTCTTGAGCCTCATGTGTATGGTGGTGTGTTAACCTCAAGTCAAGATGGCTAAAAATGGAGGGAAAGCAAAGGAAGATGGAGAAAGAGCAAAGACACGCAAGCGGCCTCTAAAGATGAACCGGGGCAAAAAGTGCAACCTTAAAAGAAAAGGCGCCCCAAAAAACTCGAAAAATTCTTGTAAAAGAGCTCTAGGCCCCCTCCTGTGCCCATTGTAAAATATTAGATGGGTATAGGCTAGAGGCACGAGGCTAAAAGAGGAAAACGGAAAAAGGACCTTGCCACAATGGCCGGTCATGTAAAAAAGGGATGGGTGCCCATGGGATTTTAGGGTTTGTATATATAGAGTTCAAAAAGTGAATATGAGATCATTCTTTGGTGTGTGGAAAAAGGAGTCTTCTTCTTCTTCTCTCCTTCTTACCTTCTTGCTTGTGTGTACTCTTGAGAGAGGGAGGGTGAGAGTGTGAGGGAGGGAGTGTGTGTGAGAGTGAGAGATCAAGAGGATGTAGCTCTTCACCATCTCCTATTCTTCTTCTTCTCTTCCCTTCTCTCTTCTTGCGTGCGCGACTATGGAGGATGGAGCTTGGAGGTGGAGGAGGCTTGAGGATGCTTGAGCTAGCATCTAGGATCGTGGAGCTACCGGTGTGTGGAAGTGAGGAGGCAACTCATATCGGCACTAAGGTAAGCTCACTACACTCATAGGATCGACGACACATCGGCTAGGTGAGAGATAGCCATTAGAGCTCGCTTGGAACGCTTGAAACAATAAGCAGTCCGTGGGTCTTGGCGGTTGAGCGAAAGCTCCCACATTTTGGTTCCGTTGCCAGGACCAACGGATTCAAGCTTGAGCACTTGCGCACCTCATATCGAGCATCGAAGTAAGGGATTCATCCCCGAACCGGAGCTTGAGATAGGTAGGAAGTTGGGTGTTTTTTATCTTCAAAACAAGTAAGTATTTTGGGTTATTTTGTTTGTTTGATGATTAGGAAACATGGAAAAATCAGTTCAGTATTTTGTTTTCGATTCGTGTTGCATTTAGAGTAGGATAGGATTAGGAAATTGCACCGGAGAAGGGTAGGGTTTACTGTTGCAGAACAGGGCAAAACATGGCAAAAAATCGTGCAAAAATGGCAAAAGCTCGCTTGCGATGCTTAAGATTGGTAAGGGAGTGATTGGGGGCGTCAACACCATACCTGGGAAGGGGTATAAGAGCCAAAAGGCCAAGGAAGCACTCATTTGCAACAATTCAGTGTGAAAGAGAGAGAGAGAGAGAGAGAGAGAGAGAGAGAGAGAGAGAGAGAGAGAGAGAGAGAGAGAGAGAGAGAGAGAGAGAGAGAGAGAGAGAGAGAGAGAGAGAGAGAGAGAGAGAGAGAGAGAGAGAGAGAGAGAGAGAGAGCTACCGGTCGATTCGATTCGATCGCACCAACGACGAGCCCGTCACTCCATCCAGGTATATGAATCCCTTCTTTACTCCCTTAGGTAGGATCTGGAGGGTTATGCCTGGTATGATTGAGTGAAGCACGAGAAACGATCGAAATCGAGTTTGCGCTATTTACGTGCACCATGCTCGGCCCGTCCGAGTGGCCACTCCTGGGTCAAGTCCTAGAATCGGCCCTCGGCCCCTCGCTATTCGGCCCATCCGACCAAAACCCTAATCGGCCCGTCCGAGTCTATAATTCGGACTGTGGACAAACTTGGCCCTCGGCCACGTATCAAATTTGGCCCTCGGCCCATCCGAACAACCTTGTTCGAGTCAACCATTCGGCCCGTCCGAGTGACCCCGTCCGAGTAACTTCGTCCGAGTGACTCCGTCTGAGTGACTCCGTCTGAGTCCACCCTGTCCAAGTCCCGGATTTGGCCCTCGGCCCATGCGCCTCGGCCCATCCAAGTAACCCACTCGGACCCTGCAATTCGGACCACTTGGGCCAAGTGTAGATTTTTACCAGATTTTTAGAAAATTGACTTGACCTTGCTAGGACTCAGGAGCTCAAACTGTCGAAAGCCCGTAGGGCGCTTAGAACCTGATTCTGGCACGCGAAATAGGCAAAATCATAGGGCGCCACTGCTTAGCAGCTAGAAGTGGACAGTTGCGAGACCCAGAGGCTTAGACGCGACCCGTTGAGTTGTAAGGCCTGATCGGACCAAAAACAAACGAGGCAACATCTTAGGGAAACTCGAAACCCTGACAAGACGGCCATGAAGTTGACCAACAAGCCTATTGGGCCCAAAACAACGCGAGAGTGTGTAAGACGATTAGGAAGTGGTTCTGCACTCACCCTGAATTTTCTCACTTGAAGTACACATAAGGAAACTGAAAGCTTGATTGAGCACGAGTGCACGAGGAAAGACACATTAAGTGGCCATAAATTGAGGATTGTATTAAATAACTGAAGGAACTCACCCAGATAAACCACTCAAGGAACCCACCAATAGGAGAGAACCCAATACATAGACAAACCATCAACGCATAGGAGTAGGACCAAGCAAGGGTCGCCGACGAAGTGGATCTGATGAGCCTACTAAACCTGATCGATAGCTTGGTGGAGCACGACAACTCGACAATGGCAGAAGAAAGTCCAAACTGCAGATATAGTAAGGAATTCGACTTAGGAGCCTTTCCAGATTCAGTTCAGCAATTGGTCAGTAGTTATGACGCTCATGCTTGGTACGAGCACCGCGATAGGATGGCGGACGCTATCATTGCAGATCTAGAAGAGGAGAGAAAGCTGGCCTGCAAAGCATTGCAAAGCCTGGCTGAATATAATAGGGATCAACAGGCTAGGAACCAAAGGCAAGGCATGGAGTTGCGAGAGGTGCAGCGGGTAGTACTGAACTTGGCTGGTAGGAATCGAACGGACCATGAGAGGGCACTAGAAGGAGACTTAACGTTGAGTGAGCTTCTTATGAAGCGACTGCTCGATAACACGGCTGCAGAGCAAAGTGCCACGGCTCTAGCGACATCGCTACTCGCAGGATTAGGAGCAAACCAGGGCTCAAAGAGCCAGGCTAAAATCCCTATTGTTGCCAAGCAACTCGATAAGTACCAGCCCCATGACGATCCCTACAGCTTTCTTGAGCAGTTCGAGCAAGTCTACGAAGCCAACGGCCTCAATGACCTGACTCAACGCTCTCAAGCGTTCGGGCTTTGCTTGGGCAACAAAGGTAGGACGTGGTATACGAGCTTAGATAATGCAGAGCGAGCTAACTTCGATGGCCTCAAGGATCTCTTCATTAAGAGATTTGTCAAACCCGGATACTTCGATAATCTACTAGTATGCTTGATGAACGTCAAGCAAAAAGAGAAGGAGGACATTCGCGATTACGTGACCCATGTACAAAGTCTCTTCAAGAGAATCCCTACTGGAGAGCGACCGACTGAAAGAGTAGTGTCAACTGTATTCATCAGTGGGATTCAGAACGAGGAACTATACAAGGCTTTGGTAGGCAACTCGAGCTTGCAGCGAGATGTGCTAGCCAGGGTCTTTGAGGAAGCCATCCGAGTTGACGATTAGCTGAAGGAGCGGAGCTCCAGAAGCACGAACCTAGAGGAGACAAACTCGCAAAGCTCAGAGAGAGCGTCAGCCTCGAGTGAGCGATCAGCACCATCATCCCAGGATAAGGGGAAAACCACCGAAACGAGTCAGGACTTGGCTGATGTTAGAATGGAACTAGCCAAGTTGCAAGATATGTTGAGACGACCAATGCACCTACACATCCAATGTGTGTACTGTGGCGGAAACCACTTTCCAGCCGAGTGTCAGGACCCTAGGTCAGGACCTTGTGCTAACTGTGATAGGTTCGGTCATGACGTCGCGCATTGTAGACTGCCAAGGAGACTTCCATACTCACAACCATACGGCCAGCCTTACCTAGCGAACAGGCCGCAGCCATTTTTCGAAAGGGGAGCCCCATTGGCCCTCCCTGCGTGCCTAACGACATTAAGCCGGCCGTTCCTAGGATGGAAATAAATCCTACAGGCATTCCTAGGTCGCTTGGTCCTTATGTAACCCACCCACCGAGTGATGCTCCTGTCCACTATGTGGAAGAACCAAACGAGGAGGAAGCTTATATATGCCCTTATGTTTTGCATGACAATGAGGGCAACACTGTCCTCATGGACTATCGCCCCGTCTCGGTGATGGCGTTAGGAAGAGGACGAGGTAAGGGCCTAGGAGGGCAGACGCAGGATCCAATCACCTATTGGACCTGTGGCCACCCAGGTCATGTGTCATCGTGCTGCCCTGAGAGGGAGCAGCAAAACAAAGATAAGGCTGACCAAAGGTGTGCTGAGTGTGGAATCACCCATCTTTTCGTCGACTGTCCAAGGCGAAAACCGTCATCTAGCTCAGCCAATGAACCATCGGTCCCATTGGGGCTATTTGGTGTCGAGAACCACGATGGGGAGGCCGCGCCTATCCCCTTGCGGATCATGACCCGTGTGCAAACAAAGCAAGCTGGCATCTCTTTGTCAGGACCTAGCAAACTTGATGCAGCCTCGATAGGGAAGAAGAGCCGTAGACGGGGGAAGAGGAAGTCGAAAGCTAAAATCACACTAAAAACGGAGAGTGTTACAACTCTGCGCGCTGTAAAGAAGGTCTCCAACGCAGAAGCAGAGACGTCAGCCCCTAAGACGGCCGAAAAGGGAAGCGCTAAGGTAGGGGAGTACGCGCACCCGAAGCGACAATTAGAGGCCATAGAAAAGGTGAGAGAATGGGTGAGGGAAGCCCGAGAACACCTAAAGGACGCTGAGCCCATCATAGAGGATGGGATCGATGATCTCTCCAGCATAAGTACGCCAACCTCACTCCCACAACCAAAGTCAAGAGAAGCGACTGCACCATAAGAGGTACCGCTAAGGCCAAGCCTCGGCACTGCTACAGGGCCGCAGTTCAGTCACGGCCACTGGCCAGGACAATCCAGGTTAGAACACCCAACGATCTCCTAACCACACTGGTGACTACCCCTGTAACACAGCCTGGGAGATCTGCTTAGGCAGCACCCCACCCTATGGTAAGATCTTAAGCAGTGGGTTGACGGGTCACAAGAGCGGGTCACGACAGACCCTCATGACCATGAGGCAGAAACGCAAATACCGAGTTTGACGCTGCACTCTATGCCTAAGTCCTTGCACATCAATGCCTTTTGGGAGGGCTCCGAGATGCATGCAGTCTTACCGGTCTTAGCCTTAGGCGATACAACGAGAAAGGGAATCGTAGACACGAGGGCCGGGGTTAGTGTGCTTAGCCACACAGTGCTTCAGACTTGGGGAAACCCACCTGTTGAGACTGCTAGGTTTAATGTCACACTAGCAAACGGTATGAGAGTAAAGCCATTCGGGGTGCTTAAGAATTGGCCAGTGAAGATCGCAGGTGTTGAGTTCTTCGTTGACTTTATAGTCATGAAGGGAGTGGACTACGACATCCTATTAGGCCACCCTTGGATGCGCAACGCTAGGGTCATCGAAGATTGGGGTAACGGCTTAATATTTCTTGGCAATAGGACAGATGCCGTGAGAGTAGAGATGGACACCTGGAAGACCTCATCCGTCGACTTAGATGCAATCTCTGCTATGCTCAAGGGTAATGTTCAGGCCCTTGACTAGGTATATCCCATGCCCAGAGGACGAGCGGGATTGGATGCATGTCCTTGCTACAATCGACCTGCCATTCTCTGATCACGAAGCATATGAGCAAGCCATCAAAACAATCGGCAAGGCTGACGACACACCCTCTGTACCAGTCTGCATGATGGCAGGAAGCCTTCAAGGGAAGCCGAAGCCCGTCAACTCCCACGTCCCAACCAACAAAAGGTAACTCCAAGAGATACTGGAATATCTATCGGACAAGCTAGCTGGCAATCCAGCTTCAAATCTCAAACCACTCTAGGATCTCTTAGATGAATCCAGGTGGCAATGGACCAGAGTGCATGACTTAAACCTCATGTATAATTGGGCCCTGGTGCCTGCCAGGGATAGACCGAGTCCTAGGAGATGACGAGCAGTCTGATGAAGAAAATTCAAATGACGAATATGAAGGCTACCAGTCCTTCAGTGATGAAAGTGAGGGTGAGGTAGATACCGTGGAATATGACACTGAAGGACAAGAAATAGAGCAAATACGAGTAGACTCCAAGCCGCAGAGAAAGAGTATCTTCCAGATGGAGCGAGGAGTCATGAGCGTGGAATGTGACCGCACCTGGTTGGAACACGTAGGAGCCATAGACCTCGAGCAAGCGGGACTAGCCCAGCTAGGAATGACATCGGTGTTTAGAACTGAATCACCATCTGAACTGCGCCCACCAAGAGAGACCACCTCTTCTAGCGAAGGAGGGGGATTCAACTTTGAATCAGAGGCTAGCTCGGATAGTGATCTAGAGATCCCTAGGCCACCCACAACCAGATGCACCAAGGGGGACCTACCGGTCCACCTGAGGCACAGACGATTGAGATAGGAAAAGGCAAAACAACCCAGGGATACTTGAATGGAAGAACAACGAAAACCGCAGGACCTCCCTAAACGATTCACGAAATTCGAAAAGGGGGATAGTGTGGTAGTTCTGTTAGGTGCCAAACATCAAGCACAGACAAGCGAACCAATCGAGGGACCAGCCAGGGTCAAGGAGGTGGACCTAGCCCAAGAAGGGGAACCACCCCGACCAGTCTTCATTGCTGATGACTTGACTAAGGAAGAAGAAACGAGTCTTGTTGCTCTCTTGCGAGAGTACATAGAAGTGTTCGCCTGGTCCTTAGGAGAGCTTAAGGGGGTAGATCCAAGTGTCGTGACCCACAACATACCCATGACGCCAGATGCAATACAGGTCAAGCAGCGATCATACCCTATGAATCCAAAACATGCTCATGCTGTCAAGGAGGAGATTGATAAGATGATGAGAGCAGGATTCATTTATGAAATTGAGCACATAGACTGGGTATCACCCATAGTCATCGTGATGAAGAAGAATGGAAAAATCTGAGTGTGTATCAATTACAAGAAGGTAAATGCTGCCACCAAGAGGGACAACTATCTATTGTCGTACACCGAGCACATGCTTGAGAGAGTGGCAGGCAAGGAAGCCTACAATTTCCTAGACGACTTCTCAGGGTACAACCAGGTGCAAGTGCATCTTGCGGACATGCATAAGACTGCCTTCGCCCCACTGAGTGGGGCATCTTTGCTTACATAGTCATGCCCTTCGGGTTGACTAATGCCCCTACAACTTTCCAACGCCTCATGTGCACCATCTTTAAGGACATGCTTCGCAAGGAGTTAGAAGTCTTTGTCGACGACCTCTGTGTCCAGTCGACCTGGATCGAACACTTAGACAAACTCTGAGCAATCTTTAAGTAGTGTCGTTTATACCGTCTCTCCTTGAACCCCTTAAAGTGCCAGTTTTGGGTGAAGCATGGATGCATTCTAGGGCATGTGGTGTCGAAGAACGGCATTGCCACTGACTTCTCAAAGGTCAGGGTCATTGTTGACCTTCCACCCCCGAGCAACTACAAAGGAGTTCAATGCTTCCTAGGCCATACTGGGTACTACCGACGGTTTGTACTCAATTATGCGTTGATCGCCAGACCATTGTACAAGCTGCTTATTGTCTTCGAACGGACTGAAGCATGCCAAAGGGCATACAAAGAATTGAAGAAGGCTCTAACCACAGCACCAATCCTACGAGCCCTAGATTGGACCATCACCTTCCACGTGCATATCGATGCTTCTAAGTTTGCCGTGGGGGCAGTGTTGTGCCAGCCTGGCGAACACAATTTAGACTATCCAATGAGATTTGCTAGCAGACAACTCACTGAGACGGAAATGAATTACCCGACGATGAAAAGAGAGGGATTAGCCATGGTATTCGCAGTGAAGAAATTCTGGCATTACCTTTTGGCCACGCCCTTCAGCTTCTTTGTGGACCATCAAGCCTTGCTGTATCTAGTAAACAAGCCTTGTGCTATAGGATGCATAGCTCGATGGCTCCTTCTGCTTTTAGAGTTCGACTTCTCCGTAGTGGTACGGAAGGGAAAACAGCATTACATGGCTGATCACATGTCGCGCATTCCCACCGGAGAAGCCGTTGGACAAGGTGTTATTGATGAACTGCCCGACGCCCATCTGTTTAACCTCTCCAGCGAGAGAGACCTATTTAAGGCTGATCTAACGCCATATTGGGAAAATGACATAGTCCAAGTGCTTGAGCATGGACTACCTGACCGACTAATAGAAAAAGCCCGGCTTAGGCGATTAATCCTTAGGATCCAGCCCTATCAACTGATTGCAGGCCAACTCTATAGGCTGGGGCAAGATGGATTGTTGCGCAGATGCATGTGCGAATATGAGATGCACGATGTGCTCTCAGAAGCGCACGGTGGCATTGCCGGAGGGCACTTTAGTGGAGACATAAGAGCATGAAAAGTGTTGTAGTCTCAACTATGGTGGCCCACGCTTTTCCGCGACGCAGCACGATTCATCAAGCACTGTGACGAGTGCCAGCGGACAAAGGTCCCAATTCGCAAAGATCGAATGGAATTAACCCCGGTTATTGCTCGACAACCCTTCGAAAAATGGGGAATTGATTTCATTGGGCCCATCAGTCCTGCGGCACAGTATTCGCAGGCTAAGTACATCGTTGTGGCCACGAACTACCTCACTAAGTGGGCAGAAGTGCGAGCCACACGAAAAAACAATGCTAGAATGACGGCTAAGTTCTTATGGGAGCAAGTAATCTCACAATTCAGTTGCCCCATCGAACTGGCAGTGACCAAGGCACGCACTTCATCAATGAAGTGATCGCGCATCTCCTGTCCACCTTCCTCATCATCCATCACAAATCCTTGCCATACTACCCTCAGGAAAACGGCCAGGCCGAATCAACGAATAAGATTCTTGTCAATGTCCTAACCAAGGTCGTCTCTGCTTCATGCAGTGACTGGGACAACAAGTTGATGGCAGCTCTGTGGGCTTACCGAACCACTTATAAAACGGTTGTCGGTCAAACCCCCTTTAGGTTGACGTATGGGACAGAAACGATTCTACCATTAGAGTTCTTCGTTCCTAGCTTGAGAATAGCGCTTCAAGAACGATGGGAAGGGAAGGAGGCATGGACGCAACGACTAGTTGAGCTCGAACGTCTCTCGGAGACTCATCTTCTTGCCACCCATGCACTGATCTGTGAGAAGGCCCGACACAAGAGCTGGTTTGATAAGCATGTCAAGCAGCGCGATTTCGAATAGGGTGACTTAGTGCTCCTCTACTCAGTTAAAGGGCATAAGCAAAATATGAAATTTAGAGGTCTTGGACCCTTCAAAGTTCGCGCAATCAGCCAAACAGGCAACCTCGAACTCAAGACCCTAAACGGTGAAGGAATAGGCTTCTTCAATGACAGTCGTGTCAAGAAGTACTACCCTCCTACGCATCCTTTGTACGAACCACCAATGTTAGAACCGCCTGTCAAGGTACGAGTAGCCACAATCACTGAAATCGACGACGAGGACGAGGAAGTTGTGGAACCCGCATACCTTCGTATCACGGTCACGTCAAAACAAACATGTGCTTTCATCGCCTTGATCATTGGACTCAACTTGGCCAGCCACAACTTCAACCCACCACTGCAAAATTAAGCCCATATGGGACTTATTCCTATGTACTACTCGGCAAGTGCAAGGCAGCCATTTCTATCGAGTCTGAGACTGTTCCAATGATTTTTTACGTGCTGCCAAATTCTAAAAATGCAGGCACAGAGTCACTGCTGGGGCGCATCTTCAAAAGCAGACCCACTGCAATGTCGACTACGCGTCGCAGCACATCCACCTAGCAATAGGCAACGTTCGCATTGTTACAGCTTTCAGCAAGGGCTGCGCAACCTCATCACGGGCCACCCAGCCACCGATAGAAACACCTGTAGGCAATTCTAAGGAGGGGGGTAGTGTGCGGCCGCCACTCCCCGAGTCTCATCGCCCGCAACCCATACCAACCAAAGCTAAGGCTCCATAGCCTCGCCTTCAATGGGTGCCTAAACAACCGCAACAGCTGCCTAGGAGTCGACACCCCTACCCTCATAAAACCGAAAACTCTAAACCTAGGAGGCCCAAACGCAGTCACAAGAATAGATGGGTAATTAGTCAAAGATGGGTCCCCAAGGCTCTCTTGCGCGCACAAGGCTACTATGAGGGCAATGCTTGGCTATGGATACCTAAGACCCACATGACCAGAGGCACCACTCGTACGCCAACCTCAAGCTTGATCATCCCAAAAACCATAGGACCTCGAAACCACAAGCTGCAAAGCTTCCCCGACCCGCAACCATCGAGTTCATCCACATGCGAACCTATGTGAATCGCCCAAGTCTGTCGGACCAATCAACAACCGCCAGCTCAAGCATCATCACAAGCAGGATACGATCCGGCTTTCCAAATCCATCCTGAAAGCAATAGGCCATCACTCGAGGCCGCTGCTAACCTAGCCTCCATCCCAGCGACCCAATCACAAGCTCTTGAAGTCCTACCACAGCAACTCTCCGTCGCGTCAAAGGCTCAAGCCCTACCAAACCCCAACCACCCGCAAGCCTTAGGCCCTCTTATGAGAGGAAATCCTTTCTCTCACTAGCAGCTGATTTAGCTGAGGAAACAGGGGATGACATGTGGATTGCATTAAGCGACTGGACACTACTTTTGTGTCGCTAGCTCTGAGCTACGATCGCCTCGACTTAGGCCTATTGGATGAATCCTTCGCAGTCGAAGTTCAAACGATGCCTTGTTCTTGGGAAACGTTTTAATTTGCATTTGCCAAAGCCCCTACCTCCGCTGCTAAGTTGCTCAGTGGTGTGATCTCAAAAGAGCAAGCAATCAAACAACACCTCATCACGTCGTATGATCAGCGAACCACCTCTGCCATCACTGACCAAGAAGTGGCAGAGTTGTCAAAACTCGTTGAGATGAAATCCTAGTTCTTAAGGCATTGGTACGATCTTAGACTGCAATGGGAAGTTGAAGGATGCTGAGTAATGACCAATGCCGAGCAGCGACGTGCTATCAAAACGGCAGAGTACGACCCCACATACGTCGCGTCGGTATCATATCGAGTGTTAACCACGCTACGGGGCCGTCCTATAGAAGACCACATCAAGGGACACCCCTACCTCAACCGCTTGTTGACTGAAGAGGAGTTACACATTGCTAGCTGAGTCAACTCGGGCGACTTCCTGACTGACGTTCTCACATACATCACCCAAGTGGGGATTAAACCCTCTGACCTGGACCGCGAAGCCCATTTGGAATACAACCCCAATTTCTATACTTGGCTCCTTCACAAGTAGCCCCTACACCTCGATGCCGAAAGCCCTACACCTTCTAACCCTCATCCTAGGAAGGATTCTTCTCAAATTGGAAGGGGAGGGGGTAAGGTGAATCAGATCAGAAGCAGTAAAGCAAATCAAAGTCAGTGAAGTACGTAGACATACATTGTGAAAAATAGATGGGGTAGAAAAAGGGCACAAAAACTTTGAATTAAAAGGCAAAAAGTCAAAGTCTGAAAAGGGAATCTGCACTAGACCTTAATGAATTCATTCAAAAGCATAGAGTTTTTTCTTTTTCAGCAATTACTATGTTGTAAGCACTAATGAAAATTACGGTTTATGACAGGAACAAAAAATGTCGCAGCAGGACCGAGCCCACCGACTCCCCTTCACGGAGGAAGAGAGAACGCGGTACAGCATCAACCTGGAGAGCCGCGCCTATAATTAGTTGAAATTCCAAACTATTCACAATTTGGAAGAATTAGTGGCCAAGGAAGAGGCGGCTAGGAGCATTGTGGAAAGCTGCAACCTCAAGAAGTACCTGGAAAGTTTCACACAAAACCTAAGCACACGAGCTATGTGGAGTTTCTCAGGTCCTACAACCCCGACAGTGAATGCGGCACTGTCACAGTGGGAAGAGGACAGAATGCTAAGCATGTATTGGTTCCCCCGGCCTTGGTGGAGAAGGCACTGGGACTAGAACCAAAGGTGGAAAAGAAGCAAAAGAGGGACGTATACGCCATGCTAGGGATGAGAAAGGAGGACGTACTGACTAACGATGGCATCAGTATCCAGGACATCCCCAATGTAGAGATTAGGCTACAGGCGAAGCTCATACATGCACTCTTTTCCAGCCTGCGCTACAACGCATTGATGCACCGGATCAGCATACCGATACTGGAAAATGTAGCGGCCTATACTCTGCATGAAGTGGACTGGAACGGCTACGTGCACAAGACTATTGACCAGGTAGCCCAAGCGCTAGCCTTAGGAAGCATGCTAGCAGGAGGAGAATCCCCGATGTCGAAGGCCATAGAAAGAAAAAGGGCCTCCTCCAAAGCCTCGTTCATCGCATATGGGGGCATCTTAACATCGCTTATCTAGGAGGCCGTGAAGGAAGCAGAAGAGGGGGAGGGAGAAACACCCGACCGATCACCTCCCCATCAACACCAGGAGAGGTCTAGCGATAGGACGGAGATCGAGGAAGAAGGGGAAGAGCAGAAGAGCAAAAAGCAGGTTAAGGAGACTAAGAAAAAGGCAGCGCAGAAGAAAAAGAAACAGGATGAAGGCCGTAGAAAGGAGAGGGAGGATTTGGAGAAAGCGAAACGACAATCCCTCAAGGAGGCAGAGGAGAGAGAAAGGAAGAGGAAGCAGGAAGAAGAAGAGACAACGGAGCAAGTCAGGCAGGCTAAAAAGGCATCCAAGCAAGAGGCTGAAAGGAGAAGAAAAGAAGAGCATGAGGAAAAAGAAAAACTAGAGGAAGAATGCAAAAAGGCCGAGGAGGAAAGTAAAAGAAGAGTCACAGAGGAGGACGAGGAGTTAAGAAGAAAAGAGGAGGAGGACCTGGCCGAAGCTACATGCTGGTCCATCGAGAAACAGTGTAGGGCAGATGACCTAGAAGCCTGGAATCAGCCCAGGGAAGAGAGGCCTAGCTCCAGCATGTAGGCCCCAGAACCCGCGCCCCTTACAGTTCCAGAAGGAAAAGGCAAAGCACCCCTGCATCCCATCCCCACCCTCATGGCACCCCCCGCTGAACCCACTACGCCCACCCCTAGCATCCCCACCAGCTTGGAAGTGTCCAACCTGGTGGCCTAGATGCAATACTTCATTAGCAAGGAAATGGCCCAAGGGAATAGCACGGAAACTATGACCACGGGATCAAAAAGGCCAGCTGCAGATGTTGAATCAAAGGTAGGATCAAAAGCTCCCGCGCATGGAGGCCTCAACCACCCCCACCTACACAATAATGATGCCACCAGCCAGTTATGATGAGTACATCACTGAGCTGCTCTCCCAACTGGAGAGAGCGAAGGAGGAAAAAAGAGTCGGTGGCGGCTTTCCAATTGGAAAAAACCCGCATCATCGCCATGCAGCAACGCCAAATACTCGAACTCCAGCAAGAGTTGAAAGCCAAAGAGGACAGGGAAGAAAGTTACAAGCAGCGCGGCTGGAGGATGAGAATTAGGAACTCGTGCAGATGCAGCGAGAGTACAAGCTCCTCCTGATGCAATATAAGGAACTGGAGTCAAAGTATAAGGAACTGGAGGCAAAGACCGCCACCATTGAGCAGATGATGGAGGAGTTGAATGCCAAGGAAGAGAAGAGGAGCCAAGAGAGGGAGCAACAACGAAAGGAGATCGAGTCTATGACCGGATCAGCTACGCCTCGGGAAGAAAGAACAAGACAACATGAGCAAAGAGCTCAGGGCCCAGGAGCAGAAGCTCATAACCCTAGCTCAAAAGCAGGGGGAGAGCATGGAAGGGATGAGCAAAAGGGCCAAGGAATGGGCTACGTAGAACGAGGCACGGGTGAAGGCACTGGCGCAGTGCCTTGCCTTGGTGGAGAAGGAAAAAATCTTGGCAGAAAGCAAAGCGGACGTTGCCCAGATAGCCTTCACTGCCCAACAACAGGCCTTCCTCAATACACTGCTGGATACAACTCAACCAGAGGGAACAGAGCCATTGGAGTGGTGAAGAAGAAATTAAGCATCACACGCAGAGCCCTGCATGTGGGGCTGCAGATGCCACTCCAACCTGCGGAGGTAAGGTTGGGCCTAGAGGAGCAGCGAAAGTATCTACTACTGGCCGGCCTAACCCCCTAGAGGTAGATGCCCTCGTCTTTGAAGAAAGAGCACTACAAGAAAACCGGCAGGGAGAGGAAGTCGAATTCGAAATCGACATGAACAGATTCAGAGAAGATGTAATCCCGCAGCCCCCCTCGTTGCACGAACAAGATCAACAACAACCCGACCCACCCCTGGACAGACAGGCCATCCTCAAGGAGCGGCGAAAAAAGCTAGTGGAAGAGGCTAGAAAAAGGCTGCAGGCCAAGCCTGTCGTGCAGCCATCCGCTCCCCTCCCACCATGCCCCGAAGACCTCCCAATGCAATTCCACGCAGAACTAGTGGTCTGGGAATAGCAAGAAATGGAAAAGGACCCTTTCTCCTTCAATTTCCTTATGCCTGATAGCCTGAGAAGGGTCTTGCCGATCAAAGTGATGGAGGAGGTGATCGCGGCTGGTAGCCGACTAGGCCAAAGATGGCTGGAGGACAGGGCAAGGACCCCCACTTTGTGGGGCATGGAGGAGGCCGAATTTTGGCAAGACAAAATATACGAAGTGCCACACACGGTAAGGGGCTACGACTGCCAAACCCTCTGGAGGAGGCGAATATGTAATACCAACATGCTTGCCTGGATGGCATTTTGTAACACCCTACCCTACGAGCAGAACGACCCCACGTTTATGGCATATCCCCGTAGGATAGGCATGGATTTTGTTGCCACCCTTCATGGGAGGCATGACTTCCCCGTCATCTACAATGCCAGCACCACTTCCTTTGAGGATGCTCTACTTTTTGATCTAGGAAGTCTGCCCGCCTCCATGACACGCTTCCTTGCTGAGTTCTCCTCCTTCCCAGATCCCGCATTCATAACCACCTGTAATTACCTTAGGCTCCTTAAACTCCTACTTAAGCAAGATCCGGCACCACAAGAAAACGGCTTGCCTCCCCTCTTTTTTGATCCTAACGCTATTGATAGTTGCGCTATGTCCCGCTTAATGATGAGGGCTAGCCTACTACCTTGATTTTGCCTAGTGCTCCTAGAGGATATGAGCGACATCCAATTCACTAGGTGCAATCACCCCTTCCTATCCACCACCTCTCACCATGTCCGCATGAACCTGAAAGGGTACATGCAGAGCCACCAATTTTTACACAAATCCATCTGCCCACCCTCCCCCCTCCTTCCGACGACGAGAACTAGACTTGGCTGTCTTGCTCCTCATGTAATACTATCCCGAAATGTATCCAAAAAGAAAGAAAGAAAGAAAGAAAGAGGGCACGATCACTGCACCTAGGGTTCCTTAAGTTAGGTGTGTCCAGTGACGTTGGTCGACTGGCTCCGCTCCTAACCCCCTAGCCCTTTTTGATCCCTCACGTCACACTTAGGGCACATCAACGGAAGGACATACCTAGGGAGGTAACACTCACCTATGGTTTGATCTGTCACCCTAAGCCACTGGCACCACACCCCCTTGGTACAAATGGGGTCCTCAAGTGTGGGGCGTCACTCGGGTTCGCCTGCGGTTAGACCCACTTCCCCATTTCACTAGCACAAGCACATTGCACCAACACGCTGAGGACATCACCCCCCCTAGGTAGAGCACCGCACCTTCTTCTTCAGGTACACCAAAAACGCCCAACCACCAACTTTGGAGGCCCTCGTCCACCCATGCAATCCACTGGGCTGCTCCGACAAACCTCGTTCTTGAGCTTCCACAAGCACCTGAGTCTACATGTGGCCCTCACCCTTACACCCACACCAAAGTGCCATGGGATTGGCACCCGTCTAGAAGGGGGGTAATGTAAATCCCAAGTCAAGATGGTGAAAAATGGAGGGAAAGCAAAGGAAGATGGAGAAAGAGCAAAGACACGCAAGCGGCCTCTAAAGATGAACCGGGGCAAAAAGTGCAACCTTAAAAGAAAAGGCGCCTCAAAAAACTCGGAAAATTCTTATAAAAGAGCACAAGGCCCCCTCTTGTGCCCATTGTAAAATATTAGACGGGTGTAGGCTAGAGGCATGAGGTTAAAAGAGGAAAATGGAAAAAGGACCTTGCCACAATGGCCGATCATGTAAAAAAGGGATGGGTGCCCATGGGATTTTAGGGTTTGTATATATAAAGTTCAAAAAGTGAATATGAGATCATTCTTTGGTGTGTGGCAAAAGGAGTCTTCTTCTTCTTCTTCTCTCCTTCTCACCTTCTTGCTTGTGTGTGCTCTTGAGAGAGGGAGGGTGAGAGTGTGAGGGAGGGAGTGTGTGTGAGAGTGAGGGAACAAGAGAGTGAAGCTCTTCACCATCACCTCTTCTTCTTTTTCTCTTCCCTTCTCTCTTCTTGCACACGCGGCTATGGAGGATGGAGCTTGGAGGTGGAGGAGGCTTGAGGATGCTTGAGCTAGCATCTAGGATCGTGGAGCTACCGGTGTGTGGAAGCGAGGAGGCAACTCATATCGGCACTAAGATAAGCTCACTACACTCATAGGATCAAAGGTGCATCGGCTAGGTGAGAGATAGCCATTAGAGCTCGCTTGGAACGCTTGAAACAATAAGCGGTCCGTGGGTCTTGGTGGTTGAGCAAAAGCTCCCACATGGTGGCCCTTCTAGCAAAAGTTTTATGTTAGCTAGCACACTTCTAGTTGCAACTTGTAGCCTATGTGTGAGTGGACCGTGCCAGCTTTGATTACCTGGGTTCTTATGCCATGATTAGTCAAATGCCACGTCGGAGATCTTGGAGTAATCTTGGGCTCTTGGATTGTTTGAGGTCATGCGAGTAGCTATTAGGCTCCCAAGAGAGTTGTCTCAAAAATTCTAACTTGAAGTGTGAATCTCTCATGATCCCTATGGTTGAGCATCTTTTTAAAGAGTTTTTGTTGAGCTTTTTGCATGAGAGTTTCAATCACGAAGCAATCCTTTAGACTAAGGAGGCTCCCCTAACAAGTTTCCTTGCCCAAAAACTTGAGCTAGGGACTCAATGTTCCAAACCTTTCCACTCCATTAGTGGCTTGAATGATGCATTCCCACTCAAGTGTCCCTTAGTTTCCAATGCTTTTGGTTGTGGTTATAATTGCTCGTAGGGTTTGTGCCTTGATGAGTGAAATGGAATCTTGCTACTATCTTAGTCCCTCTATGGAGGAACCTTGCCCATTGTTAGATGGGATTAGTTGCCTTGAAACCTTAGAGCTACCTCACATCTTCTTCATGGTTGGACTGCTTGGCTTCGTGCTTTGACGAAGCAACCCAAGCTCACATGAATGCATGCATCTCAAAAAACCATGTATGGATCTTTTGAAGGCTAGGTCTAGAGTTTTGGGTACTAAGTATGATTACTGTGAGTCTCACAGTGTCTCTTAGCCACGTCCCATCAAAATCTCCCTCCTTCAAATCTTTCTTGATAACCACATGCTATAGAAGTCTAGTTTTGAGCATGTGGTCCCCAACTCAAATGGAAAAACCCAATAGAAGGCCAAGCTAGGTGTGTTGAGAGCATTGTGTTCCCCCTTGAAGGTCACTTGGCCCCATGTGGCTATTAAGAGGGTAGGGAAAGAGAATGGCCTTTTAATGCATTTAATCAGGTCCTAAATGGGCCTAGGGCATTGTACTTGACCAATGTGGCCTTATCAAGGCCAATTGTTTGATGGTTGTGACTAGCATTCCTTGCATGCGAAGCGCTACCCCACTTCGCTGCCTTCGATAGCTTTGCTACCATGGGAAGCGGGGTGCAAGGGAAGAGAAGTTGCTGAGTTATTGCATAACTTTGCCATCCTTGAGTGTAAAAACATCACATTCTTTGCTTCCATTGCACAATCATAACATGAACTCATATTCTTCTTTTGCATCCTCGAGCATAAGACATCACATGCTTGCTCAATATTTTCTCTCTTTTTTGAATCTCTCTCTCACTATTTGTTGCCAATCTCTCTCTCTCCTCGCCCTTTTTCACACCTCACCTCTTTGTAATCTTTCTCCCACATATTTGTTACCTCTCTCTCTCTCTCTCTCTCTCTCTCTCTCTCTCTCTTTCTCTCTTATATGCATGTATAAAAGGCTAGACATGCATTTTTATCTAGGTGTATATAGAGACTCATATATATGTGCAATGACCATGCACCGAACTTGTAAACTCGTATCCATACTTGATTTTTGCGTAAGTAATAGTTGGAAGTAGCTCTATATGATCCTTAGATGTTACAATTAGAAGTAACATTGCTACATTGAAATGAACCATAAATTAAAGATACACGAAATACACCACAAAGTCTAAGTGTATCCAAGCACTACAAACAAACTCTTAGTATTAATAATACATAGGTGAAGTAGAGCATGAAACCAAAGTTTGTTCTAGAGATCACGCTAATAACTTTGCACCACAAAGTTAAGTATCAACAAACTACAAAGTGCTACTCCTTGATTGTGCCTATGCATTTGTATCCAAATGTTACAAAAAGGGCCCCAATATGAATAAAAAATCGGAAATTTCCCGTGAGGCCTAACCAAAATGAAGATTTCTTTTCTTTGAGGAATCATCAGGGAAAATTTTGCTCTCCAACACAACATGGTTAGGTGAAGTAAGTCCCATCACCACTCCTCGTCTTGGCGATGGTACAAGGGACATGATAGCCTTTCCTCTCTTTCTTGCACCTAAAATTTAGAAATCCACAATGTAAATGTAAATACATCCAATAATTGACAAATAATACCTAACTTTAGAATAATAGTACTTGGCCTAACATTTGCAAACCACTTGATAGACATCGTCATAGCCTGATGTAGCGTCACAAAGAAACTGAGGTCTTTAAATTCATAAGGCAGCCACCCCCTTGATATTCTATCAATGTGAGATCGTCAAAACCTCTTATCCTGTTCAACTTCACCCATATGCACTCAAAAACACTGAGTATATCCACAGTGCACCACCTCAATCAAACATGAAAGTAAAATCTCTAAATTGACATCATCATATAAATGCTCAATGACCCTTGCAAGCATTCTTCTTATAATATCATGCGTTGTTACTATGTGCAAGATACATTGCTGTTCCTTTTGATACTCAAAAGTTGGATAATAGCCCCAACTTGGAGTAGGCATCTATAAAAGTTGAGTAAACACTTAAATATAGTGTATGAAATAATCAATTATTATCGAGTATATGCCAACCGAACATGGCATAAATGCCATTTCACATATGTGCTAAGTAGGAACTACAAAGCTATCAAATTTCAATAGATACATCTCTGCAAAAAAGCAATATCCGTTATTGCATCTTCCAAAGTACATCCTTGTATACAATGTTTATCGTCATGACATTCACAACGCTCCAATTTTCATCCAGCAAGACTCTCACACCACATGAGGATTTTACCCTTGAAAGTGCAACATACAATTGTCCATGTGTAGATACCGGTATCTTTAAGTAAAGACTTATAACAATTAAAGTTAGGCCCCCTATGACTTATTGATCATCATAGCAAACACCTGTCAAATAGGAAATTTCCTCTGGCTTATAGTAAATGGAAATTGCAAGTGCTAGGAATAGAAGTGATCCTAGGAATGAAAACTTGTTCCCCTATACTTGTTCCTGTTATTATCTTAGCATCTATCACCTTTTTATTGAATGCCTTACATATCAACTATGTACCATTACACATAGCTTTTCTTGGATTTAAGTTCCTAAGTAGAATAATAGGTGCATTCATCTTTAGAAATACTAGATGGGGAGGAAATACACCTCCAATATCTAGTGTATTGAAATACTCTATAGAGTACAAAAATGAGCTACCATTCGTCTCTGCAATCAAATCCGCACTATAGCACTATAGTACAAAAATGAGCAAAGCTATTGTGGAGCGGAATAGCATTCCTTGTGCATGAAGGAAATGCTAGTCAATTGCAATGCATGATGATTCAAAGAAGCCACTTCCCTGTATTCCACACCTACAAGTATAGCATGCTTGTTGAAATATGCTCCAAAGTCTCCCACTGTGGATACTTCACTGTACACACTATTAACCAAGGCTTTGATAGAGTTCCAACTAATAAAACCATTATCCATAACATCACTAGCAGTTGACATCCAAATATTTCTAGATAACCTTAGCACCTTAACATACTACCATAAACGAGAGCAACATAGTGCCACATTAACAATATCTTCATGGGAGCCCTTCATCACAACAAATAGGATCTGTTTAAAATCACCTCCAAGTAAAGTGACCTTTCCATCAAATGGCTTATCACAACTCATAATATCCCTTAACGTTTTGTCAATTGCTTCAAATGCATACCTGTGCATCATGGGAGCCTCATCCCACAAAATAAGGCTCAACTATCTCAATAGTTGAGCAAGATCACTCTGAACATGAATATTACATGTGGATCGCTTACTTAGATCCAATGGAATTTTAAACCTCGAGTGAGTAGTACGACCACCCTGTAGTAGAAGCAAAGTAGCAATGCTAGATGATGCTATTGCCAATGCTATACAATGATCATTGTGTAGCCTAGAAAGCACACACTTATAAAGAAATGTCTTCTAGACCCCCCAGGCCATCCAAAAAAAATTTAAAAATCCCTAGAGTTTGCACCAATAGCATCTATAACTACATTATATGCAACTCTCTATCCGTCATTCAACATTGCCTCCATAGAAACAGAAACACTGCATTGCTCCAATATATCATATGCATATTCATCTTCCAAAAGAGGGTTAGCACATAATTGAGTATTCGTTCAATGAGGTTCTGGAAATCCATCAAAGTCAAACAATCTTCGCCCATGCTACCGCAAAAGATCTTAAAGATGCAATAAAGCCTTGTTTGATGCATCTTGTTGTAGAACTATAGAAGATACATGCACATGTTCTAGCTCTAATTTATATAGAATATCCTCTACCATTGGTGCCATAAACATATCCCAAATCCAACTAGACTGAGTAGGCTCACATAAGACAAAAATTGTAGCAAACAAAGCATGCAATTGGACACCAATTTGTACAGAGGCAGCTTCTTCCAAGCACATAGCATACTCATCATCATCCTCTAACACACCCCTTGCAATGCAAGCTTCCTTAAAAGTTTTGTATATCACATTGCCAATAGTATGCAAATCCTCAAAAGATGTACATCCTCGAGTCACTATTAAGAGCATTCACAAGTAATAACACTCACCACATGTAGGTGGCACAAATTATATTTGACCACATGTATTTCCATGCTTTCTCTTCATCCACACATTTTGTTGTGCATTCCACACCCAATACATTGGGAAGTCTTGATAGCAAATAGCTCGAGCCTTTGGATAAATACAACTGCACACAAACCACTTCATAATAGTAGTTTTCTTGATATCTTCATTTTGCATAACATCTAATATATTGTCCGTATCTTGAAACACCACACAATTCTCATCAGGCAAGTGCACTTGCAACCATTGTATATTGGACTTCTCATTGTGCAATGCATAGTCAGTAAAACATATTGTGCATCTAAATAACTCTCAATCTCATTCACTTCATGGATGCTTGTACCATTCAACCCTAAGCTTCCAATAGAAAATTTAATGGTTGCACGATCATGTCCCTTGTATATATACTTATACAAATACTTAACAACTACCACTGTTGAATATTTATATGTGCATTGTATTTTTTACTCAAGTAAGAATTGTATGGAATAATCCATTGATTATCAAAAGCATTACCCTTTATTGTGACCATGTTTCCATCATCCCATCTTCTATAAACAATATAGCTAGAGCTTTCAATAGTTGTCACATTCACAAACCTTCGAGGAAAATTTTTAGTACATTGACCATCATGCATGCAAGGGCTATTAGGTTCAATGTACCGCAAGGACCATGGACATTGCATTTTGAGATAGTTTCAAACAAAGCTAAAAACTTTGCTTTATTAGGAAACTCAGCACAAACAAATCTATCATAATGACATGCTTCAGAGGGTTTAAAAAGGAGCTCCAAAATCAATAAAGCATGAGAATGCGATAGCCCTTGCATTTGAAACTCAATCACACTAACATAGCTTGCAACATTTCCAAACAAATTCCTTTTCAACAATGTATGCATCATATCAGCATGTTTTTTATGAAAGAATCGAGTAGTCAAAGTAAGATAATCATAAGCAGTCTACCAAGTAGCAACAAAGCATTAGTTATCTCTGATCACTTTGGATTACATGTCATTGTTATAAAGAGATCATTGTTTCCCTTACTCCGCACTATAGTCATGGCATCTTGATACAACTGATACATGTGCCTCAGCCCACCAGTAAAAGAAGATGGCAAAACTACCCTTTTACCACCAACAAAGACACTAGTAACTTGTATTGGCCCATTATCCATCACTCCCATCATATCTTTCAAAACTTTATAAACTTTCGAGCATAAAACTGATTGATTATCATGACACCAAGCCAACCTACATTGTTCTATACTACAATAAGCATCAATAAATTGTTGTAACAATCAACCACCATGCAATATGCACACCTCAGGGTTCTCACGCACTTGTAATCGAAATGTATAAGATTGCATATGAGTAACAAAGTCCTTATGAGACAATCCATGTATATTAATTGCAATATTAACATTACTATAAGGTACCTTTACATGCCAACCATAGTCACCCATAGGAAAAAGAAGAACATATAGCATTGGCATATATGCCATGTGTAAGTTTGAAATAGCACTACATTGTCCATCTCGACTATCAACGTGTATGTCTCGATGATCAAGAGTATTCTCATCACCTTGTCCTTGCATGATAGTCATAACTTTAGTTGCCACAATGGAGCTAAGTATTGTCTTTTACTCATCACCTTGTCCTCGCATGTGATAGTTGTAACTTTAGTTACCACAATGGAGCTAAGTATTGTCTCTTAGTTTGCTAAACTCCAAAAATAGTCGTTCTTAGATCATGCAAGGGATTGTTTTACAACTGCATACCCACGGATCTAAAAGCTTGTGCATATACATTGTGTTGATGCATCATAGACTAAAACTCCCCAAGTAAATTTGGTAATAAATTAGATATAACACCCAATCAATTAGATAACTCATGCTCAACATCATAAACATAAAGTTGTACAAATCTTGGCCTTTCCTATTGTTGCACATTAGGAAGCAGAGGGCCTATACAATGATAAATGAAGCCATGCAATCTAAATGTATAAGAATTCTCGGCAACAGACAAAAACTCATCAACATTGGTACCAAGTGACATAAATGCAAGAGCACTATTATATGCTCGTATATTAATTTTAAATACACTACTTTGGGGATGCATACCATGCAACAAATCATGCAATGGGGCTGTGGTGGATATTGCAACGGTGGCAATATTACTTTTCCATTCCAACAACAATGTTTACCAAACAAAACCATCCTTACACTTGAGCCTCACATGTCCACAATTTAGCCAAACATCGCTCACACATCTCAAAAGGACTTCCCATGGAATGCATAATCGGGTCTTGAAATAGCAATATTGTAGTTGCATGATAAATATCCACTCTAGGTAAAGCATGCAAAATGGAGCAAAAACCTCCATTTTGAGGGCTAAAGGTTGGAGCATTATTAACACGTGACTCATTAACCACAAGATTTCCTAGATTTTGGTGATTTCCAATATTGCAATTATAATCCATAGAAAATTGCTACTCAATCAATTCAATATTCTCACTTAAAATTCCCACATACAAAGGCATATTTTGCATACTATGCACCAAACTATGAACTCCCATATGAATGAAGCTATCATGATTTAGAGCTCCTCTTTGTGAAATGCTATGGCACCCAACCATAACAGAACACATCTCTTTGTGCCCCCTCCAATCATGTTTTGTCTATAGCCAACCATTTGAGTCCTAAGCCTAGGAACTTGTCATTGTCTATGCCACATAGAGTTGAGTCTATGCCTATGAACACGTAACACATAATCTCTACTAGTTGTCTGATGTGAAAAATCCCATTGTGATTGGATTCTCACAAAGCATGTACGTCAAGAGAGACCATGCATTCTTTCAAGGAGAGGATTGTACGTCAAGAGAGACCATGCATTCTTTCAAGGAGAGGCTTGATTGGGTTTAGTATTTTCAAAAAGTCTTGAAAGTAGAATCAATCTAGAATCACATAATTCAAAACATTGTAGCAATTTAAATCAGCATAGTGCTCCTAGCACAAGGAATGCTAGTAGTCAAGATCAAAACTATATATTTTTATATTCTATATAATTAGATATCTAATCCAAAGAGAGACAAAAAGATATCCTATCTAACCACCAAAGCAATTTCTTGAGCCTATGACTCAAACCCAAATATATCATTCTTCAAGAGGAATGCACAATATGCCTGCCTATAACATTAGGAATCTTAAATTATTCCAACACTAATAACTTCTTTGAATGTTATAGATGGGTTTCAATGAGAGAGAGAGAGAGAGAGAGAGAGATTCTACTCAATAAGTTTAGTCAAGATGACTCAATTTGCTACAATAGGACATTCAAATTACAAACAATCATGTCTACCTAACAAACATATACTTCAAAATAAAAATGTATTTAATGTTTACAAACTCTTCAAAAGAGAAAACAATACATATCATTCTAATCTAATGTAAGTCCTTATACTTTGAACCAAATAGAGAGAGAGAGAGAGAGAGAGAGAGAGAGAGAGAGAGAGAGAGAGAGAGAGCTGTGTATATCCAAATATTTAATGTTAGATATTAAAATTAAACCATGCACTAAGCATTTTATATAGAATACTACTCTCTCATATGTATTACATTGCAAAAATCAATTAAGTTTTCTCCCTAGATTGCAAGATACAATAAGTCTTTATATATAGATCAAACATCAAGAAAGAGGCATCATATTGTATGCACCCATTACACTTCAAAACTGATGCAGACTTCACAAAAAAGAAGCGTATATCACTACAAAAAAGTAGTGGTCCAAGCACTTCACAATAAGCAAGACAATAGTAGCTTATAAGTTTCATCCCCTGGGCAATGGATACATACTCAAAATTAAAAGTGTGATCTAATCCAAGTCCTTATACATTGAACCAAATATGAGAGAGAGAGAGAGAGAGAGAGAGAGAGAGAGAGAGAGAGAGAGAGAGAGAGAGAGAGAGAGAGAGAGAGAGAGAGAGAGAGAGAGAGAGAGAGAGAGAGAGAGAGAGAGAGAGAGAGAGAGAGAGAGAGAGAGAGATGAATATTCAAATATTATTAATTAGACCATACACTAAGCATTCCATAGAATATTACTCTCATATGCATTACATTGCAAAAATCTATATAGTTCTATCTAGATTGCAAGACACGATGCCTCTTTCTATAGATCAAACCTCAAGAAAGAGGCACCATTCATTTGACTACTCAATTATTGCAGCAAGGCATTAAACATATTAACATTCATTTGAAATTGCAAGAGAATGGTAGTCGACAACCCCTTTGGCAAATCACAGGCTTGTGGTTATCTCCAAGGCCCCAAAACATTGTCCACATATAATTCACTAAACAAATTCATCAACATGCTTATCCTAGAGACAATCATGAAAAGTTTCCTTACTTCACTACCCAGACCACTCGAGACTTGTTGAATAACACTCTGGGTGTGCTTTGTATCACACACAACACTATACAAAGCCTTAGCCTATTCATGTAGCTTTGTGAAGTAAATGGTAAGTGCATGATTGACACATGTGCATAAACTCATATGCAATTCCATCAACTCTTTCATCTTGGCCTCAAGAGGTTTCAAGTCCGAAGAACTTGAAGCAACCTTTGTGTTTCTTCGAATCCTTGTTGTTCTTGTAGATTTAGTAACATGCATTTCCTATTGCCTTACTACTTCTTTCATTTTTTGCACATTAACTTTATTCACCCTATTAGACTCCACATTTTGGCTGCAACAAAATATACAAATGATTATCTCCAACAAAAGTATATAACACTTTGATGTAAATACAATCAGAACAACTATCTCCCATACCCATGTGAATGACTCCAAGCAAGTAAGCATTGAAGAGATGATGTCATGGCTGTTTCTTTTAATTCCACTGAATCAATAGCATTCAACAGAGTCAAATGCACTATGTATGGAACATCGTCCATGGCTTTGCTTTGTTCCATGATGACTACACGAAACTTTCAAGAGAGTATACAACTTCGATAGAGAATCTCAAAGCCATTCAATATACAATCAATAAACACATTTGCAACCAAAAACCCCATGAGAATATGCATACATGGTGCTTGCCAAGGCCAGCGTAATAATTCCCCTCTCTCTAATGGATGTCCATTCATCCACATGTGCACACGACACTTGCTGAAGGCCTACCAAGCAAACTTGAAAATATTCTAGTCTCTTGAGGGTATCCTAGACTCGAAAGTGAAAGAATACACATGCATTAGGTCCAACATGCATAAGCAAATGCATATATGGCCATGCGTGAGCACATGTGTACACAATGCCTAATAAAGGTCAGCAAAGCATGGTCTAATCTCCCCTCCCCTCTCTCTCTCTCTCCAAGCCTTGCCAATAAATGTTCATTTATCTACATCCGTATATAGGGCTTGCCAAAGCTCGAAGGTGTTGTAGATCCAAAGGTGTTTGAGGCTCCAAATTTAAAGAACACCAAGGTGAAAGATGGAAAAAGGAACCATTAAAATGATTTAAAAAAAGTTTTACAATTTGGAAGAGGTAGATAATGTATTTCAAAATGGAGAAATTCACAAATCAAATCAAATATAACTCACTTAAGAAGCCTTGTTGAGGTTATATATATATAAAGCATGGATTTGAGGATGTGCTTATGTGGCGATTCATCCAAGTTAACATTACCAAAAACCTGTCAAGATAAACTTTGAAAGAAGTAAGTTGCACATTAAGGGCAATGTTCTCCAGTGTAAGTGGATGAGCCTACGCAGCGATTCATTTGGGTCAACATTGTTGAAAACCTATTAAGAAAAACTTTAAAGAAGTAAGTTGCACATCAAGGGCAATTTTCTCTGGCGTGACCAAGCTCTCATTCTTGTGAACAATTAACTTACATACTCCATCCTCTATATGACCTACATTGTCAATAAGATCTTTCATCTTCTCGTCGGGATCATCCAAGGATCCAACATGTGGCTAATATTTTTGGATATGGTCATATATCTCCCCTATATAACCCTTGATTTCTTCCAACTCATCCTATATCCTCACCCCATCACCAAGGTTCCCTTCATATTTCTCCTCCAATACCCTCTCAATCCTTTGTAGACAGTTACTAATGTTCTCATTAAGAGAAATCAAAGCTCATTGACATCAAAATAGTGTCTTTACTTATGAATCCCATCCAAGTGATGAATGATTCTCAAGAAACCAACATAATAACCATACCCTCCAACATGCTTGAGTGCACGATAAACTGCCTCCTTCCTTGTAATCTCTTTCACCTTGCACATATTCATTTGCACATTGGGAGCGCATTGTACAACATGTCTTGCAAATAAGTTTTTTTTTGCTACAAAAGGCTCCATGCTGCACAAAACACATGCGTCAACATTAAGGTGCATATCAACTATTCTTAAATTTTAGAAATACTGAAAAATCCTAGATGGCATTAGATCAGCCTTCCAATGCATTAAATTTGAAACATACATGCTTTAGACCATATGATTGATTATGATAGGATTTGTTGTAGCAAGCAACATTTGGAGTGAGGTTTCAATTTGTTTATCCCACACATATAGGACTCAAGTGGGTCTTTCACTAACTTACATACTAGTCATGCACATGTCTTAAAGGTGCAATTGGAGTATTTCAAGCAAATTTCCATGGCTTTTTAGGTGAGAGATTAGAGTTTTCGTCACAATGGATGTATTCATTTAAACATCCCTATAAATACATCTATCATGATTCAAATTTCTTTATAGTTATATCCACCTCACGAATTGCAATAAATAGAACCGAGGATGGATCTTTTTTTGTGTACCTAATGTTACAACGACCAATGAGTTGGCCTTTTAAGTGGAATGAGGTTTTTTCCCCAGGTCAAAGATTCTCATTGCTTGTGCACACTACACAACATCATTTCCTAGAAAATCATGCCTTGCAATGATGCAACATTCTCCATTCCTACTAATAAAACTATAGCTCACACATTAAATAACCGTGGGGATAAGAGACAACAAGGTGAAGGGAGATTCATGGAGGAGAGGAGTAGATAGAAGAGAAGGGGTTGAAAGAAATAGAAGATGTAGAAAAATACACACAAAGGTAAAGCCTGTCAATTTATTTTTGCATTATGAGAAGATAAATCTCTTGTAGATAAAAACGTGCATAAAATAATACTTTCCTTTATGCTGCTCAAATCGCCAATTTGATGTCTCCATTGACTCTGAAGGGGAGGTAAAACACTAGGACACCTGCCTACAATTTTACCAGATCATTCCTTCATCTCCTACTTCGGAGTGCTGTTCATTGCCTGAAAACAATGATCGTGTATTGCACGATTTCACCAATCTTTCTTTTTACCTAAAATCCTGTCAAAAAGGTTGGAAGCTATCTACTTTCTTTTACATGTCATTCTAATTTAGAAGTTGTCTAAATTTTTATGGATTTTTTTACAAGAGATAATATCTAAACTATAAAAAATTGGTTAAAATTATCCAAAAATCTAATATTTTTTAACCATTCACACTACGGATACTAACACTAATGTCTAAAATGGCATTGGCTCTCACCAATCTTTCTTTTTACCTAAAATCCTCTCAAAAAGACTGAAAGCTACCTACTTTCTTTTACATGTCATCCTAATTTGGAAGTTGTCTACATTTTTATGGATTTTTTTACAAGAGATAATATCTAAACTATCAAAAATTGGTTAAACTTGCCCAAAAATCTAATATTTTTAAACCATCCACACTATGGACACTAACACTAATGTCTAAAATGGCATTGCCTCTCTAGATCAATAAGAAAGTCGCACTCTAGAGTTTTTCACACGGTGTGCGTGTAGCAGCACAACATCCACCCCCTTCTAACCTGCACATCCTCCAGCATGTGCCAAAGTCTTATGGATTTGTAGTGTCAGAAGAAGTATCCTTTGCCATTTCAATGTCTTTATCTTGTACCTCTTCTTCTTTCGTATTCTCATGTTCATGCTCAGTATCCAACTCCTTCAACTCATATGCTGAAGACTCCCTATGTTTAAAGAGCTTGATACATTTTCCAGCCATTGGAATCCTTAGAGCTGTCCCATCCATCTCAGTTAATGCATAGGTAGCATTATGAAAAAACAAACCTTACTACATATGGACCAAACCACTGTTTTGCTATCTTCCGAATGGCACTATGCTGATTTTCCAAGCTGTTATCATAAACTAGCACCCAGTCCCCTTCTTGTATAGCTCATGGTCGAAGTTTGTGTCACTTGTCAAACCTCTTCTTGTTCTTGATCCTTACAGTCTTCAGCTTTTTTACGGTTGTCTCAATGTCTTTAAGCCTTCTTTCTAACTGTCTAATGCATAGGACCAGCAACTCTTCTCTATTCAAACCCTCTTCCCATGGTTAAACTTGTCCAAAAATCTAATATTTTTTAACCATCCACACTACGGACACTAACACTAATGTCTAAAATGGCATTGGCTCTCTAGATCAATAAGAAATCCACACTCTAAAGTTTTTCACACAGTGTGGGCGTAGCAGCACAACATCCCCCTTCTAACCTGCACATCCTCCAGCATGTGCCTAAGTCTTATGGGTTTGTAGTGTCAGAAGAAGTATCATTTGCCATTTCAATGTCTTTATCTTCTACCTCTTCTTCTTCTTCTTCTTCTTCCGTATTCTCATGTTCACGCTCAGTATCCAACTCCTGCAACTCATATGCTGAAGACTCCCTATGTTCAAAGAGCTTGATACATTTTCCAGCCAACTGGAATCCTTATAGCTATCCCATCCATCTCAGTTAATGCATAGGTAGCATTATAAAAAACAAACCTTACTACATATGGACCAAACCACTGTTTTACTATCTTTCGAGTGGCACTATGCTGATTTTCCAAGCTATTGTCATAAACCAACACCCAGTCCCCTTCTTGTATAGCTCATGGTCGAAGTTTGTGTCACTTGTCAAACCTCTTCTTGTTCTTGATCCTTACAGTCTTCAGCTTTTTTATGGCTGTCTCAATGTCTTTAAGCCTTCTTTCTAATTGTCTAATGCGTAGGACCAGCAACTCTTCTCTATTCAAACCCTCTTCCCATGGTTAAACTTGTCCAAAAATCTAATATTTTTTAACCATCCACACTATGGACACTAACACTAATGTCTAAAATGGCATTGGCTCTCTAGATCAATAAGAAAGCCACACTCTAGAGTTTTTCACACGGTGTGCATGTAGTAGCACAACATCCACCCTCTTCTAACCTGCACATCCTCCAGCATGTGCCAAAGTCTTATGGATTTGTAGTGTCAGAAGAAGTATCCTTTGCCATTTCAATGTCTTTATCTTCTACCTCTTCTTCTTCCGTATTCTCATGTTCATGCTCAGTATCCAACTCCTTCAACTCATATGTTGAAGACTCCCTATGTTTAAAGAGCTTGATATGTTTCCCAACTCACTGGAATCCTTAGAGCTGTCCCATCCATCTCAATTAATGCATAGGTAGCATTATAAAAAACAAACCTACTACATATGGACCAAACCACTATTTTGCTATCTTCTGACTAGCACTATGTTGATTTTCCAAGCTGTTGTCATAAACCAGCATCCATTCCCCTTCTTGTATAGCTCATGGTCGAAGTTTGTGTCACTTGTCAAACCTCTTCTTATTCTTGATCCTTACAGTCTTCAGCTTTTTTATGGCTATCTCAATGTCTTTAAGCCTTCTTTCTAACTGTCTAATGCATAGGACCAGCAACTCTTCTCTATTCAAACCCTCTTCCCATGGTTAAACTTGTCCAAAAATCTAATATTTTTTAACCATCCACACTACGGACTGTGAGAAATGCGAGATCTAGAGCATGGCAAAACCGGAAGCTATGGAGGATGAAATGAGAAGTGTGGACTCATGATGGAGAAGGCAAAGACACTGTTTGTTACACAAGTGAATTAGGTTCCAAGATTGAGACTTGGACTCATAAACGCAATCTTGTGTATGTGGACAATGACATTGACACTTCACTGAAAAGAAAAGAGTACTATCATTGCATTAAGAAAGAAAGCAAGTACAATGCTTTATATGAAAGTAGGAAACTACAGTAGGCACCATTGTGCATATGGGATAAGTTAGCCTGCATATCCTTGACCCTGAGGCTCCATACAAAGAGGCTGTTTAGTGAGTGTGATTGCTAATTCTCAACACCCCTCCTCAATCACAACTAGAAAGGCACAAAGTGTGTAGAGGCTGTAATGAGAACCACCTGCAAAGTGTGGGCATACCACAAACATGGCAAAACACCAGAGGCTATCGCAGAAAAGGCTAAGTGTGGGTACCATAAACATGGTGGACATCCAGAGGCTGTAACAGGGGCCTCACAAAGTGTACAGGGACTGTAATGCCAAGTTACATAAGGAGTTTACAAAGCTTATGGCAGGAAGCATTAGGGCAAGGAAGTACAAGGCTTTTAAAATAGTCTATCAGAATTATGAGAGTACAAGGACTGATGAGTCTTGTCCTTCCGATCATGGTGGTCTTCATCTTCATCATCTTCTTCCTTTGCTCCATTTTCTTCTTCTTCTTTGATTGTGACTAGATAGGCTTTTTGGGATCTCTTTCTTGCATGGCAGAACTTCTCGGTGTGTCCGGTCCTTTTGCAAAAGTCACAGAAGAGCTGATCCTTCTTGCCTTTGTACCTGTTGCCAACATATAATGCATGCTCATCTCTAGAGGTACTTGGTTCTTCCTTAGTTTTTAGCTTCTTTTCCTCTTCTAACAGTGATGTCTGGATATCAACAAGTTCAGGATTTGGCATGTTGATTAAAGTTGTTGATACATTATTATATTCAGAAGGCAAACTCTTAAGTAGAACACCGATGCAAACATCTTCATCCATTTTAATGTTGATTCCTACAAGTTGGGTTAGGAGTTCTTCCATGTAATTGAGATGTGTGGCAAGTGATGTGCTGGACTTCATTTCAAGCCTGAAGAACTCAATCAGGAGACCATACTTTGATGATTTAGATTGTGCACCGAACAGGGTGTCAAGTCTTTTCCATGTATCCTGTGAGGTCTCACAGTTATCCACATGGTGGATATAACTGTCATCTAGCTCCAGTTTGATAATGGCCTAGGCTCTGTCATCATTATTTTGCCAAGTAGTTGCAAGGTCCACGTCCCGAGGTTTCTTCTCTTTGCCATTTGTGATGGCCCAGAGACCCTTTTTCATCAAGATGAGCTTGATGCGGGTTTGCCAGGTGTGGAACCCAACTCCTTTGAATCGAGCATTTGGAGAGTCTTTTCCCATGTTAGACTTATGGGAACAGTAGCAAATCAACTTCAGACTTATTAGATTTGAGCAGCAGAAGAGTTGGTTGAGAGACACAAGTGCTAAAAAACACTAACTGAGTGTCAATGAATACCAAATCTACAAAGTCCTTTACTCTTTTTAAATCCAAGTGTAATCTTCCCCTTCTTGATTTGATGCTGATACCTTCAAATCTGAGTGACAGTACTTTAATGAACTTCAGAGAGTATTGCTCAGTGATTAAAATCACTGTTGATAACTTCAGTGAGAGAAACAGTGAAAAATGTCAGAATTTTGAAGCTTTGGCTATGGCTTTTGCATTAGGGTTTCTGGGGGCAGCCTGGTTTTTTGCTGATTGCAGGAGCTACAGTGGATCATTTTCAAAACTTTTTTTAATCAAAATGAAGCTTGAATGATGGGCTATCAATGCCCTATCATGGTCGTCAACATTGCGACCTGTAGCGATGGCGGCAGCAGCTCAAACGTTAGCAGGCACAATTCTGACAGATTTTTGCGATTTCCGCAATGCTAGGGTCAGGGCGCAGTAATGTAGTCGATTTTCATGCCAGGATGAAGTGCCTTGAGTAGAGAAACAACTCCCTAGAAGAAATCGTGGGCTAAGATGGCCTGTAGAGTAAGATATAGAAGCTCCAAGTGCTGTATGTCCTGTCTGGCTATGGCAGACACAGAGCAGAGATTGACAATTTAAGCAATGCTGAGCTACAGATGGTCAAATGTCCTGGATTGATGTGATACAGGGAAGCTTTTGAGTTGGGGAATACTTTTCCAGAAGGAAGCTCCAAGAGATTTGACCTGTGGAGTGAGATATAAGCAGCTCAATCTGACAGGGTATCGCTGGCTATGGTTGCCATGGAAGCTTCAGTGAGAGTAGAGTTGGGAGATGAAGTCATGAGCTGACATTGAGCTAGACTGAGGTTGAGAGGAATCAAGAGAGGCTAGAGAAGCAATGCCATGCTCAACTGGGCTCTGATACCATGTGAGAAATGCGGGATCTAGAGCATGGCAAAACCGGAAGCTATGGAGGATGAAATGAGAAGTGTGGACTCATGATGGAGAAGACAAAGACACTGTTTGTTACACAAGTGAATTAGGTTCCAAGATTGAGACTTGGACTCATAAACACAATCTTGTGTATGTGGACAATGACATTGACACTTCACTGAAAAGAAAAGAGCACTATCATTGCATTAAGAAAGAAAGCAAGTACAATGCTTTATAGGAAAGTAGGAAACTGCAGTAGGCACCATTGTGCATATGGGATAAGTTAGCCTGCATATCCTTGACCCTGAGGCTCCATACAAAGAGGCTGTTTAGTGAGTGTGATTGCTGATTCTCAACACGGACACTAACACTAATGTCTAAAATGGCATTGGCTCTCTAGATCGATAAGAAAGCCGCACTCTAGAGTTTTTCACATGGTATGCGTGTAGCAGCATGACATCCACACCCTCCTAACCTGCACATCCTCCGGCATGTGCCAAAGTCTTATGGATTGGTAGTGTCAGAAGAAGTATCCTCTGCCATTTCAATTTCTTCATCCTCTACCTCTTCTTCTTCCGTATTCTCATGTTCATGCTCAGTATCCAACTCCTTCAACTCATATGCTGAAGACTTCCTATGTTTAAAGAGCTAAATACGTTTTCTAGCCACTGGAATCCTTAGAGCTGTCCCATCCATCTTAGTGAATGCATAGGTAGCATTATAAAAAAAAATCTTACTACATATGGACCTAACCACTTTTTTGCCATCTTCCGACTGGCACTATGCTGATTTTCCAAGTTGTTGTCATAAACCAGCACCCAATCCCCTTCTTGTATAGCTCATGGTTGAAGTATGTGTCACTTATCAAACCTCTTCTTGTTCTTGATCCTTACAGTCTTCAGATTTTTTATGGCTGTCTCAATGTCTTTAGCCCTCTTTCTAACTATCTAATGCATAGGACCAACAAGTCGTCTCTATTCAAAACCTCTTCCCATGGTAGAATACACGTACTGGAGCCCATAAGCTTTAATGAAACTCCTGCATCACCTGTTGTTGAGAAGCTCTATCTCCCAATACATGTACTGGAGCTCCTCTCATTTTCTTTGCATACTTCCATAAATATCCATCTTTCAAGAAAAACCCATAACCTTTTCTTTTAATCCTTTTGGATTCAGCTTTAGACCACTCAACCTTCTCTGTCATGAGGCTGAGATATTGGCCTATTTTCAACCAATCATCCTCATACAAGTCTTCCAAAAATTGTGTTCTCACTAAAGCATGACACTGATGATGCTTTCTCTCTATTGCCCATCTCTTCTCCATGGATGTAAGCTCTTTTCTTGCTACTGAAATCCCTGTTACAACAATTGTATCTACAGTAACAGTAGATGCATACTCATTTCTTGCTATCATAAATTCATTTTTAGCACCTATCACATCATCCTCTTCATCTTCCATCATCTCCTCTTCATTTTCAAACATTGCTCATGAAAGCATGTTAGCCATGAGGTTTTCTCTACTTGCAATATGCTGAAAATCAGGGTTAAGTGACTTTATATATGCAATCCACTGTAACATGGCAATATCAGGAGTTGAGAAATTCACTATCATGCCCAATAGAGGTAGACAATCAATCTCTACAACTACATGAGCTCCCATAAACTAGTTCCTATCACACTTAAGGGCTGTCACTACATCCTAAAGCTCTCTTTTGACTTGAGAATAACACTGTTTTCGTTCATTAAGGACCTTTGCTCCAAATCAAATGGCATACCTATTCCCATCAACATCATCCTGACCCAATGCCCAACCAATGCCAATTGGGCTTGTATGTATCCATATCAAGTAAAAGACACATGCACCCAAAAATATTCTCACCTCGAATACATTCAAAGATGTCTCTCGCATCCTGCTTACGGCATCAATTTTTACCGGTGAGGGCTTTCTCCCATATGGTCCACACATGTGCCCAACAACTAATACTTCCTCCACTCCAAAAACCAACTTTTCTCCTGACAGAGTCAAATTCAGTTCTTCAAGATGGCTCAAAATCCTATGACAATCAACAATATGATCAGCCACAAATCTTCTACATCCTTGCTCATTCAGCTTCATTCTTCTCATGGATATATCACACCCTTTTATTGGCGTATCATCAAGAAAGGGTAAGGTCAATTGAGGAATATACTCCCTCAAAACTTTATGCATAGCATTCATCATATGTGCCATTGAATTTTTTGCTCCCTGTGGAAGCCTACACATCCTAACCAATCCAAGTGGTGTCTTCATGGTAGTGATATCCCGGATTTCTAATGCAAGCTGGAACTGATTATATCTTGAATATAAATCTCCCATAGAGAAAATTGCATTGCCTGCAAATGTTTTTGCAAATTCATCCACTATCGGGCCTGATCCAACATTCCTTAATGGTGACCTTATTAACTAGTAAATCCTGTATAAACCTCAAAGAACCATTCTTCTTTGGAACAGTAAACCACTGATTCCAATATGGAGCTAAAGAGGGCTCAAAAATCCACATCCTGATCTTCTTGTTCAAAAGCTCCAGCAACTTAGGCAAGTATGCCCGAGGTACTGGAATAGGCTTTAAATTCCATGGCACATGAGGTATTGTAATGATCACCATAGGTACAACTATGGTCAAAACCAACACATCCAATTTCATCTAGCTTAAATGCAAAGGCTTTTCCATGCCTTGCCAACATCTGCAAGAAATAAGCTCTTTCTGTAGGCAAAAGAAAGCTCGTATCACCAATTTTTAGCTTTTGTAAAGTTTCAACTATAAATTTATGTCCTACTCCATGTGGATCACGTAAACTAAGCTGTTGAGTCACTTTTTCAGTCAACCCATCACTTTTAGGTGGTAAAGGCAAAGCCACATGATTAACCTTCTTTGTAACAATTTTGTACTTTGTATCCACCCTTGCTTCAACCCTGTTTTGCGACCCATAACATTCATGCTCAACAAACTCTTGAATGACTTCATACATCTCAATAACCTTTTTTTTTGCCCTATTTTGAGCATTAATTGATGCAAAAATTTCAGCCACTCTATCAACATCAATGAACCCTGAAAATAGCCCTGAAATACCTTCATTTACAGTCATCAAACCATATGTCTTCATCTCTTTTTTAGCCCATCCTACATATTTATTTTCAGCCCTACACATGGCTGAAATATTCTTAAAACTACCAAGACTACATGCTATCCATTCCTGCAATCTAGACACAAACATAGATTTCCCCTTTCTTGGAGGCATAATTATCTTTCTAGAGGCATTGCCATAGCCTCCACTTATAACAGTATTATCTAAAAACCCTTAAACTCTCGTGCATTAGGTGGCATAGGATTATCTCACAGCCTATCCCGATTGTGGGGATGATTCACACAAACAGTGAGGAATTGTACTGCCTTTGTATTGTCTTTACTCTGAACCTGAGCATATGAAGAACCCTCATCCAAGGATTTTGTTTCTAGTCTTGATTTCAAAATATAGGGCTACCCCAAAAACACTGGATAACTACATGAATCCTGCACAAAAAAATATTCATCCCTAACATCCCCAATAGTCACGGGTACATTTGGACTAGCTACATAAAGATCCCCTAATGAATTGTTTGTTGCTTGCATGCGCCATCTTGGATTTACATCAATCAACCAACCTCCATTCTCAAGCTACGTGCCATAACATTGATTTCACAACCATGATCTAAGAGAGCTACGCAAGGCGTCTCTCTTTCTCCCACTTTAACAATTGTCTTTGTTGCAGCACGAACCCAATGAGTTCGTGAATAATGATTACTTGGAATAAAATGAGCATCTTCTTCTTCATGTGCTTGTCGATGGACATTCCCATTATACATAGCGTTATCTCTATGCTTAGTGCTGCCCATAATACTATTTTCAGCCACAAGCTTGTTGTTTACACTTCTATTTAATCCATTTTCAGCATCAGCCTATTCCAAAACAACATTATATGTATCATCATATTCCCTTTGAACATATTTCTCTATGTCTTTGTCAACCTACATCAAAGCTTGCAAAACTTCACCATCAAACTATCTTTTTTGTCTTATCATATCAATGATTGCATCATGAAATTCACGCTTTGCGATTCCAAGAACTTTGCCAAGTGTGAATTCCACTCTACTGCCAAGTGTGAATTCCACTCTACTGCCAAGTATGCGATCTTCCAAGACTTTTTAAAGGTTTATGGCAGTCTCAAGATCTGATTATAACCTGTAATCATGCTGCTTGCCCCTTTCTTCCATTCTTGTTTCTTCTCTTGAGATGCATCCTCCATAACATGCTCAAGTATGGCTTTTTCAACCTCTTTCTACTGCTCCATTTTACTTCATGTGATGTGTTTAGATGGACATGAAGAGGAAGGATCAACAGTGTCCTCATCTCTTCTTCTCTTGAGATGCATCCTCCATAACATGCTCAAGTATGGCTTTTTCAACCTCTTTCTACTGCTCCATTTTACTTCATGTGATGTGTTTAGATGGACATGAAGAGGAAGGATCAGCAGTGTCCTCATCTCTTCTTCTCTTTTCTTCCACAGGAGCTTCTTGATTATGAACCTCAGCCAAATAAGCATAGGCTGAAAATGAATCCATTGGTGCACTCCATGCTGTTCTCCCTCCTATACTCTGGCTTGCATCAGCCAATTCAGACTTTGCTGTTTTGCCCTTTTCCATGCAATCTAATGCTTGCATCCAAACATGAGATTTTGCTTCAACCATGCCTCCTTTATGAGCATGCTTGTATCCAAACATGAGATTTTGCTTCATCAGTCCTTTCAATTCTCAATCCACATGGCTACATCTATGGCAACAAATGTTGTCCTTGTAGCCATATCTTCCAACCTTTTCTACATGTCACCATTCCCAAAATTTGGCTCTATTGGAAGACCAATTTCTATTGTATGTATTTTTCCATCTTGCCAAAAGACTAAAATTTTTGCTTCTGCTTCACAGTAGGCTGTATAGTTTCAATTTTCATGATGTAAACTGTCACACCAAATGCATCTCCTCTTATATCCTTCTCTATACGGCCTTCGGGTTGTTGCACGACCCTTCTTTTCTACCTTGACATCCAACTTTTTGACCTTTGCATAGATTTCTGTCAAATTTAACCTCAAATCATGCATGACTTTGATTAATTCTTCCATAACATCACTTTTAAGAGCTAGAATAATAGGTATTGCCAGCTGTTCTGCTATAGCTACAAGCATCTTGGCTGCAATTTCTGCCCCCTTCTGAGCACTAGCAAGAGTGGTGCCTATACCCATCTTAATTTCATCCACTCTCTCTTTACCAGCATATGCACTGCCTCAGTTACATTTGCTCAATCTGACTTCAGTCCCATTTTAGAAGAGGCATCTTCTAAATGATCAGTTAGCTTCTCCTACAAAACAGGATCTGCAGCCTTCAGAAACAAATCAATTTTCTAACTCTCCAAGGATTGCTGCTCATCAGCATCCAAGTGCACATATTGACTTTCAAATTCACGGAGCAAAGCTATAGCCAATCTATAAATGTCTTTTTAGTTACTAATCATGCATCTTCCAAGAAAAACTCTTCTCTCAAAGCTTTCTTGAAAGCTGCCCAATCAACATCTCTTCTATGTAACCTATCAATCCGATCATGCAATGGATGCATGGCCAAATGGGAGAAATACTGACTCCATGCATACTGCGGTACCCCATGAAACAACATATTTTCTTCATACAATCGGATGAAGGCCAAAACATTTTGACCTTTAAACTGCTTCAATTCTTGTCCCACTACTTGCAATGCATTCACAGCTAAGGAATCAATTCTTTTTGCTTCCTGCCGAGTTTGCATATGCTATTGTAACAACAACTGTTGTTGTTGTAACAAAGCAATCATATGTTTTGTAAGGCATCACCACCACTTGATCCAACAGAATCCCCCATCTTTACACACCTCTACTGTCAACTTTCACATCGGATTCACCATTGTCAGAGCGTTTGGGGTTGAAAGTCTATCGAGGGAGTAAGAGACATCAGGGTGAAGGGAGATTCAGGGAGGAGAGGAGTAGATAGAAGAGAAGGGGTTGAAAGAAATAGGAGACATAGAAGAATACTTACAAAAAGAAATAGAAGATGTAGAAGAATACTCACAAAGGTGAAGACTTGTCAATTTATTTCTGCATTATGAGAAGATAAATCTATTGTAGACAAAAACGTGCATAAAATAATACCTTCCTCTATGCTACTTAGATTGCCAATTTGATGTCTCAATTGGCTCCGAAAAGGGGGTAAATCCCAGGACACTTGCCTAGAATTTTGCCAGATCACTCCTTCTTCATCTCCCACTTCAGAATACTGTTCACTGCCTGAAAACAGTGATCGCATGTCGCGCGATTTTGTCAATCTTTCTTTTTACCTACAATCCTCTCAAAATGGTTGAAAGCTATCTACTTTCTTTTACACATCATCCTAATCTAGAACTTGTCTACAATTTTATAGATTTTTTTATAAGAGATAATATCTAAAATATCAAAAATTGGCTAAACTTGTCAAAAAATCTAATATTTTTGAACCATCCACACTACGAGCACTAACATTAATGGTAAAAATGGCATTGGCTCTCTAGATAAATAAGAAAGCCGCAGTCTAGAGTTTTTCACATGGTGTACGTGTAGCGGCATGACAACACGATGCTCGTCCATATATTCATAAATTTTTATCTTTGCATTACAAAAATGGAGCTCCCTCTCTGTTGTCATTAGAAGCGCTAAAAGAAAGTGTTCTCTCTTTGTCATCGATGATGTTATGGAAAAATACTAAAAAGCAAGTGTCCTCTCTTTTACCCCTCGGATGCAAAAATATAAATTGAGGGCTTGGGGATGACCAGGAAAGAGGAACAAGAGCAATCTTGATGAGGATGAGACACTGATCGAGAAGGAGGAGACTCTATTCCGTGAGATGAAGAGACATCATTCCATTCAACCCAAGGAAGGGGATACGTAGAGGGTCTCTCATCCGTTTCTACCTTAATCCGAGAAGAGAAGACACTGAAGAACTTTATCCTATGCTATCAATGCGGTTAGAAGTCATACCTCTACTCTCATCCCTATTCCATCTACTAGAGAGAGAAATATTGCTCTCCACGAGGCAAGAAAAACCATTCACGAGGCCTACATCATTGAATCCCGCAATATCCATCATCATCATCGAGAGTCTTACACCCTTGCCAACTGGTATTACTGTCGTGTTCTTCTTCTTCTATGAATCATATTTCTGTCATGGCCTCGAAGAAAAAGAATTCAAAAGTAGAAATCACAAATGACCCTACTAACATGGAAGCAATAGTTGGATTGTGAGTACGAGAGTCACTAACAGAGTCACGGGTGTGGATAACAACCCTTTACCAATCGCGATACCACATGTTTTTCTAAAAATTTCTATCTGAATTCAATAGAAATAAGATAAGTCTCTTGAGAAATACTGCGATCATTCACTTGGTAACTTATTAGAACATCTTATAGGCTAGAAACTGTTAGGGGAACTATGAAAACCTAAAACTCAAGAGAAATCATGAGGAATTTTAATGTTAACCTCATAGAAAAGAAGACTAGTGAATTCAAGATAGATTTACTAAGAATGAAACCCTGAAGAGACTAGCCAAGGATATAGTTTTAATCTAGAAGCTCTTATAGAAGATTTAAAAAATCGAAAATATATCTAGGTTAAAGAAAGTGACTTAAGGCCACCAAGAGTAAACCTTAAACTGGGAAGTTAGAGACCCCAAAATCTAGATACCCTTAGTTAAATTCCAAGGGGAAGAGTTAATTATGTGAAATTCAAGTGTCGATTGCTACTAGATTAATCATCACTTGAAAGTTGCCTGATTGATTGAAGTCATAACTACTTGAAGACCTCAACCTTGTTTGTGATTTTCTAGATTAGATCCTGATTGAATTAAGTATTGGAACATATAAAAATTGAGGAGCCCTATACCTCCCCCAAGGATAGGTACTGAAACCCCATACCAAGAGGGGATGTTTTTACCATTGCGAAATCATGGATCGACTCCGATAGTGAGAGGTCTCCAGTAGGTATTGTATTAAGTAGGAGGTGGTTAAGGTGCCAGGAGGCTATGGCTAGTAAATCCTTTACGCACATGGGAACTAGTTGGTTCCATGTATGGCCCAAGTTCTACTTGGGACACCTTAAAACTCTAGCTATAAGTGGATTTGATCTTAGTGACGTGCAGATACGCCGGATGAGGTAGCACGTAAAATTGTAATTTTTCTCCTGTATGGGCGGGAGAACACACATTATGGAACATAATCAATGAATTTGTTTTATTCCGATTGTATGTCCGTGAGTAAATTACATAAACGAACAGCTGTGCATAAAAGGATTCTTTTTAATTAACGAAGTTATTTTTATATGTTTTATGTAATGTGGTGGGTAATTAGATAACTAATAACTTCCATAGAGGAAAGCGGGTGGATGAATTCCTAATGAATCCAATCCTATGGTAGGGTGGTCTCGGTTAGCCGAGAGGTTTCCCCAAAAACAATGCTAGGAAGAAACTCTAGGAAGGGCCAATTCACTGACTTACATAGAGTTTGGTCTCAGAATTTGAATTGTAAATTATATTACGGGAAAGGTACAGTAGCTGTGCCAGAGCATTGCGAGGGATTTCATAAATCCTTAGTTTGCTACTGGAAAAAAGCATTGTACTCCATGAACCAAGGGTAATGGCAGTCGCTCCTTTCGGATAAGAGCCTCTCGAAGGACACCTTCGGATGTGAGCTATTGATAGGTGACTGTTAGGTCAATTAGGAACCTTTAGGTCGGTCCTCCATGGGTAACAGTAGGACGCTTCCTCCCTACAGGGTAGACCTAGGGTTATAGAGCTGGACAAAATCCAATCATTTTGGTTAGAGTACGGGTAGCAATGGCTAGAAAGTAAACTCTAGGCAACTACTAAAATGTTACTCGTCACGTGTAATAAAGGCGGGTACATTATAAAAGTAAAGGATGTACCTATCTCTCAATAATAAAAGTCATGAATAAATAGCATTATCACTTATCCCTTGGTAACAACATATTGGGGAATATGGGAATTTCCCATAAGTTTGGGACAAGTGGTCAAAACTTTGGATTTGTCATAACTTGAACAGTATAACTCCAAATTGAGCACTCTATAGCTCAACAGATTCCATTTTTCAAGCACTTTCCAATGATAGGTCACATCATATGGTTTTGAGAAACTCATGGGTATGTTATCTGGGTGCCACTTTTTTAGTATTCAAAAAATGGGAATTGCAAACTCACCAATATTGTGTTTGGTGCACAAGAATGCTACAACTACCAATGAGGCGACTTTTCAATTTGAATGAGTCTTTTTCCCCAGGACAAATAGCCTCATTGCTTGATCTCATTTGTATGTATAAGATGGATCCCTCTAGTCCAAGGGTGCACACCACATAATATCCTCCCCTAGAAAGTCATTACTTGATAATCCATAAAGAACATAGGTATAGACATTTGTAGCCCCTACTTTGGAGTTCAAGATATATGGCTCCTTCTTGGCACCTATAGGGGCTGACAATATAATACAAATCTTAAAATCAGTATGGAATCTTCCACTCCATGTCTTAAAATCAGTGTAGAAGATAATAAAATAAACGCATAGTTAAATCCCCATATAATTGATATCTTTCACTCCATGTCTTAAGATACTTATCTTAAAATGTTTATTCTAATCCAATGTAAATCCTCATATTTTAAAGTGCATGTGTAGGTATTCTCTATATAAATCCAACATTAAAAACTCCACTATTTCAAAAGGTGAGAAGGAGAGATTGACAAATAGACGCACATACACACATAGATTTTGCCTATAAAACCAAATTATTACACAAACTCTACATACCCTACATCACACACGCGCACGCACACGCACACACACACGCACACGCACACACGCGCGCACACGCGCACGCGCGCGCGTGCACACACACACACACACACACACACACACACACACACACACACACACACACACACACACACACACACACACACACACACACACACACACACACACACACACACACACACACATACATATATATATATATATATATATATATATATATATATATATATATATATATATATATATATATATAGAGAGAGAGAGAGAGAGAGAGAGAGAGAGAGAGAGAGAGAGAGAGAGAGAGAGAGAGAGAGAGAGAGAGAGAGATATCTCATCCACTACAATCTATTTATCAAAGCAAGAGAGATACAAATATATGCTCTCCCTCCTCCTCCCCTCTCTCTCTCTCCCCCTCTCTAACCAACCAAACTAACCTCCTTGACACCCAAGATAAGATAGATAGATAGAGAGAGAGAGAGTCCTTAACTAATCAATCATCAAAATTTCTCTCCCTCCCCCTTCTCTCCCATACCTAATTTATTTATCAATTAATTAAAATAAATAATTATTAATTTATCTATATTTCTTTGTGTGTGTCCCCACACCTGCATCAAGAGAAAGAGAGTCCATAATTAAGTAGTAATCAATTAATTAATCTATAACTAATAAAAAACTAATAATCAACCAATAATTAATAATCTCTCTCTCTCTCTCTCTCTCTCTCTCTAACCAACCAACCAATTTACCAACAAAACTAACCTACCACCTCACCAATAACTCACCAACCACTAACAAAATGAACAATTTAAAATTAATAATAAATGAACATTCCTTCTCTCTCTTTCTCTACTTCCCACTTAATAAATAAAATATGCTAACAAATAACAAACTTCTTTCTCTCTCTCCCTTTTATCACATCACACAATAATAAAATAAGCAAACTAAAAGACAAACAAACATACTCTCTCTCTCTCTCTCTAACCAATTGACCTACCCACTAATAAAACCGATACCAACACAAATGAAAGTTGGAGACTAATGAAAAGTTGGGGAGGTTACCTAGGTAGGTTAGTTGGAGAGAGAGAGAGAGAGAGAGAGAGAGAGAGAGAGAGAGAGAGAGAGAGAGAGAGAGAGAGAGAGAGAGAGAGAGAGAGAGAGAGAGAGAGAGAGAGAGAGAGAGAGAGAGAGAGAGAGAGAGAGAGAGAGAGAGAGAGAGAGAGAGAGAGAGAGAGAGAGAGAGAGAGAGAGAGAGAGAGAGAGAGAGAGAGAGAAAGTTATATTAACGTCTTCTAAAGACCAAAACTGGCCTATGAGACAAACTGTGATACAACTGATGAGGTCCAGCTATCCAAAATAAAAGTGCTCAATGAAAAGCTAAAAATTGGAAACTGAAAATACGGTGTTGTGAGTGTGATAAGTGTCGTGTATGTGTATGTGCGTATGTAGCTCTGGTACTCTAGATAATGGCTACAAAAGGGGAACAAATGTCAGCTATGATAGGGGAACAACTGTCGGCTGTGATAAAGTGGTGCGATGTGTATATGTAACAGATGTAGGGAGATATACTATCCTGGGATGTAGTAGCAGTCGTCGAAGTCTGTGAGCAGCAGGTGATCCCTCCTGGATGCAGGATGTGGTACATCGGCGGTGGAGAAAGAGCAAACTGGAGATCTGAGATCCAATGTGTCGAGTGTCGTCGGTTCTCAGTCTGCTGTCGATGTAGATCAAGAATCCTCCGGATCTCCTGTCTTTGTGGCTGTGGGGTCCGAAACCCACGGATCCTCGTACGGCGTCGGGTATGCTGGTCCTCAGCCTGCTGTAGTGTGAGCTTGGAGGTCTGGCTGGAGGCTGGTACAGTAGCTCTCACTCTGTCTGTCTGAAAGAACTGTGTAATAGTCGTCTGGGTGGGCCCCTCTTTGACTGGGACCCGCTGTGTGCTCTGCTCTCTGATGTGCCATGCCTCTCCCAGAAAACGGCCAAATGATCTCTGATCCATATCAGTTATACATCCCTAAAGTGAGCTGCTCAATGTGTATCTAGATCTCAACTCTGAGTATGCCGGGGATCTGAGAACAAAATGCTCCTCACTCTCCACCTCTGATCTGCAAAGGGGGCATATCCTCTCCTCCCGTGGGATGCCACTGGCTCTGCCACTCTCAATCATAAGCTGATGTGATGATACCCTGAGCTGTCCAATAAGAACTCTCAATCGATGTAGCATATAGATCTGCATATATCTCGGAATCTCTATGAATCCCTGCTCTGATATGCTCAAGAACTATGTATAATAATGTGCCATCTTCGATGGCAGTGGCTGTGCAGGGCTGACCCATGTCCTCTGTATATAAATATGCCATATCTCCTGTCTGATGACTCTGTTCCTCTCAGAGAGAGAGAGGGTGTAAGTGGGAGCCTGAGTATCATATAGAAGAGGTGGGAGTCTATCAATGTCCAGCCCATGTCTGTCAAACCAAGCTCTAGTCTGTGCATACCATGATGTGGTATCCCCCGCTCGAGCCATCTCCTGAGATGCCATATATGCTCTGCATGCAATGCGATCTCTGTCCATATCCTGAAATCTGTGTAGGAAGCAGACTGTCTGAAATAATGCCTCGACTAGCATGGGCAGTGTGGCAAGCTCTGCTCGCACAATGTCATGTGGGACTGAGGCCTTGTTGTGAATCAATCTAGATATCATGATCACCCGAGGTCTCTCCATCAATGTCCATACATAATCAGCAAGGCCTGGCCCCCATATAGCTACTCCATACATCAGTGCTGGAGTGACTAGAGTATCAAAGAGCCACCCCTTGGTGCGGAGCTCCTGGAAATGTGCCTGATGACACTGTCGCTCCATAAGAGCCAATGCTGAGTATCCTCTAGTGAGGCAGTCACGAGCTGCCTATGTCATCGAGAAAATCCCTGAAGCTGCTGTAAAGGTGACTCCCAAATATACATATGATCCAGTGACCTCAATACTCCTTCCTACTGCCATGAAAATACTCTGTCTGTGTATCTGAGCTGATGTATGGAATATAAGAACCTTGGTTTTACCGAGGTTCACTGTCATGCCTCTCTGTATGCAAAAATCATCCAATGCTAATAAATGCTGCTGTAATCCCTGAGCTGAATCTGAGACCAACACAATGTCATCTGCATATAGTAAGATATGAACTGTGGCTCCACTGAGATCTATACCTCCACCGGCTCGCTATTGAATAAACTCTGCTATCTCATCAATGTATAGCCCAAATAGAGTCGGTGAGAGTGGGTATCCTTGTTTCACACCAATGGTGCTCACAAGGGGATTTGATATACCTCCCGGACATCTGACTCTGCCAGTAACCCGCTCATATAGTGCATAAATACCCCACATCATGTCATCATCCACCCCCAGATCAAGTAGGCGTCTGAAAAGCCTCTCTCTCGGAACCATGTCAAAGGCTTTGCGGAAATCCACAAAGCAACAATACAATCTCTGTTTCTTCACTCGTGTCTGGTCGATCAGACAACGGAGAGTGAAGATGTGGTCTATGGTAGAAAATGCCCGTCTGAACCCTGCCTGTCCGGGTGTGCGCATGCACTCTCTCTCTGCCAGTGTGCTGAGCTCCTCCTCCATCACCGTGCCATAAAGTTTGGCCAAAACTGGCCCAATCATGATGGTCCTATATGTGTTAGGATCCATGGGATCACCTGACTTGTGGATAGGTACAATGGTGTGCTCTGTCCACGAGTTAGGGAACCCCTCAGACAATGCACGGTTGAAGAGGTGAGCAATGAGTGGAGCCAATGTGTCTCTGCCATATATAATATGCTCTGCCTGAAGATCAAACTGGTCTTGAGCGCGGCCATGCTGTAACCGTGAGATAGCATGTTTCACCATACTAGTGGTGAAAAAGGATGAAATACCTGGTCTCGGTGTACATGGTGTGGTTATCAGCGGGCGGCTGTGCGGGTACATGATATAAACTCTGTGCGTATCCATGCCATACTGCAGGGTCATGTATCGGTGTGGGTGAGCGTGGTTCTCTGATCTGCCAGCATGCCTCTGCACAATCTCTGCTCATAAGAAGGTGGTATATATCCTAATATCTCTCCTCCTCCCATTCCCGCTTTTTACGGCGGGTCAAGCGGTGCATGCGTCTCTGCGCCTGTCTGTGTGTGATCTCTCCTCTGGCCTCTAAATCGCGTAGCTGTCGATGTAGATCTCTGCACTCATCATCATACCACCTGTTCTATGGCATGGTACCGGTCCGAGGGGGGTGCGTGTATGTGTGATGTGGAAAACTGAGTATAGCAGAATCATGCAGAATGCGTGTGATATCAGTGGTCAGTGTATCAAGGGGTGCGTATGGATCAAGTGACGTGATGTGCTCCTCCAGATGCTGTGAGTAAACATGTGAGAGCTCATGAGTGAAGTGTATGGCAATATGCATGTGGGGTATGATATCTGTAGGTGGTGATGGTAGTGAGGTGAGGAGTGAGAAACTGAGAAAGGTGTGATCGGCACCGAGTGGAAGTCTCCCAAGGCCGAAGGACTCGATAGTATGCATCCCATCGATCGGTCCGAGCAGATAATCTACAGTACTCTCGCCCCCCCCATGTGGGAAGCATGTAAGACCTCCTGAATATGGCCATTGTGCCATCCCGTTATAAATAACGAGATGATGTCTACTACCAAGCTCAAGTAAATGCCCTCCATACCCTGTGGCGTCTGGCCCAGTATCTGCTGACTCCTGACTGATGTCTCTTTCTCCAACCCACTAACAAAACTATTAAATATTCTTGCATTCCTCTCTCTTTCTCCAACCCACTAACAAAACTATTAAATATTCTCACATTCTCTTTCTCTCACTCACTCACACACACACACACTCTCTCTTTCCAACTATAACAACACCAATAAAATGAATCCAAGCTAATAAGCCAAAAAATATATTATCTCTCTTCCTCTCTCTCTCTCTCTCTCTAACTATGCAAAAACATAAACCAATAAAAAACACAACAAAATTCAATCAAATCAAATCAAAATCACAACCATACCAAAGGAGAGAGACCACCAACCTGAACATTAGCCACAAAAAACTGCCCAAAAGACCAATAGCCACAAAAAAACACCAACAAAGAGCAAATCAACCAAAACTTTAATTAAAAGCTCTCTCTCTCTCTCTCTCACCCATTACATCACATCATACCACATCACACAATAAACCAACACCTAATGTAAACCAACCAAATGAAACTACAAACCAACTAATAACAAAAACCTAAAGCAACACACACAGACACAGAACTCTCTCTCTCTCTCCAACCTACCCAACTAACTAACATGTAACCTAGTAACAGAACCAATCAACATAAACTAACCTACGAACATAACTAATGCCAAACACGCATAAACATAAACAAAACCAACTTACTAACTTACCAACAAAACTAAATAAACTATCAATAAATATTCACACACACACACACACTCTCTCTCTCTCTTTCAACCAACTAATGTACTAACACAACTAACATGAACAAAGCACACACACACACACACAGTGTGTGTGTGTGTGTGTGTGTGTGTGTGTGTGTGTGTTGCGATGTCTATTCTTGAAGATATCAGATCTGAAGAAAATGTCATCAAAGGAGATTGTGCATGCCGCCCATTTTTTTACAAAAGCTATATCTTTCTAAAAAAATGGTTTTTGGAGAAATGACCCACTACTCTTGACCGTTTTGATGTGGTCTACAAATTTTCAAAAGAAAGTTTTTTCAAATTCCTCACAGATTTTGAGATATTTAGCACAGACCTGTCCAGTTTGGCTGCTTACTGGAGTAAACATCAGGTGATTCCAAGGCACTAGTGGCTTTCATCCTAACAATGAATACAACCTTATTATCATGCATTTGAGCATGCTATTGGAGTGTTAAATGCTTAGTTTTGGAGCTTATTTGTAGGATGGAAATAGTGAACTGGTTGCTGTCCTGAATTTGAAAACAATATACCTACATGGTTGAAGTATCTGTAATGCTTATTTGCTAGTGAAAAATGCTTGGATCATATCACTTGAGTGGTAGATGCTTTTTGGGATATTGTGAGTGCTAAAAGTCCAAAGTTTGGACTGATTTGTTGCTAGTTATAATAGGGTATTGACTGGTTATTGTCTGTAGGAAGGATACCTCTCATCTTCACTTGACATACATGTAATATATTCTGACCGGTTGGACATGTATCAACTTCTGCATAGAGTGGCAACTGAATGAGATGTTTTGGGGTTATTTTGAGGTCTAAATACTCTTGTTTTAACAGAGAAAGTACTACTGGTTATAGCAGTGGGATGGCTGTGTTTGGTACTGCTACTTGCATACATTAGAAACATTGATACTTGTATGGACATAGTTTGTTGCTGGATATTTTGCCACTACCATAGAATGTTTTGAACTGATTTGAGCTTGGCTTATGCTTAGTTGACTGTGTTTTTTCATTGTTGGAATATAGTTTACAGCAAGTAGGTTATCAGGAAAACTGTCTTGAATTGTAGGAAACTGTCTTGAATAGTAGAAAACTGGTCCTAAACTGTAGGAAAAGGAGTCAGACACTTACAGGTTGTATACACAACTGAATACCTAAGTTGCAACTATGGAAAATGCTCAAGGAACTGACAATATCACTCAAATTGTGGGAGAAAAGTTGGACAACAAAACTTTTTGTTTATGGAAGTTCCTTATGAATAATTTTTTGGTTGGCAGAGGTTATTGGGACTTATGTATAGGTGATGAGGTTGAACCTGAAATACATGAAAGGAATCCAACAAATGATCAGAAAAGGGCTCATAAGCTATGGACTGAGAGAGCATGCAAGGTGTTACATTGGTTTTCCTTATGTATATCAGATGCTATGGTTATACAGATTACTGGATGCAGTTCTCCAAAGGATGCATGAGACATACTCATGAAAAATTATGTAAATGTAACACATGCGAGAAAGATTAAGCTAAAGCAACAGTTCAATGACATGTCTAGGAATGGCAGAAGCACTCAGGCCTACACTACAAAGATCAAGAACATAGCGGATCAGCTTGTCACCATTGGATCTTCAGTGTCTAAGGATGATATAATTGCAGTGACATTGAATGGACTTGGCAAAGAGCATAAAGCATTTGATACATCTATTTTTGTGAGAGCTGAATCCCCTGATTGGGATGAGCTAATTGCTTTGCTGCTGCATGAGGAAGTTAAGCTTGGGATGAATACAAGTTCTAGTACATCTCAAAGCAGAGACACTGTTCTTTACTCTAGCTAGCGTGGCAGAGGCGAAAGAGGCCGTGGCTCTTTTCGAGGTCGAGGAGACACTCGAAACACTTATGGACAGTATCAGAAGAATGCCTGGCATGGCACAAATACACAGAGCCAGTGTGGATCTGGTGACTTTAGAGGCAGGGGGAGATCACCCCATGGTAGAGGTGGTGGATTTGGTTCATGGCAATTAAATTATCAGTCAAACAGAGATAAGGGCTGTCATTACTGTAGCAGATATGGACACATTGCAAAGGATTGTTACAAGAAGCAGGGAGATATGAAGGCAAAGGGAAAACAGCATGGGCACTATGCAACTTCTAGCAGTTCTCATGATGAGCAAGTTGACAGATTGTTTGCCATGCAGCATGTGTCTACGAATGCATCTAGGCAGAATAGAGATGAGAGATGGTACATTGATTCAGGGGCTTCAAATCATATGACACCCCATGGAGAACAGTTTGATGAGATGGTTACAGATTCACATGGTTATGTGTGTACTAGGGATGACACCCAACATGACATTCAACACACAGGAATTGTTCCATTGTTGATGCCTAATGGCAAGAAAAGGAGCCTGCATGGTGTACTACATGTACCTATAATAACCAAGAATCTTTTGTCAGTTGGACAGATGGTAGAACATCATATTTAGGTGAGATTTAATAGAGATGGATGCTTTATTGAAGAATATGGTAATGGCTGCAAATTGATTGCTAGAGGCCGAAGAGATGGCAGAATGTTTACTCTTGATGCGTCAATTCCAGAATTAAAAGCAGCCATGTTTGCACATGATGATGGTGCTATACAGGATATTGAGATATGGCATAAGAGGATTGGCCATGTGAATGTACAAAAGCTGAAATCTATGCAGCAACAGAAGGAAATTGTGCTTGAACTACCTAAGTTCAAGTATCATGACTTTGGACATGTATGTGATGCATGTAAGTTTGGAAAGCAAGCATGGTTTCCATTTATGAGACATGTATGGAATAGCTCACGACCCTTGCAGTTGGTACATTCAGATGTATGGGGTCCGTTTTATAATGCTTCATTTGGTGGTGCTCATTACTATGTATCCTTCATTGATGATTTTAGAGGTATACTTGGCTTTACATACTAAAACATAAGGATGATGTGTTTGATGCATTCAAGGACTTCAAGAAGCATGCCAAAAGTGAGTTGAGCTGCAAAATTTCATGTCTTAGATTAGATGGAGGTGGAGAATATGTCTCTAATTACTTTGACAAGTACCTTGCTAAATATGGGATTAGAAGATAGTTAACTTCCAGCTATACACTGCAGCAAAATGGTGTAGCAGAAAGGAAAAATAGGGTACTGATGGAAGCAGCAAGAGCTATGTTGAATGAGAAGAGTTTGCCAAATGGTTATTGGGCTAAAGCAGTAGTGACTACTGTTTATGTGTTGAATAGAACCCCTACAGTAGGGATTCATGATGTAACTCCATATGAGAAGTTGTATGGTCATAAGCCTGACATTTCACACTTGAAGGTTGTAATATTTTCACACAATAAAAGTTGGTTAATTCGAAAGTTAGTTAGTCAATTAATAAGTTAGTAAGATTACTAACTAAAGACTAACTAAAATAAAAAACTAACTAACATTAATAATTAAGGATTTTTATTTAATTAAAAATATATGTTAAAAAATTGAGAGTCGTAAATCCAATATTTTTCTTGGATTGACAAGGACCGTAGCCACCCTTCACGAAAGTTACAATGTGAACGAGACTTATGAGCTATATTAATCACTAGTATTAATGTGTATAGTTTGGATGGTCAAAAAATATTAGATTTTGGGCAAAACTAGCATATTCTAGATATTATCCTAAAAAGATACGAAGATTTTTAGAACTAGATGTCATTTAAAAGAAAAGAAAAGTGACGTTTTTGTTAGATTTGGAGATTTTATCAAAAGAAAAAAATCAAGAGAGGGATTTGTGAAATCGCGTGCGCCGCGATCGCAGTCTACACATAGAAAACAACACTTCGAACAAAGAAAAGAAGAAGGATTGAACTAAGAGCTTTCTAATCAAGTGTCTTGGAGTTTTGCCCCCCCTTTTGGAGCGAATGGAACCATCATATTTATGATTTGAGCATCATATCACTAATCTTTTCGAGATTCCCCTCCATAAAGAGCTCCTCTTCTCAGCCACAAGCCTCTTCCCTAATTCACTATAAATATAAGGCATGGGGAGGCACAAGAGGCATAAGGAGGCCTCGAGAGGCTACGAGAGAGAGGTAGCCCTCCAAGATATTGTGAGGGAGAGCTTGAGAGAGAGAGAGAGAGAGAGAGAGAGAGAGAGAGAGAGAGAGAGAGAGAGAGAGAGAGAGAGAGAGAGAGAGAGAGAGAGAGAGAGAGAGAGAGAGAGAAAAGAAAGAAAGTTATATTAACGTCTTCTAAAGACCAAAACTGGCCTATGAGACAAACTGTGATACAACTGATGAGGTCCAACTATCCAAAATAAAAGTGCTGAATGAAAAGCTAAAAACTGGAAAGAGAGAGAGAGAGAGAGAGAAGAGTTACCCCGAGAGGCTACACAATTTCCTATATCTCAATCCTCGACCTAACCATCTTCTCTTACACTCTCCCATCTCGAATCTATTCCTCCTTCTTCATCTCTTGAATCTACTTGTGGACGATGGCCTCCTAGCGAAGGGTTGCTTCCGAATGGTAATCCCACAACCAGTAAAATGAAGCTTTGGGCAAAGGCATCACTGTCAATCCAACTGCGGTTCCGGCTTTAAGTAATGTATTTTCAATTTGATAGATGCTTGTTTTGATTCTTGTAAGATATGTTAGACCCCATACTATGATGCACAAGTATAGGTAATCGGAAGGGATAAATTTTATCTCATGTATTCAAAAGATTGAGCTTGCAAAGTACATGTATTAAGAAAAGTTAATTGCACCTAGTTGCATATGGCTTATTTGTTGATAGAGCAATTACAAGGAAGAATTGGTTAGGGGTCATGAATGGCATAATCATGACATAAAAAAATTGTGCATACAAGAGTTAAGTAAATTTTACATAGAATTGCTCTTTGATCCCAAGGGGAAGAGCATATATGCGATGGAAATGTTATCGCGACTATTCTTGCATGTTTGGTAAGAATACAATTGGTTTTTTGTTGGTTGATCTAACAACATTCTAAATGATTTTACATTCAAGTGGTTGTTAGTTTGTTGTTTGGATGATTGTTCCAAGTGCTTGTGATTTATGGGGTAAATGCATGGCAAGGGTCTGTGATGACAAGCTGCCATGGGAATAAAGGAATGTTTTCCTAGAAAATGATATTAGGACTAAATGCCTTGTTGTGCTGGATTCCTAAAGGATTTAAGTAAGAAAGGATCGCGCTAGGCTACCCCTAAGCCAACGGCAAGACCCTACTCCAAGGGGGTCATGGTTATCACTACGAGAGGCTTGGACCGGCTTCGTAGGCGAAAGGTTTGTCAGTAGGGATAGTCTCAGGCAATAGGAAATGTGGGTGCCAGAAGGGGCTATGGTTGTAAATCCTGCATTGTTCCTAGAATTTGACGAGCCCCTTCGTGACCCAGGATGGGATCCTGAAAACCTAAATACTAGTTACAAGGGTAGAATCTTGGTGGGCAGAATACCCTCGTGGAATTTTGTGTATCTTCCACTGGGATGAAAAAATATGGAATTTGTGGTGCCATGTGATTTGGACCAATTACTTCTGCAGGGCAAAAGGGATACTTCTGTTGGATGAAAGGGATACATAATTTCTCCTGTATGGGCGGGAGACAAAGATTAATTTGAAGATAAGTTAAGGAACTTGTTTGACAAAGGATTGCTTGCTCTATTTTCATGTCTGTGCTATAAGTTATGCGAATGAACCATGTTCCCTAAAAGGCTTAATTTATGAAGCTGACTTTAAGTGTCACACATAAATGTGGTAGGATCTAATTAGAAAACTAAAGCTATTAAGGGAAGTAGGTGGGTGGAACCCCCGAGATGGGTCCATCCTCGGCAGGGTGGTCCTAGAGAATTGGGAGGCTTCTCACAAGGTTTACCGTCTTTGACCTTAGAAATTGTTAGGATAGAACCCTGATTCATGCCATTTTAGGGGATCGGAATGGGACTATGCCCTATGGGTAGAGAGGTCGAGCAGCGCATCCCTCTCATTTTCCATTATCCTTGAACCAAGTGCGGCATGGGTTTGCTTCAGCTTGGGTATCTCTGCGTAAAGTAGGATGTCCAGGATCCGATGCTAGAATGCTGTTAGGAGACCTAGGCCACTAGGAGCCCAAATTTCAGGTTGATCCTAGTGGGTTCGGCCGTGAATGTTTTGTTGTGAGGCGGATTCGAGAAATTCTAGGTGACAAGACTTGGAACATTCCATGGGAGTGCTGGGTAGCAATGCTTAGATTCGTTTCTCTATAGACCGCTAAAAAGCGTGCCTGAACAGCCGATGGGTGGGCACCTTATAGTTGGTATCAGAGCCAAAACTTCGTAATGATACATGATTGATTAATGTATGGTCCATAGGCATATCCTAAACAAAATAATCTAAGTGGTATGGCTTGATTGTTAGGCACCTTCTGCACCCACAAATGCTGAGATGCAAGAGAAGAAATTTCTTCTCAAGCAAATTAAGGCACTCGAGTTTGATGGAGAAGGAATAGACATCGCAGCAAAGGCGGAGATATGGATTGAGTCAATGGGTTCTTTGCTTCAGGAACTGCTTCTACCAATCAAGCAATGATAGCCAAACTTAAGAGAGTTGACCAGGCTTGGTTATGGTGGAAGCAATGGTGCAATGGTCAAGGTATTTTTGAAGCCGCTGTCACATGGGTTCAGCTGAAAGATGCTGTACGCGGACGATACCTTCCGCCAACCTACTAGACTTTGAGGATGAATGAATTTTTAAAGCTCAAGTAGTTGGAATTAACCTTGGAAGCTTAATACTCAAAGTTTGTAACCCTACTAAAATATGCGCCACCTATGGATATTACACAGCAAGTATCCAAGTTTTGCCATGGCCTAAACACTCTTCTGAACCATCGTATTGAAGCAATGCGTCCAACGGACTTGCAAGATACATTACTCCAAGTGAATCCAATTGTCCAAGAACTTGGATCGGGAAATTATGACAAAGATGTTTCCCAAGATCAGGAAAAGAGATGCTACACATGTGGAGAGATAGGGCACATCCGTAGGAGATGTCCCTACCATCAATGTTTCCATTGCAATGAGCTAGGGCATGTCCAAGCAGACTACTTTGACTTAAGTTCGAAAGACATTAAACCTCCAAAAAAATGAAGTTACACAAGTGCCGTCTTCAGATATATAGAGGAATCAGATGAAGACGAAGACTTGGAACCTACAACAGCTCTTCAGGATGATTAGAAACCCTGGATATCTTTCAAAAATGTAATACATTTGGTATTGAGAATACCCCAATAAATCCTACTCTTATACCTACAATTAATTTGCACCATCTGAGTTGCATCTATTTTGAGCCTAGAACTTGCAAATGATTAGAGATACTCTGGCGAAAGGAATGACAGTTATAACTTGCAATGAATTTTTCTTAAGTCGTTCCTTCTCAAATTATATAAATTGAGTCTTACCAGAATGTCGAAGCTTGGAAGTATTCTTTAGTATTACACGCAAAGCCAATTTTCCATGGAGCTCAGTCCCAAACTAAGAAGAGGACAATCTAAGAACATAGTTTCCAAGATAAAGGACCACTCCAATCTGCTAAAAGGATCCTAGGACAATTTGGTCTAAAGAAGAAAATCCTACCAAGGACAACCAAGAATCTTGTGACCACAAGTGATAAATTTTTGTGATGTTTCTATTGCAGGGAGTTAGGTCATTTCAAAAGGGAATGTCCAAAGCACCCTAAACACCAATGCTCCGAGTGCCACAACATTGGACATAACTATGCCAATTGTCCCAACAGAACTTGAAGAGAACAAGCTTACAAGGAATGAAGTTGTACAAGATCAAGTGATCTAGAACCTACTAGGAAATTATCCGATACTTAGGAAAAACCTAGAAGATATTCATGAGATGTAGCTACAATAAATTTTCTATTGTAATCAAGACTCCGATATATCAAATACAATAGGTTGTGGTTTCAAAAGACTGCATGCCTATGAGTAATCAGAGTAGCACACCGGAAGTGTGTTGGGCCCATAACCCACAGGTTCCAAAATGAAATCCCCGGTTTCTCTCGAGATGAGGACATCTCGATTTCTCTAAGGGGAGGAGGATGTAATATTTCCACACAATAAAAGTTAGTTAGTTAATTCAAAAGTTAGTTAGTCAATTAATAAGTTAGTAAGATTACTAACTAAAGTAAAAAATTAACTAACGTTAATAATTAAGGATTTTTATTTAATTAAAAATATATATTAAAAAATTGAGAGTTGTAAATTTGATATTTTTCTCAGATTGACAAGGACCATAGCCACCCTTCACAGAAGTTACAACATGAACGAGACTTATGAGCTATATTAATCACTAGTATTAATGTGTATAGTTTGGATGGTCCAAAAATATTAGATTTTGGGCAAAACTAGCATGTTCTAGATATTTTAGATATTATCCTAAAAAGATATGGAGATGTCTAGAACTGGATGTCATTTAAAAGAAAAGACAAGTGATGTTTTAGTTAGTTTTGGATATTTTATCAAAAGAAAAAAATAAAGAGAGGGATTTGCAAAATCGCGTGCACCGCAATCGCAGTCTACAGACAAAAAACAATGCTTCGAACAGAGAAAAGAAGGAGGAGTGAACTAAGAGCTTTCGAGGCAAGTGTCTTGGAGTTTTACCCCTCTTTCGGAGCCAATGGAACCATCATATTTATGATCTCAGTATCAAATCACTGATCTTTCCAAGATCCCCCTCCACAAAGAGCTTCTCTTCTCAGCCACAAGCCTCTTCCCCAATTCACTATAAATATGAGGCATGGGGAGGCACAAGAGGCATAAGGAAACCCCGAGAGGCTGCGAGAGAGAGGTAGAGAGAAGGATACCCCTCCAAGAGATTGTGAGGGAGAGCTTGAGAGAGAGAGAGAGAGAGAGAGAGAGAGAGAGAGAGAGAGAGAGAGAGAGAGAGAGAGAGAGAGAGAGAGAGAGAGAGAGAGAGAGAGAGAGAGAGAGAGAGAGAGAGAGAGAGAGAGAGAGAGAGAGAGAAAGTTATATTAACGTCTTCTAAAGACCAAAACTGGCCTATGAGACAAACTGTGATACAACTGATGAGCTCCAGCGATCCAAAATAAAAGTGCTGAATGAAAAGCTAAAAACTGAAAACTGAAAATACGGTGCTGTGAGTGTGATAAGTGTCGTGTATGTGTATGTGCGTATGTAGCTCTGGTACTCCAGATAATGGCTACAAAAGGGGAACAAATGTCGGCTGTGATAGGGGAACAACTGTCGGTTGTGATAAAGTGGTGAGAGAGAGAGAGAGAGAGAGAGAGAGAGAGAGAGAGAGAGAGAGAGAGAGAGAGAGAGAGAGAGAGAGAGAGAGAGAGAGAGAGAGAGAGAGAGAGAGAGAGAGAGAGAGAGAGAGAGAGAGAGAGAGAGAGAGAGAGAGAGAGAGAGAGAGAGAGAGAGGCTACACAATTCCCTCTATCTCGATCCTCAACTTAACCATCTTCTCTTACACTCTCCCATCTCGATTCTATTCCGCCTTCTTTATCTCTTGAATCTACTTGCGGATGATGGCCTCCAAGTGAAGAATATTGCATGTGGATGGCAATCCCACAACCGATAACGAAGCTTCGAGCAAATGCATCATTGTCAATCCAACTGCGGTTCCGGTTGTAATTAATATATTTTCAAATTGATAGATGCTTTTTTTGATTCTCATATGAGATACGTTAGGCCCCATACTATGATGCACGAGTATAGATCATCGGAAGGGATAAATTTTATCTCACGTATTCAAAAGATCGAGCTTGCAAAGTGCATGTATTAAGGAAAGTTAATTGCACCTAGTTGCATATGGCTTATTCTTGTTGATAGAGCAATTACAAGGAAGAATTGGTTAGGGGTCATGAATGGCATAATCATGACATAAAAAATTGTGCACACAAGAGTTAAGTAAATTTTACATAGAATCGCTCTTTGATCCCAAGGGGAAGAGCATAAATGCGATGGAAATGTTATTGCGACTCTTCTTGCATGTTTGGCAAGAATACAATTGGTTTTTTGTTGGTTGATCTAACAATATCCTAAATACTTTTACATTCAATTGGTTGTTAGTTTGTTGTTTGGATGATCGTTCCAAGTGCTTGTCATTTATGGTAAATGCATGGCAAGGGTCTGTGATGACAAGTTGCCATGGGGATAAAGGAATGTTTTCCTAGAAAATGATATGACTGAATGCCTTGTCGTGCTAGATTCCTAAAGGATTTAATTAAGGAAGGATCGCACTAGGCTACCCCCAAGCTAGCGGCAAGACCCTACTCCAAGGGGGTCATGGTTATCGCTACTGCAAGAGGCTTGGACCGGCTCCGTAGGTGAAATGTCTATCAGTAGGGATAGTCTCAGGTAGTAGGAAATGTGGGTGCCAGAGGGGGCTATGACTATAAATCTTGCATTGTTCCTAGAATGTGACGAGCCCCTTTGTGACCTAGGATGGGATCCTGGAACCCTAAATACTAGTTACAAGGGTGGAATCTTGGTGGGTAGAATACCCTCGTGGAATTTTGTGTATCTTCCGCTGGGACGGAAAAATATGGAATTTGTGGTTCCATGTGATTTGGACCAATTACTTTTGTAGGGCAAAAGGGATACTTTTGTTGGACGGAAGGGATACATAATTCTCCTATATGGGCAGGAGACAAAGATTAATTTGAAGATAAGTTAAGGAACTTGTTTGACAAAGGATTGCTTGCTCTGTTTTCATGTCTGTGCTATAAGTTATGCGAACAAACCATGTTCCCTAAAAGTTTTAATTAATGAAGCCGACTTTAAGTGTCACACATAAATGACGTAGGACTTAATTAGAAAACTAAATCTATTGAGAGAAGCAAGTGGGCGGAGCCCCTGACGGGTCCGTCCTATGGCAGGGTGGTCCTAGAGAACTGGGAGGCTTCTCACAAGGTTTACCGTCTTCGACCTTAGAAATTGTTAGGATAGAACCCAGATTCATGCCGTTTTAGGGGACTGGAATGGGACTATGCCCTACGGGCAAAGAGGTCGAGTAGCGCATCCCTCTCATTTCCCATTCTCCTTGAACCAAGCACGGCATGGGTTTGCTTTGGCCTAGGTATCTCTGCGTAAAGTAGGATGTCCAAGATTTGACATTAGAATACTGTTCCACTAGGAGCCCAAATTTCAGGTCGATTCTAGTGGGTTCGGTCGTGAATGTTCCGTTGCAAGGCGGATCGAGAAACCCTAGGCGACAACACTTGGAACATTCCATGGGAGTGCCGGGTAGCAATGATTAGATTCGTTTCTCGATAGGCCACTGAAAAGTGTTCCTGAACAGCCGATGGGCGGGTACCTTACAAAGGTATTTGACAACATTGCATATGTGCATGTTTCTGATGAAAAGAGGAAGAAATTGGATCCTAAAGCCATCAAGAGTGTGTTCCTTGGTTATGCACAAGACCGGAAAGCTTACAAGTGTTATATACTATCTACACATGAGACATTGATTAGCAAAGATGTTGTTTTTGATGAGCTGGCATCGTGGTATGGTAATCTTATTGTAGTAGTAATGCTAAAAATACACCTAGAGTGAGTACATCTATGAGTGGTCCTACAGGTGATGGGTCACCTATAGTAAGTCCTTGGTTAGGACACTTGCGGAGTCATAATCCTATGTCCACTAACACGAATATGTCAGTAAGGGGGAGATTGTATAAGGGAAAAGAAAGGATGCTTGAGGATGTGACAGGTCCACTTATAGTAGTTTATGAGTCATCTAACAACGATAGTTTGGATAGTGAGTTGGGCATTCCATCTATTATGACGCCCGGAGCAAGGCAGAGTCGTTATGTACCGCCTCATGAGAGGCAAGTTCAGAGTGAGCCACAGTTATAGAGATCTGAGAGAGTCAGAAAACCAGTTGACATGTTTACATACACTAGTTATTCAGCCTGCCATTATGCATATATGGCTAGTGTGACAGGTTACAAAGAACCTACAAAGTTTGATGATGCAATTATAGATGATAATTGGTGTGCAGCCATGGATGAGGAGTATGCAGCCCTGGCTAAAAATGAGACATGGGAATTGGTTGAATTGTCTGAAGGCAAAGTCCTCATTGGCTACAAATGGGTGTACAAGGTTAAGTGCAAGTTAGATGGTTCGTTAGAACGCTATAAGGCCAAGTTGGTTGCAAAAAGGTATGCGTACAATATGGCCTTGACTATGAGGAGACTTTTAGCCCAGTGGCTAAAATGCCAATAGTCGGAACTATCATTACTTTTGGTAGCTTGCAAAGGTTGGAAATTATGGCAAATGGACGTCATAAATGCTTTCTTGAACGGTGATTTGGTTGAGGAAATATATATGGAGTAGCTTGAAGGCTATGTTCACCTGAACTTTCCTACACATGTATGTAAGCTAAAAAAGGCTTTATATGGACTGAAATGGGCACCTAGAGCATGGAATGCTCGGACCAACAGTTGTTTACATCAACATGGGTTTAGATTGGGTGATGCAGATCACAGTTTATTCATGAAGAAGATAGATCATGGATATGTGTTTCTGGTGGTTTATGTAGATGATCTTATCATCACTCGAGATGATGAAGAAGTCATTGCTGAAATTAAATCGTGTTTATAGGATGAATTCAGAGTCAAAGACCTTGGTGAACTAAAGTATTTTCTTGGGATTGTGGTAGTCTCTACGCCTCAAGGTATATGGCTGCTACAAAAGCAGTATGCTCATGACATGTTACAAAAGTATGGTATGGCTGAATACAAGCCTATGGAGACACATCTTGATCAGAATGTCAAGCTGCAGATTGATGTTGGGAATAACATAGAGAATGTGACGATGTATTGACACATGGTGGGCAGCTTGATATACTTGACTATTACCTGTCCTGACTTATGTTATGCAGTGGAGTAATTAGTCAGTTCATACAGAAGTCTTGCAAACCACATTTAGATACAGTCAAGAAGATCATGAGATATGTAAAGGATACTACATATTATGGGCTATTTTATGCATATAGAAAATCTCTTGACTTGACAGGGTTTACTGATGCTGATTGGGCTGGTTGTGCCTATGATAGGAGGTCAACCATTGGTTATGCATTTGGATTGGGCAACAATATGATTAATTGGTAGAGTAAGAAACAACCTATTGTTGCATTGTCTAGTACAGAAGCTGAGCACAGAGAGGAGCTGCCTTAGTGGCTTGCAAAGCAGTTTAGTTGATGAAACTGTTGAAAGACTTGGGAATACAGCTGGAAAGCAGAGTGAGATTGCATTGTGATAACCTCAATAGTGTTATGTTGGCTAGTAATCCTATCTACCATGCTAGGTCCAAACATATTGAGGTTCACTACCATTTCATCAGAGAAATGGTTCTTACAGGGTAGATTGACTTGATTCATGTGAAGACTGAAAACCAGGTAGCAGACATATTTACCAAGTCTCTTGGTAAAAAAAATTTCATATACTTCAGACAACTACTTGGAGTTTATTAGATGGGTTGAGCTTGAGGGGGAGTGTTAGAATATCAAGATCCCATTACTCTTCAGTCAATCTATCTTTATGTGTGTGATCGACATTAGTTGGATACAGTTGTACACGTGTGTGACATTCAATAAGTCGGTGTAGTCAGTGACTTAACCACAGTTAGTCTTGGTTAGTCATACCTATGTATGTAAGTCTCTTTCAATTAATATGATGGAAGAATAATGGAAGAAGAACAACAATGAACTGAGGCACATCTTTTGCTCCACTCTGTCTCTCTCCCTCTCTTTCAAAAATTTATATGCAAAAAGGGTTAGTATGCAACAAAGAAATTGGTTGATCAGGTTTTGAAAACCTATCAAAATTAGAGAGTCTTTGCCCTATATGGCATAAAAGGTCTTGAAGATGCAACGAAGCCATGTTAAATGCCTCATGCTACAAAATACCAAGAGAGACATGCATATGTTGTAGTTGCAATTTGTATATGATATCCTCTCCCATTGGTACCAAAAACCTTTCCCATAGTTGGCCAAGTTCAGTAGGCTCACAAAAGGCCAAAATTACAACAAACAAAGTATGGATTTGAGTACGAATTTGCATGGAGGTAGCTTCTTCTAAGCACATAGCATACTCATCATAACTCTCCAATATACCTCTTGCAATGCAATTATCCTTAAAAGTTTCATAGATCACATTGTTAATAGTATGCAAATCTTCAAAAAATTTACATCCCCGATACTCTGTTAAAAGCACCCCAAATAGTAAATCTCACCACAAGTAGGCACCACAAAATATATTAGACCACATGTATTCCCACTCTTCCTCTTTATCCACATCTTATGTTATACATTCCACACCCAGTATACTCGAAGGTCCTGATAGCGAAGAGTTCTAGCCTTTGGATGAATCTGATTATACACAAACCATTCAGAAAGAGCAGTTGTCTAGGGGTATTCATTCTATACAATATCCAATATATTATCTTATCTCGAAACACCACATAATTCTCACCACGCAAGTGCACTTGCAATCATTGTATATCTCACTTTTCATTGTACAATGGGTAATCATAGACCTACCAACATGCCTCGGAGGTAGAAATATATAATGTATCCAAATAATTTTGGATCTCGTCTACTTCATGCACATTGCCACCATTTTTCCACCATTCTGTATCGAATCAATCCTAGTAGAAAATTTGATGGTTGCACAGTCATGTTCCTTGTAAACATACTTGTACAAATACTTAATGACCGCTACTATCGAGCACACCTCCACATTTATGTGTGCATTGTATTTTTTACTCAAGTAAGATTATATGGAACAACCTATTGATTATCAATAACATTACTATTTATGATCATTGTGTTTCCATTATCTCGCTTTCAATAGATGAGATAATTATATCTATCAACTGTTATCATACCCACTAATTTCTAAGGATAGTCTTCAGTACATTTATTCTTTTTCGCATAGGAATTCCCCCATCCCCTTTTTACTAAAAATAAATAGAAAAATTTTCAATCTCCCCTTGTTGTCGTCGAATAGGTGGCGAGGGTGAAGGAAGAAAATATGGCATGATGACGATAACAAGGAAGGGGGAGTGATGATGACGTAAAGGGGAGGAAGAATGTGATGACAAGGGAGGAGGAAGCTAGCGTTGTCCTACTGCAACTATGCATGCTCGAAGATGTACCTGAAGCGACTCACAAACACAAGTTGATGTCTGGTCTACTTGTACATTACTATGCTGAAGTCAATACGTTCAAGCCAACAACCCTTGAAGATGCAATTTCCTTGGCTCATGACACTGATGTGCCCTAAGCGTGAAGTGGGGGAGGGGCTAGAGAGGACTCTAGATACAGTGAGTATGGTGCACCATAATCAATAAGACCTAGTAAAACCCTCTCCCGCACATAGTGATAATGCACCTCAATGTGCTTTGTTCTAGCATGATAGACTGGGGTAACCTTACTTGTTTCCACTTCCTTAAAAGGCTTCATATGCATCTTCTTCTCATTAAAGATCACATCATTACTATAAACAATCTTTCCACCTTCTAGATCCCAAAGGTGATAACCCATCTTCCCACTCTATCCATAGCCCAAAAAGATGCACTTGGTGACAATGATGATGTCGACGAGGGGGAGGCCATGTGGCCAAGCACCACCCCTTGGTCATAACCACCCATTTTTGCGGGCAATTGGGAGGCCCCAAAACTCCCCGCCACCATGCAATATCACATCCCCCATAATACTCCACCTCCTCCCCATGCCCCCCCTTCCCCCCCCAATAATACCTTCTCTCCTCCCTATATAACCCCCCATGGAATCAAAGGGAGCCTAGAGAAATGGGACGTTGAGCAATATTGTAGAGCGAGAGAGAAGAGAGAGAGGTGAGAAGGGAGAGAGACAAAGAAGAAGAAGAAGAAGAAGAAGAAGAAGAAGAAGAAGAAGAAGAAGAAGAAGAAGAAGAGAGAGAGAGAGAGAGAGAGAGAGAGAGAGAGAGAGAGAGAGAGAGAGAGAGAGAGAGAGAGAGAGAGAGAGAGAGAGAGAGAGAGAGAGAGAGAGAGAGAGAGAGAGAGAGAGAGAGAGAGAGAGAGAGAGAGAGAGAGAGAGAGAGAAAGAGAGAGGGAGAGAAAGGGTGAGAGAGAGAGAGAAGGAATATTCCAAGGGGCCTTCTTCTCTTTCCCTCCTTGGAGGGTGGCCACACGTACTTATCTTTCTCGCAAAATTATCCTCCCCTATAGCTTAATTCTCTCCCCAAATTGGTCCCCCGTTAATCAAGTAAAAGGCACTGAATTCTTGCATAAATCGTGTTTAAAGTGAAGAAGATTGGGAAATGGCCCCTAAGCAAAGAATGTCAAATGCAGGCAGAAATCCCATAATCCGCAACAAAGCCTCGACCAAGGGCATCATTGCCAATCCAATTGTGGTACCGGTCGTAAGTAATGAATTTCCAAATTAATAAGATGCTTGCTTTGATTTCCACATGAGATACGTTAGGCTCCATACTATGCCACACTAGAATAGGTAATTGAAAATGATAAATCTCATCTCAAATATTCGAAGATGAAGTTTGCCAAGTGCTTGTATCAAGGGAAGTTAATGGCACCTAGTTGGTATGCGACGAATCCATGCATAGCATAAGCAACATATAAGACTCTAAAGTATTAAGCATCGATAAGTCTTCGATTAGTCTTTGCCTAGGACAATATTGTTTAGGGTTCGCAAGGTTACCCTAAGGGTTATGCACATAGATGGTACATGTATGGGAAAGATTATATGAAACTTACATTGATGGTACACAAATTGATCTTGCATTAAAGTCTTGCATCCATCCTATGAAGGTTTCACATAAAGTAACTGTCAAGGAGTTATCTTGTGCTGCCAAACCATGATTTGATTACAACTCGCACAATAATTCAAGGATTATTTCACATTGGAAGATAGTCTTGCATCATTATAAATTGTATTGCATTCTTTAGGGGAGAAGAAGATAAAGACAAGTTAAAATTCTGCTTAGTATCACTCTTTGATCCCAAGGGGGAGAGTAAATATGCGATGGGAAGTTTATCGCGACTATTCTTGCAACGTTTGGAAAAGAATACCATTACTTTTGTTGGTTGATCAAACAACTTCCTAAATTCTTTTGCATTAAACTGATTCTTGGATTGTGGTTTACATGATTATTCCAAGTGCTTGTGATTAATGGTAAATGCATGGCAGGGGTCTGTGATGACAAATTGCCATGAGGATAAATGAATGTTTTCTTGGAAAATGATATTAGGGCTGATTGCCTTGATTGTGCTTGATTCTTAATTGGATTAATTAAGGAAATGATATTTTTGCGCGGGTAGATCATCTCTAAGGTCACACCGCATTTCAACCCGAGAGGGCAGTGCTCGATTCATAGGTCGAGTGGTGAAAAGGCCAACCACGGAAATTGTGTCTCACTCCTAGGCTGCTTGTGGGTCACTGAACACCTCTTGACGAGTCTGGAATGGAGTTGAAGACAAATGTCTATGGCATTGGAAGATCCTATTCTAGATAAAGGATGGAAATTGTGGTGGCATGTGATTTGCACTTGATGGGACCAAAAATGGGCCGGCACTAGCTATGGCACTAGCCGGACCTCATGCATACAATAGACACCTCCACCACCACTCGGCCTCGTGGCCTAAGAGCATTTGTAATAACTAAATGCACACTAGGTACTTCTAATATTGTGTTTGTAGCTGGATAAAAGTCCAACAGCACCTTCCCCAAAACCCCTCAAAAGTGGTATCCCACACATATTGGCAATAAGTGCCACATATCACAGACACAGGAGGCACCCCACCAGAGCTGATTGCCGTAGCCCCACTGCAGCTCTCCTACATCTTGGGGATTGGCCCCTCAATGCACTGCTTTTACATATAAACACATTTGCACTACTTTTACATACCATGTTTCTTACCAATAATTTTCCCCAAGAAACGAACGACTAACCTATGGCAAGGGAATTCTCACCCTCTCAAGCGTGGGCCAACTATAATTCAAACAATTGCTATGCATTTCCAGGAGCTGATACCACATGTATGATTAATGCAATAGTGAATGTCTCATCATGCACAAACATTTATGTTTCGAAATCAGCCTATGTGCTAGTACGCAAACAAATTTTCCATGAATTTCAACTAATATGTGTATATGCTTCGTTGCAAAAGGAATCTAGCACCAAGGTAAACCTTGTGCTACTAGATCCCTAATTTCCAAATAAACCGTCTCCTAAATGCTATGCACTAAAAAAAAACCAATCGGAATTTGTATTATTTCAGCCCTCAAACTGTTGCACAAAATCCTACTCCCCCTCACTGTTTAAGTTTTGCTTTGTTGCATATGTGTATAGAGGTTGTTTTGTCATGATTTAGTGTATAAATAGAGGTTGTTCTATCTCAGCAATTGGGTAGCCAATGGAGGAGCAAAGACCGGCGATATGGAGCAAAGAAAGAGTGCATTTGCCTGGTATGATCGGTTTATAGGGGTACATGTAGGTGCCTTGATCCCCTCTCCCTCTCCCTCCATCATTCGTCGCGTGTCAAGATGGCACCATTTTTTCCTTCTTTTTTTTCACAAAATCGGTCCCCCCCCCTTCATGTGAAATTTTTGGGGGGTGGCCCCCAAAAGGCACACCCCCTACTACCCCCCTTAAGCCCCTTTACACTTGACCTTTGGCCCTTGGCCTCCCGGGCACTCCCTCTTCCGCGTCTGGTGTCCGATTCATGGTCTGGAAATTTTTGCTTGACCGTCTCGAAGACCCACTACTAAGCATCTCTGCGAGTCTCGTCTGACATGTCGAAAAATAATGATAATTCACTGACCGCCGTCCAGTGGCTCTTTTAAGCACTTTTTGGGCCTTGCCACTTAAAATCGTATTGATTGCAGCTGTCGCCTTCGATGAAGCCTATTTTTCCCCTAAAATTTGGAATTGTTGGCTATTTTTATGCACTTCTCGGTGTCAAAAATCATATGTCAGGACCAGCTACTTTTGCAGGGCAAAAGGGATATATAATTTCTCTTGCATGGGCAAGAGACAAAGATTAACATGAAGATAAGTTAAGGAATTTGTTTGAACTTGTTTTTCAAAGGATTGCTTGCTCTGTATTTGTGTTTGAGCCATAAATTACACGAATGAATCATGTTCTTTAAAGGGCTTAATTAAGGTAGCTGATTTTAAATGTCACACATAAATGTGATAGGACCTTATTAAATAACTAAAGAATGCCTATGGAGGGAAGCGGATGGGTGGAACCCTTGATGGGCCTGTCCTATGGCAGGGTGGTCCTAGAGAATTAGGAGGCTTCTCACAAGGTTTTACCAACGTGTGACCTTTAGAAATTGTTAGGTTAGAACCCAATTCATGCCATTCTAGGGGATCATAATGGAACTATGCCCTATGGGCAGAGAGGTTGAGTGGCGCATCCCTTTTGTTTCCCATTCTCTTTGAACCAAGTGCGACATGGATCTGCTTTGGCTTGGGTATCTTTGCCTAAAGTAGGATGTCTAGGAGATCCATTGATGCAAGAATGCTATCAGAAGACCTTGATTACTAGGAACCCGGATTTCAGGTCGATCCCAGTGGGTTCATCGGTGAATGTTCTATTGCGAGGTGGACTCAGGAAACCCTAGGCGATAGATCCCATAACATTCCATAGGAGTGCCGGGTGGTGTCACTTTGGACCGCTAAAAACATGCGTTACATTTCCACACAAGGACTCTTGGGGTCCAAATCTCTGCAAGGGCCATGAACGTTGCATTTTGAAATTGTCTCAAATAAAGCTAAAAATCTCAAATAAAACTGGAAACTTAATTCTATCTAACAAGTTAGAACAAACCATTCTATCATAGTGATATGCTTCAAAAGGTTTGAAAGACTACTCTACAATTAGCAAAGTATGAGAATGTGATAGCTTCCTCTTTTGGAATTCAATTGCAATAACATAGCCTACAACCTTTTCAAAGAGGTCTTTTCACAATAATGTGTATATCAAATTAATACTTTTTTTGTGAAATGCGCAAGTAGTAAAAAATGAATAGTCATAAGCACTCTATCCAAGTAACAAGGTATTAGTTATCTCCAACCACCTTGGATTGTATGTTATCGTCATAAAAAGGTTTGGTTTTTCCTTACATCTCACTATAGTAATGGCATATTGATACAATTGATACATATGCCCTGGTCCACCTATAAATGATGATGGTAAAACTATCCTCCTATCAATAGAGGTACCAATAATCTACACTAGCCCATTGTCATTTTCCCCCATCATATCTTCCAAGCCTCTATATGCCTTTGATTGTAAGAGTGAATGATTTTGGTGACACCAAGTTAACCTACACTCCTTAGACTACTATAAGCATCAACACTAAATTGTTGTAGTAGTTCACCACTGTGCAACATGTACGCCTCAATATCTTTATGGACTTGAAGTCAAAATGCATAAAATTGCATTTGGATAACACAATTTTGTTTGGATAATTCATGAATATAAATAAAAACATTGGCATTACTATAGGGAACCTTTATATGCCAATTGTCATCACCCATAGGAAAAAAGAGGACATATAGCATTGGTGCATATGCTCTATACAAGTTTAAAATAGTAATAGATCAACCACCCTAAGTGTAAACATGAATATCCTAGCAATCAAGAGTATTCTCATCACCCAACCCTGGCATGATACGTGCAACCTTAGTTGTTACAAGAGATGAGTACTATTTACTGGTTCTTTGAACACTAAAAATAGTCATGTTTGATTCTTGCATATGATTATCTTGCAGTTACACACCCATGGACCTAGAAGCTTGTGTATATACATTGTGTCGATGCATCATAGATTGAAGTTTAACAAGTAACTTTGGTAACAGATCATACATAACACCCAACTAATTGAACATCTCATGCTCACTAGTGTCATAAACATAGAGTTATGCAAACCTTGGCCTTTCTTGATGTTGCATGTTGAGCCAAACACACAACAATTGGGACTTTGGATGAACTTCTATTCTTTGAAAGGTTGCAACCCACTTTGGTGATAATCTCTCACATTGTCTCTGAACACTTTGCTCTAACTAACCGAGCATCCTTTTCTCCAAACCAAGAAAGCAAAAACACAAGACTAGCTTCGAGATGTAGTGAACTCACTAACTTTTCTTCCCATGTCATAGTCTAAAAGCTTAAATGCTAGAAGATGATTTCATGACCATGATCAACACGATCCAATGTTGTCGCTCCTTTGCATCCACCGTCGAGTACACCAACGAGCCGGGAAGCTAGTAGAGGAGAAAAAGAAGAGAAATAAGACAACAAATAGCTTCACCTTGCCTTAGTCCCTCACTCAACACACCTCTCACTCACACCCTCTCATTCACTCTCAATAATGGAGGCAAGATCACATAATAGAATAAGAGAATAAAAAGCTTCAATAGTTGTAGTGATAGAGCTTTCGTAGCATGGATGTACCAAAATGGTCAAATATAACTAAGACCTCCCACTCTTATATAGGCAAAACTTGGGGTTATGACTTGTGCCCCACTTTGCATTTTAGGGTTTGCACTCCAATTTGGATTTTAGGGTTTGTGTCCTTGTGAACTAGGACTTGCATCCCTTTTGGATTTGAAGGTTTTTACCACTGTGAATTAGGGTTTGCACACTCTTTTGGGAATCTTACCCACTTTTTGGACTCTAGGTTGGTCAATTCTCATTACATGCTTGTGCCTTAGTATAAATAAACAAACTCTATGCTAATCTAATCACAAATACATATGTGCAACCCATGCAACAATTGCTAGGATAAATACAACTATGTGTGATAAATACAATGTGCATGGGAGTGAGCTTGACTCTCACAAAAATAATACATCCATTATAATTTGATGTCCATGAAGTACAAAAATAGTGTAAGTGCCCAAAAATAATAATTGAAGTGCTCCAAAAATAATAACCACCAAACAGATAAATCTAGTACTTGTACTTTGTCTTTGCTTTGACCTTATTTGACTTTAGGCTTGAATTTAGCCTTTACAAAATACGGTTAACACTACATATCAAGAAGTAGATGGCCTATACGATGATAAATAAAGCCATGAACTCTAAAGATGTAACCATTTTTGATAATAGGTAGCTCATGAACATTAGCTTAGAGTGATACAAATACAAGAGCACTATTGCATGCTCATATATTATTTTTAAATATCCTACTCTAAGGATGCATACCATGCAATAAATCATGCAATGGCTATGGTGGACATTAGAATGGCGGCAACACTACTTTTGCATTTTGACAATAGTGCTTTCCAAACAAAATTGACCCTTGTACCTGACTCTCACATGTCCACAATTTAGCTAAATATCTCTCACATATTTCAAAAACACTCCCCATGATGTGCAAATCCAATTCCTAAAATAGCAATATCGTTGTTATTGGATGAACATCCGAGCTATAGGCGAAGTATGAAAAATGGAGCATAATCCACCATTTTGGGAATCAAAAGCTGGAATATTATTGACATGCAACTCATTAACCATGGGATTTTCTACATTGCAGTGATTCCTAACATCACAACCATTGGTTGATGTTAAAATAGAACAACACTATCAATATGCATCATTGTCAAATCTATATCAACATGTTGTTCAATTGGCTCATTATTCCCATTTGAAATTTCAACACGATGAGACACGCTCCTATGAATCAATCCATTATGATTTCCACCATTTTGGAAGCCAAGTGTTGAAACATTATTAACATGTGACCCATTAATCACATGATTTTTCACATTCTTGCATTTTTTGCCATTGCAACCACTTCGACTCACTGATTGTAAAGCATAAGTCAAATCCATACCAGACCATCATTGAGTTGGTTCATTATTGCCACTTGCAATCTCAACATTGTAAAGAATTAGTCAAATCTATACCAAACTATTGTTGAGTTGGTTCATTATTGCCATTTGCATTGTCAATATGAAAAGGCATATTCTGAACATCATGCATCTTGTGGCATCATCCCTTAATGGATCTATCATGACATAAAACCCCTCTTTGATTAACACGTGACTCATTAAGCACATGATTTTCTACATTCATGTCATCTCAAACATTGCAACCAATTGTTGATGCTAAAGTATTAGTTAGATCTTAGAAACACTTTAGCATTGTGAACTAATCAAGAGATTCCAAATGGTCATTGTGAATACTCAATCTATCTTTTCTACATTAAAAGCATTGTACATCTTAGCACATTTGATGCAAGCTTCACAAAAAAGAAGCTTATATTATCATAAAAAAGCATTGGTCCAAGAACTTTAAAATATGTGAGACAATAGGAGCTTATAAGTTTCTTCTTCATAGTAAGTCTTCCTCCTTATTTGTGACATTCATCTGATGACTCAATTGTTACAGCAAGGCATTAAACCTACTAATATTCATTTACAACTACAAGAATGGCAATCAACAACCCCTTTGGTGAATCACAAGCTAGTGGTCCTCTCCAAGCCCCCAAAATGACACCCACATATCATTCACTTGCACATTCATTAACTTGCTTGTCTAAAAAATAATTGTCAAAAGTGCCCTTACTTCACCATCTAGATCAATCGAGACTTGCTAAAGAATACTTTGGGTATGCTTTGGCCCACACACAACACCATACACCTTGACTTCACTTTTCAAGTGCAATATGACTAACTTAAAAAAACTCTTTATTGTTATAAGCTTCAAAGTGGTAATGTTGTAAACACATGAGTGTACCAAACAACAAAAAACTTTACATAGCTTTTGAGCATACGATTTTATGCTCTCATTGAATTCTTGTCGAGTCTCATTTAGGACACACAGCCATATTGACTCCCCTTTTCAGAAGAGGTCTCCTTATGAAATGCAGTGTAGAATGCTTACATAGTGGAAATTGAATTTTCCATTGGCATGTAATTCCCTTTGAAGTCATATTGAAAAACATCAAATGATGTACTTTCTCATTGAATTGATAGTTAAACATAAGTTTTGGGAATTCTTGATATGAAAATTTGCATCTTCATTTGGACTTTTGCTAAATATAGGAAGCAAGTACCCTAAAGTGGGTAGAGCCACCATGCCAACTAGAATTTGAATTGCTTGAAGGGATTTTAAGGGTGCTTATGTCATCCCTGTGGATATAGGAATCGACCTAGGAAGGACAACCATGATGCTACTAATAATGACACCACTAGATGGTGGGGCCGATCCACCACTTTAGCTAGTCCTCGAAGGAGTAGACTGCCTAGCTCTAGGTGTTTAGTGTAAACTACCACCTTTGCATATACTGGGATTTCTCTTACTATGAGGGGTTGTAAGCCACCTAACTTTAAGGGATACATGGTTAGCACAATCCAAGGAGCCTTTATGAAAAATTTGTATGCATTTTCTTAGCCATTCCTCACATTGCTCTTGTTGAATTTGAGAGATCTCTAGCCTACACTCATGTTTTTGCCTTAATGGATCTTTCTTTGCTGCTAAATGAAGAGTCATACACTCAAGAATCAAGTTTTAGTCCCTCTTTGGGATTCCTAAAGGACTCCTAGCAAACACACCACATGTCAGGACCTAATATGGGCCCACCACCAACTCTCATATACTCAAGCTCACTAACAGACCTCACAAGACCAACCTCCATAGCCTTACGTCTATGAGTGATTGGTAATATGGGCCCAATAGCAACTCTCATATACTCAAGCTCACTAATGGAACTCACAAGGTCAACCTCCACAGCCCTACGTCTATGAGTGACTAGTAATATGGGCTCAACAACAAGTCTCATATACTCAAGCTCACTAACAACCCTCATAGCCCTACGGCCATGAGTGATTGGTAATAGATTAGGAATTGTCTCAACCTTGACACATCGCATTGTAGTCCAATCTCCTAACTACCTCCCCCAAACTCTAAGCAAGAGTGCCCAATAGAAGATGTCTAGTACACCACATAGATATCATAAAGGCACCTACTTGGTTGATTGCTGCATGAATAACTTTCTTTCAAGCACTGAGAATCCCGAGAAAGGGAGGCTGTGAGTACTCTCACAGACCCAGAAACCATTAAAGAATCATTTCAAACCTCTCTTCTTACACACAAAAACCATGAATCACTGCGCACAACATATTTTATGACAAATTACTTCCTCATTCCCTCTCTCAAGAGATTGGACATGAAGCACAAAAGAAGGGAACGAGAGTTGCGCAGAATGAGAGAGAGAGAGAGAAAGAATCGTGAGATTAGAAGATAAAGGAGAGAGGTAGTTAAAACCACCTTTTCCAACCTCCTCTCCCACAACCTTTCAAACCTCCTTTTTTAAAAATTCATTTTATGGAAGCACAAAATACAAAATTATTCTTAGGTTCATAGCCTTTATAGTTTGTTAGGCCAAGTACAAATGAGATTTACATGTCTAAAAGACCATGTAGTCTGCACTACATTTGACAATACGTAGCATTGATTTTTGACAAATTTTGCACTAAAATAAGGGTTCATCACTGTAGCCTCTAGGTATAAAAGATCTACTTGGTTAGGGATTTTATCCATCAGTCCTTGTCTTTTAGTAAAAATCTAACACTTGTTAGAAAGATGAGAGGGAGATATGAGCAATAGAGAGTAGACCACTCTCAATATTCTTCTTCTTCATTATTCATCACTCTTACTCTAACTGAGTAACACACCGTACAATGTACTACAACCTTTTTGTAGTAGTGTAAAATGTTGAGATATTGGCAATCATTCCTATAAAGCATTGTACTTGCTCTCATTTTGAATGCAATGTCATAGTACTTTTGTACTTCTAGCAAAGTCTCTATGTAATTGTATTCAACACACGCGATTATGTTTATGAGTCCAAGCTTCTATCTTGGAACCTAATTAACTTGTGTGGCATTTGGTCTTGATGTCTGATACCTCATGAGCTCACTCTTCCTCTTTCAACCTCCTTAGACATGCTCTAGATCTGACATTTTAACATGGTATTAGAGCCCAGTCGGGCATTGGCCTAAGATCAACTCAACTCCTCTCTTTATTCTCTCAATCTCTCTCAACCTCAGTTCAACTCAGTGGCAGCTCATGCCTTCACCTTCAAATTCATCTTCAGCTTCCACCTTGTGGAAGCCATAGTGAACCTATATCATCCACATAGAGCCTTCATATCTCACTCTACAGGAAATATTTCTCAGTGCTTCCTTTTGGGGACTTGTTCCTCTGCTCAAGGGGCTGGTTCTTGGCACCTCAAAGTGAAACATTGGCCATTGTATGCTCTAGCATTGTTGAAAATCAAGATCACTGCCCTATTTGTGCATGCTACCGTTCATACACCTAGCATGCTACGTATATAGCACACAAAGAGAGAAAAATTAGCTAAGCTTCATTTCCATAAAACATTTGGAAATGATTGAGTATAGAGCACACACGGAGAGAAAAATGAGGCCTTTGTCCTGCCATAGCCATTTCAACTTCGAGCTTCTCTTCTACTTTATTTTCTCTCTCCTGCCACTCAAACCAAACATCTACCACTCTGATCCACTGAGAATTGAAGTTTCCAGTAAGCATATCCCATCAAATTAGCAAGGAGGGGAGAAATCCAAGCATCAAACTCTCAACATCAAGTGCTTGAAAGCATAATATCTATTGATACTTATCAAGTGTTATTTGACACTACATTCCTTGTGTCCCTTGATACAATTAAATCTTCTACTGCTCAAATCTAAGAGTTTTTTAGTGATGATTTGCTGCTCCAACATGGGCAAAGACTCTCTAATAGTTTAGTTCAAAGGGGTTGGGTTTCACACCTGGAAAACCCACATCAAGCTCATCCTAATGAAGAAGGGTCTTTGGGCCATTACAAATGGCAAAGAGAAGAAGCCTCAAGATGTGGACCTTGCAATTACTTGGCAAAAGAATGATGACAAAGCATTGGCCATCATTAAGCTGGAATTGGATGACAGATACATCCACCATGTGGATACATGTGAAACCTCTAATGATACATGGAAGATTTTAAATACTTTGTTTGGTGCACAATCAAAGTCATCTAAGTATGGATTATTGATTGAATTTTTCAAGCTAGACATGAAAACAAACACATCCTTGCAACTCATTTAAACTACATGGAAAGTATCTTAACTCAGTTTATAGGAATTGATCTCAAGATGGATGAAGATATTTGTATTGGTGTGTTGTTAAAAAGCCTGCCTCCTTTGACTATAATAATGTGTCAACTACATTGATCAACATGCCTAGTCCTAAATTGGTTGACATTAAGGCCTTCCTACTAGAAGAAGAAAAGAAGGTAAAATCCAAAGAAGAACCAAGCACATCTAAAGATGAACAAATGTTATATGTAGGTACTGGGTACAAGAGCAAGAAAGATCAACCGGTATGTGAATTCTGCAAAAGGATCGGGCACATGGAGAAAATTTGTCATGCCAGGAAGAGGTCCCAAAAGGACTATCTAGTTGCTGTTAAAGAAGAAGAAGACCATGAAGCAAAAGAAGAAGAAGAAGACCACCAGGAGAAGGACAAACCTCATCAGTCCTTCTATTTTGATAGATGTTTTTAGCCTTGTATTGCCTAGCCCTAATGCTTCTGACATAAGCTTGTAAACTCCTCATGTGACCTTGTACTACAATCTCTGTACAGTTTGTGAGGCCCCTGTTACAGCCTCTGGATGTCCACCATGTCTTTGGTACCCACACTTAGCCTTTTCTGCAACAACCTCTAGTGTTTACCATGTTTGTGGTGTGCCAACACTTTGCAGGACGTTGCTCATTAAAGCCTCTACACACTTTGTACTTCTATGGTTGTGATTGAGGAGGGGTGTTGAGATATTGGCAATCACACCTAGCTTAGCCTCTTTGTATGGAGCAGCAAGCGCTCAGGATGCAGAATCCCATATGCATAGTGGTGGAAAGTGCAGCCTAGTCTATTCCTATAAAGGATTGTACTTGCTCTCATTTTGAATGCAATGTCATAGTACTTTTGTACTTCCAGCAAAGTGTTTGTGTCATTGTCAACACACAAGATTGTGTTTATGAGTCCAAGCTTCCATCTTGGAACCTAATTCACTTGTGTGGAATTGACTGGCCAAAGACCAAGCCACTTTTACCCAGGTCAACAAGCCAACTCCTAAGAGTTGTTGCACTAAACAAGTGATTATTTGCACTAATTGTTTTAATTCGACTTAGCCTTCCCTAATATCTACAACGTTGTTTGTAGTAGTCCAACTGCAAAGATTCTAAACTTCAGTAAATTATACTGGGCACTAAATTGCCAAACCTAAGATGATTATGGTTTCTCCCCATCTCTCAGGGGCAGCTCCTCATAATGTTCTCTGCCATGCTAGTGGCGGTTTATCCAGGAAATGTTTTTAATGTTTGACTTTGGAAAGGTTGTTTCAAGGATATAGATCTCTTAGATCTATTTGTATATCTCCGTTTGAAATTCCTTTTTATGTTTTTCTCCACCTGATTAAAATTAATTCTTTTTATTTGTTTAATTTTAAACAAACATTCAAATCAAATTTTCTGACGTACCATAAACCCCTAAATTTTAATCTCCCTTGGTAGACGTTTCCCACTCCGTATATAAATTTCGTCGTTGCTTTTAATTTTTAAATATATTTTTTTTCGTTCTGCGAAAATCACGTCCTTTCTTTTCCTCTTCTATAACCAGTATCAAGCATGATAAAACAAGTTCTTTCCACACTCTTATGATTCACATACAACGTTCATTTTAAATCCCCTATATCCCCTTGGTTTTCTTTAAATTATCCTAGTGGCCCTCCACTCCATGTATTTAAGAAATTGATTGTAAAATGAATAACATGTAAAAATTTAATATAGATGCTGAGGCTTGTCTCCCATGCCATCCAATCGTTAAATTATTTGATTTTATTTGTTTTAATTTAAACTAAATTTTATAACTGCAACCTAACATTATTAATTATTATAAAGTGTTGTCAAACTTTTTATTTGTAACTTCCCATGTTTCCTAAATGTCCACGACATGTGTAATTCCTCTTATCAAAACCAAAACACCATATCTTTATACAAACCTTTTTTAGTAAAATATTATTAAATTGTTATTTCTTTACTTTAACCCTTACAACATAAATGAACTACCAAATCAAAGATTTGGTTTCCAATATTTCACTAAGAATCCATAGTTTATATCAATAAATAACACATTTTACGTAAAGGAAAACTATGCTTTTTCCCTAAATATAACTCTTTTCTAATTTTTAAATATAACAAAACATCTTTAAAAATCTTGATAGAAATTCAGTGAATTCCCTGACTCATAAGCTTTATAGAAAAAATATCAGAACTTATAAATTTTCAGTCAGTAATTTTATAAAATTTTATTTATGATAATTTTGAGTCATTTTTTAGTGTTTTTGACTGTTTTTGATTTTTAATAAATAAAAACCAGTTCAGATAAATGCAAACAACCATGTAGCATGAGAAAACAGGTTTAAAGACATATTTTAAAAATTATAAACTAGAGAAATTTTCATACCATATTATTTATTTTAGATAAATCAGTTAGACACTTACTTGGAAAACCCGCGAGTCGTGATTGCGCCTTTGGGGTCCGCGTCCTCTTGCAGTCCGGCCAAGGTAGGTCTGTCGTCCAGCCACTCGTTTCGACCGTGAGCTCATCAATTTCTTTTACTCTCTCGCCATTCCTCACACGACTGTTAGTCGATGGCAATGGGAATGACCTTTTTCTCTTAAATTAAAGATTAAACTCTTAACCAAGAGTTGATTGGTTTTTGGTTGAGGAAGCGACGACTTATGAAGGAGGTGGAGACTAATTCAATATCTCCATGATCTGTCCACCAAATCCTGCGCGAGGCCAAGCGATTTGACGAGAACAAAATCCTCTACCAGCCTATGATCTCAGTTTACCCAAGTACATTGAGGCTCCAATTTGGCCATTATGAAGAAGGACATGGCGATGGAGGAGAGGAGCAATAATTGGTATCATTTTGGATATCAACAATTGAATTGCATTCTTTTTACCTCCCTAGACTTCCCTTTGCTCCTTTTCCACCAGTCATATGGGCAAAAGATGGCGCCCTCCATCTCTCCTCTCTCCTTCCAAGATGGCGCCCCTTCTTCTCATCTCGTTTCTTCTCCACGCCTCTCCCTTATCTCTCTTTTTAATCTTATACGAGTCTTGTGTCCACGAGATCAGCAATGCAGCCTGTTACACTACAAAGGAATTGGTGTCGATTGACATGTTGAGTGCCCATCCAGCCAACGCTAGCACCACCATATAGATCATGAAGTTGAGCACTAGAAGAGGGAGGGTGATAGTGCGCCCGAACGCTGCCATTATTCTAATATAGGTACCTCTTATTGTGCGCTACTATATATTCTGCTCTCAGCAATCTGATTATCCTATTTTCTAATATGATCTAGTATGACATATTTTTTATCAGCGCAAACATCACCAGGTAGATCGTCACATGGCTATCCGTCACTGTGGTGAAATCATGAACTCCCGATCGACATCGACTATTAGGACGGTGGCAAGATTGCCTCCTCTCCCCATTTCACCGATTGAATGGTGTTCTCTCTCTCTCTAGCTTTTACAGGCGCACTCCCTTCTTCTTCTTAGAAAAACTGAATGGCAGCCCCTTCTTCTTCCACATTCGTCATCATCAGCAGGCGTCGTTCGAAATCCAATGCTCTCCTCTTCTTCTTCACGATCGTTTTTGTAACGGCCTCTTTCTTCTTCTAATTTTCTTTCTTTTTTTTTTCCTCAATTCATTTCCATAGCCCAAGGGCACCACATAAACGGGCATTTACATTCATTAATGTGGTGTCCCTTTTAGCCCCTAACACCTGGCATGCACGAGGGAACAATTGTTTACAATTGAGAACCCACTCTTCCCTTGATTGAATGTCAAATACCGTATCACTCTATCTATGAAGTATATTTGATTACAAAGAGTGAAGAATAATGAACAACAAAGATAACAATATTGGTTTGGCATTAATTCACCAAAAGAGTCTTCCTAAAGCTTGTCCAAGATCATGCTTCTTGTAGCCTATGTGTCTATAGGTGGTACATCTGGTCTTCTCTTTGCCTGGTATGCCCCCTTTGGATCACTTCGTCCTTGCCAAGAGTCTATCCTCTTGAATCTACTTCAAAAATAAACCTTCTAATGTCCGTTCCTTGGTCTTCATTAATGGTTCAATTTTTATACTAGGACGACATGGAGATAATGACGTTTCTTTAGGCATAGAGGAATACTACAATTGGAGGGTGGAAGGGCAGATAGGACTATGGGTCGACGCCCCATATTTTGCTCCCGTAAGAAATACAACGGCCTCCTTTTCTTTTCTTTTCATTTTACTCACTCTAAAATCTTTCAATTAATTAACCTATATTCAAAAGAACATCTCCAATTTGCAAACCTCGTGCAATTCTTCAGACTTTCAATTCTTCACATGTTATCCTTAGTCAAGTAAAGAATCCTCAAACATGGGCAATGATGAAGACCCTCAATGCAAGAGATATTCTGCTACACTAATGGTAGGGATACGAACCAAAAGTCCCCTGATACTCTTGGCCTTGACAATTTGACTGTCTCATTGAAAAAATCTTATGTTGGTTGCGAAAAAGTTCCAGCTTTCCAATTACCTGATATTCAACACCTCCCCAAAGGAATCTCCATAATAATCACCAATGATCTAATGATCACCCCTTGATCATCACTACAGTATTACTGTAGACAATAATCACAATCATGATGCTATGCATTCCTCATAAAGAATTTAATCCTTAGGAGGTAGGAGGTAGCATATTAACTAGTGAAATCCCCCATCCCTTAGATTAATACTAAGATATCCTATCAACCTGTCAAGACCTTGCCAAGTCTAAAATTCCCCCAAAGACTCCTAATTTATAACAAGGTCTTATCTCCTCTAAGTGATAATAATCCCTACAGGAAAATTTTAAACAGTCATAGCTAAGATTCACTAAGTAAACCTATCAGATTTTTATCTAAAACTCCACCTTCCTCTCATACAAGAACTTTCTCATAGATTCATCTCCTAGCTAGACTGCAAGGACACGGCCTCCAAAGACAGCAACAACGAACACCGCTTCTGCATTAAATTCATGTAAAAATTTAGTAATAAGGTGTCAATTGTATACAGTTTTGCCAAAAAATTGTTGCAATAAATGGCATGTTTTTAGGGGTTGTCATTCTCCCCCACTTAATTGCGAAGCGTCCTCGCGAGCACAACTACATCACGAACATCCAGCATCACGAACACTGTTACCATGAGCACTGCTACGCAAATTTGAAAGAAAAATATACTCTCCTCCACTTAATTGCGAAGTGTCCTCGCGAGCACAACTACATCACTTGCATAACCGCACATGGACAACTAGTAGACACTGGAAAAGTAGAAAAATACTTATTTGTGTCATATTAAAATGCAAACAATATAAATGTTTCAATGAAATGATGTAAAAACTTATGCAAACTAACATTCCCCTTACTCACTCTCCCCACTTAAATGTATAACAGAACTGCATCCATTTCATAGAATATACCAACTAGGAAGCTATCTAGAGCCGCTAAACAACAATAATCCCTCTAAGCAATAAATTGCCACACTACTATCCTACTAGAAATATTGCTTCGAAAATAGCCTCACTAATAAGATCATTACTTAACAAAGAACCCAAACAAGGTAAACTAATACTATAACACCAAATAGGACTCCTAGGGTTTAGCTGCTAACCCTCCATGTTCTACTAGAACAACCAGCCAATGGTTCGTAACTTCTAATTGTCCAAGGCTCTTCTTTTAAGTTTATGTTTTAATGGTTTTTTTAAAAAAAAATGTCAAAAGAGTATATACATTGATTCTCTTTCCCAAAAGGTCCCACCCCAAAGAGATACAAGGCATCGGACGCAGGGCACCCATCAAGGAAATCCCTACAGCCTACCAGGACCTCAGAGGCGATGGCTATCTTCTTTTGGTTGTTTTTTTTTTTCAAACCCTGCAGTCTCAGGGTGTTTTTTTCTTGTTTGTTTTTCTTCTTTCTTTCTTTCTTTCTTTAAAAGAATAAATATATAGACTCTTCCGAACTTTTAGTATTTGGATTGGATTTTAAGCATTGTTTTATTTTAAAGGATCAGCTAGAAAGCTAAGAATACATTACTTAATTGAACGGTCAAACATTTCAGCTCGACAACTTTGCTCGAAGAATCTAATCTAACGCATAATACTAGTCACTCTGCCTAGGCAAATGATAAGCAAAGAATACTCACCAGCTCAGCATCTTTCTTCCACGCTACTCCTAGTCAAAATTTCGTGGAGAGAACCTTGTTATTCAGCTATCCCACATATCGCTAGAAAAGCGACCAAAAGATAGGGGAAAACTCTATAGGATTCCTAATCGGACACCCATACAATGAAATTCACTATGTTATGCACACATGTCACCCCCTTTTTAATCACTCCCTAATGCTAAGTCCCATCCCTTGTGAGTGGACTTCATATAGAGAGAATTTATATATATATCATTCATATTTGTTTAAAATATTTATTTATAATTCCTATGTAATTTACTTAAGTGTTTTTTTCTTCTTCTTCGACATCTCTAATTTCATTCCATCAATTTTTTTATTCATGTATTTTTTCAAAATGAATATGAAATAAAAAGTTTAGGTATGAAACAACCTTGTATGTTCGTGGATATTGCAACTCCAAGAATCAACAAAAACATACAACAGTGTGTAACGCAAAATCATAGTCAAATCTCCACATGAAACATACACTAGCCAGTACAATGTTAAAGGGTTAGATAAATAATAAAACTTTTCCCTAATAAAACTTTTCCCTGTACAAAAGAATTGTCAAATACTCATGTCACAATCGCGATCAACTAGACTGTCGTAACGCTCCCACTGCTTGGTTGTTTAAGAAGCAGTATATTTCTCCACTTGATAACCATTCTTGCATATAGAACTGTCCATCTTACTAACTTAAATATCCCAAACTCCAGCACTGAAAGGAATATCCTGACCGTGCGTGCAACTAACTACCTAACTACGTGGAAAATAAAACTAAAGTGCATGAAAACCTACAGGATATCAATAACTCAAAGCATTGTATGTTTTTTTTAAAAAAAACGATATATATTTGTTTGTTTGTTTTTTTTTTCAAAATGTAGAATAAAAGAAAAACATAAAAGACTAAGAAAACAAAATATCTAGACTAAAATCTTCAAAGCCTCTGAGATCTTCTAGTGAAAACAATAATCCTAATCCGAAATCATCAACTCCATCTAAGTCAAACCTATTAACTAAACTATCATCTATAGGATGCTCAAGAATAGCCTCTAGCGTAGACATATCAGAAGTCACAGATCCGCTATCAGGTGCATCGCTAAGAACCTCCATCACATCATGGAGCGAAGCCGAAGCTGCATCATCAAAGTAGGGCATAGGGGCCACTGGTAAAGCATCTAAAGAATGCCCCTCGGTCGCATCCATGTACCAACAAATATAATCCCAACATGGGCAGGGAACACTAGTCTGCAAATCATGGTAAGATGGAGTAAGGCGGTAGATAGTGGAACGATATCTCGCAAATTCTGCTTGCTCTCGACCTACCCTAGACTGACCAGCGCGCGCTCATGAGAAAAAACACTATTATAATCATGACGCTGGTAGGTATAACCAATCATTTCCTGCATGGCAGTGGTACCATAGCGTCGAAAGTATGTGCGACACTGCCAACACAAGAGCTGAGCACGCACAAATAAATGCCGCTGACAGGACCTACAACCAAAAGGTGGATGATACTGTAAACAAAAAATAATCACAAAAGAAGAACCACAACAGGCCTCCCCTCTCGGTGCATATAAAAACCTATCATGCGTTTGAAAACGCGGAATATCGTAAGGTCCAGCATGAACAGGATCAATACTATTAGCATCAAGACGAGGGTAAAGTGCATCCATCCACAAAAAAGCCATACCTGCATCCCATTTTTATTAAAAAAAAAAAAAAACCCCCCCAAGAAAGAAAAGACAGCCAAAGGTAGATTAGTCAAAATATTATTGTAACTACTAACCTAACTATACCTAGCTAACCTAAGTCACAAAATGTTTAAGGCGCAGGCCATTGACCCTAAATATCTCATTTTCAGCATTAATATCCTGCACATCAAGAGAACCATTATCATAAACATTAATCACCTTAAAAGGTCCCAACCAACGAATTTTAAGCTTCCCAGGAAATTTATAATAACGACTGTCATAAAGTAAAACGAAATCGCCTTCTTTAAACTCCCGTACTTTAATATTCTGGTCGTGCCATGCTTTACGACGTTTTTGCATTGCTTCTAGACTTTGTAGAGCTAATAATCTTTCCTCATCCAACTTTACCAATTGTAAAATCCGTTGTTTCAAAGATTCAACCTCACCTAGTCGTAATGATAGAGCTACTCGTAAAGTGGGCAACTCTTGCTCAATAGGGAATATAGCATTAGTACCATAAACTAAATTGAAGGGTGTATTTTGCACTGTCACCTTATAAGTAGTTCTATAGGCCCATAACGCTTCATATAAACGTTCATCCCAATCTCGCCTGTGGGAAGCAACCGTTTTAGTTAAAATCCCACAGATAATGCGATTGGTTACTTCAACCTGACCGTTAGCTCTGGGATAATAAGGTGTTGATTTGCGATGTTTAATTTTATAGATTTTCATTAACTCACTGATAAGACCATTCAAGAAATGGGAACCTCGGTCACTTACTAATTCCAGTGGGCAACCAAAACGCGTAATAATATTCTCATACATAAACTTAGCGACATCAATGGCTTTATCCGTTTTAAGCGCTTTCGCTTCCACCCACTTTGTAATATAGTCAGTACAGACTAAGATATAACGATTCGATCGATATCTAGTAGGCGGATCAATTGGGCCTACAAAATCAATTCCCCATTTCTCAAAAGGTGCTAATGCTAATATAGGTGTCAAAGGCATAGCAAAACTCTTAGAAGGACGACCAGTCCTTTGACATACATCGCATTTGCGACAATAATAATAAGTATCTTTAAATAGAGTAGGCCACCAATAACCAGCTAATAGAACTTTTCTTGCAGTCAATTCACCGGCAAAATGGCCACCACACGGCTCATCATGCAATGCCTTAAGAACCACTGGTACTTCATCTTCCCTTACACAACGTCGATAGATACCTTCGCGTGGAAAAAATTTATAAAGGTAACCCCCTAATAATCCGTAGGAGCGTGATTGCATTAATATCTGACGTTTCCTGCGCTTATCAGCACCAGGTGGATATCGAGCAGTACTAAGAAAATTCGCAATATCAGCATACCATGGAACTCGTGTCTCCACAGTAAAAAGTGATGCATCCGGCAAATAATCTTCCACACCTTCCTCCTTGTCTGATGTTAATAATCGTGATAGATGATCTGCTAGCACATGAGCTCTACCAGGACGAGTAACTATTTGAAAATCAAACTCTTGGAATAACAACATCCAACGAATCACACGTCCTGAAAGTTCTGCTTTATTAAGCAGATACTTTAACGCCTCATGATCAACATATATAGTAAACTTATTCCCTAATAAATAATGACGAAATTTCTCCACCGCAAATACCATTGATAGGCATTCTTTCTCAGTGGTGGTATAATTCCTTTCTGCATCACTTAAATTTTGACTCGCATAATAAATTGGATGATCCACCTTATTATCATCTGCTTGGCACAAAACAGCTCCTACAGCATACATAGATGCATCAGCATGAATATGGAATTCTTTTGTCCAATCTGGAGGTGCGAGTACTGGTCCTTCAATTAACTTATGTTTAAGAAATTCAAATGCTTCCTGGCAGACACCATCCCAAATAAAAGGAGTATCCTTTTGTAGTAGATTTGTCAAAGGTGATGCCACCTTTGCAAAATCGAAAATAAATCTCCGATAATAATTTAGATGTCCTAAAAATCCACGCAATTGCTTAAGATTTGTTGGAGGTGGAAGTGCAGAAATCTTAATAATTTTAGCTGGATCCATGGCAATACCTTCTTTAGAAACGATATGCCCCAATAAGGTTCCTTTTGGTACTCCAAAAACACATTTATCAGGATTCAAGGATATACCTACTTCATCACTACGTTCAAATACTTGCGTTAGTAGCTCAGGCATTTCTTTTGCCGTACCATAGACACAAAAGTCATCTAAGAAAACTTCCATCCATTGACGTAGAAAATCTTGATAAGCTGCAATCATAACTCTCTGAAATGTTGCGGGTGCATTGCACAAACCAAAAGGCATTACTCTATAAGCAAATGTACCCCATTCAGTAGTAAATGTAGTTTTGGATTGATCTTCAGGATGAATTAGTACTTGGTTGTAACCGCTAAATCCATCCATAAATGAATACAGCTCATGACCAGCAACCTTATCAAGTACCTGATCAGTAAATGGCAAAGGAAAATGATCTTTACGTGTTTTGCTATTTAGCTTTCTATAATCGACACAAATGCGAATCTTCTTACTATTCTTCTTGGGTACTACCACAATAGGAGATACCCATTCACTGTATGCAACAGGATAAATGAATCCAGCATCTAAAAGCTTAGTAATTTCAGCTTTCACTAACTCCGCATACACAGGGTTTGTTCGTCGTTGACGTTGACATACAGGTTTTGTGCCTGGTTCTAGATCAATAAAATGCTGACATAATTCAGCTTTGATACCCTTAAGGTCCTTATATGACCAAGCAAAAGCGTCAACATGCACTCGTAAGACTTCTTCGAATCTTTCACGATGTGGCGATTCCAATTGGTCTCCTAAATTTAAATATTTTCCTTCTGCCATTTTAAGCTTAACTACTTCAACTTCAGGCTCTTCAATAAATAGAGACTCTATTCTTTGTGGCTTAATTGTGGGCACATCTTCGGATATCTGCATCAATACATTTTCAAGCAGGTTATTCTTAGTACTTGATTCCGGTGCTTCTTCTCCCACACTCACAGAATTTACTAAGGGTAAAGCCCTATAAGGAATAATAGCCAGGTTATCTTGCGTAGCACCATCAACTTCTACTCCATAGACATTTACTAACTCAGGAAAGGATTTTTCAGTATATCCCTTCCCATATTTCTCTAAACAACCATTATTGACATTTACATTTTTACGAGATTTCATGGTAAATGAGGTTCTTAGAGAGTCAATTACGCTAGGTATCTGCTCTGAATTACATGGATATTGAGCATGTAACCTACGGCGATATCGACGTAAAATTTCGTTATTCTTTTCTAGACATTCCTGATCATCTAAACTCCAAAACCATTGATTATCTTTAAGCTTGAGAATTAATGAATGTAGATTCTCATCCTCCTCGCCCTGAATTCGACAGCCCAAATAATGTATAACTTGTTTCAGTTCCACAAAATTCCTAGGTGCTGCAGGTTCAAACCATCTAAGTTGTGGCTCTTGCCCATCCCCATAAATAGTAAAATCCATTACTCTTTCTTTTGGATGAGGCAACACCACCGCTTGCATATTGTGCGATTTAACCTTAGTCGGTTCAGATTGGACTCGTTGATAACTAATTATCGGTCCCCTAGAATAGCGATAAATCTTCTGCGCAATTCCGGTCGAACGCCTAAAAGAATGACACAACCAGGGAACATTTGTAGGGTTTTTCTCTTGAGTCTCTGGTTCAAAAGTATTCTTAGATTTATTTTTTTCCAAAAATGTCTTCATGTTCTTCCCAATAATTTGTATCCATAGATAACGCTTGGTCCATCTGTAACTCACCCCTACTGAATTTAGATTTCTCTTCTTCTAAATAAAATTCTAAAAGCGAGATTTCATCTAGATATCGCCTTTCTCTAAACTGAAACTCTGCCTTTTCCTTTTGCAACTCAGTAATCTTCTTCATTGCTTCATTTACAGCAGTCAACGCTGCCTCACGCTCTACTTCCAATGCCTCTTCCAATTCTCTAATAATCCTAGCGTAATTACCATGATGTTCACGAGAAGTCTGTGAAAACCTGTTAAAAGCCGAAGCTGAATCATCCTCATCCTCACGAGATAGTGGTCTTTGTAAGGGTTTGCACCTATGCCTACTTCTCCTTTCTCTTTCCTTCGCTTCTAGCTGGTAGTAATAAATCCTTTTAGCTCTATCTGGCAGTTGTCCAAATCCAAAGGGTAAAGCATTTTCCCCATAAGGAAGAGCTTCTAAAATCCTACTCTCAAGCATACTATTATGATTATCAGTAACATCATCTTCTCCCATACCTTCTGAAGAGGTTATTGAAATATCAGCCACATCAAATATCATTAACTCAGGCATTTCTTCCTCCCCTAATTCATCCACAGAAACCGCTTCCGACCTGCTGTATGCAGAAAATACATCTTCTTGATTATTTCCTTCTTGATCCGTAGATAATTGAAAACATGTTTCAAGCGAATCATCAAGATATTCGGCTTCCTCTGCGGAAAGCATTAAGCAGTCGAGGGTTGTATCTTCGGATGTGGATAACCACTGAGTAATATCGCTATCCGAATCATTGTCAGATGAAAACGCTACAGCATACTCACCAATACCCATCTGTTCTACCTTGTGAGGCTGATGTACTATATTGACCTCTACTTTTTCTGCTGTTGCTACATGTGGTGTTTTAAATAACCAGGCATAAGGCCCTTCATGATCAGTCCCCTCCATACCCGAATCATAAAACTCACTGTTGGATCTCTCATCCATTTCACTAACTGCTTCATCTCCTGAATCTTTCAAAAATCCTTTTGAAATAACTTGTATTTTAACCCTATCATTTCGAGGACCAATCACAATTGAACCTTTATACCAGTCTTGAATGCATCTTGCTTGGTATAACCAAGGTCTTCCCAACAGGACAGAATATGATGAAATATTTGTTTGCGAATGAACGATCAAATAGTTCACATGAAATTCTAATCCGGCTACTACAGATTTCACATTTCGCAGTAACCCCAAAGGAGTTACTTTTCTTTGATAAGCCACACGTAAAACAATATGAGTAGGTTCTAGATCCTTCAACCCTAATTCTTGCATAGCTTGTTCTGTCATCAAATTAACTGCTGAACCGCCATCCAACTGCACTTCATGTAGCAAGTGGCCATTAATAGTAGTATCGATAACTGGAGCTCCTGGGTCCACAAATAAATCTACTATTTTTACATCCTTAGTTGTTTTTCCTTTGGAAGAATTTTCACTGACTTTAGAAGCGTTTATCTCAATCCTCTTCCTTCGACGCCGAACTAATTTATGGTAAAGTTGTTTCCGACAAACAGGCACTATTTCTAGCAATTGCCGAAGGTTAATAGTCAATGGTATTTCTTCTAATGCAGCCCAAAGATCATAGGTCTTATTTACGGATTCTACATAATCTTTACTCCCTTCCTTAGGAGGAACCAATCTTTCGGGAAAAGGAGCGACTCCCACTTGAATCTTAGGATTTGCTAAGGGCACAGGTAATAATGGATGGTTAGAGGAATGCTGCGGAGAATCCGATTTAGGTAGTTCTATATTAGGATCTATATCCTTAGACTTATCCTTCACTGCTCCGTTTAATTGTGGACTCTCTTCCTCTAAACCTTGCTCCTTCTGTTGTTGCTTTTGTGCCCTCGTAATGACACCAATCATTGGGTCAGCTCTAAAAGTCACCTTGCGAGGTATAAATTTTGACTTAACTCCAGTATCTTTCCTTATTGTTTCTACTTCAACTAAATTTGCAGCAGACGTTGAAGGTTCGTTAGAGGTTTGTTTCCCTTTGTCAGACATTTTATTATCCTCTCGCTTAGGACAATTCTCTTCATAGTGTCCTTCACCACTGCACCTCCTGCAAAGAGGAGTATAGTCTTGATTTTTACGCGCATTTGGACAATATGTGGCTATGTGACCTTCTTGTTGGCATCGATAACAAATTACTGGTCCCCTAGGTCTTTGTTGATCACCTTGTCCCATTGGATTACGAAAATTTCCATTATTTCTTCGAAAAGGAGAATTTCTCCCTCGATTGCCATCACTGTTGTAATTGTTTCGAGGCACTGGGGGTCTACCCTGGGTGGGCAATCCTCGTGGCCTAAAAGGTTGATTGGGTGGTCCAATCTCATAAGTCCTATTATTACGATCCATGTAATTGTAATTCGTTTGCATTGAACGAGCTTGTTGTTGCTCTTGACCTAATTTATGCCAACAATTTGTATCTAAATGACCAGTCTTGTGGAAAAAAGAGCAAAACGGTGGATGATCGGGCATTAACCTTGAAGGCGTCGGACACTCTGTAGCCACATGGCCGTAACCATGACACTTACCACACCAGATATTAGATCGAGGTGGGTTTGAAGTCGAATTTCCCGACGATTGTGGAGCACTAGATCCTTGTGTCGTGATCGAATAAATTTCCTTCAAAGGCGCTTGTACTGCAGTCATAATTTCCTCCTTTAATTTTCCTAGAGATTTCGCAATAATATCTGCTACTTTTGCTTCATCCAGAGGAGATTGAGATTGCGGCATAGAAGGCATTCCTGTCTGCATCATATAGGCTGGAATTGAAGTGTACGGATTTAGAGGTACACTCGACATGTTTGAGCTTGCGGTTACCGAGGGATTTAAAGGAACGGTCACATAAGACACGTTCTTAGGTACCCCACCTGAAGTGCTTGGATATTCTGTCCGAGATTCTTTGAATAGATCTCTCCGTCGTTGTTGACTAAGCTGCACTTCTTCCCACCATCTAGCATGTGTTTTAGCATCTGCCAACGTAGCTGGTCATTGTAAACTAACATGCTGATGAACTTCAGGATTAAGTCCATCAATAAACTTACGTTTTTGCGTGGGATCGTCAGGAGCAGGATTCATCTTACGAATGATTGTCTCCATGCGCTCAATATAATGTTCAACACTTTCAGTTGCTCCTTAGGACAGATAATCCAGTTGAAGAGCCAATCTATCTTGAAAACCTTGTCGTCTAAATTTTTCTAGAAAAGCTCTTGATAAGGCATCATAGGTCCCTTTATGTTGAGCATCTAAATTCCCATACCATTTCGCTGCTTCATCTTTTAATGTTGCAGGGAAGATATGAAGCTTTTGGTCGTCATCTATTATCTCATTGGCGACGCAAGTCACCTCAAATCTTTGCGAATGGGCATCGGGATCTTCGTCCCATAATCCCCCGAATTGCATGAAATCAGCTAATCTGACTGGGTTGCGAGCCATTGTTTCTCTAAATAGTAGCCCTAACCCTAAATCGTTGATAGTATCAAACCACGGAGGTTCCTGAGGTTTCTTAAATAATTGACGCAATCCGAAATTTGACTCTAAATCCCAGTCAAAGAGCAGTTCAATACTCCCGACCGTAGCATTAGCTTCACTCTCCCTATTTTCACTATTTTGCCTACCTCTTTCCCCAGTGACACTGCTAGTACTGGAGACAAATTTATCCCATTGATATGAAGCTGCTTCACTTTCCTTTGATAGTGTTCTATCAGTTGATAAGCTAGGCTGAAGAGGTTCTACCGTTGAGTTAGACACAGCGTCTACTCCCAAATTCAGCAATGCGTTGACCCTCTCTAGCCTTTCTAATAGCCAAGCCTCTTGTCGCACTGCTCGTTCTCTAACTCGCTGATCCCTAGCTTCGTTTTGCTGCTTCCGTCTCTCTTCTGAATTCATCCACGAGTACTAAACTAGCTTTTACTATCATACTCCAAAATTACGCTCGTTTTATTTGAAGCTATAAAATTAGGTTGTCGCTTGTATGCGCACTTAGAAGGTTCAAAATAGTCGGCAACTCTGGGTCTATCTCCCCAAAAGGTAACTTTTCTTCTTGCTCGGGGATTAAGCCTAGAATTTCAGCAACCTCTCTAACGTCTTTCGTGTCGAAAGCAATTTTTAAACCTCTGGATACACGTATCCAAGGCAACACATCATCCCACACTACTCTTCTAAACGTCCGATAAGCTGTGCGGTGATACCAATCAAAGTGGTACGATACACTGATTGTATTTATCTCTACCGCGTCTATTAACCCAAAGTGTGTCGCTAGTAGAACTATGGTTTGCGCACAGTCGTTATAACCCCAGCTCCAAGAAGATAATTGTTCAACGTCCACAGTTAATTGTGGCCCAAAATATGTGCCTCCCTCTACTAACTCTGTATCCCTTGCCCAATCTAGCACTTTTCTTTGGCACTCTTGGGGCAAATTAGGAAAATAGTCCCTTAGAAAAGAGACTGCGTATTCACTCATAAGTAACACCTAGGGTCTGAATACCCTAGGAAAATTAATCACCCGCTAGAGTGCACTTGGCTCCCGGCAAACGCACCAAAAAATGACTGGCCAAAGACCAAGCCACTTTTACCCAGGTCAACAAGCCAACTCCTAAGAGTTGTTGCACTAAACAAGTGATTATTTACACTAATTGTTTTAATTCGACTTAGCCTTCCCTAATATCTACAACGTTGTTTGTAGTAGTCCAACTGCAAAGATTCTAAACTTCAGTAAATTATAATGGGCACTAAATTGCCAAACCTAAGATGATTATGGTTTCTCCCCATCTCTCAGGGGCAGCTCCTCATAATGTTCTCCTGCCATGCTAGTGGCGGTTTATCCAGGAAATGTTTTTAATGTTTGACTTTGGAAAGGTTGTTTCAAGGATATAGATCTCTTAGATCTATTTGTATATCTCCATTTAAAATTCATTTTTATGTTTTTCTCCACCTGATTAAAATTAATTCTTTTTATTTGTTTAATTTTAAACAAACATTCAAATCAAATTTTCTGACGTACCATAAACCCCTAAATTTTAATCTCCCTTGGTAGACGTTTCCCACTCCGTATATAAATTTCGTCGTTGCTTTTAATTTTTAAATATATATTTTTTCGTTCTGCGAAAATCACGTCCTTTCTTTTCCTCTTCTATAACCAGTATCAAGCATGATAAAACAAGTTCTTTCCACACTCTTATGATTCACATACAACGTTCATTTTAAATCCCGTATATCCCCTTAGTTTTCTTTAAATTATCCTAGTGGCCCTCCACTCCATGTATTTAAGAAATTGATTGTAAAATGAATAACATGTAAAAATTTAATATAGATGCTGAGGCTTGTCCCCCATGCCATCTAATCGTTAAATTATTTGATTTTATTTGTTTTAATTTAAACTAAATTTTATAACTGCAACCTAACATTATTAATTATTATAAAGTGTTGTCAAACTTTTTATTTGTAACTTCCCATGTTTCCTAAATGTCCACGACATGTGTAATTCCTCTTATCAAAACCAAAACACCATATCTTTATACAAACATTTTTTAGTAAAATATTATTAAATTGTTATTTCTTTACTTTAACCCTTACAACATAAATGCACTACCAAATCAAAGATTTGGTTTCCAATATTTCACTAAGAATCCATAGTTTATATCAATAAATAACACATTTTACGTAAAGGAAAACTATGCTTTTTCCCTAAATATAACTCTTTTCTAATTTTTAAATATAACAAAACATCTTTAAAAATCTTGATAGAAATTCAGTGAATTTCTTGACTCATAAGATTTATAGGAAAAATATCAGAACTTATAAATTTTCAGTCAGTAATTTTATAAAATTTTATTTATGATAATTTTGAGTCATTTTTTAGTGTTTTTGACTGTTTTTGATTTTTAATAAATAAAAACCAGTTCAGATAAATGCAAACAACCATGTAGCATGAGAAAACAGGTTTAAAGACATATTTTAAAAATTATAAACTAGAGAAATTTTCATACCATATTATTTATTTTAGATAAATCAGTTAGACACTTACTTGGAAAACCCGCGAGTCGTGATTGCGCCTTTGGGGTCCGCGTCCTCTTGCAGTCCGGCCAAGGTAGGTCTGTCGTCCAGCCACTCGTTTCGACCGTGAGCTCATCAATTTCTTTTACTCTCTCGCCATTCCTCACACGACTGTTAGTCTATGGCAATGGGAATGACCTTTTTCTCTTAAATTAAAGATTAAACTCTTAATCAAGAGTTGATTGGTTTTTGGTTGAGGAAGCGACGACTTATGAAGGAGGTGGAGACTAATTCAATATCTCCATGATCTGTCCACCAAATCCTGCGCGAGGCCAAGCGATTTGACGAGAACAAAATCCTCTACCAGCCTATGATCTCAGTTTACCCAAGTACATTGAGGCTCCAATTTGGCCATTATGAAGAAGGACATGGCGATGGAGGAGAGGAGCAATAATTGGTATCATTTTGGATATCAACAATTGAATTGCATTCTTTTTACCTCCCTAGACTTCCCTCTGCTCCTTTTCCACCAGTCATATGGGCAAAAGATGGCGCCCTCCATCTCTCCTCTCTCCTTCCAAGATGGCGCCCCTTCTTCTCATCTCGTTTCTTCTCCACGCCTCTCCCTTATCTCTCTTTTTAATCTTATACGAGTCTTGTGTCCACGAGATCAGCAATGCAGCCTGTTACACTACAAAGGAATTGGTGTCGATTGACATGTTGAGTGCTCATCCAGCCAACGCTAGCACCACCATATAGATCATGAAGTTGAGCACTAGAAGAGGGAGGGTGATAGTGCGCCCGAACGCTGCCATTATTCTAATGTAGGTACCTCTTATTGTGCGCTACTATATATTCTGCTCTCAGCAATCTGATTATCCTATCTTCTGATCTGATCTAGTATGACATATTTTTTATCAGCGCAAACATCACCAGGTAGATCGTCACATGGCTATCCGTCACTGTGGTGAAATCATGAACTCCCGATCGACATCGACTATTAGGACGGTGGCAAGATTGCCTCCTCTCCCCATTTCACTGACTGAATGGCGTTCTCTCTCTCTCTAGCTTTTACAGGCGCACTCCCTTCTTCTTCTTAGAAAAACTGAATGGCAGCCCCTTCTTCTTCCACATTCGTCATCATCAGCAGGCGTCGTTCGAAATCCAATGCTCTCCTCTTCTTCTTCACGATCGTTTTTGTAACGGCCTCTTTCTTCTTCTAATTTTCTTTTTTTTTTTTCCTCAATTCATTTCCATAGCCCAAGGGCACCACATAAACGGGCATTTACATTCATTAATGTGGTGTCCCTTTTAGCCCCTAACACCTGGCATGCACGAGGGAACAATTGTTTACAATTGAGAACCCACTCTTCCCTTGATTGAATGTCAAATACCGTATCACTCTATCTATGAAGTATATTTGATTACAAAGAGTGAAGAATAATGAACAACAAAGATAACAATATTGGTTTGGCATTAATTCACCAAAAGAGTCTTCCTAAAGCTTGTCCAAGATCATGCTTCTTGTAGCCTATGTGTCTATAGGTGGTACACCTGGTCTTCTCTTTGCCTGGTATGCCCCCTTTGGATCACTTCGTCCTTGCCAAGAGTCTATCCTCTTGAATCTACTTCAAAAATAAACCTTCTAATGTCCGTTCCTTGATCTTCATTAATGGTTCAATTTTTATACTAGGACGACATGGAGATAATGACGTTTCTTTAGGCATAGAGGAATACTACAATTGGAGGGTGGAAGGGCAGATAGGACTATGGGTCGACGCCCCATATTTTGCTCCCGTAAGAAAAACAACGGCCTCCTTTTCTTTTCTTTTCATTTTACTCACTCTAAAATCTTTCAATTAATTAACCTATATTCAAAAGAACATCTCCAATTTGCAAACCTCGTGCAATTCTTCAGACTTTCAATTCTTCACATGTTATCCTTAGTCAAGTAAAGAATCCTCAAACATGGGCAATGATGAAGACCCTCAATGCAAGAGATATTCTGCTACACTAATGGTAGGGATACAAACCAAAAGTCCCCTGATACTCTTGGCCTTGACAATTTGACTGTCTCATTGAAAAAATCTTATGTTGGTTGCGAAAAAGTTCCAGCTTTCCAATTACCTGATATTCAACACCTCCCCAAAGGAATCTCCATAATAATCACCAATGATCTAATGATCACCCCTTGATCATCACTACAGTATTACTGTAGACAATAATCACAATCATGATGCTGTGCATTCCTCATAAAGAATTTAATCCTTAGGAGGTAGGAGGTAGCATATTAACTAGTGAAATCCCCCATCCCTTAGATTAATACTAAGATATCCTATCAACTTGTCAAGACCTTGCCAAGTCTAAAATTCCCCCAAAGACTCCTAATTTATAACAAGGTCTTATCTCCTCTAAGTGATAATAATCCCTACAGGAAAATTTTAAACAGTCATAGCTAAGATTCACTAAGTAAACCTATCAGATTTTTATCTAAAACTCCACCTTCCTCTCATACAAGAACTTTCTCATAGATTCATCTCCTAGCTAGACTGCAAGGACACGGCCTCCAAAGACAGCAACAACGAACACCGCTTCTGCATTAAATTCATGTAAAAATTTAGTAATAAGGTGTCAATTGTATACAATTTTGCCAAAAAATTGTTGCAATAAATGGCATGTTTTTAGGTGTTGTCAGGAATTTGGTCTTGATGTTTGATACCTCATGAGCTCACTCTTCCTCTTTCAACCTCCATAGCCATGCTCTAGATCTGACATTTTAACATAAAAACACTTAGTCTAATTGTACCAACTAAGTCGACCGACTTTATTACACACACATGTCATTTAGCTAATCTACTACTAGATAGAGTTAGCACGTAGAAGGTAGATTGACCTTGCATATCTCAACACTCCTCAAGTCACTTTTTGTATCCCAAGCAGTGATCTAAAATAAGTGAACTTATCTCTACCAAGGGATTTAGTAAATATATTTGCCACTTGGTCTTCAGTCTTCATATGTATGAGGTCTATCCTGCCTCCAAGCACCATTTCTTTGATGCAATGGTAATGTACCTCTATGCACTTTGACTTAGCATGATAAACTGGATTGCTTGCCAGAAGCATACTACTCATGTTATCAAAATATAGCTTGACTTGTTTATCCACATGAATCCCCAATTCATCCATCAACTTAACCAACCAAGAAACCTCACACACAACCAATGCTACATCCATGTATTCCACTTTTGTACTTGAGAAAGCCACAACACATAACTTGATTTTGGCACAAGGAATAGGCAAATTTGCAAGACGCAACTGTTTAGAAGCTTGAGTAGGTTGTCGAGAGAGTCAGCGCCTTAACGACAGCTAGTGGATACATAGATAGCAAATGAACCCAAACTGAGTAAGACGGCGCAACAAGAAACCCTAAAACCTACGAAGATGGCCAGAAATTGATCAAACAAGCCTATCATGCCTAAGACAAGATGAGGATGCGCAAGCTGCTTATACACTTGCTCTTCACACTTAGCTTGATTTTCAACACTTGAAGTATACCTAAGAAAAGCCAAAAGCCTGATTGAGCACAAGTGCATGAAAAAGAACACACTCACTGAGTGGAGGTAACTTGAGGATTGTATGCAATAATTAAGGAACTCACTCAGATAAAGGAACGTGAAGGAACCCACCAATAAGAGGAGATCCCAAGACATAGATGTGCAATTGGAGCCCAGCATAGAACTAAGTGAATAGCAACAGAGACGTGGATCTACCCGACCTCCTTAACCTTATCGATAGCTTGGTGGAGCAAGAGAACACAATCATGTCGAAGGAAAGCTCAGACTGCAAGGAGAACGAGGAATTTGACTTACGAGTTTTTTCAGAAGCGATCCAGCAATTGGTGAGTATCTATGACTCTCACGCTCGGTATGAGCACCGCGGTAGAGCGACAGAAGCCATCATAGCTAACCTAGAGGAGGAAAGGAAACTAGCCCACAAAGCACTGCAAGACATAGTGGAATACAACCAAGACAAGTAGACTGGGAGCTTGAGGTAGAACCTAGAGATGTGAGAGATACAATGAGTGCTGAATCTAGTAGGTAGAAGTCAAATTGACCATGAGAGAGCGCTAGAAGGAGACTTGACGCTAAGTGAGCTTCTCATGAAGCGATTGCTAGACAACAGGGCATCAGAGTAGAGCGATGCAACATTGGCCACATCACTACTAGCGGGGTTAGGGGTGAACCAAGGTTCCAAGAGCTAACCTAAGATACTAGTTTTCGCTAAGCAGCTTGATAAGTACCAGCCCCAAGACAATCCGTATAGCTTTATAGAGCAGTTCGAGCAGGTCTGTGAGGCCAACGGTCTCACCGACTTGACTCAATGCTCTCAAGCATTCAGGCTTTGCCTAGGAGACAAGGGTCGGACTTGTACACAAGTCTAGATGCCGTAGAGCGAGTGAACTTTAATGGACTGAAAAGCCTCTTCATCAAGAAATTTTTGAGCTCGGACACTCTGACAACCTGCTAGTACAACTTATGAACATCAAGCAAAAGGAAAAAGAGGGCATCCATGACTATGTGACCCATGTAAGGAGTCTCTTCAAGAGAATCCTGACGGGCGAATGACCCAACCGAAAGAGAAATGTCTATGGTATTCATCAGTGGAATACAAATGAGGAACTTTATAAAGCCTTGGCGGGCAACTCGAGCTTGCAGCGAGATGCACTAGCAAGGGTATTCGAAGAGGCCATTCGAGTTGATGACCAATTGAAGGAGAGGAGCTCTAGGAACTCAAACCAAGATGAGACGAACTCAAGAAGTTTGGAGAGAGCTTCAGCATCCAACGAGCGATCAGGTGCAAGTACCCAAGATAAGGGAAAGGCTGCAGAAACCAACCAAGAATTGGATGACATGAAAATGAAAATAGCCAAGATGTAGGAAATGCTAAGACGACCAACACGACCCCATGTCCAATGCGTGTACTATGGTGGGAACCACTTCAGTTGAGTGTCAAGACCTCACGTCATGACCTTGTGCTAATTGCGGTAGGTTTGGTCATGATAGTGCGCATTGTAGATTGCCTGGAAGACTTCCGTACTCACAACCGTACAGTCAACCTTACCTAGCAAACATGCCACAATAATTCTTCAAAAGGGGAGTGCCATTGGCCCTTCGCGCACCAAACGATGCTAAGTCGGATGTTCCTAGAGTGGATATAAATCCTATTGGAATACCCAGACCACCTAGTCCCTATGTGTGACACATCCACTGAGCGATGCTCCAATCCACTACGTGGAAGAGCCAAATGAGGAAGAGCCTTACGTATGCCCTTACGTCTCACATGACGATGAGGGAAATGTAGTCCTTATGGAATATTGACTAGTACTAGTGATGGCGTTAGGTAGGGGATGAGGTAGAGGCCTAGGAGGACAGACCCAAGATCCAATCATGTGTTGGACTTGCAGTCACCCGGGACATATCTCATCATGCTGTCCCGAAAGGGAGCAACAAAATAGAGACAAGGCTGACCTAAGGCGTCTTGAGTGTGAAATCACTCATCTCTTTGTTGACTTTCTGAAGTGAAAACCATCCTCAAGCTCAACTAACGTGCCATCCATCCGATTGGAGATGTTTGGTGTCGAGAATTTGGACGGGAAAGCTACACCTATACCATTACATGTCATGACCCATGCACAAACAAAGCAGGCCAGCATATCACTGCTAGGTCCTAGCAATCTTGACATAGCCTCGATAGGGAAGAAGAGCCATAGGCGAAGGAAGAAGAGACCCGAAGCTAAAATCACACTTAAAAATGAGAGTGCCACAATGCTACCTGCTAGAAAGAAAGCCATTGATGCTAAGGCGAAGACACAAAGACTTCTGAAAAGGGAAGTGCTAAGGTGGGGGAGTACCCCGACCTGAAGTGCCAACTAGAGGCTATCAAGAAGGTGAAGGAGTAGGTAAAGGAGGCTCAAGAACACCTGAAAGATGTGGAGCCTATCTTGGAAGATGAGATTGAGGATCTCTCCAGCATCAGCACGCCACTCTCACCCCCTCCACCGAAACCGAGAGATGCGGCTGTGCCACAAGCAGTACCGCTTAGGCAAGGCCTTAACTCTAAGGGCCAACAATCTAGTCAGGGCCACTGGCAAGGACAATCCAAAACAGGAGAAAGATGAGTAGCCAACGACCTCCTTATCACTGTAGTGACCACCCCAGTGACAGTAAGCCTGGGAGATCTGCTTAGGCAGCATTCGATCCTATGGTAGGACTTGAAGCAGTGGGTTGAAGGGTCACAAGAGCAAGCTGCTTCAGGCCTACAAGAACATGATGTAGAGACGTAGATACCAAGTTTGACGTTGCACTCCATGCCCAAATCCTTGCACATTAATGCTTTTTGGGAAGGCACCGAGAAGCATGTAGTCTTACCGGTCTTAGCCCTAGGTGACACAACAAGGAAAGGGATTGTAGACACCGGGATGGGAGTTAGTGTACTGAGCCATGCAATGCTCTTGACTTGGGGCAACCCACCTATCAAGACTGCTAGGTTCAATGTCACATTAGCTAACGGAATGAAAGTGAAGCCATTTGGGGTGCTAGAAGACTGGCCGGTAAAAATTGTTGGAGTCCAATTCTCAATTGACTTTATAGTCATGAAGGGAGTGGACTACGATGTCCTATTGGGCCGACCCTCCCTGGATGATGCGCAAAGCCAAAGTGATCGAAGATTGGGGGAATGGTCTCATCTTCCTAGGCAATAGAAAAAAGGCCGTGAGGGGGTGGAAATGGACTCTTGGAAAACTGCACTAGTTGACCTCGACGCCATCCCCGCGATGCTCAAGGGTGATACCCAGATCAAGAAATCCTATGGGCCCCTAACTAAGTATATCCCATGTCCTAAAGACGAGCGAGACTGGATGCGTGTGCTTGCTATCATCAACCTACCATTCTTGGACGATGAGGTGTATGAACATGCCATTAAGATGATCGGCGAGCCCAAGGGTGCACCCTCAGTACCAATCTGCATGATGGTAGGAAACCTTCGTAGAAGACCCAACCCTGTCACCTTCCAAGTGCCAACCAACTGGAGGGAGCTTCAGGGGGTTTTAGAGTATTTGACCGGCAAGCTAGCAGGCAATCTAGCAGCAAACTTCAAGCCACTCCAAGATCTCTTAAATGAACCAAGTTGGCAATGGGCCAGGGTGCATGATCTAAGCCTCAGGTACAATTGGGCCTTGGTACCTGATCAAACACACGAGACATACCAAGACCTAGGAGATGACGAGTGGTCAGAAAAAGATGCTTCCAATGATGAATAAAAGGACCGCCATTTCTTTAGTGATGATGAGAGTGAGGACGAATAGAATACGACACCGAAAGACGAGTGATAGAACATATACGGGCAGAATCCAGGCCGAAGAGAAAGAACACCTTCAGAATAGAGCAAGGGGTCATGCGCGTGGATTGTGACAATGCTTGGTTGGAATGTGTAAGAGCCATAGATCTAGGACAAGCAAGCCTAACCCAACCAGGTAACACACCAGTGCTTAGAACAGAGTCACCCTTCGAGCTACGACCAGCGAGGGAGACTACCTCATCTATCAAAGACAGGGAGTTCGATTCTGAGTCAGAAGTGAGCTCAAAAAGCGACCCAGAAATGCCGAGGCATCCCAAGACTAGACGTACCAAGGGGAACCTGCTCGTCCACCTGAGGTGTAGACACTTAAAAGAAGAAAGGGCAGAACAGTCTAAGGATGCAAGAGCGGACAAATAATGAAAACCACATGACCTCCCCAAGAGTTTTACGAAGCTCAAAAAGGGCGATAGGGTAGCGATCTTGCTGGGTGCCAAACGTCAAGGGCAAACAAGTGGACCCATCAAGGGACCCGCCAAGGTCAAGGAGGTGAACCTAGTTGAGGAAGGGGATACACCCCGACTTGTCTTTATTGTCGATGACCTGATGGAGGAGGAGGAGACACATCTTGTTGTCCTCTTACAAGAATATATGGACATATTCGCCTAGTCCTTAGAAGAACTCAAGGGGGTAGACCCAAGTGTAGTGACTCATAACATACCCATGACGCCAAATGCAATGCCGGCCAAGCAGCGATCGTACCCCATGAATCCAAAACACACTCATGCGGTCAAGGAAGAGATCGACAAGCTGATGAGAGTGGGATTCATCTACGAAATTGAGCACACAAACTGGGTATCACCCATAGTCATTGTAATGAAGAAGAACGGTAAGATTAGGGTGTGTGTCAATTACAAGAAGGTGAATGTTGCAAGTAAGGGACAACTACCCATTTCTATACACCAAGCACATGCTTGAGAGAGTGGCGGGCAAAGAGGCCTACAGTTTTCTGGACAACTTCTCTGGATATAATCATGTGTAGGTGCATCCTAATGATGGGCATAAGATTTCATTCGCTACTGAGTGGGGTGTCTTTGCCTACATAGTCATGCCCTTCAGGTTGACGAATGCTCCAGCCACATTTCACACCTTATGTGCACTACATTTAAAGACATGCTCAAGAAAGAGTTTGAGGTGTTCGTAGGCGACATGTGTGTTCACTCAACCTGGAGAGAACATTTAGACAGACTCCAAGTGGTCTTTGAACAGTGTCGCCTATATCGCCTCTCTCTAAACCCCTTAAAGTGCCAGTTTTGGGTAAAGCATGGATGTATCCTAGGGCATGTGGTATCGAAAAATGGCATCACCATAGACTTTTTGAAAGTTAGGGTCATTGTTGATCTTCCACCCTAGACCAACTATAAGGGAGTGCAATGCTTCTTAGGCCATACGGGGTATTATCTGTGGTTTGCGCTGGATTATGCATTGATTGCTAGACCTTTGTACAAGCTATTGATTATAATCGAATGGAATGAAGAGTGCCAAAACGCATATGAGGAACTAAAAAAATCTCTGACCACAACACTGATTCTACGGGCCCCAGATTGGACAATTACCTTGCACGTGCATATTGATGCTTCAAAATTTGCTGTAGTAGGGGCACTGTTGTGCCAACCTAGTGAACACAATCTCGACTATCCAGTGAGCTTTGCAGGCAGAAAACTCACTAAGACCGAGATGAACTACTCGACAATAGAAAGAGAAGGTCTAGCCATGGTATTTGCCGTGAAGAAATTTTGTCATTATTTGTTAGCCACTCCTTTCACCTTCTTTGTGGATAATCAAGCCTTGCTATATTTAGTAAACAAACCTTGTGCTATAGGCCGCATAGTTCGATGGCTCCTTTTAATTTTAGAATTCAACTTCTCCATGGTTGTACGAAAAGGAAAACATCACTACATGGCCAACCACATGTCACGCATCCCCATGGGAGAGGCCGTTGGACAAGGCATCGTAGATGATTTGCCAGACGTGCACTTGTTTAGCCTGTCTAACGAGATAGAATTATTTCAAGTTGAATTGACGCCATATTGGGCAAACGACATAGTCCAAGTGCTTGAACATGGATGACCTGAACGACCAATAGAGAGAGCCCGACTTAGATGGCTCATCCTCAAGATCCAACCCTATCAGTTGATAGCAGGTCAGCTGTATAGGCTAGGGCAAGACAGATTGTTGCACAGATGTGTATGCAAGTATGAGATGCATGAAGTGCTCTCAAAATCACATAGTGGAATTGCTGGAGGACACCTTAGTGGAGAAACAACAGCCTCCAAGGTATTGCAGTCTCAACTGTGATGGCCCACGCTTTTCACGATGCAGCATGGTTCGTTAAGCACTATGACGAGTGTCAACAGACAAAGGTCCTGACTCGCAAGGATCAAATGGAGCTAACCTCGATAATTACACGACAACCCTTCGAGAAGTGGGGAATTGACTTCATAGGACCTGTTAGTCCTGTGGTGCAATACTCTCAAACCAAGTATATCATTGTAGCCACTAAGTATCTAATGGAATGGGTAGAAGTATGGGCTACGAGAAAGAATGGCGTGAGAACGACTGCCAAGTTCCTATGGGAGCAAGTAATCTCATGATTCGGCTGCCCCATCGAACTAGTTAGCAACTAGTTAGCAACTAAGACACACACTTCATTAATGAAGTGATCGCGCATCTTCTATTCACCTTTCTAATTATCCTTCAAAAATCCTTGCCATACTACCCTGAAGCAAACAACCAGGTAGAATCCACTAATAAAATTCTAGTAAACGTCCTGACCAAGGTAGTCTCTGCTTCACATAGTGACTGGGATAACAAGCTGATGGTAGTCTTGTGGGCTTACCGCATAGCCTACAAAACGGCTGTAGGCCAGACACCTTTTAGGTTGACCTATGGAATTGAAGCAATTCTACCTATAGAGTTCTTTGTTCCTAGCCTGAGGATCGCACTTCATGAAAGATGGGAAGGGAAGGAAGCATGGACGAAACATCTAATTGAACTCGAACGCCTCTCGAAAACTCGCCTCCTAGCTACCCATGCACTCATATGTGAGAAAGCACGCTGCAAAAGCTGGTTTGATAAGCATGTCAAGCAGCGTGACTTTGAACAAGGCAACTTAGTGCTCCTATACTCTGTTAAGGGGCATAAATAGAAAATGAAGTTTAAAGGTCTGGGGCCCTTCAAGGTTCGTGTCATTAGCTGAACCGATAATGTCGAACTCGAGACTTTGGAAGGCAAGGGTGTAGGCTTCTTCAATGGTAATTGCATCAAGAAGTATTATCCCCCCACGCACCCCTTGCATGAACCACCAATGTTAGAATCACATGTCAAAGTTTGTGTAGCCACAATCATGGAGATTGACGATGAAAATGAGGAAACCGTAGAACCTGCCTACCTCCACATCACAATCATTGCCAAGTAAGCATGCACTGTCAATGCCTTAGTCGATGAGGGAGCAGACTTCAATGTACCCACGATCATTAGACCCATATTGGCAAACCACAATTGCAGCCAACTACCGCCAAAATGAGCCCATATGGGGATTGATCATATGCACTCCTAGGGAAATGCAAGGCCGTAGTTTCTATTGAGTTTGCAAGCATACCAATGACATTTTATGTGTTGTCAAACAATGAAAATGCAGGCACCGAATCGCTACTGGGTCAAACCTTTAAAAAGAAAGCTCATTGCAATGTCGATTATGAGTTGTAGCATATCCACTTAGCCATTGGCAATGTTTGCATAGTGGCGGCTTTCAGCAAGGGCTGTGTGACTCCCACTATACCCGCAATGCCACTGGTAAACATGCATTCAGCCAAGTCCAAGGAGGAGGGTTGTGATTTGTTACAGCCTCCCAAGCCTCTATGCCAACAACCTACTGAAACCAAGGTCAAGACCCATGAACACCAGTTAAGGTGGGTGCTTAAACATCAGAACCTATCGTCAAAAAGCAATCAGCCACGCCTTCACAAGGCTAACAACACAACCTCAAAACCGAGGAGGCCAAAACAAAGCTACAAACAACGACGGGTGGTCAAGTCGCGATGGGTTCCTAAGACCCTATTGCAAGCACAAGGTTATTATGAGGGTAATGCTTGAATATGGACCCCTAAGTCTAAAGCAGCCAAGAGCACCGATGAAGTGCCACCCTCACACATAACCATACCCCACCATACAACGTATCAAGGCCTAACACCGTAGAATACTCGAGACATCAAGCACATTGACTTGCAACTGATTATGCACATGAAGACCAACTAGGTCTATCAGTCCCATTTGCAATCCACTCGTCCGAGCTTGCTGGGCAAGCGACCCAACCGCAATCTCAAGACAAACGAGCCCACTACTATCTGTTGCCAAACTCTTTAGTTTTGTCAAATCTCAACCACCTCCAGGCCTTAGACCCTCCTATGAGTGAAAATCATTCTTGTCACTGGCTGTAGATCTAGCCGAAGACACATGGGATGATGTCATTGCTTGCCTTAGACACTTAGATGCCACATTTATGTCACTAGCTCTGAGTTATGACCGCTTGGACTTGGACCTATTGCAAGAGCCCTTTGCGACAGAAGTTTATACAATGCCTTGTTCATGGGACACACTGGAATTTGTATTCGTCAAAGCACCCCACTCAGCTGCTGCTGCTATAGAGTTGCTGCACGCTGAGATATCTACATAGCGAGCCATCAAACAACATCTCATCACATCATACGATAAGCGAGCCTCTTCTACTATCACTGATGAGAATTAGAGGAGTTAAAAAAGCTTGTTGAAATCGAATCCCCATTCTTACGGAGCTGGTATAGTCTTCGATTGCAATGGAAACTCAAGGGATGCCAAATAATGACCAACGTTGAGTAGCGACGCGCCATCAAGACATCGGAATACGGCCCAACTTATATCGCTCCAACTTCATATAGGGTGTTAACAACTATTTGTGACAGACCCCTAGAAGATCACATTAAAGGACACCCTTACCTTGATCGTGTCCTGACGGAGGAAGAGTTACATATTGCTAGTCGCATTGACTCTGGTGATTGTTGAGATATCAAGCTCCACTCGTGATATGCCACACAGCTATCCTTATCTACTCTAGTTCGTGGCTCAGTTAGTATGCCACCTTAGTTAGTTGAGTTTGGTTTGAGACCCATATATAGGGTTCTTCTATTTCTTTGTATGAGAGTTCTTTTGGCTTACACAACTAAGAAGAGGAAAATTGTTTTCAGCCTCCACCCTTGTGTGTATTCCCCCATTGTGCAAGCAAGAAAGCTACAAGTGAGACTCCTTCCTTCTCTCCCACAATCTTGACATGGTATCAGAGCCTTGTTCGTGGTAAGGAGCTCAAGAAAGCAAGCCAAGCTCGCGGAGTTCTGGTTGAGACGCCCTTCGCGGTGAAGCAAGAGGGCAGTATATGCTGGCGACCCTGTTTTTTTTGATTTGGGGCCATTTCGGGGCCCGTTTTGGAGGCGGAAGTTTTCTGCACACACTCAGGAAAAGGCCCAGTTTTATGCTGTGCGACCACTGTTCTACAGGTCGGTGAAAAGTTACTGTAGAAATTGCATCGTATGCTTGTGTCCAGAGACATTGGGAGTTACAGAATCATCCTTGTTGCCTGTTGATGCAAAATCGTCACTAGGAAGTGACTGTGTGGTCAAATACCACTTTCGTCAGTTTTGCATATTAGCCCTTGTGAGGCTGAAGCTGTGTTCTTTGCAGTGACAGAACTTTTTGCAGTGTTCAGTAATGGCGTCTGATTCTCTCTCACAGATTGTCACTGAAAAGCTTGACAAGAACAACTTCCAAGCATGGAAGTTTAGAATGACGAATTTCCTTATGGGAAAAGGATATTGGGAATTTATTGCATGAAATGAAGAAGAACCAGTTCTTCCTGATGTTCCCAATCAACAGCAAATGCAGGCATTTAAAGCATGGCATGAGAGAGCCAGGAAAGTTATGTACTGGCTGTCTATCAGTATTTCAGACTCTATGATTGTGCATATTCAGGATGCAAGTACGCCAAAGGAGGCATGGGATACTTTGTCAAAAATGTATAGCACAAATACTCAAGCCAGGAAAATGCAGCTCAAGCAAGAGTTGCATAATGTGCAAAGAGAAAATATGAGCATCAATGACTACCACATGAAGGTGAAGAAGATTGCAGATGCACTTGCTTCCATTGGGTCGCCAGTGGAAGATGATGACTTAGTTTCTGTGACCTTGAATGGTCTAGGAAAGGATTATGCATAGTTTCGAACATCCATTTCCGTCCGTGAAAGATTTCCTGATTTTGAGGAGTTGATTGCTCTTCTAATTTCTGAGGAGCAGAGAAATGGTGGTGCATCTTCTTCAGGAGGAACTTCAAAAGAAGCTGTCTTCTACTCAAATGCTGGAAGAGGTAGAGACAGAGGTAGAGGAGGCCGATTTGGAGGCCATGGTAGAAATCAGAATATGCAGCAAACTCAAGAAAACCAGTCCTATGGAGGAGGACGTGGTAACTCTAGAGGCAAGGGGAGCCAAAGAGGTCGTGGTGGATGGCAAAGAGGCCAAAATGCAAACAGTAATGTTGAATGCTACTACTGTGGTAAAATGGGTCATATGGCTAAAGACTGCTATAAAAAGCAGAATGACATCATGAATGGAAAACTGCAACAAGGAAATTATGCATCTTCTAGTAGACAGCGTGATGACAGAAATGAGCATTTATTTATGGTGCAACACATGAACAATTCTGTGACAAGTGCAGAAGAAAGCAATGATGTATGATATGTTGACTCAGGTGCATCAAACCACATGACAGGTCATGCAGAATGGATGGAGGATGCAAGGAAAATGGAAAAACCAGGATTTGTGGAGACTGGTGATGATACTGCACATCCTATTGTGCAGATTGGAAAAATTCCTTTGTCTATGCAGGATGGGAAAAAGAAATACCTGTCCGATGTATTCATGTCCCGAATATCACCAAGAATCTGGTTTCTGTTGGTCAAATGGTTGAGCAGGGCTTGCAGGTCAGATTTAATCATCATGGATGCTTTGTTGAGGATATGAAAAATAAAGGTCGCTTGATATCAAAAGAAAAGAAGAAGGGCAGAATGTTTACATTGGATGCAGACATGCTTGAATTGAGTGCAGCAATGTTTGCACATGGGACCGGTGTAGTTGCAGATATTGATATCTGGCATAAACGCATTGGTCATGTTAATGTACATCGAATTAAATCAATGCAGGCCCAAAATATTATTGCAGGATTACCTAAATTCAAGGTTGCAGAAATGCATAAGGTATGTGAAGCCTGTCAGTTTGGAAAACAGGCAAGGAAACCATTTCCTAGACATGTTCAAGAGAGTAAGAAGCCATTGGAATTAATCCACTCTGATGTGTGGACTACTAAAGCTGCATCTCTTGGAGGCTGTCATTATTTTGTCACTTTTATTGATGACTATAGCAGAAAAGTTTGGGTGTATTTTATGAAAAAGAAAAGTGAAGTTTTTGGGCATTTCAAAACTCTTAAAGCTATGGTTGAAAAAGAAACAGGCCTGCAAATAAAATGCCTAAGGTCAGATGGAGGGGGAGAGTACCTCTCAAATGAGTTTGCAAGGTTCCTGTAGGAGCATGGCATAAAGCAGCAATATTCATGCAGTCATACCCCACAACAAAATGGAATTGCAAAAAGGAAAAACAGGCATATTGGAGAGGTATCTCGTGCCATGCTCAACGAAAAAGACTTGCCAGATTTTTACTGGGTTGAAGCAGTTGTACAGCAATCTACATAATGAACAGGACTCCCACTGCAACAATACATGGGATGACGCCAGAGGAGAGGTATACGGGTAGGAAACCAGATATTTCTCATTTGAAAATTTTTGGTTGCATTGCCTATGTACATGTGCCAGATGAGTTGAGATCCAAGTTGGATCCAAAAGCTGAGAAGTGCATCTTTATTGGTTACTCTCTGCAGCAAAAAGGGTATAGATGCTATAACCCTTCTACTCGTAAGTTTACAGTGAGCAGAGATGTTGTTTTTGATGAGATGAGTAGCTGGTATAAACCAGTAAATGTGATTGATGATGTAGATGCAGCACAAAATGGTAATGCTGCACAGAATTCACAGCAGCAGTCACAAAATATTAGTGGACCTGGAGCGTCCTCTAGCAGTGGTTCACATTCTTCGCCATGGACAGGCAGATTGAGATCAGGAGAATCTTCTCAAAGCAGTGCAGATAGTGGTATGCAGGTTTCACGAAAAGGAAAAGAGAAGCTAGATCAGCCCATGTTTGATGTGAATGCAGGTCAGTCTTATGTGGATGGTGAATCCAGTGGCTCAGAACAGAGCATTGATGATGAGTTGGGTATTCCTTCTATTGTTACACCTGGAGTAAGGAAGACCAGGGATGTTTTGAGAGCACCTGGGAGTGAACCTACTTTGCGCAGGTCTACGAGAGCTAGGTATCCTATGGATAGGCTGAAATATGATGGATTTACAGCCATTCACTATACATATATGGTCAAAGTGATACAGGAACCAGAACCCACTTCTTTTGAGCAATCCATGGGAAAAGAAAAATGGGAGAAAGCCATGGATGAAGAAATGGATGCCTTGGAAGCAAATGCTACATGGGAATTGGTACCTTTGCCTAAAGGTAAGAATGCAATTGGCTGTAAGTGGGTTTATAAGGTGAAGCACAATGCAGATGGTTCTGTGAATAGATACAAGGCAAGATTAGTAGTCAAGGGGTATGCACAAACATATGGCATTGACTATGAAGAAACATTCAGTCCGGTTGCAAGGATGGCAACCGTAAGAGCAGTCATTGCTATGGCTGCATCAAAGGGATGGTCTTTACATCAGATGGATGTAAAGAATGCCTTCTTGCATGGTGATTTGCAAGAAGAGGTCTATATGGAGCAGCCACCAAGTTATGTGCATGCCGTTCATCCTGAGTTTGTTTGCAGGTTGAAGAAAGTCTTGTATGGCTTGAAGCAAGCACCTAGAGCATGGTCTGACAAGATAGGACAGTATCTTGTCACTATTGGCTTTCAGATTTCTAAGGCAGATTTCTCACTTTATGTGAGAAAAACAGAGAAATGTATTATGCTACTTGTCATTTATGTTGATGATTTGATTATGACAGGTGACAGTGATGAAGATATCCTTCATGTGAAAATGCTATTGAAGCAGAAGTTTGAGATGAAGGATTTGGGAGAGCTGGGTTATTTCTTGGGCATTGAGGTGATTAGATCACCAAGTGGGATACAGCTCTTGCAGAGGCAGTATGGATTGGACATGCTGTCCAAATATGGGATGACAGGCTGTAAGCCTATTTCAGTTCCTTTGGAGCAGAATGTGAAGCTGAGCGCAGATGCAGGTGAGCTTCTGGAAGACCCTACTATGTACAGACACATAGTAGGAAGCTTGATTTATATGACTATTACCAGGCCAGATTTGAGCTATGCTGTCGGATTGGTAAGTCAGTTTATGCAGGCTCCAAGAAAACCGCATTTGGATGCGGCTAGACGCATACTTAGGTATGTGAAGTCCACATTGCAGTATGGACTATTTTATGAGACTGGGGTTCAGATACAGTTGCATGGATATACTGATGCTGATTGGGCTGGTAGCATTTCTGATAGACGATCTACCAGTGGATATGTGTTCTCTTTTGGGAATACTACAGTCACTTGGAGCAGCAAGAAACAGCCTACAGTTGCCTTGTCGAGCACAGAGGTTGAGTACAGGGGTGCAGCAATGGCTGCATGTGAGGTAGCTTGGTTGCATAAGCTACTTTATGATATGCATCAATCTACAGATGGGCCAGTTGTCATTTATTGTGACAACATGAGTAGTATACACTTGGCAAATAACCCAGTCTATCATGCTAGAACAAAGCGCATTGAGGTGCATTATCACTATGTGCGGGAGAGGGTTTTACTAGGTCTTATTGATCTAGTTTATGTCAGCACAGAGGATCAGGTAGCTGACATATTCACAAAGGCATTGGGCGCAGAGAAGCTGCGCAAGTTCAGAGACCTTCTTGGTGTGCAGGAATTGGGATTGAGCTCGAGGGAGAGTGTTGAGATATCGAGCTCCACTCGTGATATGCCAGGGTGATCGTTGTGCATTTATGTCACCGACTTGTCAGTTGTTGCAGATGCGGTTGGTACACCGTCCATGAATAATAGCTAGATGATAGCTATCCTTATCTACTCTAGTTTGTGGCTCAGTTAGTATGCCACCTTAGTTAGTTGAGTTTGGTTTGAGACCCATATATAGGGTTCTTCTATTTCTTTGTATGAGAGTTCTTTTGGCTTACACAACTAAGAAGAGGAAAACTGTTTTCAGCCTCCACCCTTGTGTGTATTCCCCCATTGTGCAAGCAAGAAAGCTACAAGTGAGACTCCTTCCTTCTCTCCCACAATCTTGACAGTGATGTCCTGACAGATGCCCTTACTTACATCACACATGTATGTAGTCGACCCTTTGATTTGGACCACGACGCTTAGTTGGAATACAATCCAGACTTCTATGCTTGGCTCATATGAAAGTAAAACACTCAACTGTAAGCTGACAGCCTTGGGCCTGCTAGCTTTCAATCCTAGGAAGGATTCTCCCCAAATCCGAAAGGGGAGGGGATAAGGTAAGGTGGGTGACTCAAATTGGAACCAATCAAAATCAAGCAAACACATAAACACGTAAAGAAAAAACACACCACTGTGAAAACCTCAGTCGGCATTTAAACGCAGGAAGAAAAGAAATACATTAATTTGTGAGTGAGGAAAAATGTCACGAAAATGTTGAATTAAAGGGTGGAAAAGTTTGAAAGGAAAGTTTATATTGGAGCTTAAATGTTTTCATTCAACAAATACGAAGCCTTTCTTTTCAGCAAATAACTCTTTTGCAAGAACTAATGGGAATGATGGTTCATGATAGGAATGAAAGATGTTGTAGCAAGATCACGCTCAAGATCACGCTCATTGACTCCCTTTCATGGAGGAGGAGAGAACGTAGTATGACATCAGCTTAGAAAACCATGCTTATGGTCAGCTGAAATTCTGCATCATTCACAACCTTGAGAAGGTGGTAGCCAAGGAGCAGGCTACAAGGAGAGTAGTGAAACAGTGTAACCTCTCCAAGTACCTAGAGAAGTTTGTGCAAGAACCTAACCACATGAAGTGTGTGGAATTTCTAAGAACGTACAACCTCGACCAAGAATGTGGAACGGTGATTGTGGGAAGAGGAGACAATGCTCGATAGGGGCAGGTGCCATTAAACCAGGCCTTGGTGGAGAAGGCACTAGGGTTGGAATCTAAGGTGGAGAAAAAAAGTAAGAGAGATGTGTATGCTATGCTAAAGATGAGGAGGGAAGATGTTTTGACAAACGACGGCATCAGCATACATGATATCCCTGATGCTGAGATCCGCATGCAGGCAAAGTTGGTGCACTCACTTTTCTCTAGCCAATGCTATAACTCCCTCATGCACTGGATCAGTGTGCTTGTGCTGGAGAATGTGGCAGCCCACACCCTGGATGAGGTGGACTAGAATGGCTACATGCGCAAGACGATAGACCTAGCAGCCAAAGCACTAGCCCTTGGCAGCAGACAGGTAGGCGGAGAATCCCCAGCCTCTAAAAATATGGAGAGGAAGAAATCTTCCTCCAAAGCCTCCTTCATTGGGTATGGAAGTGTGCTAACGGCCATCATCCAAGAGGCTGTAAAAAAATCCCAACAAGAAAATGCAGGAGCGGATGAGACCCCAGATAGGTCGCTGACCCACCAAGGGAAAGAGCCATCGAGTGACATAACAGAAACTTGTTGAGAATCAGCAATCACACTCAAACAGCCTCTTTGTATGGAGTCTCAGGGTCAAGGACATGCAGGCTAACTTATCCCATATGCACAATGGTGCCTACTGCAGTTTCCTACTTTCCTATAAAGCATTGTACTTGCTTCCTTTCTTATTGCAATGATAGTACTCTTTTCATTTCAGTAAAGTGTCAATGTCATTGTCCACATACACAAGATTGTGTTTATGAGTCCAAGTCTCAATCTTGGAACCTAATTCACTTGTGTAACAAACAGTGTCCTTTCCATCATGAGTCTACACTTATTTCTTCATCCTCCATAGCTTCCGTGTTTTGCCATGCTCTAGATCCCGCATTTCTCACATGGTATCAGAGCCCAGTTGGGCATGGCACTGCTTGTCTAGCCTCTCTTGATTCCTTTCAACCTCAGTCTAGCTCAATGTCAGCTCATGACTTCATCTCCCAACTCTACTCTCACTGAAGCTTCCATGGCAGCCATAGCCAGCAGCACCCTGTCAGATTGAACTGCTTATATCTCACTCCACAGGTCAAATCTCTTGGAGCTTCCTTCTGGAAAAGTATTCCCCAACTCATAAAGCTTCCCTGTATCACATCAATCCAGGACATTGGACCATCTCGAGCTCAGCATTGTGAAAATCCCCAATCTCTGCTCTGTGTCTGCCATAGCCAGACAGGACCTACCTTGCTTGGAGCTTCCATAACTCTTCAACCAGGCAGAATTTCAACACGATTTCTTCTGGAGAAATGTTCCTTGGCTCAGGGCGCAGCTTCCTGTCACTTTAAATACCAACATTGGTGATCTACAGCTCCAGCATTGCAGAAATTCACTGTCGCTGTCCAGATCTGCGCCGTGTCTGTTCGAGCTCCCTGCGTGCACCGTGCTATCCGCGATCTACACGATTTCCATGGGGCTTTGATAGCCCATGAAGTCAGCTTCCTAGGCATGTAAAATTTTTTTAAAATGATCAAGTATAGCTCCTGCAATGTTGAAAAAACCAGGCCCCTGTCTCAGAAACCCTAATTCCACCATAGCCAAAGCTTCAAAATCTTGACATTTTTCACTGTTTCTCTCACTGAAGTTATCAACAGTGATTTTAATCACTGAGCAATACTCTCTGAAGTTCATTAAAGTACTGTCACTCAGATCTGAAGGCATCAGCATCAAATCAAGAAGGGGAAGATCACTTGGAGTAAAAGACTTTTGCAAATTTGGTATTCATTGACACTCAGTTAGTGCCTTTTAGCACTTGTGTCTCTCAATCAATTCTTCTGTTGCTCAAATCTAATAAAGTCTGAAGTTGATTTGCTACTGTTCTCGTAAATCTAACATGGGCAAAGACTCTCCAAATGCTCGATTCAAAGGAGTCGGATTCCACACTTGGCAAACCCGCATCAAGCTCATCCTGATGAAGAAGGGTCTCTGGGCCATCACAAATGGCAAAGAGAAGAAACCTCGGGACGCGGACCTTGCAACTACTTGGCAAAAGAATGATGAGAGAGCTCAGGCCATTATCAAACTGGAGCTAGACGACAGTTATATTCATCATGTGGATAACTGTGAGACCTCACAGGATACATGGAAAAGACTTGACACCCTGTTCGGTGCACAATCTAAATCATCAAAGTATGGTCTCCTAATTGAGTTCTTCAGGCTTGAAATGAAGTCCAGCACATCACTTGCCACACATCTTAATTACATGGAAGGACTCCTAACTCAACTTGCAGGAATCAACATTAAAATGGATGAAGATGTTTGCATCGGTGTTCTACTTAAGAGTTTGCCTCCTGAATATAATAATGTATCAACAACTTTAATCAACATGCCAAATCCTGAACTTGTTGATATCCAGGCATCACTGTTAGAAGAAGAAAAGAAGCTAAAAACCAAAGAAGAACCAAGTACCTCTAGAGATGAGCATGCATTATATGTTGGCAACAGGTACAAAGGCAAGAAGGATCAGCTCTTTTATGACTTCTGCAAAAGGATCGGACACACCGAGAAGTTCTGCCACCCAAGAAAGAGATCCCAAAAGGCCTATCTAGTCGCAGTCAAAGAAGAAGAAGAAAATGGAGCAAAGGAAGAAGAAGATGAAGATGAGGACCACCAGGATCGGAAGGACAAGACTCATCAGTCCTTGTACTCTCATAATTCTGATAGACTGTTTTAATAGCCTTGTATTTTCCTTGCCCTAATGTTTCCTGCCATAAGCTTTGTAAACTCCTTATGTAACTTGGCATTACAGTCCCTGTACACTTTGTGAGGCCCCTGTTACAGCCTCTAGATGTCCACCATGTTTATGGTACCCACACTTAGCTTTTTCTGCAACAGCCTCTGGTGTTTTGCCATGTCTGTGGTATGCCCACACTTTGCAGGTGGTTCTCATTACAGCCTCTACACACTTTGTGCCTTTCCTAGTTGTGATTGAGGAGGGGTGTTGAGAATCAGCAATCACACTCAAACAGCCTCTTTGTATGGAGTCTCAGGGTCAAGGACATGCAGGCTAACTTATCCCATATGCACAATGGTGCCTACTGCAGTTTCCTACTTTCCTATAAAGCATTGTACTTGCTTCCTTTCTTATTGCAATGATAGTACTCTTTTCATTTCAGTAAAGTGTCAATGTCATTGTCCACATACACAAGATTGTGTTTATGAGTCCAAGTCTCAATCTTGGAACCTAATTCACTTGTGTAACAAACAGTGTCCTTTCCATCATGAGTCTACACTTATTTCTTCATCCTCCATAGCTTCCGTGTTTTTCCATGCTCTAGATCCCGCATTTCTCACAAAACTGAGATAGAGAAGGAGGAGCAGGAGGCTCAATTCGGAAGAAAAAAAACAAAGAAGCCCACTGGAAAGACAGCTCAGAAGAAGAAACAGAATGGGGGCAGGAAAAAGGAAAAAGAAGATCTAGAGAGAGCCAAAAGGGAATCCCTAAGAGAGGCAGTGGAGAGGAAAAATAAGGAGAAGGAAGAAGCTGAAAAGCTAGCAGAAGAATCAAGGAAAACATAAGAAGAGACAGAAAGAGGAGCTGTGGAAAAGGAGGTAGAGTTGAGGAGATAGGAGGAGGAGGACATGGCCAAAGCAACTCGCTGGTCCATAGAACAACAAAGCCAACTCGATGGCCTAGGGGCTTTAAGTCTACCTAGGGAGGATAGACCCGGATCAAGTGCTCACGTACCCAAAGTCATGCCGCCCATGCCCATCGAAGGCAAGGGTAAGTCTCCCATCCATCCCATCCCGTCCCTCTTGGTGCTTGCTAGCGAAGCAATCACTATCACCCCAAGCAACCCGGCTAGCACCGATGTGAACAGTTTTGTGGCCTGGATGCAGTACTTTATCAATAAGGAACTAGCACAAGGAAAGAGCGGGGAGACTATGGCCACCGGGTAGAAAAGGTCGGCCACAGATGCCAAGTCTAGGCAAGATCCGAAACGCCAAAAGATGGAAGTTTCCACCACCCCAATCCCTACTACTAAGATGCCACAAGCAAACCATGACGAATATGTTGATGAATTGCTCTCTCAGTTAGAGAAGGAAAGGGAGGAAAGAAAGATAGCGGTGGTCGAGTTGGAAGCGAAACAAGAGTTAGTGGCAGCCTTCCAGAGACGAAGCAAATGGCTGCGCAACAAAAGGAAATCCTTGACTTGAAACGGGAACTAAAAGCCAAAGAAGAAAAGGAGCAAAGCTGGCGGCAAAAGCTCCTAGATGAAAATCAAGAGCTAGAGAAAATGCAGAGAGAGTATAAGCTTCTAATCATGCAACATGAGGATTTGGTAGCAAAAATAAGTTGGATTGAACAAGGCATGAAAGAGTTTGCCGCAGGCGAAGAAGGAAGGAAGTGAGAAGAGGAACAACACCACAGAGAAATGGAAACCATGACCAAAAAGCTGAGGCTTGAAAGAGAGGAGTAAGAGAGAATGAGCAAGGAATTGGAAGACCAGGAGTAGAGGCTCATGGCCTTGGTGCAAAGACAAGGGGAAGGTATGGAGAAAATGAAAAAGAGAACCAAAGAGTGGGTATCCAAAATGAATGAAGAGTGAAGACCTTAGTGCGTCGTCTGGCTCTCGTGGAAAAAGAGAAAGTCCTAGCAGAAGGCAGAGTAGAGGCAGCCCAAGTGGCTTTCAATACTCAACAACAAATCTTCCTGAATACCCTGATGGATGCCACTCACGCAGAGGAAGGGGAGTCCTTGGAGGTGGTAAAGAAGAAGCTGAGCATAGTGCACAGAGCTCCGTGAGTAGGGCTACACATGTCCCCCAACCTGTCGCAGTTGGGTTGAGCCTTGATGAACAATGTTGGTACCTATTATCGGCTGACCTAACCCCCCAGGAGATTGATGCTCTAGGGTTCGCAGAGGAGGTACAACAGTAAGAGTGGCCACGAAGTGAAGCGGAACTGCAATTCGACTTAGGCAGATTTGAAGAAGAAGTGATCTCAAAACCCCCTTCACCCCATTTTGAATGGCAGGGGCAGCCCAATAGACGCGCCCACAGAAAGAAAAACCACTTTGAGGGAGAAGAGAAGGAAAATGGTGAAAGAATCCAGACAAAGATTGAGGGCTAACCCTATGGCATAGCCGTATATACCCCTCCCACCATGCCCAAATGACTTGCCAGCCAGTTTTCATGCAGAGCTCATAATCTGGGAGAGACAAGAAAAAGAGAAGCAATCCTTCAACTTCAGCTTTCCCATCCCCAATGCCCTGCGCAGAGTCCTTCCCCCTAAAATAGTGGACGAGGTGATCAACCTCATTGGCCGGCTAAGCCAACAATGGCTGAAAGAAAGAGAGAATAATCCCACTCTCTGGGGCACCGAGGATGCGGAATACTGGCAAAATAAATTTTTTGAAATGCCTTGGTCTGTGCCCGGATACGAGTGCTAGCCACTGTGATGTAGATGCATCTGCAACGCCAATGTGTTTGCATGGATGGCTTTTTGTAATACCCTCCCTTCTAAGAGAAACAAACCCACCTACATGGCATACCCTCGTAGAGTAGGAGTAGACTTTGATGCAAACACCCATGGCCGTTATGACTTCCCCATCATATATAACCCCTGTACTACCACCTTAGCTCAAGCCCTCACCTTCACCTCCAACAACCTAGAGGCCACCATGACTCACTTTATTACTGAATTCTCCTCCTGTCCAGATATTGCCTTCATTACCACTTGCATCTATCTTGGGCTATTAAAAATCCTACTTAGGCAGGACCCCACCTGGTGGAACCTAGAAGGAGCCGGCACTGGCTCATGCACTAGCCGGACCTCTATCTCACGCGCTCAACAACCCCACGGCCTCGCAGCCAGGAGCATTGATGACACATACATTGCCTTCCTAAATATCTTGCGTTTGTATTACGTCGTTTGTAATCCACTCTTCTCTCACCCACTACTCCTCAGAGGGAGTCCCTCACACATTGCCTAATGGCACGAAGCACAGTCATAGGGGGTCCTCCAACGGCTGAGTGCCGCCACCCCTCTGCGACTCTCCTACACCTTGGGGATTGGCCCCTCGATGTGTCGCTCAACATATAAACATTTCGCACAAAATCCACTCAAGGTATCATTTAATTGTATACAGGAATGTACCATCGTCCTTAACTCTCTTTCCCCTAGACCCCATGACTAGCCTATGGCTTAGGGTGTCCTGTCTCTCACTCAACGTGGGTCAAGGTCCTAATGAAAGCAATTGCTGTGCATCCAGGATTTCTGATACCTTTAAATATTTCCATGATTTATGCATAGTGTGGATGCCAAGTGCTCAAACAATTATGAAATCAATATTGTGCACATGTGGAAAACATCATTTCAATGATTTTCAACTACCGTTCTTATGCGGCGTTGCACGAACCTAGCACCGAGGAAACCCTCGTGCTACTAGGCTCTCATTTTATAATTATTCACCGACCTATATGGCATGCAAACAAAAAAATAGCAATCTTTTCATCATTTTACTCCACATTTAGACACATTTTAACCACTCTACTCTCCCATCGATAAAATGTTGTATTGTTGTATAGATTTAGAGGGCATTTTGCCATCATTTTATGTGTAAAAAGCGGAAAAAACACACCAGAACAAGAAGGTGGGGATGAACTGAGGCAAATCCTCATGCTTCAATCCCCACAAACATTCACAAACATTGTTCTTAATTTTCATTAATTTTTCGCACCCAAAATGCATTTTTCCCCTATTTTTAATGATTTTTCTATATTTTCATTGTATTTTCCCTTATTTTCTGCATTATTTAACTACTGAAAATTCAAAATTGGCTATGGGCTGTGGCCCTTAGTTCCTTCTTGCAACAAAAATGAAAATTTAGTTGGTGTTCCTATTTATTCCTCTATTTTTATGCCCAAAAACATCATTTTCTCTTGATTTTCCATATTTGACGTGTTTTAGTGTATTATTTTGAGTCACAGGATGCATATTTTTCTGATTTTCTGATTATGATCAACAAGTACTCATGGAAAACAGCAACATAAACAATTTTTAGCCCACATGAACAACATTTCATCAATCAAAAGCTATGAAATCTCAAATTTCCTTTGAAAAAATTGAATTACCGCTTATTTGCGTGTTTCGGGTTTCATGTCCATGGCTGCAAATCTGAAAATCAGCAGCACTTCATGCTTAGTACGATCACAAATCACCATTTCCAGCCCATGGAGCAATCCGATCGATGCCGGACAAGCCTCCACCATTCTTTCTTCTTCCTTTCTCTTCCCACATGAATTCCCCCTTAGAAGAGAGAGAGGGAGGAGAGAGAAAGACTAGATTTCTATCTCAGCATTCAGGCCACCAATTGACGGGCAAAGGGCGGCGATAGAGTCAGCATTCAGGAGGGAAGCAAGGGCCAATGTCGATTGGTATGGTTATTCACAGGCAGCCATGATGATCATCAAGCATGTTGGCGCAAATTTCGGTCGCCTGATGGCGCCTTCTTCTCCACGATTTCATCTCATCTCTCTCCTCAAAAGTTTCATGCCACATTTTAATTTTGGGCTCCCAAGGGTCATGCCCACTTTGGCCACTCCAATGTCCACCTCTTCAAATCTTGCCCAACTTCTTGGCCATTTCCCCGTCTGGACTCGGAATTGAACTCTGAAAAATCATGGGCGTCCAGCTTGGCATCCCGCATTGGCCAGTAGCTCGTGTCAACCCGCACGACTATCTGAAAAATTATGAAAAATCAACAAGTGTCGCTCGAGCACCTTTAAAGCACTTTGACGCTTAAAATCGTCCTAGATCGAGCTGCCGCCTTTGACTGTGAATATTTTTCCCTTGATATTCATAATTTTTAGCTATTTTTAAGCAATTCCCGGCACCAAAATTCCGCTCTCATTGGCGACCATGGGATAGGGCGACTTAGCCCGTCGAATCCACGAACATATCTGCACATAAACAACCAAAGAAGCATCAAACTAATACAAAATAAATATATAATAAAACTCAGCACAATGCTCCCCCTACCCCTGACAGAACCAAGGCATGACATCCACAAGGAGTAGGCCTAGCATCATCTAATAGAAGATCCAAAGCGAGTCACTAACTAGCTGCTCCAACACAGCCAACCTAAAAACCCTATCAAAGAGGGTGCCCTAAGTGGTGGTCTGAACTGCCTACCTAACTAAGGACAACACAACCAAGAGCTCCTACTAAGCGAGGACTCCTATAGCCTGATCAAGAAGTATGTTCTTGTAGCACATTGCTTCTTCTCTTAGGGTTTTTATTTTTCATACTCGGGTATGTAAAAAGGAGGAAGCTGAGCGTAGTGACCCAAGCAGAACAGGGCATCGGCCTCAGGACCTGTCTCGGCACCCAAGAACCTACCAAGCCCTCGCAAGGCGACACTTAATCCTTTTCTAACGCTCACTTTTATTTTCGCTCCAACCTTCCTTGTTTTGGTATTATTTTTCCAGCAAGAAGCCACCCCTAGGAAGACAAGGTATCGGCCCCGGGTCTGACTCCTCCCCAGGAACCTACCAGGCCTTCGCAAGGCAATGATCAACTGCTTATATATTTTCATTCCTTTTCTTTTCTTTGATAGGGGTTAGAACCCCTTTTTACACACCTTCGTATTTATATTCATCTCGTAGGATGTTCAGGGTTTCTTGGCATCATCATTATTATCTTCTGGCAGGCTTCTCTAACTGCCTCACTACTAACAAGAACTCCTAGAACGGCTGCCTAGCAGGCTAGCAGAACAGGGCCACTAGGACTTCCTTCTAAAACAGGTCTTTCGATGCTTGACAATGTCTTTACAGGAGGCAATGACTACTCCGACCTCCCTCAAACATACTTAGCCTAAACCTGGGACTTCATGCCTTGGTTGCCGGTCCCCAACGAAAATATATCCCCTCGACAAGTACAAAAACACATATAACAGGAAAAAAAGGTACTCGTAAAGGAGAGATATCACCTGGATTGGCCACAAGAAGCTTCCATCGTAGCAAAGGCTCCTCCAGGCTCCACCAAATGCCATGAACCACGAAACCTGTCCAGCACAACACTTAAAACAAAAACCCAATTAACCGCACCCGCACTAGACAGGGAAATGGCCCTCTTGGCCTAATGAAATAAAACATGACGTCGCATAACATCCTCCTGGAAACAACTATGATAGACATCAAAGCATACCATTTCCAGGGGAACAGGGCTCGTAGCCCTAAACTAGGTGCATTAAATTATGACCCATCCCTCCTGCGTATATCGCAAGAGGTGTTCGCATCACATGTCGTCTAATCAGTCTGCGGGTTCAACAGAGGTATCGTCAGGGAAGCTCATTTAGTGGAGCAAAGGATATAAGGTGATTGAGCAAGAAGGCGGGACATTTATTTGGGAGATCAAGGTCTTTTGCCATCACTGCCTACAAATTTTGACGAGCATCCCTATTGAATTCAATGATGATGGAGGGATGGAGCCTACGGTCCATCCGTTGAATATGCTAAATTTCGATTACCATAATTACGAGTAGAGTTCAGGATGGCGGGATATGTAAACCCTTTGTGGACGTACACCTTGTACTTTGATGGGCCGTCTAGGGGTGCATGCAAAAAAGGAAGTGTAGGAGTTGTCATCCGAGACCCCCGATGACGGATTATTATGAAGTTAGCTGCTTATCTCGGGGTGAATTTTACCAATAATATGGCAGAATACAAAGCCCTTATTATGGGTTTGAATATTGCAAAGAAGGGTGGTATCTGCCAGTTATTGGTGAAAGGGGACTCTCAGTTGGTTTTAAATCAACTCAATGGGACGTACATGGTACGAAACCCCATCCTTTGCATGTACCATCATACTGCCATAGCCCTGCTAGACGAATTTGATAGAGTGTCTTTTCAGCTGATTCCACGAAATTGGAATCAGTTTGCCGATTCATTGGCTAATTTTGCGTATGAAGAAGACCTCTTCTTTAATTGTGGCCCTTGTCCCGATATATCTATTGATGGTGAGATAGGACCTGGTCGTTTGTGGGGTATGCTAAATATGGGTGTTCTAAATAAGGGATCAGACGACCCATCAACCTCTATCACGATTTCCTTGCAGATATTTGATCGATCTCGCCTAGACCTGCAAGGCAGTCATAGTATTAGTGCAATCAGAGATAATAAGGTTTAATCTTATTAAGATTAACCTTATGTTTAAATTCTGTCCCCTCAAGGTCAGCTAACAAGACTGTGGATTTATTCTTTCCTATTCTAACGATCCTATAGGGCCCATCCCATTTGGGCTCTAGCTTGCCTGGAAATAATTCACGTCGTGCGTTATAATACATAGCAAGCTGTCCTTTCTTGAAGGTGTATTTCTTGGCTTTGAGGTCGTGTAGGTACTTCATTCGGCGCTTCGCCACTTCTTGGTGCAATAAGCTCTGTAGCTTAAGCTCATCTAAATGTGCCAGTGTCGTCAAGTGCTCAAAAAGTGCGTCTTCATCACTCAAAGAATGATTGATGGCAAACCGAATAGTCGGTAGCTCAATCTCTTAAGGCAAGACACACTCCTCCCCATATACTAACTTGAACGGGGTATGGCCAGTGGCTCATTTGAAGGTCGTATTATAGGCCCACACTGCCACGTATAACTTTTTATCCCAATCCCGTTTCTTTTCTGACACAATTTTGGACAGGATGCCCACAAGCTGCTTGTTGGTGCTTTCAACTTGCCCATTGGCTTGGGGGTTATATGGGGTTGTCTTGTTATGATGGATTTGCCAAGCCTCTGTCAAGCTTTTGATCACCTTATTCAGGAAATGGGTTCCGCGGTCCGACACTAATTCTTTCGGCGGACCAAAACGACATATTATCTGCTCTAAAAGAAAACTAGCAGTTTCCTTAACATCATCTTTCCTTGTTGCATGTGCTTCTGACCACTTTGTGAAGTAGTAAGTTGCTACAATGATATACCTCTTTTGCGCAGTCGACAATGGAGTAATAGGACCCACAAAGTCTATTCCCCACTTCTCAAATGGAAGTATCGCCATAATAGGGGTGAGTGGTCGTTTCCTATTCTCTCGACTATCATGTCGTTGACAAATATCGCATCTCTTAACATACGCAAACGCATCCTGGAAGATGGCAGGCCACCAATAACCTGCTCTTAAAGCCTTTTGTGTTGTAAGCCGTCCAGCAAAATGGCCGCCGCAAGCAGAATCATGGCACTCTTCCAAAATGAATGGCACCTCGTCAGGCATCACACATCGGTGATAGATGTCATCAACCCCTTGCCGATATAATGTACCTGCGATCAAGGCAAACTTTAATGCTTGCTGCTTAATTTTCCTTCTCTCACCTTTAGATAATTCAGATCCCGCCTCTCCCGTCGATAAATAATGCGTTATTGCAGCGTACCAGGAGGGAATAGATGCCGTATCTATTTTAAATAACAACTCCATGTCACTACCTTTAGCCACAGATTCTTTCGGCTCCCCAAAGTCCACAAGACATTCCACGATGCCTTGCAACCTTGGTGGCTTACTCCTGATTTCATAATCAAAATCCTGCAAAGTGATCAACCACTTTGCTAGACGATCAGGCGGCTGTAGCTTATTCATCAATAATCGAAGTCCCTCCGCCTTCGTATAAAGCACGACTTTCTCATTGAGAATATAATGCCTGAATTTCTTGGTCCCAAAGACCATCGCTAGACACAACTTCTCCATGTAGGTATAATTGATTTCGGATACCCCCAGCTTCCGGCTACCAAAAGCAATCGGGTGGTACCATTTCTCTTCCCAAATTTGGGCTAAACAGCAGCTGATACTATGCATGGTGGCTGCTGAGAATATATAGAACACGTCACCTCTTTTAGGTGCTTTTAAAACGGGAGCTCTTGCTAGTTCCTATTTCACATCCTCGAATGCTACCTTACAAGGGTCACCCCATTCAAACAAACAGCTAAAGGACAATAAATTTGTAAGCGGAAACGTTCTTTCTGCCAAGGCGTTTATGAATCTACGGTAATAACCAACCGAAGACAGAAAGCTATGAACTTCTTTCGGAGTGCGTGGTGGACCCATGGCAACTATAACTTTGACCTTCTCGGGGTCTGTCGCAATTCCTACCGAACTGACCACATGACCCAACAATAGCCCATAAGGTACTCCAAAAACACACTTCCGTGGATTTAGAGCGATGCAAAATTGTCTATAGCGCTCAAAACATTTTCTTAAAATAATCAACTGCCTTTCTCTCATGGTGGCAGCCCCTAAGTCATCAATAAACACCTTTAACTCTTCGGGGGATACGTCACCGAATGTCTTATCTGCTGTTCGTTGCCACGAACCAGGCGCATTGCATAAACCAAAGGCCATCACATGGTACGCAAAAGTACCAAATACAGTAATAAAAGTTGTTTTCAACTTGTCCTCTTCTGCAATTGCCATCTGGTTATATCCTGCAAAGCAATCCATAAACGAATATATCTCCCTACTCGCTAATTGATCCAAAATCTGGTCAATAAATGGCAACGGGTAGTAGTCCTTAACTGTCTGCTTATTCAGCTCTTTAAAGTCTACACATAATCGAATTTGATTATTCTTCTTCTTTCTGATCACAACTGGCGAACACCATTCCGTGTGTTGCAAAGGAAAAATCAAACCCGCTTTTCGAAGCTTCTGTAACTCTTCAAACATCCCGTCTCTCAGTTCGAAAGGCATACGCCTTACTTTCTGTCGTACAGGACGACTGCCCTCTTTCAACGGAATTGTATGAACATCAAGACTAGGAGGAATGCCTCTCAGCTCATCATAACTCCAGGCAAAGATATCCCGGAATTCCTGAATCAAGGCCACATAATCCTCCCTTTCTGCTGTGCTGAGCATAGAACCTAATTTGATTGGCCGCGAATCATCAGGCGTACCAAGGTCTAGCTCGATAACATCTGCATCTCTTATACGATCTTGGGCCTCTATCGGCTCGTTCAAAGTGATCTGATAGATGTCTTCCGTGGTGAATCCCTCTTTGGACTCATCACTCGATGATGTCTCACTGGCAGATAAATCTTCTAATGTCTCCAATTCTATAGAGGATAGAGGAGCTCTCTCACTCTGCGGGGACTCAGGATAAGCATCAACCACCACATGCTGGGCACCTCTGCCGAATATCAGCCGATCGGCAAGTATATCTACTTGGCAGTCCGCTTGCAAGATCTAAGGTCGTCCAAGTAATACTTGGTAACTTGGACGCCCTGCAAAACGAATCACCCTAAAGTCCAACAGGCATTCTACATTTGCAACAGTGACATGGACCTTAGTAATGCAGCCTTCCGGCTGCCTCAAACTATCATCTGCCATTCTAAGAATTGTGGAGGTATCTTTTTGGATCGCAAGACCCAACCTTTCCATCAGTTCAGAGCTCATAATGTTAACAGATGATCCCGTGTCGACAATGGCATAATCTACTAATATCCCATCGACATAAGCTGCAACCCTTGGGCAATGCTTCTCAGTATGCTCGAACTAGTCATCACCAACTCGCGCAATACCCAAAGGTTCTACGATATACCCGGTACGGAGGATCTTTCTAAATTCCTTGTGTACTCCTAGGGAAAGCTTAATAAGCTGTAAAAGATTCACATTCGGCTTGACTTCGCAAAGAGAGCTCGCCAAATCGAATTCATGATAGTTCGATAGAGTTCACTTTTCATGCCAAACCATCCGCTCTTTAGGTCGCTGAACCGGCTTTATTGCCTCTTTTTTAACTTTCACCTTCTTCTTTGGTGATTCCTTATCGACTTTACTTTCCACGGGCTTCAAAGGTCCCCCTTCCATGGCAGGATCCAAAACTTGCATTCCTTTGTCGCCTTGTTTAGGGTTTCCGTTGACAGGCTTATCCTTGTCGGCTTCTCTACCCTTTTGACCTCTTGTAAGAACAGCTCGCAGATTAGAGGTTTCAGCATCATTAACGCGTATAGCCGCAATCAAACTAACCCCACTACCACTTGGTAGCTCCTCCACTGTAGTCTTTGGTCGTTGAAGTATTTGTTTAGGCCCGTCTTCTCGTTGGGAATCATTTCCTTGCACACGATGATTAACAGGCCCTGGTTGCCGACTACCTCGCTGGAGGGAACTGATCTTACTCCAGCAAGTAGCTGCTAAATGGCCGGATTTTCCACAGATGTCGCACTTAACATTTGGGCAATTTCTTGGATAGTGTTGCCCACCACACCATTTGCAACTAAACCTCGAAGGTGCACCCTCATCTGGGTATCTACTTCCTATCAAATTTTGTTGTTTTTTAAGGAAGTTGACATCAACGGCTATTTGCCGATACTGCTCCGTAATCATGTCGGTATAATGCTTCATCATGTCCTTAACCTCGCCAAGAACATTGGAAGCACTCGACTCATAGCCTTGGTCATTACCGTGTCATTCCATCGGCCTAACAATTCAATTAGGCACTGGTTGTTGAGCCACATGCATGGTATTAGAATTGACCGCCTGGCCTCCACCATTTGGAGCCATTTGACTGCTCGTAGGCATCGACATGCTAGGGGGAGCTGGTAATAAAGGGACATTCTGCATCATGTTCCCTCTCCCATTAGGGTTAGCCATCGCTATCCCTTGGCCACTACTGCCATTGGCCATTGCCATATTTTTTCCCAATACTAAACCCATATTCGAATTTCCTCGAGAAGCATAGGCTGCTTGTAGTCGGGATTCCACCTCTTGTGCTCGTGTAATGACAGTATCTATATCCCCCAAGGGGACACTACTCAACTGCAATTGGATGTTAAAGTCCAAACCATGTAGGAAATATTGCAATTGGGCAGCTGCGGGGATAGGAATAGAGGTGTCCAACTTACGGAAAACCTCTTTTATTTTCTTCGCATAAGCACGAATATCCTCATGTGGTTCTTGGCGGGTCACGTTGAGTACATGCAACCAATATTGCCCATCCCTTTCAGGGGCAAACTCCCTTCGAAAAGCTCCATAAAATGCATCAATATTCAATATGGTTCCGGCTTCTAAACCATGATACCATATGGCAGCTCTTCCTTTGAGAGTCATGTTGAAGAACATCATTAAATGTCCTTCTTCTTGGATGCGACAGTTAAACATCAGCTTTTGAAACTCCCTAATGTGGAGTTCCGCATCTTCCTCAACTAGTCCATTAAAAATGGGTAGCGGGTAACCTAGAGCCGGCAAATCCGTCATTCTTGCCGGAATTGCAATAGGCTGCGCCATGACGAGGATTGGATTTGCACTAGGAATAGGGGACGGTGGGGTTACACCTCCCGCACTTGATGTAGACTGGCTTATGGAAGAAAGGGGAGCACTAGAGCTTCCACCTTCTCCTAACTTACTGCTTGTGGCACAAAGACCACTAGATCCACTTCCCCGTAAGGGTTCAGCACTGCTCCGCTTAGGAGATTATCTCCTAAAAATTTCAGCACGTCGCCTAGCTCTTTCGTCTCTCTCTTGCTTTTGGATTCCTGCTAGACGATGCTTATCGATAAATAACGGATCAAGCACAGTATCCTTTGGCATAAACTGCTAGTTGGTCCCTAGACAACCAGGATTCGAGGACCGCCACTTTTAAGCAGTTCTCGGTAGACGCACCACTGGTGGAACCTAGAACGATCCGGCACTGGCTCGTGCACTAGCCGGACCTCTATCTTACGCGCTCAACAACCCCACAGCCTCGCGGCCAGGAGCGTTGATGACACATACATTGCCTTTCTAAATATCTTGCGTTTGTATTACGTCGTTTGTAATCCACTCTTCTCTCACCCACTACTCTTCAGAGGGAGTCCCTCACACATTGCCTAATGGCACGGAGCACAGACATAGGGGGTCCTCCAACGGCTGAGTGCCGCCACCCCTCTGCGACTCTCCTACACCTTGGGGATTGGCCCCTCGATGTGTCGCTCAACATATAAACATTTTGCACAAAATCCACTCAAGGTACCATTTAATCGTATACAGGAATGTACCATTGTCCTTAACTCTCTTTCCCCTAGATCCCACGACTAGCCTATGTCTTAGGGTGTCCTGTCTCTCACTCAACGTGGGTCAAGGTCCTAATGAAAGCAATTGCTGTGCATCCAGGATTTCTGATATCTTTAAATATTTCCATGATTTATGCATAGTGTGGATGCTAAGTGCTCAAACAATTATGAAATCAATATTGTGCACATGTGAAAAACATCCTTTCAATGATTTTCAACTACCGTTCTTATGCGGCGTTGCACGAACCTAGCACCGAGGAAACCCTCGTGCTACTAGGCTCTCATTTTATAATTATTCACCGACCTATATGGCATGCAAATAAAAAACCAGCAATCTTTTCATCATTTTACTCCACATTTAGACACATTTTAACCACTCTACCCTCCCATTGATCAAATGTTGTATAGATTTAGAGGGCATTTTGCCATCATTTTACGTGAAAAAAGCGGGAAAAACACACTAGAACAAGAAGGTGGGGATGAACTGAGGCAAATCCTCATGCTTCAATCCCCACAAACATTCACAAACATTGTTCTTAATTTTCATTAAAATTCCGCACCCAAAATGCATTTTTTCCCTATTTTTAGTGATTTTATCTATTTTCCTTGTATTTTCCCTTATTTTCTGTATTATTTAATTACTAAAAATTTAAAATTGGTTATGGGATGTGGCCCTTAGTTCCTTCTTGCAACAAAAATAAAAATTTAGTTGGTGTTCCTATTTATTCCTCAATTTTTATGCCCAAAAACATCATTTTCCCTTGATTTTCCATATTTTACGTGTTTTAGTGTATTATTTTGAGTCACAAGATGCATATTTTTCTGATTTTCTGATTATGATCAACAAGTACTCATGGTAAACAACAACATAAACAATTTTTAGCCCACATGAACAACATTTCATCAATCAAAAGCCATGAAATCTCAAATTTCCTTTGAAAAAATTGAATTACCGCTTATTTGCGTGTTTCGGGTTTCATGTCCATGGCTGCAAATCTGAAATCAGCAGCACTTCATGCTCAGCACGATCACAAATCACCATTTCCAGCCCATGGAGCAATCCGACAAGCCTCCACCATTCTTTCTTCTTCCTTTCTCTTTCCACATGAATTCCCCCTTAGAAGAGAGAGAGGGAGGAGAGAGAATGTCTAGATTTCTATCTCAGCATTCAGGCCACCAATTTACGGGTGAAGGGCGGCGATAGAGTCAGCATTTAGGAGGGAAGCAAGGGCCAATGTCGATTGGTATGGTTATTCACAGGCAGCCATGATGATCATCAAGCATGTTGGCGCAAATTTCGGTCGCCTGATGGTGCCTTCTTCTCCACGATTTCATCTCATCTCTCTCCTCAAAAGTTTCATGCCACATTTTAATTTTGGGCTCCCAAGGGTCATGCCCACTTTGGCCACTCCAATGTCCACATCTTCAAATCTTGCCCAACTTCTTGGCCATTTCCCCGTCCGAACTCGGAATTGAACTCTGAAAAATCCTGGGCGTCCGGCTTGGCATCCCGCATTGGCCAGTAGCTTGTGTCAACCCGCACGACTGTCTGAAAAATTATGAAAAATCAACAAGTGTCGCTTGGGCACCTTTAAAGCTTTTTGACACTTAAAATCGTCCTAGATCGAGCCGCCGCCTTTGACGGTGAATATTTTTCCATTGATATTCATAAATTTTAGCTATTTTTAAGCAATTCCCGGCACCAAAATTCCGCTCTCACCACCCCGGCAGAATGTGGCCTCCCCGCACTCTTTTTTGACCCTAACGCCATTGATAGCTATGCAATGACCCGCTTAATGATGCGAGCCAATCTCCTACCTTCCTTCTGCCTCCTGTTCTTGAAGATATGAGTGACAGCTAGTTCACCCGCTGCAGCCATCCATTCCTCTCCACCACCCCTCTCCAAGTCCGATTGAATCTTAAGAATTTCATGCAGAGCTGGAAATTTTTGAGCCACTCCATTAAATCCCCTTCACCACCACCTTCTGAGGACGAGGACTAACAATTACCTACTGCCCAAACCCTGTATCTCAGCAAGGCCTTAAAAAAAAATAATGCAAGTTGCAGCATACATAGCTCACAGTCACTGCACCTAGGGGTCCTCAAGTTAGGCACGTCCAATGACCTTGGTTGGCCGGTCCCGTTCCTAACCCCTTAGCCCTTTTTGCCTGCCCACTTCACACTTAGGTCACCCCAAGGGTAGGACACACCTAAGGAGATAACACTCGCCTATGGTTAGACACGTCAATCTAAGATACACACATCGCATCTCCCTTTACACGAACAGGGTCCTCAAGTGTGGGACATCACCCAAGCTTACCTGGGGTTAGACCCAACTCCCTGTTCCACCAGAACGAGCACCGAGCACCGCACGTCAAGGTAGACACTCCCCTTAGGTCGGGCACTTTCTCCTTCCAGGTACAACAAGATGCTGCAAACCACCAACTTTGGAGGCCCCCATCATCCACTCAACACACCTTTAATTCTCCATCCAAATAATTATTGAAGCTTTCCCATCAAACGCGCCCCCCTGCCTTGGCCTAGAATCCAACCTTCCACAACAGAGACCTCGAAGTGCCATGGGATTGGCACCCATCTCGGAGGGGGCTAATGTTAACCTCAGTTCAAGATGGTAGAAAAATGAAGCAAAAAGCGAAAAAAGAATAGAAGAAGAGCAAAGGCGCAAAGGCAACCCCTAAAAGCTAAGCTGAGGCGAAAGTGCAATTTTAAATAGAAGACACCTCAAAAAACTCTAAAAACTCTTGTGAAAGAGCGCCAGGCTCCCTCTTGTGCCATTTGTAAAGGAATATATGGGTGTAGGCCTAAGGCATGAGGCAAGAAAAGGGAAATAGGAAAAATGACCTTGCCACAAAGGCTGGTCATGTAAAAAGGGATGGGCGCCCATGGAATTTTAGGGCTTGTATATAAAGTTCAAAAAGTGAATGGAAGCTGCCTCTCTTCTTCCCTTCTTCTCTTCTCTTTGCTTGTGTGTGTGTTCTTGAGAGAGGGAGTGTGAGTGTGAGGGAGTGAGTGTGTGGGAGTGAGGGATCAAGAGGGTGAAGCTCTTCACCATCTCCTCTTCTCTTCTTCTCTTCTCTTCTCTTTTCCCGTGCGTGCACAACTATGGTGGATGGAGCTTGATGGAGGAGGCTTGAGCTAGCATCTAGGATCGTGGAGCTACTGGTGTGTGCGAAGGAGGAGGCAACTCATTTCGACATCAAGGTAAGCTCACCACATTCGTAGGTTCGAAGGCGCATCGGCTATGTGAGAGGTAGCCATTAGAACTCACTTGGAGGAACACTTGAAACAATAAGCGGTCCGTGGGTCTTGTGGTTGAGCGAGAGCTCCCACATATAAAAACATTAAAAACCTTCTCTTTTCTTGTATATCTCCCCCTCACTGACATATCCATGTTAGTGGATGGAGACCCATGGTTGTGTAGCTTGCCTGTCCAAGGACTTACACTACTAGATGCATCTTGAGTAGGTCCACTGATAGAAGAAGTGCTTGCTGTCCATTTTCAGCATATGTGCCTTGTGAAGTGTCATCATATACTGTAGCAGGCTGCTAAAAAGCATACCAAGATGCTAACTCATCAAATACGACATCACAACTAAGTAACATCTCTCATGTAGTTAAAACAATGCACTTATATGCCTTTCTTTCCTGTGAATATCCAAGGAAAACACACTTCACTACTTTAGGGTCAAGTTTCTTCCATTTTTCATCTGGAACATGAGCATATGCAATACTACCAAATACTTTCAAATGTCGTATGCCAAGCTTTTAGCTATATAACTGCTCATAAGGTGTCTTTTCATGTATTTTTGCAATAGATATTCTATTCATAATATAGGCACAGACATAAGTGCTACTTCAGTCCAATACAACAAAGGCATATTATTCTCATTTAACATGGCCTTGTGGCTACCTCCATAATTATCATGTTCTTTCTTTCAGCAAATATGTTCTGCTATATGGAGTATAGCTGCAAGTCAATTGCCTCTTGACACATGCTTTACTAAGTATCTATCAAACTCCTTTGAGACATACTCTCCACCACCATTAAATTGTAAGCATGAGATATAATAGCTAAGCTCTTTTTCAGCATGAGCTTTAAAATCCATAAAGTTGTCCAACACCTCATCTTTATGCTTTAATATGTATATCCATGTGTACTTGCTATAGTCCCACAAATGCCACATAGTATTAAGATCCACCAAGTTATACATTATGCATGGTCCCCAGACATCTGAGTGTAGAAGCTATAAAGGTCTGCTGCTATTTCGTATATTCTTGGCAAATGGAAACCTGGCTTGTTTCCCACAAGCTAATATCCTAAGCATACATGTCCCAAATCACCATACTCAAACCTTGATAGCCCTGTAGCAAGCTCCTTCTCTACTACATTATTTTTAGCTTTTGGTCATTTATATGTCCAATCCATTTATGCCATATATCAATGTCTCGGATACTTGCCTCATCATGAGAAAATATAGCAACATTCAACTCAAGTATGTTTGCATCCAATGTAAACATCCTGCCATGTCTCTGGCCTTTAGCAACCAATCTACATCCTTTGCCATACTCCTCTATGAAACATCTATCTCTATTAAATTGTACTTGTAGGTTTTGCTCAACCATTTGACCTACAAATAACATATTCTTGGTAATCGACGGTACATGCAATACATCATGCAAGTGTTTTTTCCTGCCATCAAGCATAACCAAAGGAACAATCTGTGTGTGTGCTACATGCTGAGAATCATCTCCAGTACATACATGGCCATTAGCGCCTGATTTTAGCTCAATAAACCACTCACCATGTGATGTCATGTCGTTTGAGGCACCAAAATCTATATACTAGACATCAGCAGACTTTCCTTGTTGCGTACATGAGTCACAATAAAGAATCTCAATCTCATGCTCTACATGACTAGAAGATGCATAGTGACGTTGGTATCTAACCTTATGATTAGCTTGCTTCTTCCAACACTCTTTTGCAATGTGGCCATGCTTGCCATAGTAATGGAAATCTTTATCCTTATATTAGCGTTTTCATGAGTAGAGTGAGTATGCTAGGATCCTTTGCCCTTAGATTGAGATCCTTCCCTCGCATGGGAGTATCCACCACCTCTACCAGCAAATCCCTGCCGACCTTGTCCATGTTGAGATGCATGTTGCTGAGTTCCCCTACCATGGCTAGAACCTCTACCATGATAACCATGGCCTCTTTGATCAGAATAAAAAGATGCATCTTTGCTTTTAGAGCTACTCGAGTTCATAGCCAAACCCAATTTCACTTCTTCACAGATAAGCAAGGATACAAGTTCATTAAAGTCAAGCATTTCAACCCTGATTGAAATTGAAGTATCAAAGGACTTGTATTCATGCCCTAGACCATTCAGGGTCATAGCCACCAAATCCTCATCATCTACCTCAATTCCAATGGATGCTAGCTGATCCACAATAGTCTTTAGCTCAGCCACATAGTCCTGAATGGACCGACCTTTTCTATCCATTGAGTTAAACTTTTGTTGCAGTTGTATTTTTCTAGGACTAGTGGTAACACCATAGTATCTCATTAGAATATTGCATGCATCCTTTGGTGAGTTGCAACTCATTATTTGCATAACCATAGCATAAAAAATACATAGGAATAGCCAATGTAGTACCCTAAGTGCTCTCTCAGTCCATGCTCGATGTGCCCTAAGTTGATCAAGAGTTGTATTTCTATCGAGGACACCAAGTCCTGATAGCCCTTGCCAATGAGAAAATTCTCCATCCCAAGTCTTGAACTTCTAAATAGCATAGTTGTCATTGTCTAATTTTTCACCCACTATTTGAGTTATTTTATCAGTTCTTTTAGCATTTGCCATCTCTACAACTCTATGTATTCAATGCAGTATACAACCTATAAATGCTTGATTCCCTACAGTTCAGGATCAAAATCCCTATAGTTCAAGATTGTTTTCTTGAAATTTTAGGAATAGTTCCTACAATTTTAGGAACAATTTTTCTATAGTTTCAAGAAAAGTTTTCTTGCAATTTTAGGAATAGGTTGTGAGTAACCAGCAATGAAAAACATAGTCAGATGAGCATAGACCAAGCTCAAAACATTCAATGGCAGTGGTAAAACATCTAGACGTGATAGCATGTTCATGTAGACTTCACCTTTTGCATATCTTGAATGTAATCAAGCTGTGTAACAGCAGACAAACAAGAAGTCTGTAATGACCAACAATCAATTCCCTGTGCAATTAACTGAGGTATTCTTAGCCCAAAACATCCTCAAGACATTATAGACATGTCCCATTATATCAAGTATTTAATACATGATTAGATAAGCATAAATACTTGCATCGTATGCAAGTCGGAATGCCAAATATTCTTCCTAGAGGATGTTCACAGCCAACCCATTGCTATAACCAGCAATATTTTAATCCAGATCAGAGCATGTAATGCTCATTTACATCCACAAATATCTTACATTCATGGATCAACATCCAAGCATTTACGGGTACCAAATAGGTGTCAGGATGCTTCAAAACTTCAAGTGTGTAAGCTCTCATATATTCAATGATAGATTTCAACCTGCAATTTTAGATATTTAAAGCATTCCAAAAATAATTTCTCATCCCATTTTAATCATGCCAAATGCACAAAGTTCAAGCCATATGCATTACCAAACATATCATGTACTTGTATGTGCCTAATACAAGCATTTTAGGGGTGAATACTTTCCACAATTCCAAGCAGATACATGCAGAGTTTCAGCCTATTTACAATGGTTTTCACGTTCACATGGGGGCTGCCCCTACTATGATTAGTGTTGTCAATACTGCTTGTGTCACTAAATTGATTGTTTATTATGCATTCTCTATTTAATAAATTTATGTCAATAAATTAATGACTCACTTTTCTTTAAGTATTGATGATGATCTAGCATGGCCATGAGACCATTTAGAGACTAATATTCCTAGTGCATCACTTAATGGGATGATCAAAGCGCTGTGACAGGGATATCTGGTACAGGCAGTACAAGTTATGAAGGGGGAAAGAAGTGTCTGCCAAGTTTAAGAGTGTACACAAGAACTAAAGACTTACACATAAATGAAGATGGATTGAGTTCTAAGAAGAGGTAGTGCATTAGCATTGTGTATATGTATTTATGTGTGCATCCAGGGACGCCTGGGAATGTTTTACTTGTGTGTAATAAGCATTGCATTCATTTGGGATCATCCTCTCCCTTATAAGTCAAGGTTTAAGGTCTTTTCTTTCATTAAGAAAGATGAGAGAGGGAATTCTCTCACTAAGAAAGACGAGAGACGTGATCCTCTGGAAGTGAGGAGTGATTTTCTCTTTCTAAGGTCTAAAATAACACAAGCTTTTGTGTGGAATTCAATCTTAAGGTTGAGGCCCAAGGCAATCTAATGAACTCTCCTTATCTATGACTCAAGGTGGTTGCATGGACCACAAGTTAAGAGTACAGTTTAAAAAGCTATTTTTTGAAAAATCCATTTTTAAAATATCTCACAATAGAAAAACGATCTCTAAAAATGGGCTGCATGGGTTATTGGAAACAGCGAGATCTACAACTTTTGTGCTGGACGTTTTTTCATCCAAATAATGCACAAAGAGATATCTCGAAATTAGTGCTATAGAGTGGAACAACCACATCTTGCATGAAGATCAACTCAACTCTCTCTCCAAGAAGAGAAGCACTTGAAAGCCTATAAAAGAGGAGGCTCTCCTTGGGTGTAAGGGAGAGGTGAAGGAAGCATCACTTTGCATGTATCCAAGAGGAGAAGAGAAGGTGCAAGTGCTGCAAAAGCCTTATTGAAATCAAGTGCTAGGGAAGCTCTCTTGAAATCAAGTTCCAATAGGAGAAGAGAAGGTGCAAGTGTTGCGGAAGCTCTGCTAAAATCAAGTTCCAAGAGAAGAAGAGAAGGTGCAAGTGCTGCGGAAGCTCTACTGAAATCAAGTGCCAAGAGGAGAGCCCTACACATATTGTGTAGGAGAGAAGGAGACTCAAGAAGGATCAAAAGGTGCCAACTTCCAAGTTGTGCAAGTGTTAGCTAGTTGTATACCGTGCAAGGAACCGTGATCTTGTTTCCAAGATCTATAAGAAAGAACTGGCTTATGTGTAATGGAGGAGCTTGTGCCTTGTCAATAATATAACTCCACAAGGGGGGGGGAATTGGCCCATCTTCCAGTCCCTAGTGTGTTGCCAATTTCTCTACCTCTCTCTCTACATCTTTCTTTTCTCTTATCTATTCTCCCTCTGTGCCAACATAATGTTTACCATATATTTTTTAAGTATATAAGAAAGTCGAGCGTGTATCTTGGATTCTATAACAACTTGCTTTGATTAGTTTTTAAATGAGCTATATAACCTTCATCGTATCAACCCTTCAAGCTATCCATTTACCCATTCTAAAACAAGTGCAAATCTGCCCGCATTTTTGGGTTTTCTATTGTTCTTCCACTAAATGCTCATGCAAAAAAGCTCATTCAAGTGGCAAAGAACCTTCTTGAAAAGCCTCAATAAGCTATAGTCACCTTAGGCACGATACATACCCATGAACAAAGCTATGGTTGCCATTTCTACAGGACATTTCAGGATAACTCTCTTTTTTCCTATAGACCACTCCAAATCTCTTCATTCTAGCTCCTGACTTTAGGCTCCAACTCCTGCAATGTTGATGCCGAGAGATCCCAACCTTCTCAGGATTCACAGAATCATGGGGATTCATGGCTCTAATACCACGTTAGGAAGATAAGAGAGAGATAGGGGCAACATAGAGTAGACCACTCTCAATATTCTTCTTCTTCATTATTCATTACTCTTACTCTAACTGAGTAACACACCATACAATGTACTAAAAACTAAGTCTAGTAGTGTAAAAAGACTTAGTCTAACTGTACCAGTTGAGTTTGACCAACTTTATTACACACACATGTTATCCAGCAAATCTACTGCTGGATAGAGTCCGTAGGTAGTAGGTAAACTGAGCTTGCATATCTCAACAACACTTACTCTCCACTCATCCCCACTAGAAACCCCTTTGAACCCTCAACAATGATTGGCTTGAATCTTCTTACTCACTTAGTCCAATATAGGAACCAATTGCTATGCAATTGTATATGCATAAAAATGCTTCAATGTATAGTGTTCACGAGAATGCACAAGCATTTTTAATATGAGAAAACAATAAGTTGGTGGTGTAGTAAAAAATCCTTTATATCATTTCATGACTTTCAACTACGTATTGTATCGATGTTGTACTCATCCCAAAAGCATCGAGTGTTCCTCACTTGTGCTACTTTTTGGTGCATGTTTCACACATAATCACCCTAGATATGATATGCAAAAAATAAAACAACATTCTTAGTATTCTTCATTTTTTTTTAATTTAGATCACTATGCATGGCTGTAAGAAGCTGAGAAGAATAAGGATTTAGTATGCAAATAATATTGATGTTATGCCATGTCACACTGACATTAGTATAAAAGGGAGATGATATGTAATTTTTCATATCGTTTGACACATTAATGCAATATTGTCCTTCTTCTCTCACCTTGCTCATAGCTTTAATGGCTTCTTTCTCTCCTGTCTTTCACTCTCCTATTCTAGTATTTCTCTCTCCTCATCACTCTATTTCTCTCTCTTCTGCACTCTTTCTTCCCTCTTCTCTGCAGTCTTGTCTCTCCTCCTTGTCTCTTTCCAGTATACTCTCTGACAAAAACTGGTATCAGAGCATATGCCTTTGATCCTTGTGCAACATCATTTTCATGATTTAGATCTTCTTGGGGAGGTCACAGTCATGAAAATTTTGGTTACAACATGTTTGGTTTGGGTTTGGAACCATGTTTGTTTGTGCCTAGTTAGATGGGGTAACTACCATAGGGAAAACCATAGTTAGAACTATGGTGACTACATCAAACCATGCTAAAGATGGTGGATCATGACAGTATCTAGGGGAAAATGGAGGGCTCCCACCAAATTTGGCAGCTCGTGACCCATTTTGGTCCAAAAATGAAGGGAGATGGGCTAAATGCAGGTAATTGTGGTTTGGGAATGAGTTTGGTTGGGGTTAATTTTGGGAGGTAGGGTTTGCTTTTGCAAAACAGTTTTTCTCTCTCCTTCCCAAGCTTCCTTCAACCTCCATAGCCAAAACCTCCATCCTCTCTCTCTCTCCCATGAGTTCTACTATCAAAATGGACTTGAGAGCTTAAGTCTCCATGCTCTAAGCTTCCTATAGAGTACTCTTATGGCTCATAGGCCACCATTTGATCATGTAGGACTTCGACAAGAACTGCCATGATTTGCACCTGCAGTTCATGCCGAAGGATGACGAGGGTTTGAAGAGCTCATTGAGCTCTTAGGCAACCATTAGAGGCCACAAAGCAAGGTCATAAAACTCCTACTTCATCTTCTTCAAGAAATTTCATGGATGGAGCCTTCTTCTATCTTTGACAAGCCCTAACAGGGACTATTATGGATATCAAGCAAATTTTGTCAAATTTCTCATCAAGATCATGGGGCTTTTGATCATTATCACTCTCTGAAGCCTCTATACAAAGAATAGAACTAACATGGCGTGGAATTTTCATCACATTGGAGGAATAGAGTGGATTCTTGAAGGCATTATGGAAGGGGCAGCCATTTCCATTTGAAGAAGAGCAATTGTTGGACTCTTTTACGAATTTTGAAGACTTCTTGGAGACTATTTCACACATTTTAGACTAATCAACATCCTCAACTCAAGTGGCATCCCTATTGAAGCCTTCTTCATCAATTTTTGAATCCAATGGTTCATGGGAGCACTCTTCATGAAGAATCTTGATCAAGAAGCTAGATATTATCATTGGAGAGCTAAATTTGAAGATTCTTGGACCTTTTCCAACTAAAGACATATTCCACAAGTCTATGTGAAAGGTTTGAAGCAACCACCAATACTCTTCTCCTCTTCATCAACCATTCAAGGTACTTCTTGATCATTTTTGGTCTCCTATTGATTACATTTTTCTGAGCCATTACTATCATGATGAAATGGAGAAGTAAGAGTGTGTTTCAATCCTAATTCACTGATCCTGAAGCCTATATTTAATACCTAGATCTTCCCCTATTTCAATTGAGTATTACCTTTCAGTTCTAATCACCTAAATCCATTGTAATGCTTCATTCTCACTTGCCTAATCTTGGATTTTGGCATTGCTATGTTCCCATGAGAAAAAGAAAATATATATATGGTAAGGAATGAGTAATGAGCAGTGAATTATTGCTGTGAGTATTGCCCTATCCCATTCCTCTTTCATATTATTCACCCTTTTAGCATTGCACTTCATATAAAGCTTTCCAATTCCTATCCATTGCATCTCATGTTAATAGGCAAGAATCTTGTGTGGAACTTGTCATCCAAGCAGGTGCAGGTTATGGGAATCATATATGACTTGGAATATGACTGTGGATCATGAAAATATGATCTATTGACTTGGTTCATAACTCAGATGAATTGGATAAGTAATACACATGTTTCTTGAAGCAAATGTTACACTGGTATTTGACATTGTAGTTGGAAGGCAATGTATCATCATGGTTAGAGAATTCTTCCATTAATGGGATTGGAGCTGACATTTACCATCCTCTTCAAGCTTAATCAATGTATTTCTCTTGCCTAATCTTTGAAATATCTCAATAATCCACTTGATAATGCTTTTCCACTTGTTGATGAGAGATTATTGATCAATTAATTCTTTGAACTGATCAATAGATCAAAGATTAATATTATTACTATTAATCTTAGCCCATTTCATTGAATTTCAGGATTGATTCAATCATATCTCATCATAGATATCATTTACTAAGTTTGATGCATAACCTTGGTTTGTTTGGTTGAAATTCTTTTGCCCAAGATAAAATATTGTAAAAGGGTAAGTACTAGTAATCAGTGAGTCACTAAATTGCATTGGCAAGACCCTCTCCTTATCCAATTTTCCAGATTTCATCCAATTGCATCTCATAAAAGGGATTGAATGAATATTTCAAAAATGCATTTCATGCTGATTGATTAGAATAGAATGCCATTTCCATGTTGATATACCCACCGAGGAAAAAGGTGGATACCGGGGGAGATAGTGAGACAAAAGAGGGGTGACCCTCCCTCACTATTGAAGATCCTGAAGGGGTGCAACTAACTGACCTGAGGGGAACTTTGCCCACCTCCCGGTGATTCGGAGCCTGTGTAGGGAGCCTGTCTTGCCATTTTATCCCTCACATAGGTAGAAAAAAGTGGAGAATTGAATATTCAAGAGTTTCCAAAGGCTCAAGTACCTTCAGCAGCAAAACAGGATAAAACAGCAACTTTACAAGTCACTGCAGGGCATTTATAGGTCGTTATAGGTACAAACTTCATTACTGAAGTATATGTGCACGTACTAAAGGTACCCACAAGTATTACTTAGCCTTCTACAGGGTTTGGTAGCCATTCAGGGTTACTATTTTACCTTACAAGGTGGAAACATGGCTTTCACTGGTTAAACAGGGTATAGGCCCAAACAGTTCAGACTCAAAGATTGAGTTGTAGAATTTTTTTCCCTAAACTTGTTATAGTGTCCTATAACTTATCTCGAAGAGGGAATTCTTAGATTTGATTTGAACTAAAAAAATTTGGAATTGGAGTTTCCTAGCTCAAGTTATAGCCTTTTTTCTAACAGGGGGTACTACATGACTGCACTATTATGGCAGGGCATAAAGGCAAAAATAAGGTCCAGGATGATTATGCTCAGCAAATCAGAGATTCTATATTGGAGAGTGTACCCCAAGAGAGCCCTAAAGAGCTTCAATAACATGGATAAATTTGTGCACTTAATAATACCTTGTGTGCACATGAACAAAGGCATCAACAATGTCATATGGACCTATTATCAAGAGTGGAGTAGATGGTTTTATCTACTGATCAAACGAAGTCTTCTATTGAGAAATTAGTGGATTCAATGACTCAAACAAAGGCTTATATTGGCAAGTTAGTGGAACCCAATGCTCAAATAATGGCTCAATTTTCTCAATGGATGCAAATGCAAATGCAAATGGGATCTAAAGAAGCAAAGGAGAAAGCTTATTCAAACAATGAGCCTTCAGTCCTACTTCAGCCACCTAACCAAAATGGTCAAGGACATGGAATTATTGGATAAAGAGGTATCCCAAATAGCCAATATGAAGTAGGTGAGACTTCACAAAGGCATGATGACTATTTGGGTAGTTTGAATGGAGCCAATTCCCAAGCTTTTGGGTTGAATACTCAACTTCCTAGAGGTCCTCTACCAACGGGAAGATTTCATAGTGGTTCTCAGCCACTTATTGGGAGATTTTCATCTCATTTTGGGGGTTCAAAGCCTGACACTCATGATCAATCTATTTTGGGACAGTAACCATTCCATGAAAGAGAACTGAAAGATAATATCATTTTGGCCAAGTTCAATGATTAGTCATCTTTGCCATCTGATTTAGAGGAGTGGATCTCCAAAATGGAATCTTACTTTGAGATATTTTCTAGAACTTCCCTGCACTTGGAGGGATTTGCGCATACTTGGTGGAGGTATATTAAAAAAGAGAACATACTTGTAGAGAATTGGGAAGCTTTTAAGACACTTATGGCTGAAGTCTTTGTCTCTCCTCTTGGAAAAGAGAAATTGGCACAGAGATGGTATGGCTTGGAGCAAAGAGGCCTAAGTGTAAGAGAGTACACTAACCAATTTCTCAACCTAACCATGTATGTAGAGAGCATCAGTGATGAGGCTAAGCTTCACAAGTATATGTATGGCTTAGAGCCATCTGTTGATGTCATGGCACAAAACCTTCTCTTTTTAAAGCTATTGAGCTTCCAGAGCGCTATGGAAGGAAATATAGAAGAGAATCTTCATTTCAACTTGGTTTTGGACAGCCAAGGTAAAACAGGGACAAGTTGGTAACATTTATGGCAGCAATCATGCACCAAGTGAAGGTTTAAGGCTACCAACTTATCTACCGTTCAATGCTTCAAGACCTCAAAGTAATTTCAAGATAGCAAGCAGTCCTAGAGTTGACTTCAAACAAGGGGACAACAAACCTAAATCCATTTCAGCCAACATGAATCCTAAGTCTATTCCTATGGACCTTTATAAGGAAAGAAAGGCAAAATGCTTATGTTCCAAGTGTGGGAAAAAGTATATACCTGATCATGCCATAAAGTGTGTATACAAAAATACCAAAGTCAAACTTCAGAGCATGTTAGACTTTGAGAATCTTGAAGATGAGATTGATGAATCTAATGCAATTGCACCTAATGCTGAAAATGATGATCTTGAGGAAGAAGTTGGGCAAGAGTATTTTTATGATCCAGTGGACTCTTTTTCTTTTGATCTAGGTGGGAGTGTTTCTTTTGATTGAGGTGGGACTTATCATGAGCCACTTACTACCACTAGTTGCTCTATTACCATGGATGCTTGGATAGGTTTTCTAAGAGCCCTGATACACTCTGTATGAAGGGTAACATTCATGAAAAGGCTGTGTTCATTCTGATAGATAGTGGCAGTACCCATAGTTTTGTGAATAAGTCCATTATGGACAAGCTGAATTGTCTTCCCATTGATTTATAGCATCCCAAAGGAGTTCAAGTGGCCAATGGTAAAGAAGAAATCAACACACAAATATGCCCACAAGTTTCTTTACAGCTGGCTGAAAATTTTGAAGCAAAAGTAAACCTAATTACCTTGGAAATGGGGCTTATAGATACTGTATTCAATTGTGATCGGTTGATGACTTTAGGAAAAATCACCATGGATTTCTCACAGTTGTATATGGAGTTTATCTTCAATAGAAAGCTCATCCATTTACAGGGAATTCCTAGTAGATCAGATTTTTAGCTTATCACCATTCAACAACTCAAAAGGGAGTACAAGAGGCATTCACATATATTTGTTTTGCATTTGACTAAAGAAATGGAAGGTCAGTCCAATAATTCAACAAGTCATCCAACCTTGATAGCTCTTCTTGAGAAGTATATGGATTTGTTTGAGGTGCCTACTTCATTACTTCCCAAGAGAGCAATAGATCACCCTATTGATTCGGAGCCCAAATCAAAAGCAATCAATAAGCCACCTTACAGATTGTCTAAGTGTGAGCAAGAGGAAGTAGCCAAGCAAATCAAGGAACTTCTTGAGATGGGATTCATTGAACCAAGTTCTTCACCTTATGCATCTCTAGTTTTGTTAGTAAAAAAGAAAGATGGATCTTTCAAGATGTGCATTGACTATAGGGATCTTAATAAGATCACAGTGAAGAACATATATCCAATACCCAAGATTGATGATTTGCTTGATGAGATCAAGGGGGCTCGATTATTTATGAAGATTGATTTGAGGTCAGGGTATCATTAGATGTGCATGCAAGAGGGTGATGAGATCAAGACTGCCTTTAGGATTGATCGAGGGCTCTATTATTTCTTAGTGATGCCATTTGGGCTTACAAATTCTCCAGCTACCTTCCAGAGCCTGATGAATAAGATTTTGCAACCTTTTCTCTTTCAATTTGTCTTAGTATTCTTTGATGACATTTTGATTTATAGTAAGACCTTTCAGGATCACTTATCACACATGATGGAAGGTTTTTGATGTATTGAGACATCATAGGCTTTTTGATAAGGAGAAGAAAGGTTTTTTCATGCAGACTGAAGTGGAATACTTGGGACATATTGTTAGTGAACAAGGGATAAAGGCTGACCCTAAGAAGATGCAATGTATAAAAGATTGGCCAATACCTACTACTACTACTTCTCTTAGAGGATTTCTTGGTCTATCTTCATTCTAATACCGATTCATCATGCATTATGCGGCTATTGCAGCTCCTTTGACTGACAGGTTGAAGAAGGAAGCTTTCTTTTAGGATGCCCTTGTTGCAGATAATGGCTTCAACCAGTTAAAGGAATTCCTTACTTCTGCTCCTATTCTAGTATGCTCGGATTTCTCGAAAGAATTTATCATACAGTGTGATGGTAGTGGCTGAGGCATTAGGGCTCTTTTGTTACAGGAGCATGGAGTGATTGATTTTGAAATCCATAAGCTTATAGATAAAGAAATGGCCATGAATGTTTATGACCAAGAGATGTTGGCTATCTTGCATGTAATAAAGAAATGGCACCATTATTTGTATGGTAGCCGATTTAGAGTCTAGAGTGATCACATGGTTCTTAAGTATTTCCTTACCCATTCCAATCTTACTTCTAAGCAGTGTATGTGGATAGCTACCCTGTAGAATTATGATTTTGACATCACTCATGCGAAGGGTATACAGTGGCTGATTCTCTTTTTTGTATGTGGGCTTGCAAAGTTTCAGCAATGAGACTGAGCTGCAGAGTGATTGGATTGAAGAACTACAGAAGGCTTATCTTTTGGATGAAGAGCTCAGTCGTATTTTTCAGAAATTACAACAATGTCTCATGGAAGATAACTCACATTATCAGCTTAAAAATGACCTTGTTTGGTTGAATGGCAAGATTACCATTCCTTCTACCTATTCTTTTACAGGGAAAATTATGGAGGAACTACATTCTTCGCCTTTAGTTGGATAGCTTGGAGTTTTCAAGACCTATGATAGGATCAACAAAAGTTTCTATTGGAAAGGACTGCGGAAAGATGTCAAGGAATTTGTCATGAAATATATGCCTTGTCAGCAGAATAAGGACAACACCCATAAGCCAGGTGGTTTGTTGTAGCCATTACCCATTCCTATAGGTAAATGGACTCACATTACCATGGATTTCATTATTGGCTTGCCTACTACCAAAAAGGGATGGAATAATATATATGTGGTGGTGGATAGACTCATCAATGCATCCCATTTCATTCCAACCAAGACCCAGTTTACTGCTTCTCAAGTGGCCAGTCAGTTCATGTAGCAGATTTTTAGACTATTTCTTCTCAAGTGGCTAGCATTGGAGTTTCGTCCTTTGAGGCTATGTATGGCTATAAGGTTCCCTTGCCCACAGTCATCTTTAATGAAAGAATCAACCCTCATGGGAACGAAGAGTTGGAAAGAATGCAAACCCTTCTTTAGTAATGTAAGATGAATCTGAGGAAATCTCAAGATCAAATGAAGATGTATGCTGATGAGAAGAGGTGGCCTTTAGAGTTCCAAGAAGGAGAGTTGGTCTTATTGAAGGTGCCTAAGTGTAGGGACTCTACTTTGACAGATGGATCTAGTAATAAGCTTGCTCATAGATTTTATGGCCCCTATTGGATCCTGAAGCGCATTGGAGACTTGGCATATAGATTGGAGCTACTCTCTTCCACAAAGATTCATAATGTCTTCCATGTTAGTCAGCTCAAGCCTTTCTATGGTGATCCTGTAGATACAATTGATGAGCTGCCACCTATTGATGAAGAAGGTCTTATTCAGTACATCCCAGAGGCTATCATAGGTTAGCATGAGAAGAAGCTTCGATCTTATTCCTATCAAGAATCGCGTAATAGGGGGATGTGCTTAAGCTATTGCACCAAACACACACTGTATACACAAGAGGAAGCTCACTTAAGAACATAAGAAGAGAGATGGAGGCCAAAACGTTTTCTTATTGGTTTCTTCTTTTTCTTCCATACACTATACAATGTACACAAAGTATAGATAATATACAACATAAAGGAAAGTTGCCTTCTAAGTCAAATAGTGCATAGCTGACTACACTAATCGACTCACGTTATATCTTTGCCAGCTGTAGGTAGGTGTAACAAACTAAATATAATAAGTGATAAGTCAGTGGCCATGTGAGTATCATAATGACTACCAACGTGCTAAGTGTAGACGTGGAGACTCATCTAGCCAGGCGGTCCATCATCAATGTTCGCACGTGTTGAGCTTGCCATCTCAATACTCCCCCTCAAGCTCAATTCTATATCTACAACTCCAAGTAAGCTTTGAAACTTTCGAAGCTCCTCTGTACCCAATGCCTTTGTGAAAATGTCAACTATCTAATCCTGTGTGCTGACATATACCAAGTCAATCTCTCCTACAAGTACCTTCTCTCTCACAAAGTGGTAGTGCACCTCAATGTGTTTTGTCCTAGCATGGAACACTGGATTCCTAGCTAACTGTATGCTGTTCATGTTGTCACAATGAATGACAACTGGACCATCTCCCTACACGTCCAAATCACCTAATAACTTTTGCAGCCATACCACCTCACATGCTGCCATAGCAGCACCTCTATAATCAACCTCTGTACTCGATAAAGCGTAGGTTGCTTTTTGCTGCTCCATGTAACTGTTGCACTACTAAGGGAAAACATGAATCCACTTGTAGATCTTCTGTCTGACATGCTACCAGCCCAATCTGCATATGTGTATCCAAAGACATGTACGTCCTTACCTGCCTTATAAAAAATTACATAATGTAAAGTGGGCTTCACATACCTCAATATATGTCTAACTGTATCCAAATGAGGCTTTCTAGGCATCTGCATAAACTAACTGACAAGGCCAACAACATAGCTCAAGTCTGGCCTTGGATAGCCATGTAAATCAGACTCCCTACTATCCTCCTAAACATAGTAGGGTCTTCTATCTCATCCCCAATGTCAGCACTCAACTTCACATTTTGCTCCAATGGTACTGAAAGAGGCTTACATGCTGCCATACCATACTTGGATAACATATCCAAGCCATACTACCTTTGGGACAGCCATATACCATCATCACATTTGATCACCTCAATACCAAGAAAGTATCTTAGCTCACCCAAATCTTTCATCTCAAAGTTCTTCTTCAAGAAGTCCTTAACTTCAGCAATCCCATTGTCACTGTCACCTATAATAATGAAGTCATCCACATAGATACTATGATGAGGACCAAACCTGCATCTCCCTTTCTCACATAAAGTGAGTGATCAGCATCGGAAATAAAAAATCCAATATTGACAAGATACTCTCCAATCTTGTCAGACCATGCTCTAGGTGCTTGCTTCAACCCATAGAGCGCCTTCTTTAACCTGCACACATATGTGGGATGCTCTAAATCCTCATAACCTGCTGGCTGCTCCATATACACTTCTTCTTGCAATTCACCATGCAAGAAGGCATTCTTAACATCCATTTGCTGCAAACTCCAAGCTTTGGCTGCTGGCAAGGCAATCACACACCTAACAGTTGCCACCCTAGCAACTGGACTGAATGTCTCTTCATAATCTATGCCATATGTTTAAGCATAGCCTTTTGCAACCAGCCTAGCCTTATACACCTACTAACTAAACCATCTGCATTATGCTTGACTTTGTAAACCCACATATAGCCAATAGCTTTCTTACCCTTAGGTAAGGGTACCAAATCCCAAGTCTTATTGGCTTCTAATGCAGCCGTCTCCTCATCCATTGCTGCATCCCAATGAGCATGACCAACAACATCCTCAAAACAAGTGGGCTCAACATCCTCAACTAGTTTCACCATATAAGCATGATGATGAGATGCATAGCCTTCAAAACCAAATATTTTAATAGGGTATCTGACCCTACTAGATCTGTGTACCATCGGATCACTCAATGGAGTCTTTACATTACTATGAGCTCTCTGTACATCTGGTGTCCTGACTGAAGGAATACCAAGCTCATCATCCAAACTCTCCGGAACCACTAGAATCTCCATCAAACCCCAAATGACTGGTATATGCATCATTACCATCAAGCACTTTCTTCTTTCCTTTGTCCTTCCATACAACACTTATAGATCCACCTGAAGATGTGGGGCTACTCCTTAGTCTCCCAGACCAAGGGCTCACTGTAGGTGTAGTATCAGATGATGTTTCTGGTCCACTAAGGCTCCATGATTCTTGTTTATCTTTCTGCACATAGCTGTCCTGATCATTATCATAATCCAAAACATCACCAACAGGTGTATACCAACTTCCCATCTCATCAAAGATAACATCCCTGCTCACTCTGAACTCACCTATGACAGGGTTATAATAGCAATACCCTTTCTACTCTAAAGAGTATCCAATAAAAACACATTTTTCTGCCTTTGGATCAAGCTTCTTACGTAGCTCATCTGGCACATGAACGTATGCAACACAGCCAAATACCTTCAAGTGCGATACATCGGGCTTCTTGCCAGTAAAGCATTCGTCAGGAGTCACCCCATGAACTGCAGCTATGGGAGTTCTGTTCATAATGTAGACAGCAGTATGGATACCCTCGGACAAAAAATGTTTAGACATATTCTTTTCAGCCATTAATGCCTGTGCAACTTCTACAATATGCTTGTTTTTTCTTTTTGCAACACCATTTTGCTGTGGGATATACCTGCAAGTAAATTGTCTCTTTATCCCATGAGTCCTCAAGAAGCCACTGAACTCATTAGAGAGGTACTCTCCCCCTCCATCTGATCTCAAGCACTTCACTTTTAAGCTTGTTTCTATTTCAACAGCTACCTTAAAAGATTTGAAGTGCTCAAACACATCACTCTTTTCCTTCATGAAGTATACCCATAGCTTCCTTGAACAGTCATCAATAAATGTGACAAAGTATTTGCTGCCACCAAGAGATACATTCTGTTAGGCCCCCAAACATCTGTATGTACTACATCAAGTATATTTCTTCTCACTTCTCTATCATGCGAGAAGGGTTGTCTTGCCTACTTACCATACTAGCATGTTTCACAGACTTTATGAAATTCTGCAACTCTAAAAGAAGGCAACCCTATAACCAATCCTTTGGATTGCATTAATTTTAGCCTTTGCCCATTTGCATGTCCAATATGTTTATGCCATATTTCAATATTTGCAACTACTCCTTTTCCTTTAGCATACATAACAGCATCCATTGCAGGAATTCTAGAATCTAAAGTGAACATTCAACCAACTCTACTTCCTTTTGCGATCAACCTGCACTTATCATTAAAGTCTTCTATATAAAACCTTTTGCATTGAATTGGACCTGCAACCCCTGCTCTACCATTTGGCCAACAGACACTAGATTCTTTGTAATTGATGGCACATGTAATACATCTGTCAGAATCTTTGTCTGGCCATCATATAAGGACAAGGGAACCTTTCCAATGTGTGAAATTGGGTGGGATGAATCATCACCCGTCTGTACATAACCTGGATTTTGTAGGTCCTGCATCTCTCCAAACTATTCAACATGACTGGTCATATGATTAGATGCACCTGAATCAACATACCATACATCATCATGTGTCCCCTTTGCTGTAATTGCATTCATCATATGTTGCATAACAAACATACGCTCATTTTCATCTTTGTCTATAATGAAGACGATGCATAGTTTCCTTGCTGCAATTTACCATTGCGAATATCATCCTTCTTTGCATAGCAATGGGCTGCAATATGGCCTGTTTTGCCACAATAATGGCAAACAATAGCAGAATTTCCAAAATCTCTATTCTGCCATCCTCCTCTTCCTCTAGAGCTCCCCTTGCCTCTAAAGTTTCCTCAGCCTCCTGAAACTTGCATTTCACCAAATTGCTGATTGAACCTGTTTTGCTAGTTATCGCCAGCACGTCCCATACCACAGCCTCTCAAAGAGGATCTACCATGTCCTCTTCCTGAACTTGAGTAAAATGCTTGAACCTGTTCACCATTTTTTTCAGATGAGTCACCCTGCATATTGATCTCTTTAGTAATCATGAGAGAGATCAACTCATCAAAATCTGGAAATGGCTTCCGTACATATATTCAAGTAACAAATGATTTCCATGCCTTCTCATTGTTAAGGCCACTCAAAGTGGATGAAACTAAATCATCATAATCAGGCATTGCATCAATCGCTGCTAAAGCATTTGCAATGCTCCTCACCTTTAACACATACTCATTGACAGGCATTGTCCCTTTCTTCAAGGCATTCGACTCTTGCTTGAGTTGAATCTTTCATGCCTTTGTATTTACTGAAAACATATTTTTAAAAATTGTCCAAGCTGCACGTGAAGTTTTTGCATTCCTGATATGCCCCAACATCGTATTATCAATGACTGCAGATAACCAGTACATCACCTTTTTGTCTTTCGCATTCCATTTTTTCCATGCTTTTAATTCATCTGCAGCAGTCGGAGGGAGACCCAGCTCTGGCTCCTTTTCTTCACCTTAAAACAAACTCATAAAGGCCCTTTCCAATGAGGTAGTTCGTTACACGAAACTTCCTTGAAGGATAGTTGTTCTTGTCGAGCTTCTCAATAATGGGATTTCCACTATTCTCTGCCATGATCACAAATAAGGATACAACACAGCAAGATAGTCTTCTGCAATCTTTCACAACACGTGCACATCAATACACCAAGCAACCTTTTTCACTGATTATTCAATAGTACATGTAATCTGCAACTTGTTTGCAGATAAACCTTATGTTTGCTTATTGCAAACACCTCAAAGATTACAGATTCAAAATTTGTAACATGTGCACCCACTTTCGGTCAATACAGCCGAAATCACAGTGTACACCAAAACTGCTGTCCGCAACCTTGCGGCTCTGAAACGGGGCTTGAAATGGCCTCAGACGCCCAAAATAACTGCGGGAAAGCCATAAAGGGCTTTTATGCAAAATATACAGTGCTCTGCTCGCACACCAAATCATACAACAATTTGAGATTTTTGCTTTGCCCTACTTCCGGTGCCTCCACAGGAACTATCTAAGAGAGAGAGTGGAAGAATGGGAGAGCTTATTACTCGTTACTTGCATGCTCAAACCTTGCTTCTTCTCCTTCACTTTAGTCTTCAAAATCAGCCTCTCTCAGTGTCACGGCTCTGATACCATGTCAAGAATCGCATGATGGGGGGATGTGCTTGATCTGCTGCGCCAAACACACACTATATACACAAGAGGAAGCTCACTCAAGAACACAAGAAGAGAGATGGAGGCCAATATGTTTTCTTGCTGGTTTCATTATCTTCTTCCACACACTATACAATGTACACAAAGTATAGATAAGATACAACATAAAGGAAAGTGGCCTTCTAAGTCAAACAATGCATAACTAACTACACTAATTGACTGGCGTTATATCTTTGCCAGTTGTAGGTAGGTGTTGTAACAAACTAAATATAATAAGTGATAAGTCAGTGGCCATGTGAGTATCATAATGACCACCAATGTGCTAAGTGTTGAGAATCTGTCAATCACACCTTGTGTATGCCCCTTTGTATGGAACAGCTAGGTTAGGAAGATGCAGTTTATTCTAGGAAGAGAGACAGAATCCCATATGCACAGTGGATGAAATGTGCTACCAAGCAATCCTATATAATGATGTACTTGACTATCACTTTCATATGAAGATAATGCAATAGTACTTGTCTCTTTCTGTCAAGTCACTGTGTCATTGTCAGTCCTACACAAGATTGTGTTTATGAGTTCAAGTCTCAATCTTGAAACCTAATTCACTTGTGTAACAGTTGTCTTCTTTGTCAATGTCAACATGAGTAGTATCTTCATCTTCCATCCTCCATAGCTTATACCTTTGCCATGCTCTAGATCCCGCATTTCTCACATGGTATCAGAGCCCAGTCGGGCATGGCATAACTTCCTTATATGCTCTCTTAGTCCCTCTTAATCTTAGGTCAGCTCAAGTCCAGCTCATGGTTCCATTTCTTACCTCTATCCTCACTGAAGCTTCCATGGCAGCCATAGCCAGCAGCACCCTATCAACTTGAAGCTCCTGGATCTCTCTCCATAGGTCATATCTGAACCTTCTCTCTTCTAGAAATTTGTTCCTTGACTACCAAGGCTTCTTTCTATCAATTAAGATCTTGACATTGGCCACTCCATAGCTCAGTATTGCTTAAACTGTCAATCTCTGCTCTGTGTCTGCCATAGCCAGACAGGACATACAGCACTTGGAGCTTCTATATCTTACTCTACAGGCCATTTTAGCCCACGATTCCTTCTGGAGAAACATTCCTCTACTCGTGGCAAAGCTCCTTGATGCATCACAGTCCAACATTGCTCATCATCGAGCCCAGCATTGCAAAAATCGTGGAAATCTGTAAAAACTGCGCCTGTTCACGGAATTCGACTCTGCGCGTGCAGTACGGGCTGCGATCTGGACGATGAGATTAGGGCTTTGGTAGAGCATCTCATAAGCTACATTTCCATAAAAAAAGTTTTTAAAATGATCCACCACAGCTCCTGCAATGTTAGAAAAACCAGGCCCCTGTCTCAGAAACCCTAAAATCCACCATAGCCAAAATCCTTCAAACTCAAAAATTCTTCATTTTCTCTCTCCTGACACTAACCCAAGTCTCTGCCACTTTGATTCACTGATTTGATTAGTCTCCAACAACATTTGTCCATCAAATCAAGGAGGGGAGATCTCTGAAGCACTTAAAGACCATTGAAGATTTGAAGACCTCTCATAGACTTGAGCTCCAAAGCTTCATTTTCTTACTTTTTTCACGCAACTGAAGGTTTTGCCTACTCCAAAACTCAGTCTTCAGCAAGAAATCAAAACATCAAAACCAACAAGAAGAAGGTTCAAGAAGATCCAGCATCAACATCAGGCTCATCAAGAACAGTATCTATTGATACTTATCAAGTGTTATTTGACACTATTCTTCTTGTATCCTTTGATACACTTGAGTACAACACTCTTACTGATTTATCTCAGATTTGAAGCTGATTCTTGGTCATATCAATGAAAATCAGGAAGATTTCTATGTGGATACACTTCATGAAGAGTAACATGACTTGTGTTGCTTATTTACATGACATAGAAGATGTTCTTACTCTACCTGCAGAAGGAAATGGAGCTACCTACACCAAAGAGAAATCAATGAATCCATTTGAAGATTCTGAAGACATGTCTACCACTTTGCTTGAGGGGGACAACTGGAAGAGCAAACTCAAAAATGCTACAAGCAAAGTCAATAAAGGAGCAGACCAAGAAGATCATGAAGAAGAGAAGAAAGATAAGAAGATTTTCCATGATGCTGACAAAGAAATAGCATATGCTGAAAAAGACCACAAGGGCTTATCGGTCCTTGTCTCTCATTTTCTGTTTTAAAAGCATTGTACCTGCCTTAATGTTCCTTTCATAAGCTTTGTAAACTCCTCATGTAGCCTTGTACTACAGCCTCTGTACACTTTGTGAGGCCCCTGTTACAGCCTCTGGATGTCCACCATGTTTATGGTACCCACACTTAGCCTTTGTCTGCGACAGCCTCTGGTGTTTTTGCCATGTTTGTGGTATGCCCACACTTTGCAGGTACTGCTCTCACTAAAGCCTCTACACACTTTGTACTTTCAGGTTGTGATTGAGGAGGGGTGTTGAGAATCTGTCAATCACACCTTGTGTATGCCCCTTTGTATGGAACAGCTAGGTTAGGAAGATGCAGTTTATTCTAGGAAGAGAGACAGAATCCCATATGCACAGTGGATGAAATGTGCTACCAAGCAATCCTATATAATGATGTACTTGACTATCACTTTCATATGAAGATAATGCAATAGTACTTGTCTCTTTCTGTCAAGTCACTGTGTCATTGTCAGTCCTACACAAGATTGTGTTTATGAGTTCAAGTCTCAATCTTGAAACCTAATTCACTTGTGTAACAGTTGTCTTCTTTGTCAATGTCAACATGAGTAGTATCTTCATCTTCCATCCTCCATAGCTTATACCTTTGCCATGCTCTAGATCCCGCATTTCTCACACTAAGTGTAGATGTGCGGACTCATCTAGCCAGACGGTCCATCATCAATGTTCGCACATGTTGAGCTTGCTATCTCAATAGTTCCATCATTGAATATTTAATCAAATGGAGAGGTTTACTACTTGAGGAAGCTTCTTGGAGGCTTGATACTATATCAGATGAGTTTCCTTTCCTAAGGAACACATTGGAGGCTGAAGTCTACTATCTATGGAGCTAGTTTTGGTGCAGACATGGACATGATAGCACGCTGTTTTAGAAAATTTTTTATTGTGCCTAATTTTCAGAATCAAGCCACTTCCATAGGGTCAAAGTACTCTTCAAGAGCTACGTTTTGACATGTGGCGCACCTCATTTGGATACTTCTACTATAAGTTATGGTGGATTTGTTCCATAAGGGTCTGTTTACACAACAAGCTATCTACTTCATTTTGAGTTCATCAGTTGAAGATTTTATGGCTCCATATACTTTTGAAGCATTTCTGATCATGTATATAGCTGAGACTTACTTTTGTTCTTCCATCTTAGTCCATATGTCAATCATTTTTCATTCATTTTTCCATTTGTCAAGATGTAAAAACAAAGTAGTACTCTATTCTATCCATCCTTTTCCATTCTTTATAAGTTTGTTTTTTAGGGAAAAAACATTTGGGATGGGATGGATTGTAAGAAACTGGGAAGAATACGGATTTAGTATGCAAATAATATTGATGTTATGCCATGTCACACTAACATTGGTAAAAAAGGGAGAGGACATGTAATTTTTCATATCTTTTGACACATTAATACATTACTGTGCTTTTCTCACCTTGCTCACAGCTTCAGTGGCTTCTTTCTCTTTCCTATCTTTCTCTCTACTATTCTAGTCTTTCTCTCTCCTCATCACTCTATTTTTCTGTCTTCTACACTCTTTCTTCCCTCTTATGCAGTCTTCTCTCTCCTCCTTCGCTCTCTCCAATCTATCTCTCACAATGGCACTGAGGCTAACACTGTGGTACCAATACGCATGTTTCATACTCAAAAACCTTAATTTTTTAAAAACATGAAAGGAAATGTGTGATATTTTTACATTTCTAAGTTTACTAGACTATTCTTAGTGTTTTTCTATTTAATGGTATTTTTGCTAATTTTTTTCTATTTTATTTAATTTTTGGACGTTTTACTCATAAAAAATAAAAAATCTCAAAACATGCAATGTTAATTATTGACAATTATATTCATACATTCCTTTATATACCTTTAAAATAGTTTTTAAATGGATTTTATTTTCCATAAAAACTAGGTCACTTATCGGTTAACCACCTACACACCGTGACACAAACAAGATGTTGAGTGGTTCCCAAGACTGCTTATGCTTACCATAGTTGCTAACATACTTGAGGATCCCTCTATAGAGACCAAAAACATACCACAAACTATTTTGTTTACATCAATCTTACCTCTCCCTCTCTTTCACCTCTCCTCTTTCTCTCATAAGAGTAGTCATTCTGTAAGAGGAGAGGGAGGAGAGAGAAATATGGTTTTGAGAGAGGAGAGAGAAATAATAGAAAATAAACATTTCCATTTCTTCAAATCAAGCCATAAATTTACATGGGCATGCAGAGGATGGCAAGGAGGCTTCATTTTATCCATCATACATGAGAGATGATGAAGATTTTGTGCAAAAGTGTCATTACCCCTAGGCCAACTTGTGAGACAAAATCCTATTTTGTGGACTATGTTTAAAACATACATAGAAGAATGAAACCAACAGGCAAGAGCTCAAAGGATGGACAATGAAACACAAATACTAAGTGTGATATGAAACACAAATACTAAGTGTGATACCCCCCAGCACCCAATTCTCTACAAATTAATACCTTCAGGGAAGGAATTGAAATGCACACAGTCCTTTCAATTGTTGCATTGGGAGTTACACCTCAAAGAGGAATCTTGGATACAAGGGTAGATGAGGGGTAGATTTAAATGCACTTTTTGGGATTTTTGACAATTTTAGGCAGATTTGCAAGGCATCGTGAGCAAAAATGAAGATTTTAGGCTCTAAATATCAAGCATGAATTCCATAAAAATTTTTCCTCAAGTACGTGTTCACTTTATCCATCTCTTTTTGCTTTTGAAGTTTAGTTTGAGGTTCTGAAGTTCAAATCATGTTTTTTTTCCACATTACCCCCTCCCCCCCTCAAGAATGATGAAGATTCTTCCTACGATTGAAGGATGAAGGGTTAAGGGCATTAAACACCCACTTATTGTGCTCTATTTCTTCATGAGCCAAGCATAGAACTATGGGTTATACTCTAAGTGGGCATGACGCTCTATGATTTGAGGCCTAATACCTACGTGTGTAATGTAGGTCAGGACATTGGTTAAAAAGTCACAAGAGTTCATCCTACTAGCGGTATGAGGTTTTATCTTTGTGTCAGGAGTCAATCCAAATAGGGATGGGCCATAACATACTCTTCTAAAGGTTGATTGTACATGATGGCCAATACTCTGAATGAGGTAGGAGGCACATAAGTTGGATTGTACTCAAAGTTTTTGATTGCACGTCTCTGCTTGGCATTGGTCATAATTTGGTAGCCCTCTTGTTCCCATTGGAGATGGAGAACATACCATTTTTGTAGAAAGGAAGAGTTAGAGTTGGCTAACTATTTCAGCTCTTCTAGTTCCTAGGTTGTTGCAGAGACTTTGCTCTTGCTATAGGAGGTGATAAACCACTGTTTGAGAGCTTGCTCTTGAGAAATCTCATTGGCAATGAAGTCCTCAACCACCTCATGAATCTTGACAAACATGAACTCATATTCCTCCCAAGTGCATGGCAAAGACCATACATCCATTGCTAATGGCTCATTGAGGAGGCCTAAATTCAATTGTTCGTAGATTTTAGAAAATGTGGTGAAGGTGGCATACAAGCATCTGATGCAAGTGATCAAGTCATCCCCTGCATTTGCAACTAGGTCTAAGGCCAAAGTAAGAATAGATCTCCGCTTATAGGAGAGTCTAAGGCTTGCGGGATAATAACTTAGCTACTACTGATTTCTGCTTGGCTAGTGGGGTGTTTGTCAGTCACTTGTGCAATGGATTGGTCTTGTGGCTCAGTTGATGTGCTGTTGTCTATTTGTGGAGTAGTTGGAATAGTAGAAGTGTTAGCTTGAGTTGGTTCAGATGCAACAGGCTACGATTTTGGTCAATAAACCTATTGAGGCTTGAGGGGTTGGGTTCCTTTTGGGTCAGTTCATTTCTCATACTTAGTTGGCTTATAGTCTTGTGGAGATGGGCTAGAAGGCAATGACTGAGGGACACGCATGTGACTCGTGGTCTTGGGCAACCAAATCCAATTGTTGCCTTTATAGTAGCCTTGAGCACACAATAGGGATTTGGACACCCATCGTGGCTTGATCCTTTATCACCTTCATAGCATCAACTTTGCCTCCTAGGCCTAGGATGTGAGGTTATGGGATTATGAGTTCGTGCAAGTTGGCTTCTAGGTGACTGCAATTTTCATTTGGGTACCCATTTGACCTATTGCTTAGTGGCTTTGGGTGCATTTGCTGGGGGTTGTAATTTCTTTGTTGTGGTGGGTTGGGATAAGTCACGAGCCCCTCCTTAGGCTTGGCATTAAGTTGCTCTACCAGGTGGCATTGTGGCCTAAGATAGAGCTGCACTACCCTTGCTAAAAGCCATCACTATCCAAACATTTCCGATGGTAAGGTGAATACACTGAGTCGTAGTCAATATTACAGTGTACTTATTTCTTGAATGCATGTTAACACAGCAACCTTGGTATTAGGCAACATGCAGAAGATCATTGGTAGGCTTTCAGTCTCGATAGAGAATTGCTACCTTGCACTTTCCCTATAGTGAATAAGACTGCCCCCCCAAATGGACTGATTTTAGTATTAGTAGGTTGCAATTGGGGTTGACTAATGAGGGTCCAATGATCATGTGCAAGGATATTAAAATCAACTTCCTCATCAATGAGTGCATCAAAGGAAAGTGTCCTCTTGGCAGTGACCAATACGTAAAGGTATGTAGGTGCTACTACTCCCTTATCCTCATCCTCTATCTTAGTGATGGTGGCTACTCTTGCATTCGTAGGTAGGTCCAGCATTGGAGGCTCATGCAGTGGGTGTATTGGTAGTAGGTAGTACTTTTTGAGGCAACTACAATTAAAGAAGCCTATGCTCTCTCCCTCTAGAGTCTCGAGCTCTACGTTGCTGATTTGACTAATGTTGCAGACCTTAAAAGGTCCCAATCCTCTGAACTTCATCTTTTGCTTATGGCCCTTCACAAAGTATAGCAGCACTAGATCACCCTACTCAAAATTACGTTTTTTGACATGTTTGTCAAACTATCTCTTGCATCTTGCATTTTCACATATCAGTGCATGGGTTGCCAAGAGTCGGGTTTCAGAGAGGCGTTCTAACTCCACCAAGTGTTTCATCCATGCTTCCTTTCCATCCCAACTCTCTTGTACTGCCACTCTCAAGTTTGGAATGAAAAACTCTACTAGCAATCCATCTTGACTCTTACATCTTCCGATCTATTGCCTAAGAATATTAGATCATTTTTTGTAACGTGCCTGCCTCTATCGACTGTCCAAGCACATTTTAGCGGTCCATTGAGAAACGAGTCTAAGCGTCACTGCCTGACACTCCTAGTGAATGTTTGGGGTTTGTTGCCTAGGGTTTCCCAAGTCTACCTCACAATGGAACATTCATGGCCGAACCCACTAGAATAGACCTAAAATCTGGGTTCCTAGGGCCAAGTTCTCCTAACAGCATTCTAGCGTCAGGTCTTGGACATCCTACTTTATGCAGAGATACCCAATCCGAAGCAGATCCAAACTGCACTTGGTTCAAAGAGAATGGGAAACGAGAGGGATGCGCCACTCAACCAATCTACCCGTAGGGCATAGTCCCATTCTGATCCCCTAAAACGACATGAATTGGGTTCTAACCTAACCATACCTAAAGGTCAAACGACGGTAAAACCTTGCAAGAAGCCTCCTAGTTCTCTGGGACCACCCTTGGACCCGTCGGGGATTCTGCCCACCTGCTTCCCTTGATAGCTTTAGTTTTCTAATTAGGTCCTACCACATTTATGTGCGACATTTAAAAATCAGCTTCATTAATTAAGCCTTTTAGGAAACAGGGTTTGTTCACGTAATTTACAGCATAGACATGAAAACAAACAAGCAATCCTTTTGACAAACAAGTTCTTTAACTTATCTTCAAGTTAATCTTTGTCTCTTGTATATGCAGGAGACAATACTTTCCATCCTTTATCTAGAATAGGATCTTCCAATGCCCTAGACATTGGGCTCATGGCAGTCTACAATTCCGTTTCGGTCTAGGCAAGGGGTGTCCAAAGCTCCACTGACCCTAAGAAACCTAGGAGTGAGACACAACTTTCGTGGTTGGCCTTTTTACCACTTGACCTTTGGCCCATGAATCGAGCAGTGACCTCTAGGGGTAATCCACAGTGCAATCTTGGAGATGATCCACCCGTGCAAATATCCCTCCTTAATTAATCCAATTAAGAATCAAGCACAATCAAGGCAATCAGTCTAATATAATCTTCCAATGAAACATTACTTTATTTCCCATGACTACTTGTCATTACTGACCTTTGCCATGCTTTTACCATCCAACACAAGCACTTGGAATATTTATCCAAATCACAAATGCAACAATCAGTTGATTACACAAAGCATTTAGGGTGTTGTTCAATCAACCAACAAAACTAATTGTATTTTTCCCAAACAATACAAGAATAGATGCAATAATAATTCCATCTCATATTTTCTCTCCCCCTTGAGATCAAATAGCAAATCTATAAAAATTTTACTTAATACTTGTATGCACAATTCCTAATTTTATTCTTTTTACGATTATGCTATTCATAACCCCTGACCAATTTCCCTATCAATGAATAAGTCATACACAACTAAGTGCAATTAACCTCCCTTGATACATGTACTTTGCAAACTCAATCTTTTGAATATGTGAGAAGAGACCTATCCCTTCCCACGACCTATTCTCATACATCATAATATGGAGCATAATGTATGTATCTCATGCAAGAATCAAAGTAAGCATCTATCAATTCCTAATGTTATTCTTTTTACGATTATGCTATTCATAACCCCTGACCGATTGCTCTATCAATGAATAAGCTATACACAACTAAGTGCAATTAACTTCCCTTGATACATGTACTTTGCAAACTCCATATTTCGAATATGTGAGAAGAGACCTATCCCTTCCCATGACTACTTATCATTACTGACCTTTGCCATGCTTTTACCATCCAACACAAGCACTTGGAATATTTATCCAAATCACAAATGCAACAATCAGTTGATTGCACAAAGCATTTAGGATATTGTTCAAGCAACCAACAAAACTAATTGTATTTTTTCCAAACAATACAAGAATAGACGCGATAATAATTCCATCTCATATTTGCTCTCCCCCCTTGAGATCAAATAGCAATTCTATAAAAAATTTACTTAATACTTGTATGCACAATTCCTAATGTTATTCTTTTTACAATTATGCTATTCATAACCCCTGATCGATTGCTTTATCAATGAATAAGTCATATACAACTAAGTGCAATTAACTTCCCTTGATACATGTACTTTGCAAACTCCATCTTTCGAATATGTGAGAAGAGACCTATCCCTTCCCATGACCTATTCTCATACATCATAATATGGAGTATAATGTATATCATACAAGAATCAAAGTAAGCATCTATCAATTTAGAAATACATTACTTACGACCGGAACCGCAATTGGATTGACAGTGATGCCTTTACCGGAAGCTTCATTGCTGGTTATAGGATTGCCATCCACATGCGACATTCTTCACTTGGAGGCCATCGTCCACAAGTAGACTCAAGAGATTAATGTTGAGAAATAGACAAATGATGTATGCTGCAGGATGAGGTGTTGTATCCCATAAGCATAGTGAAGAGAGTGGAGAAGTTGGAAAGCTATAAAGACATGTACTTGGTTCACTTTTCAAGAAATGCTATTGTCCTTTCAATCAAGTTTCAGTGTCATTGTCCTTACACACAAGAATGTCTTTATGAGTCGAAGTCTCAATCTTGGAACCTAATTCACTTGTGTGACAATTGGTCTTGTCTAGTCTATGTCTTCATGAGTTTGTACTTTGAGTTCCAACCTCCATAGCTGCCATGCTCTAGTTCCGTGTTTTTCAACATGGTATCAGATCTCAGTTGAGTATGGTTTAGGTCCCCTCTACTCTTTGTCAATCCCTCTTCAACTCTAGTCAGCTCAGTTCTAGTCCATGACTTCATCTCTCAACTCTACCTTCTACCTTCACTTGAGCTTCCATGTCAGCCATAGCCTCTACTCTCTCTCAATCCCTCTTCAACTTTAGTCAACTCAGTTCTAGTCCATGACTTCATCTCTCAACTCTATCTTCACTTGAGTTTCCATGTTAGCCATAGCCAGCAGCACCCTGTTATCTTGAAGCTCCTGTATCTCACTCCACATACCAAATCTCTTTGAGCTTCCTTATGGAGATGTTCCCCACCTCACAAATCTTCCGTATATCACATCAATCCATGAGATTTGGCTATCTAGACCTCGGCATTGTCACTATTGTCAGTTGCTGCCATAGCCCCAGTTTGTGGCCTGCAGGACATACCTCACTTTGAGCTCTCATATCTCTCAAACCAGGCAATATTTTAGTGTGATTTCTTCTGGAGGATTGTTCTTCTACTCAAGGAGCTTCTTTCTATCACATCTAAGCTTGACATTGGGCACTCATAAGCCTGGCATTGCTGAAAGTTGACGTCGCTACCATAACTGCGCCTATTTACGATCGTTGATCTGCACACATACTGCTGTACCCGATACTGACGATTTTCAAGGGGCTCTTGTAGAGCATGGAGTAAGATACATTTCTATATAAAATGTTTTCAAAATGATCAACTCTAGCTCTAGATATCTGGAAAAAACCAGGCCTGGGTCAAAACCCTAATCCAGGAAGCCATAGCCATCAAGGTCCAAGCTCATTTTTTTTCAATTTCTCATTCCCTTCAACTTAGGGCACACACTGCCACTCTTATCTGAGCCTGAACTCAGTTCCCAGCAAGATTAACACTTCAAATCAACAAGCAAGAAGAATATCAAGAACCAACATTCAATACTAAGCTCAAGAATAGTATCTATTGATACTCAACTAGGGTCAGTTGACACTAACCTCCTTGTGACACTTCACAAATCCCCCTTGCTGGTCTTTTCTCAGTTAATTGGAGCTGCTCAACATGACAGAGCTTGAGCAAATAGCAAAGTTCAATGGAGAAGGCTTTCATGCCTGGAAGGAGAAGACCATGTACCACCTCATGCGGAAGGATTTGTGGGACCTATTTGAAGATGAGGAAAAAGATACAGATGACAAGGAGAAAGATGCAGAAATCTGGATACTTGTAGTAGCTCCACCAAGAACCAAATAATGGAAGAAGATGAACAACAAAGCTCTAGGAATCATTGCATGGAGATTATCTGATGATGTCCTGTATCATATCTCTAGAATCAAAGATGCTACAAATGCTTGGGAAGAGCTTGACAAGATCTTTGGTACTCAAGCAAAGAATTCAAAGGTAAAATTGCTCATGCAATTTTATAAGCTAGATATAAAGGATAGTGCTTCCATGTCCATACACATTAATAAGTTTAAGAGTCTAAAAACCCAGCTTGCAACTCTTAAAAAGAATATTGATGAAGATGAAGAAATAGCTATACTGCTTGCAAGTGTAAACAAGGATCCATATGAGAACCTTGTGTCCACTCTAAGTAATGTTCCGTGTCTCTCACTCAAAGATATTGAGCACTCACTGCTTGATGAAGAAAGCAAATTTAAAAGGAAAGATGTAAAAGCAAATTTAAAAGGAAAGATGTAAAAGCAAATTTAAAAGCAAAGAAAACCTCTTATACACTAGAGGAGATACTGGACCCAAAGGAAGAGGTCGAGGATTCAACACCGACAATAGAAGCTGGATGACATGCCATTATTGTGGTAAGACTGGCCATATAGCCAGTGAATGTTTCCACAAGAAAAGAGCCCAACAAGTGCAAAGTGATCATCACCAGAACCAGTTCATGAATGAAGAAAAAGAAGAAGAAGATGCTTCTGCTACCATCAACAACTCTGACAGATTGTTTTGAAGAATTTTTATTGTATGTTTTTTCCATGGTGGATCTTTCTGGATTTGACTTTGTAAAAACCCTACCAAAAATGTACAATTTCAAGCCTTAACTTGACTAGGCTGCCATAGAGCTAGTCTCCTAGTCCATCTTTGTATGCAGGGGGGCAAAAGCCAGCAAGGGTAGAGATTCATCATTTGAGGGGGGGTGTTGAGAAATAGACAAATGATGTATGCTACAGGATGAGGTGCTGTATCCCATAAGCACAGTGAGGAGAGTGGAGAAGTTGGAAAGCTATAAAGACGTGTACTTGGTTCACTTTTCAAGAAATGCGATTGTCCTTTCAATCAAGTGTTAGTGTCATTGTCCTTACACACAAGAATGTCTTTATGAGTCCAAGTCTCAATCTTGGAACCTAATTCACTTGTGTGAAAATTGGTCTTGTCTAGTCTATGTCTTCATGAGTTTGTACTTTGAGTTCCAACCTCCATAGTTGCCATGCTCTAGATCCATGTTTTTCAACAATTAAGAAGGTAGAATAGATTCAAGATGGGAGAGCGTAAGAGAAGATGGCTAAGTTGAGGATCGAGATAGAGGAAATTGAGCTAATTCTCTCCCTTGTAGCCTCTCGGGGTAACTCTTATCTCTCTCTCTCTTTCTCTCTCTCAAGCTCTCTCTCACAATCTCTTGGAGGGGTATCCTTCTGTCTACCTCTTCTCGTAGCCTCTCGGGGTCTCCTTATGCTTTCTTGTGCCTCCCCATGCCTCATATTTATAATGAATTAGAGAAGAGGAGACGTGGCTGAGAACAAGAATTCTTGGTGGAGGGACTCTTGGAAAACTCAATGATTTGATGCTTAACTCATAAATTTGATGGTTCCATTGACTCCAAACGGGGGTAAAACACCAAGACACTTGCTTAGAAAGCTTTCAGATCACTCCTTCTTTTTGTCCCTGTTCAAAGTGTTGTCTACTGCATGTAGACTGTGATCATGGCGAGCGCGATTTTGCCAATCTCTCTCATTATTTTTTTCTTTTTATAAAATCTCCAAAACTAACTAAAACATCACTTGTCTTTTCTTTTAAATGATATCTAGTTCTAGAAAGTTCCATATTTTTTAAGGATAATATCTAAAATATCTAGAATATACTAGTTTTTCCCAAAATCTAATATTTTTGGACCATCCATACTATACATATTAACACTAGTGATTAATATGGCTCATAACTCTCGTTCACGTTGTAACTTCTATGAAGGGTGGCTATGTTCCTTGTTAATTTGAGAAAAATATTAGATTTGCGACTCTTGATTTTTTAAAATAAAATATTTTTATTTAAATAAAAATTATTAGTTATTAATGTTAGTTAGGTTTTATCTTAGTTAGTCTTTAGTTTGTAATCTTACTAACTTATTAATTAGTCCTAACTTTCAAAATAATCAACTAACTTTTAATTGTGTGAAAATATTACATCCTCCTCCCCTTAGAGAAATCGAAATGTCGTCATCTCGAGAGAAATCGGGGGTATCATTTTGGAACCTGTGGGTTATGGGCCCACCATGCTTTCACTGCGCTACTCTGATCACTCATAGGCATGCAGTCTTTTGAAACAACAACCTATTGTGTTTGATATATTCAAGTCTTGATTTCAAGAGAAAATTTATTGAAGTTACATCTCATGGATATCTTCTAGGTTTTTCCTAAGCACCTGGTATATTTTGGATCACTAGAGCTTATACAATTTCATTACTTGAAAGGTCAAGTTCTCTTTGAGTCCTGTTGGGGCAATTGATGTAGTTATGTCCAATGTTGTGGCACTTGGAGAATTGGTATTTAGGGTGCTTTGGACATTCCCTTTTGAAATGACCTAACTTCGTGCAATAGAAACAGCGCGGAGCTTTATCACTTGCGGTCACAAGGTTCTTGGTTGTCCTTGGTAGGAGTTTCTTCTTTAGAATAAATTGTCCTAGGATCCTTTTAGCAGATCCAAGTACTCCTTTATCTTGGAAACTATGTTCCCAGATTGTCCTCTTTTTAGTTCGGAACTAAGCTCCATGGACAATTGGTTTTGCTTATAATACTAAAGAATACTTCCAAGCTTCGACATTTTGATAAGACCCAATCTATATTAGTTGAGAAGGAACGACTAAATAAAAATTCATTGCAAGTTATAATTGTAATTCCTTGCCAGAGTATCTCTAATCATTTACAAGTTCTAGGCTCAAAATAGATGCAACTCATATTACTCAGGTTAACTGTAGTTACAAGAAACACAATATTAGTGAGTTTGGGAATCTCCCAATTCCCATTTTTCAAATACTAAAAAGGTAGCACCCGGATAACATGCCCATAAGTTTCTCAAAACCATATGATGTGACCTATCAATGGAAAGCACTTGAAAAATGGAATCTATTGAGCTATAGAGTGCTCAATTTGGAGTTATAGTGTTCAAGTTATGACAAATCCAAAGATTTGACCACGTGTCCCAAAATTATGGAAAATTTCCATATTCCCCAATATGGTGTTAAGAGTAAATTTTATTCCAATACAAGCTGTATTTCATGTTAGTAAAATTTCTAGGATTTCTAATCATCCTGAAGAGGTGTTGTAGGTTCTAGGTCTTCGTCTTCATCTTATTCCTCTATATATATCCATAGACTGCACCTATGTAGCTTCATTTTCTTGGAGGCTCAATGTCTTCTGGACTTAGATCAGGGCAATCTTCTTGGATGTGTCCTAGCCCATTACAATGGAAGCATTGATGATAAGGACATCTCTTACGGATGTGCCCTATCTCTGCGCACGTATGGCATCTCTTACCTAGATCTTGGGAGTCATCTTTGTTGCAATTGCCCGATTTAAGTTCTTGGACGATTGGATTCGCTCGAAGTAATGCATCTTGCAAGTCCGTTGGATGCATTGCTTCAAGACAATGGTTCAGAGGAGTGTTTAGGCCATGATAAAACTTGGATACTTGCTGCACAATATCCATAGGGGGTGCATATTTTAGTAGGGTTACAAACTTTGAGTAGTAAGCTTCCAGTTGTAATTCCAGCTACTTGAGCTTGAAGAATTCAATCATCTTTAAAGTTTGCCAGATTGGCGGAAGGTATCATCCACGTGTAGCATCTTTCAGCTGAGCCCAAGTGACAACGGCTTCTGAAATACCATGATCTTTGCACTATTGCTTCCACCATAACCAAGCCTGGCCAACTAACTTAAGTTTGTTGGCTATCATTTCTAGATTTGTAGAGGTAGTTCCTGAGCAGAGAAATACTCATCCATCAACTTAGTCCATATCTCTGCCTCTGTTGCGATGTCTATCCCTTCTCCATCAAACTCGGGTGCCTTAATTTGCTTGAGAAGGAATTTCTTCTCTTGCATGTCAGCATTCATGGGTGCAGAAGGTGGCTAACAATCAAGACATACCATTTAGATTATTCTGTTTAGGGTATGCCTATGAACCATATATAAATCAATCATGTAGCATTACGAAGGTTTGCTCTAATACCAACTGTAACATGCTCGCCTATCAGTTGTCCAAGCATGTTTTAGCGGTCCATCGAGAAACGAGTCTAAGCATTGCTACCCGACACTCCTAGGGAATGTTTCAAGGTTTGTCGCCTAAGGTTTCCCGAGTCCACCTCGCAATGGAATGTTCACGATCAAACCCACTAGGATCAACCTAAAATCTGGGTTCCTAGGGCCAAGGTCTCCTAACAACATTCTAGCATCGAGTTTTGGGAAACGAGAGGGATGTGCCACTCAACCTCTCTACTCGTAGGGTATAGTCCCATTCTAATCCCCTAAAACAACATGAATCGAGTTCTAACCTAACCATATGTAAAGGTCAAATGACGGTAAAACCTTTTGAGAAGCCTCCTAGTTCTCTGGGACCACCCCTGGACCCGTCAGTGATTCTGCCCACCCGCTTCCCTTGATAGCTTTAGTTTTCTAATTAGGTCCTACCACATTTATGTGTGACATTTAATTTTAGCTTCATTAATTAAGCCTTTTAGGAAACAGGGTTCATTCGCGTAATTTATAGCGGAGACACAAAAACAAAACAAGTAGTACTTTTGACAAACAAGCTCCTTAACTTATCTTCAAGTTAATCTTTGTCTCCTGCCCATACAAGAGAATTATGTATCCCTTCTATCCAACAGAAGTGCCCGGTCCAAATCACATGGCACCATAATTTCCATCCTTTATCTAGAATAGGATCTTCCAACGCCCTAGACGTTGGGCTCACATCAGTCTACAATTCCATTCCGATCTAGGCAAGGTGTGTCCAGAGCTCCACTGATCCCGAGCAACTTAGGAGTGAGACACAACTTCCGTGGTTGGCCTTTTCACCACTCAACCTTCGACTCGTGAATCAAGTAGTGCCCTCTGGGGGTAATCCGCGATGCAATCTTGGAGATGATCCATCCGTGCAAATATCCCTCCTTAATTAATCCAATTAAGAATCAAGCACAATCAAGGCAATTAGCCTAATATAATCTTCCAGTGAAACATTCCTTTATTTCCCATGGCTACTTGTCATTACTGACTTTTGCCATGCTTTTACCATCCAACACAAGCACTTGGAATATTTATCCAAATCACAAATGCAACGATCAGTTGATTGCAAAAAGCATTTAGGGTGTTGTTCAATCAACCAACAAAACTAATTGTATTTTTTCCAAATCATACAAGAACAGACACGATAATAATTCCATCTCATATTCGCTCTCCCCCTTGGGATCAAATAGCAATTCTATACAAAATTTTCTTAATACTTGTATTCACAATTCCTAATGTTATTCTTTTTATGATTATGCTATTCATAACCCCTGACCGATTGCTCTATCAACAAATAAGCCATACACAACTAAGTGCAATTAACTTCCCTTGATACATGCACTTTGCAAACTCCATCTTTCGAATATGTGAGAAGAGACCTATCCCTTCCCATAACCTATTCTCCTACATCATAGTATGGAGCATAATGTATCTCATGTGAGAATCAAAGTAAGCATCTATAATTTAGAAATACATTACTTACGACCAGAACCGCTGTTGGATTGACAGTGATGCCTTTGCCCGAAGCTTCATGTGCTGGTTGTAGGATTGCCATCCACATGCGACATTCTTTGCTTGGAGGCCATTGTCTGCAAGTAGACTCAAGAGATTAAGAAGGCGAAATAGATTTGAGATGGGAGAGTGTAAGAGAAGATGACAAAGTTGAGGATTGAGATAGAGGAAATTGAGCTAAATCTCTCCCTTGCAGCCTCTTGAGGTAACTCTTCTCTCTCTCTCTCTCTCTCTCTCTCTCTCTCTCTCTCTCTCTCTCTCTCTCTCTCTCTCTCTCTCTCTCTCTCTCTCTCTCTCTCTCTCTCTCTCTCTCTCTCTCAAGCTCTCACAATCTCTTGGAGGGGTATCCTTCTCTCTACCTCTCTCTCACAGCTTCTTATGGTCTCCTTATGCTTTCTTGTGCCTCCCCATGCCTCATATTTATAATGAATTAGAGAAGAGGGAATGTGGCTGAGAACAAGAGTTCTTGGTGGAGGGACTCTTGGAAAACTCAGTGATCTGATGTTTAACTCATAAATTTGATGGTTCCATTGGCTCCAAAAGGGGGGTAAAACCCCAAAACACTTGCTTAGAGAGCTTTCAGATCACTTGTTCTTTCTCTCCTTGTTCGAAGTGTTGTCTACTGCATGTAGACTGCGATCGCGGGGCGCCGATTTTGCCAATCTCTCTCATTATTTTTTTCTTTTTATAAAATCTCCAAAACTAACTAAAAGATCACTTGTATTTTCTTTTAAATGACATCTAGTTCTAGAAATTTTCATATTTTTTTAGGATAATATCTAAAATATCTAGAATATGCTAGTTGTCCAAAATCCAATATTTTTGGACCATCCATACTATACATATTAACACTAGTGATTAATATGGCTCATAACTCTCGTTCACGTTGTAAATTTTATGAAGGGTGGCTATGGTCCTTGTTAATTCGAGAAAATTATCAGATTTACAACTCTCAATTTTTTAAATAAAATATTTTTAATTAAATAGAAATGATTATAGTTAGGTTTTACCTTAGTTAGTCTTTAGTTGGTAACCTTAGTAACTTATTAATTGACTAACTAACTTTCGAACTAACCAACTAACTTTTGATTGTGTGGAAATATTACATTTTCCTAGTCTTCTTTCACTCGTGCACTTCACATCTAGGGTCGGCTTAGCAAGATGTCATAGTCCACTCCCTTCATGACTATGAAGTTCATTGAGAACTAGACTCTAGCTATCTTCAAGGGCTAGTCTTTTAGTACTCCAAATGTTCTAACCTTCATTCTATTAGCTAGCGTGACATTAAAGCTAGTGGTTTCCATAGGTAGGTTACCCCAAGCTTGTAGGACTGTATGGCTAAGCATACTAACTCCTGCTCATATGTCTACAATTCCCTTCCTTGTAGCATGTTTGAATGCATTGGCATGTAAGACTGCATGCATTTTTGTGTCTTCCCAAAAAGCATTTACATGCAAGGACTTAGTCATTGAGTTTAGGATTAAGCTTAGTATGTGCATTACAACATCATCGTGGTCAAGTAAGTTGATCACTCCAAGCTCGTTAGGCTTTTCTATCCACTGCTTCAAGACTTCCCATTGTGCTATTTTTCGCCTAAGCAGCTCTCCCAAAGGTAGAGTCATAGGGGCTAATATCTATGTGGTGAGCAGGTTGCCAACCACTTACTTTTTTTAAGGCTCTACACTCTTTTGCCAGTGATCTTAGCCAGTCTGTATGCTTATGGTGTCTAGGCTTTGTCTATGTAGTGCTACATGGGATGCGGATGTGTCTCTTGATCTTAATCATATAGGTGAGACTAGTGCTCTCAAGCTAGAGAGCTCATTGATCACATATTCTATGATGGGTTCAATATCTTTTAGGTACTCTTGGGGTTCTCTCACCCACTCCTTGATCTTATCCACTACTTCCAATTGGTGCCTCGGGTTAGGATACTCCCCAATATTTTTGGCACTCCCCTTTTCTGTCGGCTTAGGACTAGATGTTTCTGCTTCTACGTTCGTGACTTACTTCCCCTTGGGTAATGTGGTGGCACTATCTGTCTTAAGTGTTACCTTCGTCTCAGCCCTCTTTCTCCTTCTCCTATGGCTCTTCTTCCCTATTGAAGCTGCATCAAGGTTGCTAGGTCTGGGTAATGAGATACCGACTTGCTTCATTTGTGTTTAGGTCACGATGTTCAATGGAATCAATGTGGCCTCACCATCAAGTGTCTTGACTCTAAATAGCCCCAAGGGTATGGATGGCACAATTGATGAACTAGTGGAAGGTCTTTGCCTAGGAAAATCTGTGTACAAGTGTGTGATGCCACACTTTGGACATCTTAGGTCAGCTTTGTCTTGATTGACTTGCTGCCTTTTGGAGTAGCAAAATGAGATATGCCCTAAGTGACCACAAGTCTAGTACACGATAGGTTATTGGTGTTGTCCTTTTAGAGCTCTACATCTTCCCTTGTCTAATGCCATCACCGACAATGGTCTAAAATCCATCAAAATGATATTATTCTCTTTGTCCTACGATATGTAAGGGTTCACATATACTTCATCCTTGTTCGGATCCTCTATGTAATGTATCAGATTTTCACTCGGTAGGTGGGTCACAATTGGTGTAAGTGGTCTAGATATCCTTGTAGGGTTGATGTCTATCTTAGGGACAATTGGCTTTGGGTCATTGGGTGCTGGGAGAGCTAATGGAGCTCCCCTTCCAAAGTTCAGTGTCCCATTCCCTAGGCATTATGATTGATTATATAGTTGCCGATATGGAAATCATCTTGGAAATCTACAATGCATTGTGACATGGCCAAACCTACTGCAATTGGTGCATGGTCTGTGGGCTACGAGGTGATTTTCTCCACAATACACACATTGCACATGGGGTCTGTGGGCCTTCTCATCATCTCTTGAAGCTTAGCCAAACTCTAGCTTTACGTCCACCAACTCTTGGTTCTAGTCAATGGCTCTAGTCAACACCCTTTACCTTGTCTTATGTGCTCTGGCTAGATCTCTCACTGATGGTTGTAGCTCTCTTTGAGGATCTAGAGACAATCCCATGTCAGGTCATGGTTCTAGAGCTTCTCTCCTTGAATAGGTCATCCATGCATAATGGATTCTTCAAAGACCCTAACTAGCCCATCCCTTTGCATGTTTGGGTTGCTCACCAAGGCCTTGTAGAGCTCCTTGCTTCGCATTCCATTTACATATATAGTAGAGACCACTGATTGTTAGGTTGTTCTGTTGCCGTTGGGATTCTCTTAAAGAGACTCCACACACGGGTGACATAGTGTCAGATATCCTCCTTATCCTTTTGGTTGACATTCATCATTATGATAATGAGGTTGTCGAAGTATCCCGTTTCAAAGAACCTCTTGATGAAGAGACTCTTGAGGTTATTAAAATTATTGCCTTCGACATTATCTAGGCTAATAAACCACATATGTCTTTTGTCTCCTAGGCAAAGTGTGAAAGCTTGTGCTCGTTGAGCAAGGTCTATGAGGTTGTTCACCTCACATACTTGCTTGCATTGCTCCATGAAGTTGTATAGGTCATTATTGGATTGATATTTATCGAGTTTCTTAGCAACTACATGTACTTTGGCTTGGCTCTTAGAGTTTGGCGTGATTCCCAGTCCTGCTAGCAACATAGTCACTAGGGTTGCTCCGTTTTGCTCAGCTCTATTGTCTAAGAGTCATTTTGTGAGAAGCTTGCTAGATCAGCCTTTAGTGCTCTCTCCCTCTTAGCATTTGGTCATGCCTTAGTTCTATTGATGGTAGGTAAGATGCATTGGACCTCGTGCATTTCTATGTCTTGTTGGTGCGCAGATCGGTCGCAGAATGCTCACGTAGTGAATCCCGGAAGGTCCCCAAGAACAATGAACTCTACCTTTTTGCACAAAAAACAATGTAAAAGCATGCACGACAAGAAGCAAGAGACAAATTGGGTTCAATCTCCCCCCATGCCTTGTGTGAGCGCTTCACAAAGCATGTATTTTATGTATATTTCAATCTTCATGCTCAATAATAGCCCAATTTACAAAAATATGACAAGCTTTTAGCTTTTGAGTTTGCTTTCTACAAAAATAGGAAAATAAAGCTAATGGACGGTGCCCATAGAGTCTGGCACGCCCAATCTCAATGTCTAAAATAGAAATAACATATCCGTGCGCATAGGCGCATACAAAATAATAATCAATAATCAATGTCTCAATAGACATAACAAAATATAGGCGTGGCGCCTATCAAAATATAGTCCAAAGGTCGAATACTCGCTAGACTCCAATACTTTCCTCCGCAACTGCTGCTATCTCTACACATCAACTGAAGCATTCACAATCGTTAGTAAAATAATACAATTAAACCGACAAAAGTGAATACCTAGCAGTCTTCAGCTACATAAATAAATCAACTGGTTAGAAATAAATCCTAACCTTAATTTATTACGAGTGCGCACTCTAAACTCATAAACGTTTATTAATTTAATATGCATTTTGCGGAATCACCCGCTATGGAATCACCCACGTACACACTAAATTAATGAAACGCCCGAAAAGGACAGGTGTCCCCATCAACTTCTCACACAAAGAATCCTCTTTGTGTATGAGCCCCGGTCATCTAAGTTTACGGAATCCACCGTAAAACCTCACGGAATCCACCGTGGAATATGCCTCCTGGCATCATACCCCCGGGGTGGGATAGCAATTGACCTCAATTGCTATTAGCTCAATGTGGAGCTAACAGGGTGGGGAAAGCATTTAAGTCTCTAGCGTGCATCCATTGTGCTTCCTCTACAGGATGGTTCTTAAATTTTACTAGATATCTAGAATACCTGCGGCCAGTTCTAGTGGTCATGTAGTCAGTGTCTATGATGGCTTCTGGTTCAAGTATTTCAGTCTCTTCCTCTAATAAAGGTGGGTTTTCATAAACAGGGTGGATAGGTAATTGGCCTCTAAATGGTCTCAATAAACTAATGTGAAATGTATTATGAATTTTCCAATGAGATGGCAATTCTAACTTGAATGCATTATCATTAATCTTATGAATGATTCTAAATGGTCCATAGAATCTAGGAGCTAATTTGACAACTGGATGTCTATCTACACTTTGTAGTCTACGCTTTTCTATTCTAAGCCAAACATAATCATCAACTTTGAAATTCATGGCTTGTCTTTTCTTGTTGGCTTGTTTGGTATATGATTGTTGGGCTTTAGCAATCATATCCTTAACCTCATCAAAAATACTGTTATGCATACTAGCAATATCATCAGCACTCTGAATTCTATTAGACAAAGATGCAACAGGTGTAGATAATCTATATCCATAAATGACTTCAAAATGTGCTTTCTTTGTAGATGTGTGCGGTGTATTGTTGTATGCAAACTGTAATAAATGCAAATGAGTGTCCCATGTTTGAGGTTTAGAGATAGTATATGCATATAAAAGATCTAAAATGGTGCTATTTGTGGCTTCTGTTTGTCCATTTGTTTCTGGATGAAATGCAGATGAGAAATCAATCTTTGTGCCTAGATTTGCAAACAGTGTAATCCAAAAATTGTTACAAAATCTAGAATCTCGATCTGAAATAATCACTTTTGGCAATCCATGGTTAGTAAAAACAGTTTTCAAAAATAACTGTGCTGCTTGTGATGCTGTTAAAGTTTTCTTACATGCAATGAAATATGCTTGCTTACTAAATCTATCTACAATTGTCCAAATCATGTCATGGTTAGATTTAATATTTGGTAAACCAGTAATGAAATCCATAGAAATATATTCCCAAGGTTTAGATGGAATAGACAAAGGCATTAGTAATCCATATTGTTTACCATGATGTCTCTTTATTCTTTGACAAATCAAACATTCAGAAACGAAATTAGATACATCTGCATCCATATGCGGCCAATAAAAATCTTCAGTTAACATGCGTAATGTAGATATGATACCTCTATGACCTTGATATGGGGAACAATGAATTTCATTCAAAACAAAAGATCGGAATGGAATAGTAACACACAGTCTCTTTTCAAAAAACATAAATCCATCATTATATGACAATGAATCAATAGGAATGAAATTATTTTGAACTAATTTTTACCAATCAGAATGAAAAGTAATATCCTGGTGATATGTATCTTTCATAGCAATCAAAGAATCAAAAGATATGATAGAAATATTATGAATTGCAGGTCTTCTACTCAATGCATCAGCAACTACATTTTCTTTTCCAGGTTGGTATTGAATGATAGGATGAAAACTTTGAATGAAGGAAGCCCATTTGATATGACGGTCAGAAATTTGGGGTTGGCTAAGTAGATGTCTAATGCTTTGCTGGTCGGTCTTTATCATGAATTCTGAACCCATTAAGTAGTGCTTCCACTGTTTTAATGCTTGTACAACTGCTAATAGTTCTTTGTCATAAGTGGAGAGGGTTTCAGCTTAGAACTAGAATATGCTATTGGATGATTGTCTTGCATTAGTACGGCTCCTATTCCTGATCCACTAGCATCGGTCACAACTAGAAAGAATGGTCTATTAAAGTCAGGCAATTGTAGAACTGGGGCATTAGTTAATGCACGCTTCAGTAAGTCAAAGGATTTCTGCTGAGTTTCAGTCCATTGATAAACAATTCCTTTCTTAAGAAGTTTGGTTAATGGTAAAGCAAGTAATGAGAAATTACGTACAAACTTCCTATAGAAACTAGCAAGACCAAGGAATGAGCGTAATTCATGTACATTTTTAGGAACAGGCCAATGCAATATTGCATCAATTTTCTTAGGATCAACTTTAATTCCTTCTTTTGATACAATATGACCTAAATATTCTATTTCTGTCTTAAAGAATTCACTCTTTTCAGGATTTGCAAACAATTGATTTTCTTTCAGTAATTGAAAAACTAATGATAAATGCTCATAATGCTCTTTTTCACTTTGACTAAACACCAAAATATCATCAAAGAAAACAATCACACAATATTGATATTTCAGAAAGATACGGTTCATCATTCTACTGAAAGTAGCAGGTGCATTAGTTAATCCGAATGGCATGACTAAGAATTCGTAATGGCCAAACTGTGTTCTGAATGCAGTCTTAAATATGTCAGTTCTATCTAGCCTCACTTGATGATATCCAGACTTAAGGTCAATTTTACTAAATATAGAAGATCCTTGCAGTTTGTCCATAAGGTCGCACTACATAAATATATAATCATATTTATAAAAAAGTGGATATATTCATATTGTGCGTCTATACACGCGTGTATCTACGCATCTAAAAAAGTGTTTACTCTACAAGTTTTTGACGAGAATAGACGCATATTTATCCTGCAATTTAGATGCGCAAAACAGAGGTATGAGAAAAAACCAGAGAGCATGTGGTTTTGCAAGCCACATGCTCTCTGGTATTTTTCCCCCCCATCAACATCAAATTGTATGCTTAGGGATAACAGAGAAAGATTATTTCGAAGATTTTTGTACTGAAAACAAAACAATATATGTAGAATACAAAATTTCATATATATAGATGAAACGTTTTTACATGATGAGTTCTAGTGCTTGTGACCTTAAGCATGGTCATGGTCGCAAGCACTAATACATATCAAAAATGAAAATTACAAGCCAAGGGGAGGCGCGTGCAATTCATTCACCCAAATGAGATATGATTTAGTATTTTTGCGTAGTGCACGTTTTGCTTGAGTATGCGAAAGCAGTGGAAAAATATTAGATGCATGCATACCATATAATGTAATAGATTTTCCTTGAAAATTAATATTCATTGTGTGCGTGGAATAATCTATATTTGGATTATGCTGGTGTCTCCAAGGCATTCCTAAAATAATGTCGCTTGACTGTAATGGGACAACTAAGAAATTTCTTCTTTCAATGTATGCACCAATTTAAATCTCTAAATTTTGTACTTCTTGTGTGACATTGTACCTAGTGCCTAAAAATGCAGCTTTTATGCGATAATGCGTAGGTACAGTCTGTAATTTCAATTCCTTTACCAATTTTGCTGAAATAAAGTCATGAGTACTACCGTCATCATGCAAGATAGTTCTTTCCTTTCCATGCACCATACATTTCATAGTCAACAATGAATGTGGAGTAGGCATACCTGGTAAAGTGTCAGAAGTAGTAGTAGTATCATCCTCATCTTCAGTGAAATCCGGCATATCCTCATGCTCGTCTTTGTCCATGGCTCCAAGATAGTTGATATGTGCTGGTGGCTTCTTTGAATGACAATTTGCTGCGAGATGCCCTGGCTGGTGACACTTATAGCATACTATTGGCTTGGCTTTGGTTACATTATTTGCAATGACTGGAAGTTTGGGTACATTTGGATTTGCTTGTGGAATAGGCTTAGGATTTGGATTGACAGTGGATGGTAATGCAGGTGGTTTAGCCCAATTCTTGCGGAAAGATGGTGATGAGAAACGACCTGGATTAAACCTTCTAAAATTGGAATTGAATTGTTTAGATCCATAATTACCATTGACTTGGAATTGCTGTGGTCGTCTGTCTCTTCCGCGTAACTTATCTTCAGTGTCGTGAGCTAGTGAAATGGCGTCTTCAAGGGTAGCAGGCTTGAACATGTTCACTTCAGTGTAGTAATGTCCAAGAAGTCCAAACATATACTTCCGCTTATGTGTCATCTCTGGTACATCTTCAAGCATGCGTAGTTGTAGGAGTGCATTCCAAAAACGCTCTGTATACTGTGGAATAGGCTCACGATCCCGTTGTTGAAGTAAATCCCATTGCTTGATAGCCTTCTCATGAAATTGTGGTGGAAGGAAATTCTGCATGAACTTCTTCTTGAAATCTTCCCAAGTAGCAGGACATTCTATGCTCTTGCGTACTACAGTCCACCAAAGTGATGCTCTGTCTATCAGATGATTAGTAACACACTTGATTTTATCTTTTTCTGGATAAGTTTCCTCATGGAAATAGTCATCAAACTGACTAATGAATGATAAAACAGTCTTTCCTTCTCGTATGCCATTGAAAGTGCGAAATTTGAAACTTCGTTTACTTATCTTGGATTCCTTGCAAATGGTTTGTGCTTCAAGAGTGGCGTCGATGGTACGTCGAATCAAATCTTCAGCTTGAGGTTCTTCTTTATCGGTGGACGCTCTTTGTAATTTTGTCAATTGCGCTTGCAATGCTTGCCTAGCCCTTCGCTCTTCTTCCAGTTGTAGCATGATTAGATCCAGCTTTTGTTCCATGGTAGGCTCAGGTAAGTCGTCTTCAGCCATAGGATCATCCATATGTGGGGTAGTCATCCTGCAAAACTCGATAAACATTTCTCACTCAAAATCAGGTTAGCGGGATGAACGTAGCTCAAATTTGGGGTTACAAGGCTATGTATTTTTGGGTATTTCTTTGTCTATTTTCAGAAAATCTGCAATATTTCTATCTTCGTTTGCTGAAAGTACTTCAACAAACTTGTAGATAGGTAGAACACCTTGCCATGAACAACTTTCCAGTTCAGAGTTTTTGCATAGGAACAAGTCTTCTAGGAGTTTTAAGCACTAGTCAGTTCTGACTCCAGTTGACTAGTCTGACTTGCAAAGTTGCAGACTTAGCCGACTTGCAGAGTTACAGACTTGCAGAACTTAGGCCGACTTGATGAACTTGCAAGACTTGATTCCACTTGACTTACTGAACTTGACTTCTGATGCGCAGGACCCGGAGTTTGGTGACTTTGTTTATCCTGTGTGACTTGCAGAGCTTAACTTGGACTTAGATGATTAAGCTTTGAAAGCTTACTGTGCAGTCGTCGTGATTTCGTGGGGGGGGAGGGGCGTTTTTTGTCCGCGCGAAAAAAATCGGAAGGGTCTTCTGATATCACGATTGAAATTTATGAAGCTTGAAGCTTTTTAAAAGCTTCTAAGCTTAAGATTAAGCCTTGATGAAGCAATTAACTTGAATATGAAGGAAGCTTATCTCTGGTTTTTCCACGACTTGATGAAGGAGATGGATGCGTGGTCCTCCGCCTACAGAGCCTGGTCCTTCGCGATCTGACAGTAGAAACAGGGGTTCTTGATCGCCAGAAGTCTGCCTGTATTGACGGTTCGCGACGAGATTGACTGTAGAGCCCGATCGTTCTGGAGCTCCGCCTTCGCCCGAGATTGGTAGCGATTGGAAGCTCTTGATCTCTGCTCCGCTCTGATACCACTGATGCGCAGATCGGTCGCAGAATGCTCACGTAGTGAATCCCGGAAGGTCCCCAAGAACAATGAACTCTACCTTTTTGCACAAAAAACAATGTAAAAGCATGCACGACAAGAAGCAAGAGACAAATTGGGTTCAATCTCCCCCCATGCCTTGTGTGAGTGCTTCACAAAGCATGTATTTTATGTATATTTCAATCTTCATGCTCAATAATAGCCCAATTTACAAAAATATGACAAGCTTTTAGCTTTTGAGTTTGCTTTCTACAAAAATAGGAAAATAAAGCTAATGGACGGTGCCCATAGAGTCTGGCACGCCCAATCTCAATGTCTAAAATAGAAATAACATATCCGTGCGCATAGGCGCATACAAAATAATAATCAATAATCAATGTCTCAATAGACATAACAAAATATAGGTGTGGCGCCTATCAAAATATAGTCCAAAGGTCGAATACTCGCTAGATTCCAATGCTTTCCTCCGCAACTGCTGCTATCTCTACACATCAACTGAAGCATTCACAATCGTTAGTAAAATAATACAATTAAACCGACAAAAGTGAATACCTAGCAGTCTTCAGCTACATAAATAAATCAACTGGTTAGAAATAAATCCTAACCTTAATTTATTACGAGTGCGCACTCTAAACTCATAAACGTTTATTAATTTAATATGCATTTTGCGGAATCACCCGCTATGGAATCACCCACGTACACACTAAATTAATGAAATGCCCGAAAAGGACAGGCGTCCCCATCAACTTCTCGCACAAAGAATCCTCTTTGTGTATGAGCCCCGATCATCTAAGTTTACGGAATCCACCGTAAAACCTCACGGAATCCACCGTGGAATATGCCTCCTGGCATCACTTGTCTCAATTTCTGAGCTCACTGCTCTTGGTTATAGACAACTATGCTTTGCATCACTTTCCTTGCCAACTTTCTCTCTTTCTCAAGATTGGTTATGATGTCATTGGATGGTCTACCATGATGCACCATTTTGGCTCGTAAGTCTTACTGGTTTACCATTTGCTGAATGTTGACTGGGAATTCTCCCATGTCGAGCTCATTGTCTACATGGTTGATGCTAGCTTCCAACATGGCAGTGGTTTCTTGACCAACTAGGATGTCAATCAAATTGATCAAATTGGGTAAAGTTGCATCCCTAATCGTATTGATTCTCTTTTCCTTCTCTGTCACTTGATAATTTGCAATATTTCATTTCACGTTTTGGTTCTTAGGTTGTATCCAACTGTTGTATCCAGCTTCTAGGGATTTACTCCTATTAGTGGGTTTGTTCCTTACTTAAAACTCGTTAGGGTGTTCCTTGTTATATAAATCAGTTTGCGATGTTACATGAACTGGACACACAAGTGGTGGAGTGGACTTGTGCTAGATCAAGCTTTCTATCTTTCCTTATGCACTTTAAGCATTTATGTGACAAAGTGTGTGAGTTCAATCATAGTCAACATAGATCACATTGCCTTCAATCAATTTTGACTAGTTGTAGCTCTCCCATACAAGTGGTAGTCACTCGCATAGTGGTCCACTCTAGGTCCCTATTGCATGTTTGATGCATGGTCTAAAGGGTAACAGGTTCAAGTTGTTAGTTCTGACCTCTATTAGGGTATAATCAGTAATCATAGTTGCTCTTGGATTGTGGGTCTCAACCCTTAGTCAATCGGCTCTATTGCCCTATCTACTTGTCTGAGGAGCCACTCAGATGTCCTATGACTAGGGTTTGGAAAGGTCAAAATTTGCTAGAAATTAATGCTCTATTCTCTTGTTTGATTTGCAAGTTTCAGTTCAATTCCCAGAATCAGACGTCCAATTCTAGGCTATCCAATTCTTGCGTCCAATTTTGGACTATCCAATTTTGGTTTGCCAAATCTCATGTTCAAGTCAGATTTATCTAAATATCAGATGATCAAAGCTATCTGATTTTTGGAGATGCCTCCGTCTCCCAGGAGCTCTTTGGTAGCTCCACAATCCAAGGTGCAAGCTCAAGCAAGCTTGATTCTCAAGCTCTAGGCTCCAAGCGCCATTGCTGTCCTTGGTGATCTTTTACAAGGATTTAAGGTGCACTTTTATATTTATGATGTGCCTTTCTCCTTTTGCACTCACCTTGGACTTTTAAATTTTCTCCTTGCACTTTTGGCCCTTTCCCTCCTATTTTTTTGTTGGCCCACCCTTTTCCACTTTTTCTTGCATCTTTTTTATTTTCTTTTGTTTTCTTTTTTGCTTTCTTTGCACCTTTTAAACACACATTACTATATTAGCTACTCATTTCATAAAAAATAACATCCTTTCTAACTCTCATCACACATGTAACAAGGTTATATCATCTATATCCCTTCTTCTCAAGAGAATATCCAACAAATACACATTTTTCTACTTTGGGATCCAATTTACTACACAACTTATCATGAATATGCACACAAGCAATACATCCGAGTACTTTCAGATGGTTCATATTTGACTTTCTACTCGTAAACATCTCTTCAAGTGTCATACCATGTACATCAACAATGGATGTCTTGTTCATAATATATATAGTAGTAGCAATTGCTTTAGCCTAATAGTAGTGAGGCAAGTTTCTTTTTGACATTAGTGCATGAGCCACCTCTACAATATGCATGTTTTTTTTCTCAACAACTCCATTTTGCTGCAGAGTATCTACATGTATACTACATTTGTATACCATTTTTCTACAAAAAATAAAAAAACTCATTGGAGAGATATTCTCCCCCTCCATATGACCTTAGTAGGTATTTGATATGTAACCATGCCTCCTTCTTAACCAAAGCCTTAAAGCTTTTAGAGTGAGTGAACACCTCACTTTTTTTACTCATAAAGTAAAACCATACTTTGTGAGTATGATCATCAATGAAGGAAATACAATACCTACAACTATTCAAAGTTGCAATCTTTGTAGGACTCGACACATGCCACAATACTTGAACATTATCAGCCACAATACTTGAACATTATGCAAACATGACAACATCCATTTCAGGTAAACTTACATCAAGAATAAATAATCTGTCAGCATGTTTGAAATGGATGTTGTCATGTTTGCATAATGTTCAAGTATTGTGGCTGATAATTGTTCATTTGTGTCATCATTGTGGCATGTATTCCAAATTTCAATATCAGCCACAATACTTGAACATTATGCAAACATGACAACATCCATTTCAATTAAACTTACATCAAGAATAAATAATATGTCAGCATGTTTTCCTTTTCAATCAATCTGCAATCATTTTTTAGATATTCTACATAACAATCATCATATGTGGGTTGAACCTATGATCCCTATTTTACTATTTGACCAAAAAAATCCAATTTTTTTGTAATATTTGTTACATTTAGTACATTAACCAAGTACTTAGTTTTTTCATCTTGCATACTCAAATGAACATTTCCAATATGAGTAATGGGGTGTGTTGTATTATCCTTTGTCTCCACATAGCCCAAAGTCTCTAGACTGTGCATCTATCTAAACCACTGTTCATGAGAAGTCATGTGGTTAGAGGCACCTAAATCTACATACTATAGATTGAACCATTAATAGTCATAGTATTCATAAAGTGTTGCATAACAAATAATTGTTCACTTGTGTCATCATTGTTTCTGCCTACTGGATGCATAATTACATTGTTGCTTTTTTCCAATTCTAATTTCAGCTTTCTTTTTTATGCAATTTTTAGAAATGTGGCCTTTTTTACCACAATGCTAGCACTCTTTGTTATCACAAAAATTCTATTGCTTTATTAGAATTTGCAACTTGCCCTCTTTGAATTCCCCTTTCTTGGGATTTTGTTGTGCATCATAACCTTGACCATAACTACCACATTGGTCTCTACCACCATGACCTCTTCTTTGCTAGTAGAGTAAAACACAAGTTCATACTTGTTTTTGCTTTGAGAAGAAGAGGAATCAAAGCCAAGGACCACATTGGTCTCTACCACCATGACCTCTTCTTTGCTAGTAGAGTAAAACACAAGTTCATACTTGTTTTTGCTTTGAGAAGAAGAGGAATCAAAGCCAAGGTTCTTCTCCTCAAGTATCATCATAGAAATCAAGTCTGCAAAATCAATGATATCATCCCTAGTATTCATAGATGACATGAAGCTCTTGTATTCATCTCTAAGTCCATCTAAGCATGCACACACAACATCATCATCATCAACTACCACACTAATAGATCCAACATCTTCCACAATAGAATATGAAGAGTTCCTCAATTAGCCATTAACTTGGGAAGAGCAAGAACAGATTTGTGTGCCATATCCAAAAATGGTTTCTATACTCTTGTAGCATATATCCAAAATTGAATTTGAGGAGCTTTGCTTGATTCCCTTTTTCCACACTAAGAATTGTGAAAGAGGCCTAGAAGACTTCTAAGCACTAGAACTAAAAATAGAAGGGCAAAACAAATTTGATAAAAAATGGTACATATGGATAAACTCCTAATAGAAGAGGAATTATACATTGCTAGTAAGCTAGGCCAAGGGAATGTGGTACTCATTGTTATTGCACATATATTATTCTTCAAAAAGTTCCACAATCCCTTAATACTTACAATATATTCCAATACAAATGTTTGTTTCTAGGTGGAATAACATTGTACAATAGCTCATTAACTTGTATATAGCTAAATAATTCATTACAATTGCTATATATATATATATATTTTAAATTTTGAAACCCCGCTTATACTACAAGAACATTATCTTGAAATTCTTGAAAGCATTGCAAGATTTTTGTATGGAGGAGAAAGCAACTAATAAGGTGAGCGACTAACAAGTTTGGTTAGTTGCCAATGAGTTTGGAACCAGTATTTGGTAAAAGTCTCAAATCATACTTTCAAGTTTTCAAATCTTTGCACTCAAGTACATATGCTCTCAAGTTTTATCAACTAAATGCACAAAAAATTAAGTGACAAGTGGTATGCTTGAGCCTCTAAAACCCATGCTATTACATGGAGGAATTTGACAAGGTTGTTCAAAATGTAAATATAAAGGCCAGAAAGCTGGATCTCAAAGTTAGAGAGTTGAATCAAGTGAATAGAGGAAAGCTGCTCATTAATAATTATGCCTTGAAGATCATAGCCTAGTATGGATGACCACATACACATGCAATTTTATTTTATAATGGAGTTTCTTATGGCACTCAATTACCCATCGATTCTCTTTTTATACTTTTTCCTTTTCCATCTCCATAATAGATATTTTTATCAATTTATACTTTAAACATAATGGAGTTTTTGTTCAAGAACAACACTTCTTGTGAGTTTTGAATTGCTTGAGATCATTGTCTTAGACCTTTTACCCCTCACAATTGAAGTGATGGGGACTTGTTCCATAGCTGAGATGATAGATTTGGTTGTAGTCAAAGGTTTGAATTGTTAAGGTTCCACTTTGGATTTGGAAGAAGTTCTGAATGACTTGATGAACTGGTTACATTTGGTAGTCACATATGACTACTTTTTTGGATCCTAATGGTTGATGGAAAATAGTCATGGTCTTAGAGGATTCTGATATATGCTTATGGTTTTTCACTATAGTACATTAAAAGACTCTCTTCCTTTCCACTTAGGATATGTTCAAGTGGCTTAAGCAATGTTATGGAGCTACTGCTAAACTTTCTATCAATTTACTACACTTTGATGGTTTAATTATACTAGCAACCATGGTCGCTTATTGTTTATTCACATTTGATGTCTCTACCATCTCCTTGTCAAGGTCTTCTTGATTGGCATTGTGGGGACTTGGAAGTTTTTTCTCTTTATCTTAAGGAGATGTCTTCTTGGAGGTTTCATGTATACCCTTTTCAACACTCTCACAAAGATGTTGTTGATCCTTATAAGCATCCGTCATTGTCCTTGTGGATTCTTTTTCTTAGATTGAGAAATTGTAATAAGTTGTCACTATTGGATTGCTTGTTTTTCTTTAGGGATGAAGATGTTTGGGTTTTGGTATATTTTGGATCTTTAGAATTACTAGCAACTATGTTTGGGTTTTGGTAAATTGAGGAGTTTTACCTCAATAAAGGTAGACTCAGGTTTCTTTGGCATATAGATAACGTTTAGCTATTGACTTCTATCTTAACTGGTTTGATCTCCTCAATTTTGGTCTTTGTCCTTGATTTACATTTTGTTATTTCCTCTTCTTCTATAACGTGTCCACTTGTCCACTTGTAGGACACGTCTTAGCAGCCCATCGAGAAGAGAGTCCAAAAAGCGCCGCCCGGCATTCCCACGGAATGTCACGAGGTTTGCGATCTGGGTATTCCCGAGTCTACCATGAAGCGAAAGCATTCTGATCATTCCCACTTAGGATCGACCTGAATCAGGGTTTCCCTAATGGTCAAGTTCCTCGAAGGTAACTAGCGTCGAGCCCTAGACGAACTACTTGTGCAAAAACTTAGGATCGACCTGAATAAGGGTTTTCCTAATGGTCAAGTTCCTCGGAGGTAACTAGCATCGAGCCCCAGATGAACTACTTGTGCAGAAACGTCAGGGTCAAAGCGGATTTATACTGCACTTGGTTCAAGGAGAATGGGAAACGAGAGGGATACGAAGCTTGACCTCTCTGCCCGTAAGGCATAGTCCCATTCCGTTCCCCTAAAACAATATAAATTGGGACTCTAGCTTTCTAGATTCTAGGTCATCGTTTACCTTGCTATCAATTCCTTTGAGAAAAGTTCCCGACCAACCGGGACCACCCTTTCGTAGGACGGACCCATGGTCACATCCACCACACTTTCCTCAGATTGCTTTAGTTATCTAATTACCTACCACATTTAATTTGACAAGCAAAAACAACTTCCTCAATTAACCCATTAATCACTGGTTCCTTCATGTAACTTAGGCACTGACATAGAAAAACAATGTCAAACAAGTTCCTTTTCAACATTTGATCTTTATTTATTAGTCCTTGGAATACATCATATAAACCAGCCTGAAGGCTAATCCATAATCCGCCCGAAGGCAATTCCATAATCCGCCCGAAGGCCATTCCATAATCCGCCCGAAGGCTATTCCATAATCCACCCAAAGGCAATTCTATAATTCGCCCGAAGGCAATTCCATAATCTGCCCAAAGGCTATTCTAGCAATCCTCAGGGATCGCTATTCCAAGTTTTCGCCCGTTGACTAGTATGCGGGCCTCGAGATCCAATCTCGAATCATGTCGGCCTCTTGTGCAGGAGACCCGGAGGCAAGGGATTTATGGCCAGAGTCCCCCCTGGCACCCAAGCATCCTCGTGCTCCAAGTAGCACCCACGTAGAGACCTCTCCCGACGGGTTCGGTCCACATACCTAGCGCAGCTAACAAACCCCTTGGATAGGGTCAGGCAGACAATCGGGGGTAATTGATGCTACCTCTCCCTCCATGCTCTTAACGTGAAGCATTAGTTATTTTCCAGTATTAGTTCATTGAGCAAAGAAGTACAAATAGTGATCCTAAGTATACAATCACAATCATTCCAGTGGTCATTTGTACGGCCAACTGCCAAGGTGTGAATCCTTCTCTCCGAATACATTTAGCATTTGATCCGAGATCAATTGTGACTTGGCAAGATCCCAAGGGTTTCATAAGCCGAGTTGCTTGTTCACCCTCTTTTCTTGGGTTAGGGTTTATACCCTGTTATCCCAAATTATCAATACTTTAGGTTTCCATTTATTATGGTCAATAAATCCTGGAAAATCCCGTTGTCCTTACTTGATTTGGTCAATTGCTTGCTTGGCAATTCATAATTACCCTAACTTGGCAAATCAGCCTCAAATAAGGGTGATATAGCAGGATGTCTACTCATCCTCTAGAAAATAAGACTTGTACTTAGAACCCGCCAACCCTTATTCTAAGGAGTGGCAATACTATTTTGTGGTTTGGACACAAAACCATGCGACGTTGCAACTTATTGCACGAGATAAGTGTCGCACCTAACTTGTGGGATTATTTCTCCCGACACACGGTATTCCTGGGTCAAGAATACTTTGGTCAAGATGTAGGGTTTGGGAGTCCTCTTGACCCAATCCAAACCTTAACCCTGCTAGGCCGATAGTCGTTTTGGCCTTAGGGTTTCTAAATTCATACAGAAGACTAGTATTTCGCCAATTGATCCTTAAGGTAAGAACCCTAGATCGTTCTTGCATGGGCATTTAACTAACCCTAACATTCCGTGAATGTGGGTAGGATCTTCCAGATAAAAAATATTAAGTCGGTTTCCCGAGTACGATACTAGACAAAATTTTAATGCGGCTTAGCTCTACCTAGCGCATTGAGGTAATCATCATTTGAGTTACACCATTGCAAGTGATTTACCTAATTGATTTAATTGTCTTGCAACAAGAGGTGATCTTTCCTTAGAGATGCAAATATTTTTCCTAAAATATGTAAATAATTTCAAGATATAACATTCCATGCAAATATGCGATTCATAGACTTTTTCCTTCTATGCAGCTATAAGTTCTACAATGATCGTTACTTTTCCTTGCCTAAACTATAATGATTGACAATTTAGAGCTAACTCGTAGAAACCCTACATTGATTTACATCAAGAACTATGCCTATAAATCCTTCGTTTAATGCATTGAATTCAAGCTTTAATATGAAAATGCATCCTTTCCTAAATACAAACTTCGATAAAAGAACTCCATGCATGAGCGAATGCCATGAGACAATTTATGATTTAACCCGTCCTTTAGCACTTAATCGACCTAATAATATAACCATCCTCGCATGCAATTTGCAAGTTCATAATTCCTTTCCATGTATTGCGATGATTTAGACAACATTCAATGGGCGTCTAAGATTATCCTCTATATGAACCACGACCATGAATTTAATTCATAGTGCATCATGCGACATAAGCTTTATCCTTCTTAGCACGATATCATCTTCTAAGTTATGCGTTATACATTCAAGAAGATTGCAATTTCCCTTGTCCACGGGAGTGAGAGCAATTTCAAATATTCGACATGCACTAAACTTTGTAAAACGAATGAATAAATGCATTTATAACTTCCCTATGAAAAGTATAAACCTGCCTAATGCATCCTTTCATGCGAAATTAATTTTTAAGAACCTGGGCACTGAGGTTCGGGGTGTTGTCCACACGTGTACTCGGGGTGCAAGCTCCCACATGTGCGCCTCTCGCCATTTTTTTGGGAGCCATTGATGAATCAAATCCCGGTTCAGCAACTTCCTCTTGGGTTTCTTACGCGTTACGAAGCCCTTTCTGCCTGGGATTCTCTTCTTCTGCACAGGAATGGGCCTTATGGTCGTGGTTTTTGAAAAACCTGAGAGGACGCGTGAATAAGGCTTAATGAGGCCTTTAATTAGAAGCTTCCAAGCTTCTGTGGTCTGAAAGAAGATGTGGAGAAGATGGTGATTGGGAAAAGGATGAGGATGACGACGAAGGAGATGAAGAGGATGATGATTATGATGATGATGGCGATGGTGATGACGGAGGCGGCAGCAATCCGTGACATGGAGATGATGGCGGCAGCACAACTTTGCTCTCTCTCCTTCTTCCTCCCCTCCCCTCTAGCTTGGGGGGGTTCTTTTAGGCCTTCAAGGGGGGGAGTAGCCACACAAGTGGCGGCCAGCATGATCCCCTCCCCATGTCCCTCCTCCACTTAACTCCTCTCACACTCATACTCCCTCTCCCCCACCATGCATCGGTTGAGAGGGAGGGGGTTATTAATAAAAAAATTTGCACAAATTTATCCATTATCCTTTTGCATTTCCCGTGAAGGGTGTTCTCCCATGGGCTTGCGGGTTTTTAGTCACGGACTCTTGTGCACAATGTGGGCTGGAATTTGATGATGCACGCAGAGGGAGCAGTTAGCCACCCACATTTTTCCGTTTCGGGAGATTATTTTAAGTTTCTTTCACGCGAGATGTGCGGGGTTTAGGGTGGATTAATATTTCATTTTGGAAATATTACATTCTCTCCCCCTTAGAGGAATCGAGATGTCCTCATCTCGAGAAGATCTAGGGGTATTGTTGGTTGAGAGTGCTTTCATCCTTCCAAGTGGCATCCTCTTCAGGATAATCTTTCCACTGGACGAGGTATTCTCTCAAGGTTCTAGATCTCAAATGCCTCTCCCTAACATCTAAGATCCTGTCAAGCCGTAGCTCAAGGACTCCTTGGCTATGCATTACAATTTGTTGAACATCAAGCACGTGACTAGGGTTAGGAACATACTTTTTCAATAGACTGATATGGAATACATTATGAACTTTTAGGTTTTCGGGGAGTTGCAGTTTGTAAAAAGCATTAGGCCCTAGGAACTTGAGGATCTTGTTGTTGAGATATTGAGCTCCACTCGTGATACGCCAGGGTGACCGTTGTGTATTTATGTCACCGACTTGTCAGTTGCAGATGCGGTTGGTACACTGCCCATGAATAATAGCTAGATGACATCTATCCTTATCTACTCTAGTTCGTGGCTCAGCTAGTATGCCACCTTTGTTAGTTGAGTTTGGTTTGAGACCCATATATAGGGTTCTTCTATTTCTATGTACGTGAGTTCTTTTTGGCTTACACAACTAAGAAGAGGAAAACTGTTTTCAGCCTCCATCTCTGTGTGTATTCCCCCATTGTGCAAGCAAGAAAGCTTCAAGTGAGACTCCTTCCTTCTCTCCCACAATCTTGACATGGTATCAGAGCCTTGTTCGTGGTAAGGAGCTCAAGAAAGCAAGCCAAGATCGTGGTGTTCTGGTAAGAGGAGCAGTGTTGCTTTCATTTTCTGTTTTGGGAGCAGATCTCTGCAGGTAGCACAGCCGAAAATTGCAAGAGTGCATTGTCTTAGGTTGAGACGCCCTTCGCGGTGAAGCAAGATGGCAGTATATGCTGCGGGTTGGGCTTTAGCCCTGGACGACCCTGTTTTTTTTATTTGAGGCCATTTCGGGGCCTGTTTTGGAGGCGGAAGTTTTCTGTACGCACTCAGGAAAAGGCCCAGTTTTATGCTGTGCGATCGCTGTTCTACAGGTCGGTGAAAAGTTACTGTAGAAATTGCATCGTATGCCTGTGCGCAGAGACATTGGGAGTTACAGAATCATCCTTGTTGCTTGTTGATGCAAAATCGTCACTAGGAAGTGACTATGTGGTTAAATACCACTTTCGTCAGTTTTGCAAATTTGCCCTTGTGAGGCTGAAGTTGTGTTCTCTGCAGTGACATACTTTTTTGCAGTATTCTATAATGGTGTCTGATTCTCTTTCACAGATTGTAACTGAAAAGCTTGACAAGAACAACTTCCAAGGATGGAAGTTTAGAATGACGAATTTCCTTATGGGAAAAGGATATTGGGAATTTGTTGCAGAAAATGAAGAAGAACCAGTTCTTCCTGATGTTCCCAATCAACAGCAAATGCAGGCATTCAAAGCATGGCATGAGAGAGCCAGGAAAGTTATGTACTGGCTGTCTATCAGTATTTCAGACTCTATGATTGTGCATATTCAGGATGCAAGTACGCCAAAGGAGGCATGGGATACTTTGTTAAAAATGTATAGCACAAATACGCAAGCCAGGAAAATGCAGCTCAAGCAAGAGTTGCATAATGTGCAAAGAGAAAATATGAGCATCAATGACTACCACATGAAGGTGAAGAAGATTGCAGATGCACTTGCTTCCATTGGGTCGCCAGTGGAAGATGATGATTTAGTTTCTGTGACCTTCAATGGTCTAGGAAAGGATTATGCACAGTTCCGAACATCCATTTCCGTCCGTGAAAGATTTCCTGATTTTGAGGAGTTGACTGCTCTTCTAATTTCTGAGGAGCAGAGAAATGGTGGTGCATCTTCTTTAGGAGGAACTTCAAAAGAAGCTGTCTTCTACTCAAATGCTGGAAGAGGTAGAGGTAGAGGTAGAGGAGGCCGATTTGGAGGCCATGGTAGAAATCAGAATATGCAGCAAACTCAAGAAAACCAGTCCTACGGAGGAGGATGTGGTAATTCTAGAGGCAGGGGGAGCCAAAGAGGTCGTGGTGGATGGCAAAGAGGCCAAAATGCAAACAGGAATGTTAAATGCTACTACTGTGGTAAAATGGGTCATATGGCTAAAGACTGCTATAAAAAGCAGAATGACATCATGAATGGGAAATTGCAACAAGGGAATTATGCATCTTCTAGTAGACAGGGTGATGACAGAAATGAGCATTTGTTTATGGTGTAGCACATGAACAATTCTGTGACAAGTGCAGAAGAAAGCAACGATGTATGGTATGTTGACTCAGGTGCATCAAACCACATGACAGGTCATGCAGAATGGATGGAGGATGCAAGAAAAATGAAAAAACCAGGATTTGTGGAGATTGGTGATGATACTGCACATCCTATTGTGCAAATTGGAAAAATTCCTTTGTCTATGCAGGATGGGAAAAAGAAATACCTGTCCGATGTATTTCATGTCCCGAATATCACCAAGAATCTGGTTTCTGTTGGTCAAATGGTTGAGCAGGGCTTGCAGGTCAGATTTAATCCTCATGGATGCTTTGTTGAGGATATGAAAAATAAAGGTCGCTTGATAGCAAAAGGAAAGAAGAAGGGCAGAATGTTTACGTTGGATGCAGACATGCCTGAATTGAGTGCAGCAATGTTTGCACATGGGACCGATGTAGTTGCAGATATTGATATCTGGCATAAACGCATTGGTCATGTTAATGTACATCAACTTAAATCAATGCAGGCCCAAAATATTGTTGCAGGATTGCCTAAATTCAAGGTTGCAGAAATGCATAAGGTATGTGAAGCCTCTCAATTTGGAAAATAGGCAAGGAAACCATTTCCTAGACATGTTTAAGAGAGTGAGAAACCATTGGAATTAATCCACTCTGATGTGTGGACTACTAAAGCTGCATCTCTTGGAGGCTGTCATTATTTTGTCACTTTTATTGATGACTATAGCAGAAAAGTTTGGGTGTATTTTATGAAAAAGAAAAGTGAAGTTTTTGGGCATTTCAAAACTCTTAAAGCTATGGTTGAAAAAGAAACAGGCCTGCAAATAAAATGCCTAAGGTCAAATGGAGGGGGAGAATACCTCTCAAATGAGTTTGCAAGGTTCCTGCAGGAGCATGGCATAAAGCAGCAATATTCATGCAGTCATACCCCACAACAAAATGGAATTGCAAAAAGGAAAAACAGGCATATTGGAGAGGTATCTCGTGCCATGCTCAATGAAAAAGACCTGCCAGATTTTTATTGGGCTGAAGCAGTTGCTACAGCAGTCTACATAATGAACTGGACTCCCACTGCAGCAATACATGGGATGACTCCAGAGGAGAGGTATACTGGTAGGAAACCAGATATTTCTCATTTGAAAATTTTTGGTTGCATTGCCTATGTACATGTGCCAGATGAGTTGAGATCCAAGTTGGATCCAAAAGCTGAGAAGTGCATCTTTATTGGTTACTCTTTGCAGCAAAAAGGGTATAGATGCTATAACCCTTCTACTCGTAAGTTTACAGTGAGCAGAGATGTTGTTTTTGATGAGATGAGGAGTTGGTATAAACCAGTAAATGTGATTGATGATGTAGATGCACAAAATGGTAATGCTGCACAGAATTCACAGCAGCAGTCACAAAATATTAGTGGACCTGGAGCATCCTCTAGCAGTGGTTCACATTCTTCGCCATGGACAGCCAGATTGAGATCAGGAGAATCTTCTCAAAGCAATGCAGATAGTAGTATGTAGGTATCACGAAAAGGAAAAGAGAAAGTTGATCAGCCCATGTTTGATGTGAATGCAGGTCACTCTTATGTGGATGGTGAATCCAGTTGCTCAGAACAGAGCATTGATGATGAGTTGGGTATTCCTTCTATTGTTATACCTGGAGTAAGGAAGACCAGGGATGTTTTGAGAGCACTTGGGAGTGAACCTATTTTGCGCAGGTCTACGAGAGCTAGGTATCCTATGGATAGGCTGAAATATGATGGATTTACAGTCATTCACTATGCATATATGGTCAAAGTGATACAGGAACCAGAACCCACTTCTTTTGAGCAAGCCATGGGAAAAGAAAAATGGGAGAAAGCCATGGATGAAGAAATGGATGCCTTGGAAGCAAATGCTATATGGGAATTGGTACCTTTGCCTAAAGGTAAGAATGCAATTGGCTGTAAGTGGGTTTATAAGGTGAAGCACAATGCAGATGGTTCTGTGAACAGATACAAGGCAAGATTAGTAGTCAAGGGGTATGCACAAACATATGGCATTGACTATGAAGAAACATTCAGTTCGGTTGCAAGGATGGCAACCGTAAGAGCAGTCATTGCTATGGCTGCATCAAAGGGATGGTCTTTACATCAGATGGATGTAAAGAATGCCTTCTTGCATGGTGATTTGCAAGAAGAGGTCTATATGGAGCGGCCACCAGGTTATGTGCATGCTGTTCATCCTGAGTTTGTTTGCAGATTGAAGAAAGCCTTGTATGGCTTGAAGCAAGCACCTAGAGCATGGTCTGACAAGATAGGACAGTATCTTGTCACTATTGGCTTTCAGATTTCCAAGGCAGATTTCTCACTTTATGTGAGAAAAACAGAGAAAGATATTATGCTACTTGTCATTTATGTTGATGATTTGATTATGACAGGTGACAGTGATAAAGATATCCTTCATGTGAAAATGCTATTGAAGCAGAAGTTTGAGATGAAGGATTTGGGAGAGCTGCATTGTTTCTTGGGCATTGAGGTGATTAGATCACCAAGTGGGATACAGCTCTTGCAGAGGCAGTATGGATTGGACATACTGTCCAAATATGGGATGACAGGCTGTAAGCCTATTTCAGTTCCTTTGGAGTAGAATGTGAACCTGAGCGTAGATGCAGGTGAGCTTCTGGAAGACCCTACTATGTACAGACGCATAATAGGAAGCTTGATTTATATGACTGTCACCAGGCCAGATTTGAGCTATGTTGTTGGATTGGTAAGTCAGTTTATGCAGGCTCCAAGGAAATCGCATTTGGATGCGGCTAGAAGCATACTCAGGTATGTGAAGTCCACATTGCAGTATGGACTATTTTATGAGACTGGGGTTCAGATACAGTTGCATGGATACACTGATGCTGATTGGGCTGGTAGCATTTCTAATAGACGATCTACCAGTGGATATGTGTTCTCTTTTGGGAGTGCTGCAGTCACTTGGAGCAGCAAGAAACAGCCCCTATGACAATTGTGCCCATACAATGCTTGAAAAGGGGTCATCTGAATGCTTTGTTGGTAAGAAGCATTGTAGGAAAACTCAACCAGTGGCAAATATTGAATCCACTTTTTGGGTTCGCGACAGTAGTGTGCCCTAAACATATCTTCAATGACTTGGTTGACTCGTTCTATTTGACCATCAGTTTGGGGATGGTAAGCAGTATTGAAACAGAGTTGAGTCCCAATGGCCTCGAAGATAGCCCTCCAGAAATGTGATGTGAAGAGAGAATCACGATCACTAATGATTCTTCTGGGTAACCCATGCAATTTGAAAATCTCCTTGATGAATAACCTTGCAATGTCTGAGGCTTTATAGTTTGTCTTAACAAGAATAAGATGTGCAACCTTGGTGATCATATCCACCACGACCATAATGGAGTTGTATCCTCCCTGAACTTGGGGCAGGCCAACAATAAAATCCATACTAATGAATTCCCATTTCATTTGGGGAATGTCAAGTGGTTGCAATTTCCCTAGCATTTTGACATGTTCGGCCTTAATGCGTTGACAAGACAAACATTCCGTGACATACTTGAGAACGTCACCTTTAAGCCTCTCCCAATAATAGCTCTTTCTGACTGCATTGAGGGTCTTGGCATAGCCAAGATGTCCTGAAAAAGGGGAGTCATGGGCTTCCCAAAGTATCTTCTGCTTGAGTGATTGACTTGCCGGTATACATAATCTTGTCCTATAGTAGACAAGTCCACTATTGATAGAGAATTCTTGATACTTTGTTTGTAGCTTCGGGTCTTGATCTTTGATGGGGATCTCCCTTAGCAATTTCTGGTAGGTTGGGTCATGGCATGCCTCTTCTCTAGCTAGCTCAAGAATTGGGTTGTTTGGCATGGATACCTTTGTGGCTAGAGATCTGGCCGTTGATGGATCTTGCAAAATTAGAGAATTCAGAAATGCCTTGTGATTGAGTGCATCGGCAACTACACTCTCCTTTCCAGGTTAGTATTTGATTTCAAAGTCATATTCCTCTAGCACTTCAATCCATCGACGTTGCCTCATATTGAGCTCATTCTGGGTGAAAATCCATTTAAGACTTTTGTGGTCCGTCACTAAGGTAAACTTGTTACCCAACAAGTAGTGTATCCAAAGTTTGAGAGCATGGATGACAGCCAACGGCTCCAGATCATGGGTAGCATAGTTCTTTTCATGGCTCTTCAATTTCCTCGAAGAGTATGCTACAGGATGACCTTCTTGCATAAGCACGCATCCTAAGGTAAGTGTGCTAGCATCAATTATCACTTCAAACCTCTTACTAAGATCAGGAAGTTTCAAGATGGGTGCTGATACCAAGCTTTTCTTTAGTTTGTCTAAGCTGGACTGTTCAGCAGGTGACCATGCAATTGATACTTGATTCTTTAGTAGATCAGTCAAAGTTGCTGCAATCAAGGCATAGTTTTTGATAAAACCCTGTACCATCCTGTCAATCCAAGAAAACTATGTATTTCTTTGACAGTTGTTGCAGTTGGCCATTCTAGAACGTCTTTGACCTTGGTCGGATCAACTGAAATTCCTTCCACTGATACAATGAATCCCAAATATTCAATTTGTCACTTCAAAAATGCACACTTCTTCTTCTTGGCATAAAGCTTGTGTGCTCTCATTGTCTCAAGAACAATGCGAAGTTGGGGTTCATGATCTTCTTCCTGTTTGGAGTAGACTAGGGTATCGTCAAAGAAGACGAGTACGAAGTCATCAAGATAGGGTCTAAAGATTTCCCGCATTAGCCTGTTGAAGGTAGCAGGAGCATTTGTCAACCGGAATGACATGACCAGGAATTCAAAGTGTCCATATCTTGTGCTAAATCTTTCTTTGGGATATCTTCTTCCTTGATCCTTATCTGATAATATCCAAACCTGAGATCAATCTTAGAGAAGATCTTTGCACCTTGAAGACAGTCAAGAAGTTCATCTATTCTTGGAATGGGGTATTTGTTTTTAATGGTAGATTGATTCAACCCTCTATAGTCAATGCATAGCCGAAGCGTCCCATCTTTCTTCTTCTGGAACAGCACTGGAGCTCCCCATGGTGAACTGCTAAGACAGATGGCCTTGATCTAACAGTTGCTTGAGTTGCTCCTTTAGCTCAATCACTTCGGGGATGGACATCCTATATGGTCTCTTTGCGATTGGTGCAGCTCCTGGCACTAGCTTGATTTTGTGATCGACTTCCCTTTGAGGAGGAAGCTCTATCAGCTCTTCAAGAAATACGTCTGTGTACTCCTTTAACCATGAGGGTTCTTCTCTAGACTCCTGATTCTGATCTAGCTTATTAAGCTTAATCAAATAGACAGGTAGCCCCTTTCTAACTCCTTTTATTATCCGAGATGCTTTGGCCAGTTGAATTTTTGGCATACCAGCCTCTCCTTGAGTTGTGACCAACTCCCCTTCAGAATTTCAGAAGGAGACTTGGCCCTTTCCATAGTGAATGTGGACATCATTGGGTATTAGCCAATCCATTCTGAGCAAACACTCGTGGACACCTAGGTTCATAATCCTGAATCTGATCGAAGTCGACTTTCCACCCAGTAGGAATCTTACCTTAATGGTTTTCCTAGTACAAGAGACCTCACGACCATTTGCTAAATGTTTCTCACATTACATTAAATGCCCAGTTCAGCTTTTAGCCAAGTGACCTAATCACTTAACTCCTTTACCAACACTTACAGCCAAGACAGTCGTTGATTAAAAAAAAGTATATTTCATTCATATGGGCATAGCCCTTTCGAATACAATTATTTGGGAAGGTAGAACAAGCTGATTGGCATATCAATTCAGTGAGAATAAGATTGTGTTACATTCAGCTACGGGAACTGAGTAATAATATGGATTGGGGTCATGGACTTTTAGGAATCGATAGGTCATAGGAAGCTTGGGGTATCCTTTCCTTTAATACCTGTTCTTCTCATAACATCCCAACACCTTGATTCTTTCAGCAGGGATTATTCAAGTCACTTCCTCGTACACATGCTTATTCTGCTTGATCTTTTGATCGCCGACATGTAGTGTTGCGCTTGCGTGAGCCTCAACAAAGATGAACAGCTTCACGATATTTAAGTCCTCCATCCACTTGATTCTCTTCAAGTTGGTCCGAAGGTACGTAAGTTGATGGGCAACTATGTAATAAATTCTTGAATCACCCGTCCATCTCCGTTCCATGTACAAGGGTTAAGGATTGTAGATGCGGTCTACGATATTCATCATACCTGGCCTCCATCGATAATTCGAAGCACGCATCGCAGTCATAAACATAACCTAGAACACCGAGAATTTGTTCCATGCTTCGTGACTCTGTAGGCCAACATCGCTACATAAGTAAGGAAATGTTCTTAATAGCAACATTTGCTCTACTTATACTTATTAAGTTTCCTTGTAAATGTTAGATTTCGTTGGTTCCCTCTGATACCAACTGTAACGTGTCCACTTGTCCACTTGTAGGACACGTCTTAATAGCCCATCGGGAAGAGAGTCCAGAAAGCGCCGCCCAGCACTCCCACGGAATGTCACGGGGTTTGCAATCTAGGTCTTCCCGGGTCTGCCATGAAGCAGAAGCATTCCGACCATTCCCACTTAGGATCGACCTGAATCAGGGTTTCCCTAATGGTCAAGTTCCTCGGAGGTAACTAGCGTCAAGCCCCAGACGAACTACTTGTGCAGAAACGTCAGGGTCGAAGCGGATTTATACTGCACTTAGTTCAAGGGGAATGGAAAATGAGAGGGATGCGAAGCTCGACCTCTCTGCCGGTAAGGCATTGTCCCATTCCGTTCCCCTAAAACAGTATAAATCGGGACTCTAGCTTTCTAGATTCTAGGTCATCGTTTACCTTGCTGTCAATTCCTTTGAGAAAATTTCCCGGTCAATTGAGACCACCCTTCCGTAGGACGGACCCATGGTCACATCCACCACACTTTCCTCAGATTGCTTTAGTTATCTAATTACCTACCACATTTATTTTGACAAGAAAAAACAACTTCCTCAATTAACCCATTAATCACTGGTTCCTTCACGTAACTTAGGCACTGACATAAAAAAACAATGTCAAACAAGTTCCTTTTCAACATTTGATCTTTATTTATCAGTCTTCGGAATACATCATATAATCCAGCCCGAAGGCTAATCCATAATCTGCTCGAAGGCTATTCCATAATTCGCCCAAAGGCAATTCCATAATCCGGCCGAAGGCCATTCCATAATCCACCCGAAGGCTATTCCATAATCCACCCGAAGGCAATTCTATAATCCGCCCGAAGGCAATTCCATAATCTACCCGAAGGCTATTCCAGCAAACCTCAGGGATCGCTATTCCAAGTTTCCGCCCGTTGACTAGTATGCGAGCCTCGAGATCCAATCTCGAGTCACGTCGGCCTCTTGTGCAGGACCCGGAGGCAAGGGATTTATGGCCAGAGCCCCCCCCAGCACCCAAGTGTCCTCTTGCTCCAAGTAGCACCCACGGAGAGACCTCTCACAGCGGTTCGGTCCACGTACCTGGCATAGCTAACAACCCCCTTGGATAGGGTCAGGTAGACACTCGGGGGTAATTGATGCTGCCTCTCCCTCCAAGCTTTTACGCTGAAGCATTAGTTATTTTTTAGCATTAGTTCATTGAGCAAAGAAGTACAAATAGTGCTCCTAAGTATACAATCACAATCATTCCAGTGGTCATTTGTACGGCCAACTGCCAAGGTGTGAATCCTTCTCTCTGAATACATTCAGCATTCGATCCAGGATCAATTGTGACTTGGCAAGATCCCAAGGGTTTCATAAGCTGAGTTGCTTGTTTACCCTCTTTCCTTGGGTTAGGGTTTATACCATGTTATCTCAAATAATCAATACTTTAGGTTTCCATATATTATGGTCAATAAATCCTAGACAATCCCATTGTCCTCACTTCATTTGGTCAATTGCTTGCTTGGCAATTCATAATTACCCTAACTTGGCAAATCAGCCTCAAACAAGGGTGATGTAGCAGGATGTCTACTCATCCCCTAGAAAATTAGACTTGTTCTTAGAACTCGCCAACCCTTATTCTAAGGAGTGGCAATACTATTTTGTGGTTTAGACACAAAACCATGCGACATTGCAACTTATTGCACGAGATAAGTGTCGCACCTAACTTGTGGGATTATTTCTCCCGAAACACGGTATTCCTGGTGTCAAGATTGTGGGAGAGATAATCTTGCCTTGTATCTATTCACAGAACCATCTGCATTGTGCTTCACCTTATAAACCCACTTATAACCAATTGCATTTTTACCTTTAGGCAAAGGTACCAATTCCCATGTAGCATTTGCTTCCAAGGCATCCATTTCTTCATCCATGGCTTTCTCCCATTTTTCTTTTCCCATGGCTTGCTCAAAAGAAGTGGGTTCTGGTTCCTGTATCACTTTGACAATATATGCATAGTGAATGGCTGTAAATCCATCATATTTCAGCCTATCCACAGGATACCTAGCTCTCGTAGACCTGCGCAAGATAGGTTCACTCCCAGGTGCTCTCAAAACATCCCTGGTCTTCCTTACTCCAGGTGTAACAATAGAAGGAATACCCAACTCATCATCAATGCTCTGTTCTGAGCCACTGGATTCACCATCCACATAAGAGTGACCTGCATTCACATCAAACATGGGCTGATCAACCTTCTCTTTTCCTTTTCGTGATACTTGCATACCACTATCTGCATTGCTTTGAGAAGATTCTCCTGATCTCAATCTGCCTGTCCATGGCGAAGAATGTGAACCACTGCTAGAGGACGCTCTAGGTCCACTAATATTTTGTGACTACTGCTGTGAATTCTGTACAGCATTACCATTTTGTGCATCTACATCATCAATCACATTTACTGGTTTATACCAGCTACTCATCTCATCAAAAACAACATCTCTGCTCATTGTAAACTTATGAGTAGAAGGGTTATAGCATCTATACCCTTTTTGCTGCAAAGAGTAACCAATAAAGATGCACTTCTCAGCTTTTGGATCCAACTTGGATCTCAACTCATCTGGCACATGTACATAGGCAATGCAACCAAAAATTTTCAAATGAGAAATATCTGGTTTCCTACCAGTAAACCTCTCCTCTGGATTCATCCCATGTATTACTGCAGTGGGAGTCCTGTTCATTATATAGACTACTGTAGCAACTGCTTCAGCCCAGTAAAAATCTGGCAGGTCTTTTTCATTGAGCATGGCACGAGATACCTCTCCAATATGCCTGTTTTTTCTTTCTGCAATTCCATTCTGCTGTGGGGTATGACTGCATGAATATTGCTACTTTATGCCATGCTCCTGCAAGAACCTTGCAAACTCATTTGAGAGGTACTCTCCCCCTCCATCTGACCTTAGACATTTTATTTGCAGGCATGTTTCTTTTTCAACCATAGCTTTAAGAGTTTTGAAATGCCCAAAAACTTCACTTTTCTTTTTCATAAAATACACCCAATCTTTTCTGCTATAGTCATCAATAAAAGTGACAAAGTAATGACAGCCTCCAAGAGATGCAGCTTTAGTAGTCCACACATCAGAATGGATTAATTCCAATGGCTTCTTACTCTCTTGAACATGTCTAGGAAATGGTTTCCTTGCCTGTTTTCCAAACTGACAGGCTTCACATACCTTATGCATTTCTGCAACCTTGAATTTAGGCAAACCTGCAACAATATTTTGGGCCTGCATTGATTTAAGTCGTTGTACATTAACATGACCAATGCGTTTATGCCAGATATCAATATCTGCAACTACACCGGTCCCATGTGCAAACATTGCTGCACTCAGTTCAGGCATGTCTGCATCCAACGTAAACATTCTGTCCTTCTTCTTTCCTTTTGCTATCAAGCGACCTTTATTTTTCATATCCTCAACAAAGCATCCATGAGGATTAAATCTGACCTGCAAGCCCTGCTCAACCATTTGACCAACAGAAACTAGATTCTTGGTGATATTCGGGACATGAAATACATCGGACATGTATTTCTTTTTCCCATCCTGCATAGACAAAGGAAATTTTCCAATCTGCACAGTAGGATGTGCAGTATCATCACCAGTCTCCACAAATCCTGGTTTTTCCATTTTCCTTGCATCCTCCATCCATTCTGCATGACCTGTCATGTGGTTTGATGCACCTGAGTCAACATACCATACATCATTGCTTTCTTCTACACTTGTCATAGAATTGTTCATGTGCTGCACCATAAACAAATGCTCATTTCTGTCATCCCCCTGTCTACTAGAAGATGCATAATTCCCTTGTTGCAGTTTTCCATTCATGATGTCATTCTGCTTTTTATAGCAGTCTTTAGCCATATGACCCATTTTACCACAGTAGTAGCATTCAACATTACTGTTTGCATTTTGGCCTCTTTGCCATCCACCACAACCTCTTTGGCTCCCCCTGCCTCTAGAGTTACCACGTCCTCCTCCATAGGACTGGTTTTCTTGAGTTTGCTGCATATTCTGATTTCTACCACGGCCTCCAAATCGCCCTCCTCTACCTCTGCCTCTACCTCTTCCAGCATTTGAGTAGAAGACAACTTCTTTTGAAGTTCCTCCTGAGGAAGATGCACCACTATTTCTCTGCTCCTCAAAAATTAGAAGAGCAATTAACTCCTCAAAATCAGGAAATCTTTCACGGACGGAGATGGATGTTCGGAACTGTGCATAATCCTTTCCTAGACCATTCAAGGTCATAGAAACTAAATCATCATCTTCCACTGGCGACCCAATGGAAGCAAGTGCATCTGCAATCTTCTTCACCTTCATGTGGTAGTCATTGATCCTCATATTTTCTCTTTGCACATTATGCAACTCTTGCTTGAGCTGCATTTTCCTGGCTTGCGTATTTGTGCTATACATTTTTGACAAAGTATCCCATGCCTCCTTTGGCGTACTTGCATCCTGAATATGCACAATCATAGAGTCTGAAATGCTGATAGATAGCCAATACATAACTTTCCTGGCTCTCTCATGCCATGCTTTAAATGCCTGCATTTGCTGTTGATTGGGAACATCAGGAAGAACTGGTTCTTCTTCATTTCCTGCAACAAATTCCCAATATCTTTTTCCCATAAGGAAATTCGTCATTCTAAACTTCCATGCTTGGAAGTTGTTCTTGTCAAGCTTTCCAGTTACAATCTGTGAAAGAGAATCAGACACCATTACAGAACACTGCAAAAAATTCTGTCACTGCAAAAAACACAGCTTCACCCTCACAAGGGCAAATCTGCAAAACTGGCAAAAGTGGTATTTGACCACACAGTCACTTCCTAGTGACGATTTTGCATCAACAGGAAACAGGGATGATTCTGTAACTCCCAATGTCTCTGCGCACAAGCATACGATGCAATTTCTACATTAACTTTTCACGGACCTGTAGAATAGTGGCTGCACAGCATAAAACTGGGCCTTTTCCTGAGTGCGTGCAGAAAACTTCCGCCTCCAAATCAGGCCCCGAAATGGCCTCAAATCAAAAAGACAAGGTCGCCAAGGGCTAAAGCCCTTTCCCGCAGCATATACTGCCCTCTTGCTTCACCGCGAAGGGCGTCTCAACCTGAGACAATGCACTCTTGCAATTTCCGACTGTGCTGCCTGCAGAGATCTGCTCCCAAAACAGAAAATGAAAGCACCACTGCTCCTCTTACCAGAACACCACGAGCTTGGCTTGCTTTCTTGAGCTCCTTACCACGAATAAGGCTCTGATACCATGTCAAGATTGTGGGAGAGAAGGAAGGAGTCTCACTTGTAGCTTTCTTGCTTGCACAATGGGGAATACACACACAGGTGGAGGCTGAAAACATTTTTACTCTTCTTAGTTGTGGAAGCCAAAAAAAGAACTCAAATACAAAGAAATAGAAGAACCCTATATATGGGTCTCAAACCAAACTCAACTAACTACGGTGGCATACTAACTGAGCCACGAACTAGAGTAGATAAGGATAGCTATCATCTAGCTATTATTCATGGGCGGTGTACCAACCGCATCTGCAATTGACAAGTCGGTGATATAAATGCACAACGGTCACCCTGGCATATCACGAGTGGAGCTCGATATCTCAACACCTGGGTCAAGAATACTTTGGTCAAGATGTAGGGTTTGGGAGTCCTCTTGACCAAATCCAAACCTTAACCCTGCTAGGCTTATAGTTGTTTTGGCCTTAGGGTTTCTAAATTCATACGGAAGTCTAGTATTTGGCCAATTGATCCTTAAGGTAAGAACCCTAGATCGTTCTTGCATGGGCGTTTAACTAACCCTAACATTCCGTGAATGTGGGTAGGACCTTTGAGATCAAAAATATTAACCCGGTTTCCCGAGTGCAATACTAGGCAGAATTTTAACGCGGCTTAGCTCTACCTAGTGCATTGAGATGATCATCATTTGAGTTACACCATTACAAGCGATTTACCTAATTGATTTAATTGTCCTGCGACAAGAGGTGATCTTTCCTTAGAGATACAAATATTTTTCCTAAAAGATGTAAATAATTTCAAGATATAACATTCCATGCAAATATGCAATTCATAGACTTTTTCCTTCTATGCAGCTATAAGTTCTACAATGATCGTTACTTTTCCCTGCCTAAACTATAATGATTGACAATTTAGAGCTAACTCATACAAACCCTACGTTGATTTACATCAATAACTATGCCTATAAATCCTTCATTTAATGCATTGAATTCAAGCTTTAATATGAAAATGCATCCTTTCCTAAATACAAACTTCGATAAAAGAACTCCATGCATGAGAGAATGCCATGAGACCATTTATGATTTAACCCATCCTTTAGCACTTAACCGACCTAAAAATGTAACCATCCTTGCATGAAATTTGCAAGTTCATAATTCCTTTCCATGCATTGCGACGATTTGGACAACATTCAATGGGCGTCTAAGATTATCTTCTATATGAACCACGACCATGAATTTAATTCATAGTGCATCATGCAACATAAGCTCTATCATTCTTAGCACGATATCATCTTCTATGTTATGCATTATACATTCAAGAAGATTGCAATTTCCCTTGTCCACGGGAGTGCGAGCAATTTCAAATATTCGACATGCACTAAACTTTGTAAAACGAATGAATAAATGCATTTATAACTTCCCTACAAAAATTTAAACCTACCTAATGCATCCTTTCATGCGAAATTAATTTTTAAGAACCTGGGCACTGAGGTTTGGGGTGTTGTCCACACGTGCACTCGGGGTGGAAGCTCCCGCGTGTGCATCTCTCGCCATTTTCTTTGGAGCCATTGACGAATCAAATCCCGGTTCAGCAACTTCTTCTTGGGTTTCTTACGTGTTACAAAGCCCTTTCTGCCCGGGGTTCTCTTCTTTTGCACAGGAATGGACCTTACAATCGTGGTTTTTGAAAAACCCAAGAGCACGGGTGAATAAGGCTTAAGGAGGCCTTTAATTAGAAGCTTCCAAGCTTCTGTGGTCTGACAGAAGACATGGAGAAGATGGTGATTGGGAAAAGGATGAGGATGACGACGAAGGAGATGAAGAGGATGATGATTATGATGATGATGGCGATGGTGATGACGCAGGCAGCAGCAGCGTGGCCTGGCGGCAACAGCCCGTGATGTGGCAATGATGGTGACATCATGACTCTGCTCTCTCTCTCCTTCTTACTCCCCTCCCCTCTAGCCTGGGGGGTTCTTATAGGCCTTCAAGGGGGGGAGTAGCCGCACAAGTGGCGGCCAGCATGATCCCCTCCCCATGCCCCTCCTCCACTTAACTTCTCTCACACTCATACTCCCTCTCCCCCATCATGCATTGGTTGAGGGGGAGGGGGTTATTAATAAAAAATTTTGCACAAATTTATCCATTATCCTTTTGCCTTTCCCGTGAAGGGTGTTCTCACGTGGGCTTGCAGGTTTTTAGTCACGGACTCTTGTGCACAACGCGGGCTGGAATTTGATGATGCACGCAGAGGGAGCACTTAGCCACCCACATTTTTCCGTTGCGGGAGATTATTTTAAGTTGCTTTCACGCGGGATGTGCGGGGTTTAGGGCCGATTAATATTTCATTGCAGGAAATATTACATCTTCCTTGTTTTGGGGAAAACTTAGGTTCTGGTCAATAAAGTTGGTTGTGTGGGTGGTTTTGACCAGTCAAATTCTCACATAATATCCTTGAGCATATAACAGTGCTTTGGAGACCCATCGCAGTGTTGTGTTGACACTTACTCTTGAGATCTTTGGTTTTGTGTGGTGATCATCTTGGCTCTACTATATTGCTTTTAGTAGCTCGAATCTATTTTGACCAAGTGGTTTCCTTTTATCTAGTTGTGCCTACATTAGTTCATTCAAAAAGTCATGGTTATCAGTTCTTAGCTTTTTTCTTGACTCCTCAAAGGTGGGAGATTATCTTCGCCATAGTGGATATAGAAGGCGCTCAATAGAGGTCAAGATCGTATACAAAACATCCACACTTGGTGCAAGTGTAGCCTAACCTACAGCATTAAAAAGGGAGATTCCCATGATAGTGGATGCATTATATATTTTGGTGATATGGTTAAGACTAGTTCAAGGATTCTACCATTTTCAAGAGTTTCTGCTACTGCCTTTTGACATCTATCATGAGGTCTTGCATTGTGTTGCCCTCGATCCCATTTCTACTTAGTTGAGTATCTTGCTAAGTTCTTATGCTATTTTTATTCCTAGTCCTTTCCCTATGGAGATCGTATACTCTAATAGCTTTGTTTAGCACATCATTAATGCTAGATTGATTTAGACCTGAGTTTCTTGACATGGTTTTGAATGTCTTTTCATAATAGATTCCTTCAATGAAGACTTTTTCGACAACCTTGACAATGGATCTTTATGTAATAGGATTTTTTAAAAACAAGCTCCTGACCTTGGAGATGTAGCATCTTATACTTTCCTCTTCTTGTTCTTCTATGTTCATTAGCTAAATGATGATATTATATTTGTATCTAGCTTTAGTGAATCATTTTATAAGTAGGTCTTTGAGCAATAAAAATGAGGATTCCTCCATGGCACTAAGTTCTACGCTTCTCATGTAAAGATAATCTAAATAATTGAGCCTTATTTGCATCATCCATGAGGTCACTAACTTCACAGAGCTATTCAAATTGTTTGACAAAGCTACATGGATTGTCCCTAGCTCTATATTCATCTAGTTTCTTGCACACAAGGCTTGGGGGGTCACTATATGTGAATCCTCTATGTCACATGCATTCAAGGCCTACTTACAAATATCCTCATCTATGAATTTTTCCTAAATAAATTACACTCCTTTTCTATTCAATTTGTGAATAATCCCTTTATATGGTAACCTTTTGTATGTTAAAAAATGTGTAAACATAGTATTTAAAACTACCCCTCTCTCCCTTCCCCACTTGAGCCACAAGGGGAATCTTTGACTATTACAATGGAAATATGAATTAAAAGCATCTGCCTAAGGTCATACAATTAACTTATGAATGCACTTTTTGGTATATTAACACGTGGGTATGAACAGTGGAAAATTCCCCTTCAATCAATGAGAAAATTCTGGTTATCACCTTTGTAGACCTTTGTAGGAAGCCATTTTGTAGGGTCAATATCTCTCAATTCAGCCAATAACTTTTGAAGGTATAAAATGATAAAATGTTCATATTTTTTAGTACTACAACATGAACAAAGGAATCTTCCATATATGATTTCTATAGTGTCTTATGCATCCACACATTTGGCTGGTCACCTAACTACTAAAATTGAGGATTGCACTTGCTTACCCATATGGAGATCTAAATATCTAGAACTATATACATAATCTCGCATTGGAGTATGAAGAAGAGTTACTATTTACTTTATGAAGTATCCACCTACTAAAGGACAACTGAACATTCACTTATAGAAGAAAGTTATATAAGCTTTTTTGAGCAGCAAGATTGCAGTCCTAGAAGTGATAGTGCAATCACAAGGCAGTCTAATACAATTCAGTTCTATGTAGACAATAGACACCATAGAGTATACTATTAAGTTGAGTATTAAGTAGAGATAAGTATAGTCCATAATCACCACATTGTGCCTCCCTCCTCTGTACTAGTTTTGCGTTTGGGAATTATCCCATCACGTGTACTAGTAACCGTAGCTACCCTTCTATTATGAATAAATAGTTTAGTGTTATTATCAATCTTTTGTTCTATATTCGTTGTGGATTTGATTAAGGCTCATATTACTACTTTACTCTCATCTCAATAGATTTTACTAACACTCTTTATTAACTAGTCAATTTGGTCTAGAGCACTTTAAAGCACTACTACCTGACCACTTCAACGCACTATCTAACCACATTAAAGAACTGCATGACCACCTTAAAGCATTGTCCAATCCAACCACTTTAAAGTATTGTCCAAGAATAAATTCATGCATTTTTTAAATCACTATTCAAGGCATTGTTTGAGCGTTGTTTAAATAGTGTTAAAGATTTGTAAAAGTTGTGAAGAAGTACTCCAAAAGTATGATAATAGAGCTCATTGTTTTGGTTGAATTGAACCTTTTAGTCATGTACTTTTTTCATAAGACACATGGAAGGATGTACCCAAGTCAATTATATATTCTTGAGCAATAGATTGAGAAGCAACAACAAGAAAATAATGAGTGAATGTTGACACATACGGAATATACCCATAATCACTTGCTTGACTTATTGCATTTACTTCCTCAATTTTGACTTTCCCTTTGTCTTCCTTCTGGCTATCTTTCTTCTCATCTCAATGGTTTCCTTATTTTCCTTTTTCCACTTATAGTAGTCCTTCTTTATATGGCATTTCTTGCTGCAATGATAGCATTCAATGTCCTTATGAGATTGAGACTGGCCTATATCATGATATTTCCCCTTTAAAATAGGATTTCCCCTTGACTAAGGTCTTCTTCTCATTGTAAAAGCATTATAGATCTTGCTAACATCGACATTCTTACATATTTTATCTTTTCCATGACTACACTACTCTCAACATCTATACTTGAAAATCCATCCAGTGGTGTTGAATAAGTGCTAGTCTCAACATCTATACTTAAAATTCCACCTGGTGGTGTTGAATGAGTGTTGAATTGCTTATGGCAATACAAAATGTATCCCACATCTTAGGCAATTAACGAGCAAGGAGATGGACCTCACAAAATCCTAAAACTCAATCTTTTAAGCTATCAATTGATTAAAAGTAGAGTTAAACACATTAGGATGAGTGGACATGGAGATGTCTTATTTCATTCTAAATGAGTGAGCTCCTTGAATCAATAAACTTGACTCTTAACACTTATTTTCTCATAGAGATAATATAGTTTCTTCCATATGTCATAGGAACAACCTTCAATATATTTGATATTGAAGTATATATTCTCTAATAAGGCAAGGATAATCATAGACTTAGCGAGCTCATATAGATTCAATCAATCATCTACATCCATGGTCTCAAGTTTCATTAATCTTCTACAAGAAGTGTGTCCTAAACCTCCAAGTGCATGCTCAAGATCAATAATTCTGGTTAAGTAACCTAGGGTTATCACTTATAAATATGTAGCTCTATCACATAGATTCAATAAAATGGACTTTTAAAATCATTTTTAAGAACCTTTTTACATACATAAGGTAAATCATTAATGGGCATATTCATAGGTTGAATAGGAAAAGGGTGTGTTTTATTCATGTTAAATTTACAAATAAGGGATATTCATAGGTTGAATATGTAGCGCTTCAATTTTATCCTCTATAGCTACTTTGTCGTCTGTGCATTCATATTTCTTGCAAGAACTAAGACCCAAATAGCAACCCCAAGAAATTTTTTTGAAAGTAATAACGAAGGACTTAGAAGGCTTCAGTCTTTTGTGGTTTCCATATATGTACATTACAAGTGACTCATGAGATTGCATTTACAAAGGCTCTTTACAAGTAGGGACATATACATGATGTGGATATGTTACAAAGCGAACTCCTCTTTAGGGACTACAAAAATGCCATAAGCATCTTCATGTAGACATTTAGGTAGTATGACATCTTGGATATAAGATGGAAACTCTATGAAAGGGAAGTGGAACCCAAGAGGAAGAAGCTTGGCAGTGAGAGCTATGGCGAATGGAGAGCAAGAGCAAGAGAGAGAGTGAAACTCAAAGTGGAAACTCCAACAACCACAATGTCTGGCCGGGCCTTCCTTTATTCAAACTGTCACTAAAAGGATAAAGAATAAGTGACTGTGACGGGCACCCGCCAATTGTAATGTGCAGTGGCAAGTACTGTTAGTGTAGTCATACACGGGCAGCTAGGCAGAGGTGCCTTTACCCCCAACAACCTCCCACTTAAAGGAAAATCTATCCCAGTGAGAGAGAAAAGAAAATAAAAGAAAGTACAACATGTACACATGTACAATAGGATGAGGAAAAAGATGTCATCTCATCCAACGCCCATCAATCTCCCGAGGACGGCAGAGCGCTCTATAGTGAGGCTCTTCGTGAGCAAGTCTACAGGATTTTGCTCAGTCAGAATCTTGACAAGGTCAATAGACTTCTCCTCAATGACCTCATGAAGGAAGTGATACCTCACCTCAATATGTTTCGTCTTTGCATGGAAGACCGAATTCTTGGCCAACTGAATGGCACTCATAGAATCTGAATGCAGTGTAGGCATAGCATCTATCATACCAAGGTCTGCAATCAAACGGCCTAACTAGATAGCCTCCTTGCAAGCCTCTGTGGCTACAATATATTCAGCATCTGTAGTAGAAAGATCCCCATACAGTTTTGCACCCTAGACATCCAAGAGATAGCCCCTCCAACATAAGTGAACACATAGCCAGAAGTGGACTTCCTACTATCTGCGTGTCTTGCATAATCAGAGTTAGTGTACCCCATGACTCATGTATCCTGACTGCCGTAGCAAATACACATATCTGTTGTGCCCTTCAATTACCTCATGATACCCTTCATGACATCCCAATGTTTCTTGCTAGGTATTGCCATATAACGTGCCACAATCCCAACTACAAAGGCAATATCTGGAAGGGTGGCTATCATGGCATACATAAGACTGCCCATGGCTGATGCATAGGGAATCTTGGCCATCTCGGCCCCCTGCTCATCTATCTCTGGAAAATCGGCCTGTGAAACCTTCACATGAGAAGGTAATGGACAACCAATAGGCTTAACATCCTACAATACGGAAGCACTCAAGGACTTTATGAATGTACTCCCTATGTGATAGATAGAGTAGCCCTTGAGATCTATCGCGTGTAATGCGCATAGCAAGTATAGGAGAGGCCTGTCCAAGATCTTTAATCTCAAAGCTCTTCTTGAGCTGAGCCTTAAGAGCATCTTGCTTCTCATGAGTTGTCCCTGCTAGAAGCATGTCATCCACATAGAGTACCAAAATCAGTAAAGAACAATCATGGGCTTTCTTCATGTACAAGCACGGATCCATAGCACTGCGGCTGTAGCCCTGTGACTACATGAATGCATCAAACTTATGGTACCATTGTCAAGATTGTGGGAGAGAAGGAAGGAGTCTCACTTGTAGCTTTCTTGCTTGCACAATGGGGGAATACACACAAGGGTGGAGGCTGAAAATAGCTTTCCTCTTCTTAGTTGTGTAAGCCAAAAGAACTCAAGTACAAAGAAATAGAAGAACCCTATATATGGGTCTCAAACCAAACTCAACTAACTAAGGTGACATACTAACTGAGCCACGAACTAGAGTAGATAAGGATAGCTGTCATCTAGCTATTATTCATGAGCGGTGTACCAACCGCATCTGCAACTGACACGTCGGTGACATAAATGCACAACGGTCACCCTGGCATATCACGAGTGGAGCTCGATATCTCAACACTCCCCCTCGAGCTCAATCCCAATTCATGCACACCAAGCAGGTCTCTGAACTTGTGCAGCTTCTCTGCGCCCAATGCCTTCGTAAATATGTCAGCCACCTGATCCTCTGTGCTGACATAAACTAGATCAATAAGACCTAGTAAAACCCTCTCCCGCACATAGTGATAATTCACCTCAATGTGCTTTGTTCTAGCATGATAGACTGGGTTATTTGCCAAGTGTATACTACTCATGTTGTCACAATAAATGACAACTGGCCCATCTGTAGACTGATGCAAATCATAAAGTAGCTTATGCAACCAAGCTACCTCACATGCAGCCATTGCTGCACCCCTGTACTCAGCCTCTGTGCTCGACAAGGCAACTGTAGGCTGTTTCTTGCTGCTCCAAGTGACTGCAGCACCCCCAAAAGAGAACACATATCCACTGGTAGATCGTCTATCAGAAATGCTACCAGCCCAATCAGCATCAGCGTATCCATGCAACTGTATCTGAACCCCAGTCTCATAAAATAGTCCATACTACAATGTGGACTTTATATACCTGAGTATGCGTCTAGCCGCATCCAAATGTGGTTTCCTTGGAGCCTGCATAAACTGACTTACCAGTCCAACAGCATAGCTCAAATCTGGCCTGGTAATAGTCATATAAATCAAGCTTCCTACTATGCGTCTGTACATAGTAGGGTCTTCCAGAAGCTCACCTGCATCTGTGCTCAGCTTCACATTCTGCTCCAAAGGAACTGAAATAGGCTTACAGCCTGTCATCCCATATTTGGACAGCATGTCCAATCCATACTGCCTCTGCAAGAGTTGCATCCCACTTGGTGATCTAATCACCTCAATGCCCAAGAAATAACGCAACTCTCCCAAATCCTTCATCTCAAACTTTTGCTTCAATAGCATTTTCACATGAAGGATATCTTTATCACTGTCACCTGTCATAATCAAATCATCAACATAAATAACAAGTAGCATAATACCTTTCTCTGTTTTTCTCACATAAAGTGAGAAATCTGCCTTGGAAATCTGAAAGCCAATAGTGACAAGATACTGTCCTATCTTGTCAGACCATGCTCTAGGTGCTTGCTTCAAGCCATACAAGGCTTTCTTCAACCTGCAAACAAACTCAGGATAAACAGCATGCACATAACCTGGTGGCTGCTCCATATATACCTCTTCTTGCAAATCACCATGCAAGAAGGCATTCTTTACATCCATCTGATGTAAAGACCATCCCTTTGATGCAGCCATAGCAATGACTGCTCTTATGGTTGCCATCCTTGCAACCGGACTGAATGTTTCTTCATAGTCAATGCCATATGTTTGTGCATACCCCTTGACTACTAATCTTGCCTTGTATCTGTTCACAGAACCATCTGCATTGTGCTTCACGTTATAAACCCACTTACAGCCAATTGCATTTTTACCTTTAGGCAAAGATACCAACTCCCATGTAGAATTTCCTTCCAAGGCATCCATTTCTTCATCCATGGCTTTCTCCCATTTTTCTTTTCCCATGGCTTGCTCAAAAGAAGTGGGTTCTGGTTCCTATATCACTTTGACCATATATGCATAGTGAATGGCTGTAAATCCATCATATTTCAGCCTATCCACAGGATACCTAGCTCTCGTAGACCTGCGCAAAATAGGTTCACTCCCAGGTGCTCTCAAAACATCCCTGGTCTTCCTTACTCCAGGTGTAACAATAGAAGGAATACCCAACTCATCATCAATGCTCTGTTCTGAGCCACTGGATTCACCATCCACATAAGAGTGACCTGCATTCACATCAAACATGGGCTGATCAACCTTCTCTTTTCCTTTTCGTGATACCTAGATACCACTATCTGCATTGCTTTGAGAAGATTCTCCTGATCTCAATCTGTCTGTCCATGGCGAAGAATGTGAACCACTGCTAGAGGATGCTCCAAGTCCACTAATATTTTGTGACTGCTGCTGTGAATTTTGTGCAGCATTACCGTTTTGTGCATCTACATCATCAATCACATTTACTGGTTTATACCAACTACTCATCTCATCAAAAACAACATCTCTGCTCACTGTAAACTTACGAGTAGAAGGGTTATAGCATCTATACCCTTTTTGCTGCAGAGAGTAACCAATAAAGATGCACTTCTCAGCTTTTGGATCCAACTTGGATCTCAACTCATCTGGCACATGTACATAGGCAATGCAACCAAAATTTTTCAAATGAGAAATATCTGGTTTCCTACCAGTATACCTCTCCTCTGGAGTCATCCCATGTATTGCTGCAGTGGGAGTCCTGTTCATTATATAGACTATTGTAGCAACTGCTTCAGCCCAGTAAAAATCTGGCAAGTCTTTTTCGTTGAGCATGGCACGAGATACCTCTCCAATATGCCTGTTTTTCCTTTCTGCAATTCCATTTTGTTGTGGGGTATGACTACATGAATATTGCTGCTTTATGCCATGCTCCTACAGGAACCTTGCAAACTCATTTGAGAGGTACTCTCCCCCTCCATCTGACCTTAGGCATTTTATCTGCAGGCCTGTTTCTTTTTCAACCATAGCTTTAAGAGTTTTGAAGTGCCCAAAAACTTCACTTTTCTTTTTCATAAAATACACCCAAACTTTTCTGCTATAGTCATCAATAAAAGTGACAAAATAATGACAGCCTCCAAGAGATGCAGCTTTAGTAGTCCACACATCAGAGTGGATTAATTCCAATGGCTTCTTACTCTGTTGAACATGTCTAGGAAATGGTTTCCTTGCCTGTTTTCCAAACTGACAGGCTTCACATACCTTATGCATTTCTGCAACCTTGAATTTGGGCAATCCTGCAACAATATTTTGGGCCTGCATTGATTTAAGTCGCTGTACATTAACATGACCAATGCGTTTATGCCAGATATCAATATCTGCAACTACACCGGTCCCATGTGCAAACATTGCTGCACTCAATTCAGGCATGTCTGCATCCAACGTAAACATTCTGCCCTTCTTCTTTCCTTTTGCTATCAAGCAACCTTTATTTTTCATATTCTCAACAAAGCATCCATGAGGATTAAATCTGACCTGCAAGCCCTGCTCAACCATTTGACCAACAAAAACCATATTCTTGGTAATATTGGGAACATGAAATACATCGGACAGGTATTTCTTTTTCCCATCCTGCATAGACAAAGGAATTTTTCCAATCTGCACAATAGGATGTGTAGTATCATCACCAGTCTCCACAAATCCTGGTCTTTTCATTTTCCTTGCATCCTCCATCCATTCTGCATGACGTGTCATGTGGTTTGATGCACCTGAGTCAACATACCATACATCGTTGCTTTCTTCTGCACTTGTCACAGAATTGTTCATGTGCTGCACCATAAACAAATGCTCATTTCTGTCATCAGCCTGTCTACTAGAAGATGCATAATTTCCTTGTTGCAGTTTTCCATTCATGATGTCATTCTGCTTTTTATAGCAGTCTTTAGCCATATGACCCATTTTACCATAGTAGTAGCATTCAACATTGCTGTTTGCATTTTGACCTCTTTGCCATCCACCACGACCTCTTTGGCTCCCCCTGCCTCTAGAGTTACCACGTCCTCCTCCATAGGACTGGTTTTCTTGAGTTTGCTGCATATTTTGATTTCTACCATGGCCTCCAAATCGGCCTCCTCTACCTCTACCTCTACCTCTTCCAGCATTTGAGTAGAAGACAGCTTCTTTTTAAGTTCCTCCTGAAGAAGATGCACCACCATTTCTCTGCTCCTCAGAAATTAGAAGAGCAATCAACTCCTCAAAATCAAGAAATCTTTCACGGACGGAAATGGATGTTCGGAACTGTGCATAATCCTTTCCTAGACCATTCAAGGTCACAGAAACTAAATCATCATCTTCCACTGGCGACCCAATGGAAGCAAGTGCATCTGCAATCTTCTTCACCTTCATGTGGTAGTCATTGATGCTCATATTTTCTCTTTGCACATTATGCAACTCTTGCTTGAGCTGCATTTTCCTGGCTTGCGTATTTGTGCTATACATTTTTGACAAAGTATCACATGCCTCCTTTGGCGTACTTGCATCCTGAATATGCACAATCATAGAGTCTGAAATGCTGATAGACAGCTAGTACATAACTTTCCTGGCTCTCTCATGCCATGCTTTAAATACCTGCATTTGCTGTTGATTGGGAACATCAAGAAGAACAGGTTCTTCTTCATTTCCTGCAACAAATTCCCAATATTCTTTTCCCATAAGGAAATTCGTCATTCTAAACTTCCATGCTTGGAAGTTGTTCTTGTCAAGCTTTTCAGTGACAATCTGTGAGAGAGAATCAGACGCCATTACAGAACACTGCAAAAAATTCTGTCATTGCAAAGAACACAGCTTCAGCCTCACAAAGGCAAATCTGCAAAACTGACGAGAGTGGTATTTGACCACACAGTCACTTCCTAGTGACGATTTTGCATCAACAGGAAACAGGGATGATTCTGTAACTCCCAATGTCTATGCGCACAAGCATACCATGCAATTTCTACAGTAACTTTTCACCGACCTGTAGAACAGCTGCATAGCATAAAACTGGGCCTTTTCCTGAGTGCGTGCAGAAAACTTCCGCCTCCAAAACAGGCCCCGAAATGGCCTCAAATCAAAAAAACAAGGTCGCAAAGTGCTAAAGCCCTTTCCTGCAGCATATACTGTCCTCTTGCTTCACCGCGAAGGGCGTCTCAACCTGAGACAATGCACTCGTGCACTTTCCGGCTGTGCTACCTGCAGAGATCTGCTCCCAAAACAGAAAATGAAAGCAACACTGCTCCTCTTACCAGAACACCGCGAGCTTGGCTTGCTTTCTTGAGCTCCTTACCACAAACAAGGCTCTGATACCATGTCAAGATTGTGGGAGAGAAGGAAGGAGTCTCACTTGTAGCTTTCTTGCTTGCACAATGGGGGAATACACACAAGGGTGGAGGCGGAAAATAGTTTTCCTATTCTTAGTTGTGTAAGCCAAAAGAACTCAAGTACAAAGAAATAGAAGAACCCTATATATGGGTCTCAAACCAAACTCAACTAACTAAGGTGACATAATAACTGAGCCATGAACTAGAGTAGATAAGGATAGCTGTCATCTAGCTATTATTCATGAGCGGTGTACCAACCGCATCTGCAACTGACACGTCGGTGATATAAATGCACAACGATCACCCTGGCATATCACGAGTGGAGCTCGATATCTCAACAACCATTCCTTAAGTGCCTATTTCAAGCCATATAGACTCTTCCTTAGCTTGCACACTAGGTGTTCCCTGCCAGGGTCTGCAAAGCCCTTAGGCTACTCCATGTAAATCTCATCATGCAAGTCCCCATGTAAAAAGGCCGTCTTGACATCCATCTGGTATAAGTCTAGGTCAAGCTGTGCAACTGTTAAAATACTGAGAATGCATGCTACGGAGGATCACTAATGAGCAAATAGACAATCATAATGATGCAAAAGCATTGACAAGGAAGAACAACTAATATTATCCAAGCATAATGCAAGTACAACTGATTGATAATGACTGACTGAATGAGTGTGGGGATGAGTGCCTTTTATAGGCTTACAATAGGTGGTATTGGTAGGTGGAGATAGGTGGAAAAGGACCATGGTATTCAAAAATCTTGGTTTTAATAAACCGTGCATACATGACCTAGTCTAAGGCTTTATTTGCAGTTTGTTTCTTTGCCTTGTTTGTCCCATACAAAGAGGCTATGGTGGATGTGATTGCACATTTCTCAACAGCAACCAAGGCCAAGACTAAGCGTAGGGTGGTCATCTTGACCACAGGAGAAAAGATTTCATCAAAGTCAACACCATGCTCCTGCTTAAAACCCTTAGCAACCAATCGAGCCTTCTATGCCAGCTTGGGGTGTCTAGGGGTACTTTTCAGCTTGTACACCCACTTGCATGGCAGATCCTTCTTACCCTGAGGGGCAAGGAAACCAAATCCCAAGTCTAATTCTTATGCAATGAGTCAAGCTCAGACTACATAGCCCTCTCCCAAGAGTGACAATCACCCCTATGCATAGCCTCATTATAAGTGAGAGGCTCTCCTACATTTGTAACCAGCACATAATCCATAGAGGGCGCAAAACGGTCAGGAGGTTGTCTATCTCTAGTAGAACGCCTCAACCCAGGCTCTAATGCCTGACCGACATCCTGTCTAACATCAGCATGTCTAACATCTGGACCATGAGCATTAGGTGATGCTGGACGTTGTCTAGGTGGCCGTGGAGTGGGCTGAACGGGAGCAGGTGGCTCCTCCTGAAAGATAACTCTGCATACCTCAACCACTTTCTCAAGCTGCATATGAATTTTGTCGTCATGAAAGCTGACATCATGGATGCGGATCACTTTCCGCAGCCACATGCGGATCCCATAGATGGTAACCCATCTCTCCTACATCTCCATAGCCAATGAAAATGCATTTGACACTTTTAGGATCCAACTTATTGTGTTTGTCCTTGGGCACATGGCAGAATGCCTCACATCAAAAGATGTGCAAATGATCATAAGAGGGGGGCTTGCCTGCCCATACGCCCTCTGCAACCTGAAAGTCAATGCCACTTCTAGGCGACCTATTAATGAGATGCACTACAGTAGTAACTGCCTCAGCCTGAAAGCTAGATTTTAGGCTCGGAACATGCCTAAAAATAGGAGAAAAATGTGGAAATACGAGGAAAAATACCGGATCTCGAAGGCGACGGCTCGATCTAGGATGATTTTAAGCGTCAAGCAGTCGACGGGCGCCCAAGTGACACGTCTAGATTTTTAATAATTTTTCTGTCAGTTGGGACGGGATGTGGGAGTTGCAGGCCTGTCTGGGATGCCGAGACGGACGCCCAAAATTTTACAGCACGTCAATCGGAGCTCGGATGAGGAAGATAGCCAAAAACCGGCCGGGACGCCCAAGAGAGTGGCCAAATTGGAGAAATCAAAAGGCGTGACTAGTGGGGGGGGAGGGGGGGGGTGCCCTTTGGCTTCCCCACCCCCAATTTTTTCGTGGAGGACAAGGAAGTGCCGCGAACGGATCAGCGCCGAAAAAAAACGGTGCCCCCCCCCCCCCCCAAATCGATGTGCAGGCTGTAAGTAAGCCATAGATTCAATCTCACAGAAGGCCACTGCACTTGATTCCCGCTCCGCATCGCCGCCCCTCCCGCGAGATATGGTGGCCCGGATCGAAACCTGCAATTTCAGTCTTTCTCTCTCCTCCTCCTCTCTCCTCTTAAACCCCGTTCGTGCGTAGAAGAATAGAATGGAAATGGACGGCCGGATGGATGCCGATTCTTGACGAGATTGAAGGGCAATGCCAAATCATTGTAGATTGCTGATTCCAAGCAGAATTCATGGCTGGAAATCAGTCGTGGGACACGCCAAATTAAATACAAAAACCCGCAAATCACGGTAATAATAGTTTTTATAAAGAAAATGGTCTTTGGATGCAATTCAGGTTTATGAAAATGTGTTCATATGGAATGAGATTCGAGTATATCATTGTTTGAGTTGTTTTCTGTCCCTTTATAATTTAAAAATCAGAAATACATGTGTTGAATGGCGGAAAACGGTAAACCGAAACACGTAAAATGCTAAAAAACAAAGGAAAAGGGGGTTTTTGGGGAGAAAAATGATGAAATAATTAATCCACATCAACTAAAATTTTATTTTTGCTAAAAGGAACTAAGGGCCACAGCCCATAAACTGATCTCGATTTTCAATAATTAAAAAATGAAGGAAAATGGAAAAAATAGCAAGAAAATAGGGGAAAACCCTTTAAAAATAGGGAAAAATACATTTCGGGCTTCGGAAAAATAATGATAAATAAGAGCAATGTCCGTGGATGTATAGCAGGGCTAGGGCATGAGGATTTGCTTCAGATCATCCCTACTTTCATGGTTTAGTGCATTTTTCCCGTTTTTATACACAAAATAATGGCAAAATGCCGTATAAAGGTATGCAACGATGCAATGTTTAAATGGGGGAGGGTAGGGTAGTTGAAATATGTCTAAATGCCGTGTGAGATGATGGAAAAGTTGCTGATTTCTATGCATAGCATTTAGGACGGAAAATAATTAAAATTAAGAGCCTAGTAGCACGAGGATCACCTCGGTGCTAGGCCCATGCAACGAAACACGAACGCTAGAGAAAGGAAACCATTAAAAGAATGTTTTTGCACTTGTGCACGATACTGTTTTGCTAAATGTTTGAGCATTAGGCATCCACCAAATGCATAGAGCATGAAAATAATTTAAAAGTATCAGAGACCAGCTCCTGGACATGCATTGCAATTGGTTTATTAGGACATGACCTACGTTGAGAGGCAGTGAGGTACCCATGCTGTAGATAGACACGGGTCCCAAAGGGGAAAGCAAGCGAGGAGGAAATGGTACACTCCTGGACACGCTTATTTGGTACCTTGAGTGACTTTTGTGCGATGTGTGTATTTGTTGAGCGACGCACTGAGGGGCCAATCCCCAAGGTGTAGGAGAGTCGCAAAGGGTTGACGGCATTCAGCCGTAGGAGGAACCCCATGTGTATGTGATTCGAGCCTTTTGGCTATGTGAAAGGGACTCCCTCTGAGGAGTAATATTGGGTTAGGATCAGTTGGACTACAACGTATTACAAACGCAATGTTTAGGAAGGCAGAGATTCTGATAGACGCTCCTGGCCGCGAGGCCGAGGGGTTGTCTTGTGCGTAGTGACGAGGCCCGGCTAGTGCATGAGTCAGTGCCGGCCCGTTTTTAGGTCCATCACAACCCAAAAGTGATGCAGTAAGCTAGCCTGGCTAAGCATACTATAGACCCTTTCCTGAATGGTCCTATTCATGCGTTTAGCCATACCATTCTAGGATGGGGTGTAAGGGGTGGTCAATTGATGCTTAATACCCTTCTCATCATAAAACTACTCAAAATCACATGATACATACTCACCCCCATTATTTGACCGCATTTTAGCCTTTTCCCAAACAGGTTCTCTGCTAATGCAAGCCAACGCTGAAATGTGTCTAAGACATTGGATTTTTGCTTTATGGGATAAGCCCAAACCTTATGTGAGCAATCATCTATGAAAGTAACAAAATACTTTGCCCCACCTAGTGACTGACAGGGCATGGGCCTACATACATCTGAGTGCACAAGAGCCAAGGGCTCACCCATGCATTTCTTACCAAAAATTTTATGCATATTTCTAGTCTGCTTGCCATACAAACAATGATCACAAGAATCAAAATCCGAAGAGTCAAAAGGCAGAAGATACTCCAAAGTATGGAGCATTTTCATTCCTTTAAGGGACATATGCCCCAAACGAGCATGCCATAGTGATACATGAGGGATAGAACCCATAGAAAAAACATGATCTAAGGTAGCTCCAAATACAAGTAAGGGATAGAGGCTGCTAGACTTGGCACCTCTTGCAAGAACAAGCTTGCCACGAGTAATCTTCCATGCAGAGTCTCCAAAAGACACAAAATACCCTGCATCATCAAGCTGTCCAGCTGACATAAGACTACGAGTCAACGCACGTACATGCGTACATCATGCAAAACAAAAGAACTGCGAGAAGGAAACTGCAGCCTAACATCTCCAATGCCCACAATGTCAACAGACCTGTCATCACCAAGACACATAGAACCAGAGATGGTACGATAGGTATGAAACCAATCTGTACAGGGTGTCACATGAAATGATACCCCGAATCCAAAAGCCAGCATTGCGCATACATAGAATGTATCTCAAAAGCCTATAAGGCATCGCATGAAGAATCTGCAAAGTATGTAATCATCATTTGAATTAGTAGCCTGCATGACATTAACCTCTTCTATCTTCACATTGGACTTTGCTGGTACAATACTGTGCTTAGAAGACTTTTCCTCCACTTTCTCTTTTCCATTTTCCTTGTGCTTATCATCGCACATCTTATGGCACTGCGGCCTAATATGTCCTGCTTTCCCACAATAATGATAGGTAAGATTAGACTTCCGTCCACGAGACTTACTGCAACCACGTGACTTGGACCTGGACTTTTGAGAGTCCCTGTCCTTATGATCATTATCATTCCTGCCATATCTGCTACCTCTAACGGTCAATGCATGTGTTGAAGAGTGGGAAGCATCATTGTTTCTCCTGTTGATTTCCTCAGTCAATAAAGCACTCTCAACATCTTTGATTTTCAGCCCATCAAGCTTGTTCGTGCATATGGCAGTACGGAAGACATCCCATGATTCAGGCAAGGTGCCAAGTAGAAACAACGGGTGCAAGTTGTCTTTGAACTCAATACCCTGTGACAACAGATACTTCATGATAGCATGAAACTGACTGAAATGAGATGATAGGGATGTCCCCTCCTTCATGCGAAGGTCCATTAACTGCTTCAGCCAATACATCTATGACGCATGACTCTGTTGCGCATAAAGCTCCTGAATCTTCTCCCATAAATACCATGCACTCTGATTCTCATCTTCAACAACATTATGATGGACCTCTTTTGAGAGTGACAAGATAATGGTAGACTTGCATACTCATCAACTTCCATCGAAACATCATCATCCATATCCTTGGGTTTAACACCCTTGAAATGCAAGGGTTTAATATGCAACTTTTGCACCAAAACCTACCATATCTGGGACTTTCAATATCCATAGTTGGTACCATCCAACTTGGCAATATTAAAGAAAGCTATGTCTTTTAGATGACCATCCATACTGTCCCAAATCAAAGCAAAAAATGCAAAATTGCAGGTTGTTGTAATTAGCAGAAAATGCACTAAAACCACTGTTAAAACTGGCTGAAAGAGTAGATATCACTAAGAGAAGAACCTGTCCACCAAATATGACCAAGATAACATCAAATAGTAAGCATTACCCTCATAAAAGTGCTCGGAATCTGCAGATTTCAGCTTGCTGGAATAAATGACAGTAGTATGGAAAACTGTCCGAAAGTGAAGCAATCACTGATACATATGTCACTGCAACTCCTAGGTAGCAAGATACATCCAACAGTGAGTGTCAAGGGGCAAGAAGGTACCAAGAACTATCAGACCAATAACCTGTCACAGGCAAGAGACATCTCATAGGTCTAGAAGTCATGCATGTAATGGGTCTCGGGTAAGAGAAGAGACCAAGCAGAAGCACAACTGATAGAGCAAGAAGCTCAATGCATAACCATCCAAGCTGCATACAAAACTAACAAACCTATGACAGAGATAGGTTTCTCTCCCAATAGGCATATCAAATCAGCCCACTACAGACTAACTACAGACATAAAGCTCTCAAGAGAGCAAATGCATGTAATTGTCCCACAAGCTCAAGCTCAAGTGTAAGTAAGACTCTATGTACATCCAAATATACTAAGAGGCACCCACTAGAAGTCAAGTCACATGCAAATAGAGCAAGCAACGCTCTAATACATTGAGTACATAGCATCAGACATGCCAAAACCCAGTGGGGTACATCCGGAACATAAATCCAAAGCTATCTCATACCCGTAAAGCATAAGCCTGAAAGTATCAAACAGCATGTAATTGACAACCAAATGTAATGCCAATAGGTCCAAAATGCTCAAATACATCTAAAGACGAAGTTCCAAGTGACTGTTAAGCATGGGCAAACCAAGTGGCATCCATATCTGACCAAAGCATAAATGTAAGAAGCCTAAATGTCAAGCAATGACAATAGGCATAAACGGGTCCAAAGCATACCAACTGAAGCCAAATGCCAGTGAATGATGACCAAGGCAGAGCCTAATCCAAGCTCAAAAGCATTCCAGAACCAAAAATAAGCATTTGATAATCTCCAAAAATACATTGATATGATCATTCAAATCTCCGGTAAGCATCCCAGATCTAAGAACCAATGCATACACAAGTAAATGAGCTTCAATCCGCTATATTACAGCAGCATATTTACTGTCAAATGAAGCTCAATCGGTGTCCAAGTTTTCTCCAAATCAATCCCAAAGCATAGTCATAGCATCCCATAACATCCGCGCATCACCGGGCATCAATAGGCATGGCAATGCCAAGAAGCATCAAATAGTAAATGTCAAATACTGCCTTGTTTTGATAGTCCTAGGACTGTGTATACAACAATGACTAAAGGTGGAAGCACTCGAATCGATCACCAGGAGCCAAGAACTAATGCCAGGGAGTCCAACAATGATTGGGAAGGTTGCCAATAGTGTCGGGAAGCTAGCTGAAAATTCCAGGAAGAGATCAGCCCAGCCCCCTAAAAATGTGACGCATTTTGCACTGGCTTCTCCTGGGGGCTGGGGGGTCTTCAGTAGTGCTCTAGAGCACTTGGCAATGTTGAGGGGCTCTGATGTAGCCCTGCAAGGTGCCAATGAAAGGCCGGAAGATCGGGGAGGAGGCGAGAGATAAAATTATACCTGCAAATGAAGGTGCCATGGCTGCCATTGAAGCTCGGCTTGAAGCTCTTCAAATCCGAGCTAAAGAGAATGCCGGGAAAGCTCTAATGCCTTTGCTCTAATACTAGTTGAAAGGGAAGTGGAACCCAGGAGGAAGAAGCTTAGCAGTGAGAGCTATGGCAGATGGAGAGCAAGAGAAAGAGAGAGAGTGAAACTCAAAGTGGGAACTCTAACAACCACAATGTGTGGCCAGGCCTTCCTTTATTCAAACTATCACTAAAAGAATAAAGAATAAGTGACTGTGATGGGCGCCCGCCACCTGCAGTATGCAGTGGTGGGTACTGTCAATGTAGTAATACACGGGCGGCTAGGTGGAGGTGCCTTTACCCCCAACACTCTAGAATGAGAGTCCACTCATCAAAGAATTGCTATGAATGACCTTAGTACATGGACATCCATAATGTATTATGGTGGTAGAGAGTGAGTAGGCAACCAAGGATAACGAGCCATCTTTTCACAACTATTTGTTAGAAAGAACACAAGAAAATTCTATATCGATACAATATGCTTAACTACACCAACCATGCATCACTTCATAAACAAAGTATTACATCAATGATTCCTCTTGGAAAGTTATTAGGAATCACAATATGGATATGTCTTTCTCACCACAAAATGCTTAACTACACCAACCATGCATCACTTCATAAACAAAGTATTACATCAATGATTCCTCTTGGAAAGTTATTAGGAATCACAATATGGATATGTCTTTCTCACCACAAAATGCTAGTACAATGAGTTCATTTCATATACAATTTCAAAGGGCAACCCCTCAACATGGATATACCAAACCCAAGGTTCAAGATAGATAATCAAATACATGGGTTATTATTGATATACATTTACAACATTTCTTGAGACAAAGCTCACAATGATCATAGATAAAATAGCTAGCAAGATCAATGTAGAAGCAAAATACTTCAATTGACATATCAAGACTCAAAGACTCAACTCCAATATCCTTTCTTGTAAGGCCTACTCAAGAGAAACCCCCTCCAACATTTAGATCTTAGGCTCTTAAATTATAAATTACTTGAGACAATCAACCACTTATCAACAAATTTTCCAATCAAGGATAATCCTCCTTCATTGAAAGTGCTAATTAGTGGAGGATTAGACTCCTTGTCTTTCTTCTTCTTGGCTTCAAAAAGAGAGTTGGCAAAATATATTCATGATTGACCAAAAGGGTACAAGTAGGAAAAATCATTGTTCTAAGGATTCCTTTAAGTCAAGGAGAGATCATGCCAACAACTTTTAAAGATTGCAAAGGTTGATATCTTCATTTTGAGTTGTAAATGACCTCCTTTTGTTGATCTTCACAACATTTTGAGTCCTTTTGAATGGATAGTACTCTAGCTCTCAATAGTTGCATTGAAAGCTCACATAGTTTTGAGAGGGGTAAAAGGGTAGAAATATGGCTCGTAAAGAAGAAAGACAATAGAGTAGCCCATGGCCATAATATCATCATGATGAAGAGGAGGAAGAAATGATATTCATGTTGTACCATAATGCTCCTCTCTCTCCACTACAAAGCTCAATGATAATTTATATTACTCCTTTAGCTCTTCTTCCCAATTGATTCAATCCATATGTTTGTGTGATTATAGTCCATATGTCCAATGTGCCAAGCATCTAGCTCATATAGTATTGTGATACCCTCATAGGCTCTTTCCCATCTTGGTAAATCAGTCCCATCTTAGATCAACTGCCAAATTTTCCATCTCAAGTTACTAGGATGTGGAAGAACTAGGTGTAGATCTTCATTTCCAAAAATAAATTTATAGTAATTCATTACAATTTTTGCACTCTGTGAGCTCAATGTAAGACCATTAGACACACCCTTATTGTTCTTAAGGGGCTTGACATACAGAGTCACAATCACCAACTCTTACCTAGTCTACTCCCACTTATGAAATACAATGAACTAACCTACCAAACAATAGATTGATTCGAGAAGGTTGTAGTGAAAACATTTACCAAACTTACCATATTGACTACCTCACTAAGTGTTGCTCAATAGTCCTTGCTCACATACTTGTTTCCATTGTCACCCTAGCAATGAGAGGAGTCATTTTAGGCAAGCTTGAGGAGAAGAAAAGAAGTAGAGAGCTTTTGACTACATGTCCCTCACTACCTCACACTCTCAACCATATACACTTTTAGTCACATGCACAACTCACTAAGGTGGAATGGAGAAGAAGATAGAAGGAGAGAAGAGGGCTTCACTCCTTGTCCCTCACTCTCTCACCCACTACTCCTTTACTCTGAGAACTCAATAGGAAATAGAGTAGCAAGATAATGTAAGCTTGAGTTAGTGCATACATAAAGAGCTTGTATAATTCTTTTTTATCCTTTATATACAAGTTTTTAGGGTTAGGATTTTCACCTTCCCCTTGGGCATCCAACCCATATCTAAGTCTCTTGATAGATCTCCCTCAAAATTCATGCACCTACCTTAGCTTAATCCTTACTCTCTATGTGTACATTATAATACTTGTGCATATTCTAACCTTATGGTGCCAATTAAAATTTTTTACAATTTGCATGGGCAGGGAGCCCGATTTTCAATTGTTCACATAAAATATCCAAGTTTTATAATATACTAGATTCAAAAGTTTCTTTCCAAAATAGTGTGCAAGAATATTACATGTTAACATTATGCCCCCTCCTTGATGAGTGCCAATCCCATGTTACTCATGTCACAGGTAGCTTGCTATATGGATGGATCTTGTTGGAGTTAAAGAACTTGTAATCCTATGGGTGATGGTTATGGGAATATATGTGAAAGGATGGTGGCTAGATGATGGAATATGGAAATATATATTATGAAATAGTAATGATGATGAAAAGCCACCAATATTTAGGGGTTTTCAAGTAGTCTATCATAACTTGTAATCCAGCCCATGCTCTTCCTAAGGTGTGTGTATATCTCACATGTGCACAGACTAGTGCACATGCTAGAGTAACTAGGAGATAGGTTGAATCCCAAGTGAGCCCAACATATTGTCCCACACTTGAGGATCCATTTGGTGTGAAATCATATTGTGTTGTGTAGATCTTAGGGTGATAGGTTGTCCAAGAAAGCTTGGGACATTGTGACCTTGATGTGACCTGAGATTATGGTATGGGAGGTGGGGACTAAGGGGTTAGAAGTAGAGCTACCCAACCAAGGCCACTAGACATTTCTAACTTGAGAACCCTTAGTTGCAAAATGTGGTGTATTTGCACATTTTTATTTTCTTTTTCTCTTTTTTTTGAGTGAATAAAGACAAATGAGTACTTAGAGATAGCATACAACTCAAAAAGAGAGTGCAATATCCTTTGGAGGCATCCCTTACTTAAGGATATATACTTTCACAAACTCACAAAGCTATAAAGAGTCCTCTAACAATTTTATATAATAAGTGAGCAATAACAACCCTTACATTTGGAGTCCAAGGAAAGTTATACATTTCATGCTCACTTTCATCATAATTTTATTGTTTTGCCTTGACAGATAGAGGCAATAGAGTGGATCTAGCCTCTAAAATTGATTTGAGTAACAATAAGCCTCCATACTCTTTTGTTGGTTTTGAGGATGGGGTAATGCCACTATGGCTTCCTCATCCATACTTCATGTAGTTTTTTCTTGATTTATCTACCTTTGCTTCTTTTTGCATGGTATGACCTATGATTGGGTAAGAGATATAGTTGGTCAAGCCATTTATGTGCAACACTCTTATCTATCCTAATGAGAAACTATATTGTACAAAAGGTAGTGGTTTCCTTTATTTTCTTTCTTCATTTACCTTGAAGTTAAACATTGTCAAGGTATTTGGTATGTGCCTTTCTTGGTACCTTTGCACAACTTTTTCTATATTCCTGCTCTTCTTCTTATAGTAGGATCTCATGGGGAAGAGAGTAATCAATTACCTTTTGGAATTCTATCCTCAAGGTTTGCATCATAATCTTGTATGCTTCCCTCTACTCTTGATCTTATTCCTCTATTAGCTACTCTTCTCATTCATCCATATCATAACCTAGGAGTTCAAGTAGGCTTGCTAGTGGCATCATTATTGTGTGTGGCTCTAGAGCTATTGTATATCCTTGATGAGGTGCCTTTTAATGCCACACAAGACAACTATTTTTAGCTCTTGGTCCATTAAAATGAAAGGAACCTAGCCTAATGACTAGTGAATTGAAAATGAATTACTCTAACTACAATAAAATGGAACCATAGACAAAATTGTATTAACCTATGAAAATGGACAAGAAATAAGAAATGAAACTAACTCACCAATTTTTATTTATTCTAATGACAAAAAAGCCCCTACAATAGCACTTTATCTCCCCTATTTATAGTCCTTCCCCAAGTCTAGATAGTGCAGTATTTATAGGGCTTAGTGTAGGCTATTTCTATAAGGTTTTTTGGTACATTACAATCCCTTACCACCTAGAGAATATTTGTCTTCAAAGCTTGAAAGATGGGAAAGAATACAACAGAGAGAATTTGGGAATCATAGAACTCATGTGCTACAGAAGATCCCGTAGGTGATAAGTATAAAGGAAATGACTGCAGTGAGTTTCCTGCATGCTATCATAATAGTGTTGTCATGGAAAAAGAGTCACAATTTTTTATAAAAAAACCCCAAATTGAGAAAATGAGGTGTCATATCAAAATATACATTGAGCGGTATCACGTCCAACCCATAAAAACCTGATTGTGATGACTTTAATTCAATTTATTTATGAATAGTAATTTAATATAGCAAGTTGTATTGTAGAGGAAACCCAATCTTCTTTAACCTTCTCCCCATACAAAATATACATTGAATGGTATCACCTCCAACAATGAAAACCTGATTGTTATGACTTTAAGACAATTTATTTATGAATAGTAATTTAATATAGCAAGTTGTATTGTAGAGGAAACCCAATTTTCTTTAACCTTCTCCCCATACAAAGCATACATTAACCATGAAGACAAAGTAACACAAAATCTTGGACATGGAATGCCTTGTTGCATGCTGAATGCCCATAAAAGAAAGCCTCCTAGGTTAAGGAAATCCCAACATAATGATCATTCACAATAGGGAAATTGTCACCAAGCATATGGGTTGTACCACTCAGATCAAATGGATATAGAGAATCATCGCCACAAGCACCTAGGTTGTTTAATATTCCTCTTCTTGGGTTTTGATAGAGTAGCTCCAGTCTCTCCTGTAGAAAAATAATGCGTTATAGCAGTATACTAGGAGGGAATAGATGTCATATCAATCTTAAACAATGTTTCCATGTCACTTCCTTCAACCATGACCTCTTTTGGCTCTTCGAAATCCACAAGACACTCGAGAATGTCCTGAAGCTTCAATGGCTTACTCTTAATCTTGTAATCAAACTCCTGCAAAGTGATTAACCACTTTGCTAAACGATTTGGTGTCTGTAACTTATTCAACAACAATCAAAGCCCTTCCCCCTTCGTATAAAAAACCACCCTCTCATAAAGAATGTAGTGCATGAACTTCTTGGTTGCAAATACCATTGCAAGGCACAAATTCTCCATATAGGTGTAGTTAATTTCCGATATCCCCAACTTTCGACTAGCAAAAGCTATTGGATGGTACCACTTTTCCTCCCAAATTTGGGCCAAACAGAACTGATACTATACATAGTTGCTGCTGAAAATATTTAGAACATTTCACACCTTTTAGGTGCTTTTAAAACAGGTGCTTTGGCAAGCTCTTGCTTTACATCATCAAAAGATACTTTGCAAGCATCACTCCATGAAAACTGACAATTAAAGGACAATAGGTTCATCAGTGGCAACGTTCTTTCTGCCAAGGCATTGATAAACCTCCAATAATACCCTACCGATGAAAAAAAGCTATGCACTTCCTTTGGAGTACGAGGTGGACTCATGGTGACTATGACCTTGATCTTTTCAAGATCAATCACGATCCCTATGGAATTGACCACATGGCCTAACAAGAGCCCATAAGGAACTCCGAAGACGCACTTCCGTGGGTTGAGAGCTATGCAGAATTGTCTCTAACGCTCAAAACACTTCCGTAAAATAATTAACTATCTATCCCTTACGGTGGTTGCCCCCAGATTGTCAATGAATACTTTCAATTCCTTAGGGAAAATGTCACCAAAGGTCTTGTCGGGTGTTCTCAGCCATGAACCTGGTGCATTACATAACCCAAATGCCATCACATGGTACGCAAAGGTACCAAAGACAGTAATAAATGTTATTTTTAGCTTGTCTTGCTCAACAATCGCCATTTGGTTATACCCTACAAAGCAGTCCATAAACGAATAGATTTCCCTACCTACTAGTTGATCCAAAATTTGGTCAATAAACAGTAATGGGTAGTAATCTTTAACAGTTTGCTTGTTCAACTCTCTAAAATCTATGCAAATCCGGATCTGATTATTATTCTTCTTCCTGATCACAACTGGTGAGCACCATTTAGTATGCTGAATAGGGAATATCAAACCCGCTTTCCGCAACTTCTGTAGTTCCTCGAACAACCCGTCCCTTAATTCAAAAGGCATACGCCTTACTTTTTTATGTACATGGCAGGTACCTTCCTTTACAGGAATAGTATGCACAATGAGACTGGGAGGAATATCCCTAAGTTTGTCATAGCTCCAAGCAAAGATATCGCGGAACTCCTAAATCAGGGACACATAGTCCTTTCTCTCTTCCAAACTGAGCATAGAACCCAATTTGATTGGCCGCGAATCATTAGGCGTAACAAGGTCCATCTCAATAACATCCGCGTCTCTTATTCAATCATGAGGCTCTATCGGCTCATTCAAGGTTATCTGATAAATATCCTCTATAGTGGACCCTTCCTTAGATCCATCGCTCAATGACGTCTCACTATTATATGGATCATCTACTATTTCTAATTCAGTGGAGGATAAAGGAGCTATCTCACTCTGAGGAGACTCAGGGTAAGCATCCACTATTACACGATGGGCACCTCAACCTAGAATCACTCAACCAGCGGGTATATCGACTTGACAGTCTGTTCATAAGATCCAAGGCCTTCCTAGCAAAACTCGATAGCTAGGACGTCCTGCAAACCTTATCACCCTAAAGTCATTATAGCATTCCACGCTTGCAACAGCAATGTGGACTTTAGTGATGTAACCTTTCGGTTGTCGTAGACTATCATCCGCCATCCTAAGAAGTGTGGAGCCATATTTTTGAATTTTGAGACCTAGCCGCTCCATTAAGACTGAATTTATGATATTGACAGAGGATCCAATGTCCACGATAGCGTGCTCCACTAATATTCCATCCACATACGTTGGAACCCTAGGGCAATGCTTTTCAGCATGATTAAACCAATCTTCGCCCACTCTAGCTATGCCAAAAGGTTCTACTATATACCCAATACGCAGGATTTTCTTGAATTCCTTGCGTACTCCTGGAGAAAGTTTAATCAATTGCAGGAGATTCACATCTAGTTTGACTTCACAAAGAGAACTTGCTAGGTCAAAGTCATGGTAGTTAGCCAAAGTTCTCTTCTCGTGCCAAACCATTCTTTCCTTTGGCCGTTGGACCGCTGGCTTTAGTGCCTCTTTTTTGAATTTTGTCTTCTTTCTTGGCACCTCTCTATCCTTCTCGAGATCCACTTTATCGTCAACATGCCTTAGAGGTCCACATTCCATATCCAGATTCAAGACTCACTTTCCCCTAGCATCCTGCTTAGGGTTTCCCTTGACAGGTTTTATAGTTCTTTTATCACCCTCTTTAATATTTTTCCCTCTTGTTACGGGTCGTAGATTAGAAGTTTTAGCATCATTGACACATACAGCCTCAATAAGGCTAACTCCATTGCCATGAGGCAAACCCTCTACAACACTCTTTCCTCATTGCAGTATTTGTCTTGGTTCCTCATCTTGCTGGAGATTATTCCCTTGTGCGCGTGGTTAACTGGACCAGGTTGTTTACTTCCTTGTTGGAGAGAACTGATCTTACTCCAACAGGTAGTAGCTAAGTGGCCAGACTTTCCACAAATATCACATTTGACATTCGGGCAATTCCTAGGGAAATGTTGGCCACCACACCACTTACAGCTGAATCTTAAGGGGCCACCCTCTTCAGGGCATCGACTCCCTATCAAATTCTGTTGCTTCTTAAGGAAACTGACATCCACAGCTATTTGTCGATACTGTTCAGAGATCATATAGGTATAGTGCTTCATCATGTCCTTAACTTCACCAAGGATGTTAGAGGCACTCGACTTGTAGCCGCGGTCGTCAGTTTGTCGTCCCATAGGCCTAACCACTTGATTAGGGATTGGCCATTGACCTACTGGGACCACATTAGGATTCATTGTTTGGCACCCACTATTTAGTGAGGCCGCTTGACTAGCCATGGGCATAGTCATGCTAGGAGAAGCTGGTAACATAGGCAAATTCGGCATGATACCTCCTCTCCCATTCGCGTTTGACATGGGATCCCCTTGACTCCCCTTGGTCAAGGCCAAGTTGTTACCATATCGTGCAAGGTTTGTCGTGTTCTTCGTTCCTCTTGAAGTTGCATCATAATCAAATCTAGTTTTTGCTCCATCATTGGTTCGGGTAGGTCACCTTCAGCCATAAAATCTTCCATGGTTTGATTGGACATCCTGCAAAATTCCAAAAGACCTCACACACTCGAAACCTTGTTAGCAGGATGAGCGTAGCTCAAAGTTGGGTTTACAAGGCTTTCTTTTTTTTTTTGAAATTTGGCTTTTTGTAGTATCTCTCCTTTGCGATTGCAAAATTTGATATCACAGTCGTCTTCCAAAAAGATAATCTTTCATATAGATTGCGTGTTGCCAACTATTCGCTGGAATCTGGTTCTGTCAGTCCACAAGTGTGAACAGGGGCTTCTAGAGAATTGAAGATAGTTTCGTGTATAATCGGATAGGAACTGCCGCTATGGTAAATAATTGAAGTTGAAGCTTGTAAGCTTTAGAAGCTTTGGATTCTAAAGCTTAAGTTTTTTTTAAATAAGTCATGATCTTTTTTTGAGTACAAGAGGACGCACTAATCCGTTTCTTCGTACATACTGCCGCCGCCGATGGAAAAATTTAGAGGTTGAAGCTTTTTTAAAGCTTCTAGCAATGGAGGCTCATATAGTGGGTGTGTGGGAGGGTTGTACTTCTTTATGTGACTTCCATCAAAGAAGCCTATGCCCTCACCATCTACATTTTCAAGTTCTACATTACTAGTTCGGTTGATGGTGCAAACTCTGAAAAGTCTTAGCCCCTAAAACTTCATTTTTTACTTATGGCCTTTGACTAAGTACAATAGTACTAAGTCACCCTGTTTGAAATTGCATTACTTAGCATGCTTGTCGAACCAACTCTTCATCATGCCTTCTCACATATCAGCACATGGGTGGCTAGAAGTCAAGTCTCAGATAAGTGTTCTAGCTTGATTAGGCACTTCGTCCATGCTTCCTTTCCATCCCATCTTCAACTTTCTATCCATCTTGTACTTTATGACCCACTATATCACTCTCTTTTCAGCTTCCTTACCACTATTCTCTTACTCAACTTGTTATTGTTCTTCTTCTTCTTCTTCTTCTTCTTCTTCTTCTTCTTCTTCTTCTTCTTCTTCTCCTTCTCCTCCTCCTCCTCCTCCTCCTCTACTTTTGCATTGCTATCATCATCATCTACTTTTGCATTGCTCACATCAATAAGTAAAATGTTCAAGCTTGCATTAGTTTGTCCCATATAATTGTACTGTCCAAAATCATTAGGATATGGCTCAAAAGAAGTAGTGTAGTCTACATTCAATGGAGACTGCACAAAGAAGGAATCATGGTTATCAACTAGATGCTCAATTGGATGCCGATCAAAACTAAAAGAATCTATATACTCATAACTACTAGTATGATCTCCATAGGAACCATGCTATTGAGTAAATATATTTGCATAAATGTAAGCAAGAACATGATGCCCATAGTAATCATGTTGCTATTCAAGTACATTTCAGCATTGACCATCATCATAACAAGGTGCATAGCATACATCTTTTTCAAAACCATGATCATCATAGGTGCACTCATCATGTCCATGTGGTGAGGACATACAAGAAAATTTTCCAGAAGAGTATGCATGATATGTAATTCCACATGGTTTTTGAACAAATGAAGATGGTGCACAAGAAAACCCTGCCCATATGATGTACCACTATATGGTTGTTGCTGCCCATAATAGTATTATTGATAGTCATGGGTAAGGAACTCATTGGAAGTTGAAGTAGAAATATGAGGGTTTAGTTGAATGGATTGGTCAATAATAAATGAGGTAGCCAAAGCAATCAATTTTCCAAGATTTAACTCCATGTTGTGGAAGGTAGCCAAAGCAATCAATTTTTCAAGCTTTGACTCCATCATGTGGCCAAAATGATCGATCATTTCCCTTATTTGCCTTATGTCCTTGGTAACCATGCTATCCAAGTGATCCATAACAATTGTTTCAATACCTTGATAAATATGTATCCAAATGACATGATTCTTGCTTCTAAACAAAGTACATGATATCCCCCCACAAGGTGGATGCTTCAGATTTATGTTAGAATGGACTTGCAAATTTTTGTAGCAAATTTTTGTAGCAAATTTTTCAAATTTGTCCATACTATAACAACACCATGTCTAGGCCCTATTTCAACTTTGACTTGACCTATATGACTTGATCGACATGCTAAATGTAGTCTTTCAGATGCATCCATCCAAGTGGTCCATCATCAATGTCTACATGTGTTGAGCTTTCCATCTCAACACTCCCCCTCAAGCTCAACTATATCTATGCAACTCCAAGTAAGCTTAAAAATTTTGGAAGCTTCTCTGCATCCAATGCATTTGTGAAAATGTTAGCTATCTAATCCTGTGTGATGACATATACCAAGTCAATCTCTCCTACAAGTATCTTCTCTCTCACAAAGTGGTAATGAATCTCAATGTGTTTTGTCCTGGCATGGAACACTGGGTTCCTAGCTAAATGTATGTTGCTCATGTTGTCACAATGAATGACAATTGGACCATCTCCTTGCACATTCAAATCACCCAATAAATCTTGTAGCTATACCACCTCACATGATGCCATAGCAACACCTCTATCCTCAGTCTATGTACTTGATAAAACAACTATAGGTTGCTTTTTGTTGCTCCATGTAATTGTTGCACTACCAGGGGAAAACATGAATCCGTTGGTAGATCTTCTATCACATATGCTACCAACCCAATTTACATATGTGTATCCAAATACCTATTCATCCTTATATGCCTCATAAAAAAGTCTATAATGCAAAACGGACTTCATATACCTCAATATGCATCTAATTGCATGCAAATTAGGCTTTTTAGGCATTTGCATAGACCAACTAACAAGGCTAACAACATAACTCAAATCTGACTTTGTAATAGTCATGTAAATCAAACTCTCTTGAACATAGTAGAGTTTTCTATCTCATCCCAACATTAACACTTAGCTTCACATTTTACTCCAATGGTATTAACAGAGGCTTATATGTTGTCATACCATACTTGGATACATATCCAAGCCATATTGCCTTTGGGACAACCATATACCATCATTACATCTAATTACCTCAATACTAAGAAAGTACCTTAGCTCACCCAAATCCTTCATCTCAAACTTATTCTTCAAAAAGTCCTTAACTTTAGCAATCCCACTATCACTATCACCTGCAATAATCAAGTCATCCACATAGATGACTATGATGACCAAGCTTGCATCTCAGGTAAAGTGAGTGGTCAACATCAAAAACATAAAAACTAATGTTGACAATATATTCTCCAATCTTATGAGACCATGCTCTAGGCACTTGCTTCAATCCATAGAGCACTTTCTTTAACCTGAACACATATGTGGGATGCTCTAAATCCTCATAACCTATTTCTTACTCCATATACACCTCTTCTTGCAATTCACCATGCAAGAAGGCATTCTTCATATGCATTTGTTGAAAATTCAAACCTTTGAATACTGCCAAAGAAATCACACATCTAATAATTGCCATCATAGCAACTCGGCTGAATGTATCTTCGTCATCTAGGCCATATATTTGAGCATAGCCTTTTGTAACTAGTCTAGCCTTATACCTACTAATAGAACCATTTGCATTATACTTGATTTTATAAACCCACTTACAACCAATAGCTTTCTTGCCCTTAGGCAATGGTACCAAATCCCAAGTAATACTGGCCTCTAATGTAGCTATCTCCTCATCCATTGCTGCATTCCAATGAGCATGACCAACAACATCCTCAAAAAAAAAGTGAGCTCAATATCTTCAACCACCCATACCATATAATAATAATGGTGAGCTACATAACCTTCAAAACCAAATCTTTAAATAGGGTACTAACCCTGCTAGACCTACATACCATTGAATCACTTAGTGGAGCCTTTACATTACCATGTGCTCTCTGTACACTTGGTGTCCTGGCTGAAGGAATACCAAGCTCATCATCCAAAATCTTTGAACTACTTAACTCTCCATCAAATAAAAAATATCTAGTATATGCATCATTACCATCCAACACTTTCTTCTTCCCTTTGTCTTTACCTGCAACACTTGTAGATCCACCTGAAGATGTGGGGCTACTCCTTAGTCTCCCAAACCAAGAGCTAACTATAGATGTAGTACCAGATGGTGTTTTGGGTCCATTAAGGCTTAGTGATTCTTTATTTTCTTTCTATACATAATTATCATCATCATCATCATCATCCAATGCATCACCACTAGATGCATATTAACTGCTCATCTCATCAAAAATAGCATGAACTCACTTGTAACAAGGTTATAATAATAATACCCTTTTTACTCTAAAGAGTATCTAATTAAAATACATTTTTCAACCTTTGGATCAAGCTTCTTTCGTAGCTCATCAGGCAAATGAACATATGTAGTATACACCTAAACACTTTCAAATGTGACACATCAGGCTTCTTATCTGTAAAGCATTATTTGGGGGTCATTCCATGAACTACAATTGTGAGAGTTATGTTCATAATATAGATAGCAGTATAAAGAGCTTAAGACCAATAATATTTTGGTATATTATTTTCAGCCATCAATGCCATGAAACTTCTATAATATTTCTATTTTTTCTTTCTGCAATCCCATTTTGCTATAGGATACACCTGTAAGTAAATTGCCTCTTTATCCCATGAGACCTCAAGAAGACATTAAACTCATTAGATAGGTACTCTTTCCCTCCATCCGATCTCAAGCACTTAACTTCTAAGCTTGTTTTTGTTTCAACACCAACCTTAAAAGTTTTGAAGTACTCAAGTACATCACTCTTTTCCTTCATGAAATATGCACATAGCTTTCTTGAACAATCATCAATAAACATGACAATATATTTATTGCCACAAAGATATACACTTTGTGTAGGCCCCCAAAAATTTGTATGCACAATATTAAGTATATTTTTGCTCACATCTCTATCATGTGAAAAATATTGTCTTGCCTGGTTACCAAACTGACATGCTTCACACACTTTGTTAAATTCTACAACTCTAAAAGTAGAAAATCTTGTAACTAATCCTTTGGATTACATTAATTTCAACCTTTGCATATTTGCATGTCTAATATATTTATGCAATATTTCAATGTCTACAAACCACTCCTTTCCCTTTAGCACTCATAGTAGAAATTTCAACATATAAAGTGAACATGTGACCAAATCTACTTCCTTTTGTGGCCAATACGCACTTATCATTAAAGCCTTCTACAAAACAACCTTTTACATTAAATCAAACTTGCAGCCCTTGCTCTACCATTTGGCCAATAGACAATAAACCTTTTGTGATTAATGGCATATGTAATACATCTAATAGACTCTTTGTTTGGCCATCATGCAAGGACAAGGAACCTTTTCAATGTGTGAAATTGGGTGACATAAATCATCACCCATTTACACATAGCCTAGATTTTGTAAATCCTACATCTCTCCAAACCATTCAGCATGACTAGTCATATGATTAGATACACCTCAATTGACATACCATATATCATCATGTGTCCCCTTTTCTATAACACTATTCAACATATGTTGCATAAAACATTATATTAGTGAGTTTGGAAATTTCCCAGTTCCCATTTTTTGAATACTAAAAATGTGGCACTTAGATAACATGCCCATAAGTTTCTCAAAAACATATGATATGACCTATCATTGGAAAGCGCTTGAAAAATGGAATGTATTGAGCTATAGAGCGCTTGATTTGGAGTTATAGTGTTCAAGTTATGAAAAATCCAAATATTTGACCACATGTCCCAAACTTATGGAAAATTCCCATATTCCCCAATACAGTGTTATAACAAATAGATGCTCATTTTTGTCTTCATTCTGTCATTAAGTCAATGTATAGTTGCATTGCTATATCTTACCACTATGTATATCATCCTTCTTAGCATAATAATGGATTATAATATGACCTATTTTTCCAATAATAGCAAATAATAGCAAAATTTTCAAAACCTATGTTCTTTCATCACCTCTTTCTCTAGAGCTCTCCTTGCCTCTAAAGTTTCCATGGCCTCCTGAAACTTGCATTTTACCAAATTGTTGATTTAACTTGTTTTACTGGTTATCATCAACACATCCCATACCATGGCCTCTCGAAAAGGATCTTCCACATTCCATTCTTGAACTTGAGTAAACTGCTTGGAATTGTTCACCATTTCTTTCAAATGAGTCACCTTGCATATTGATCTCTTCAGTAATCATGAGAGAGACCAATACATCAAAATCTTGAAATGGCTTCTATACATATACAAAAGTAACAAATGATTTTTAAGCTTTCTTATTATTAAGGCCACCCAAAGTAGATGAAATCAAACTATCATCATTAGGTATTGTATCAATCATTGCCAAATCATCTGCAATGCTCCTCACCTTCAAAACATACTCATTGATGGAAACTTTCTCTTTCTTCAAAGTATTCAACTTTTGCTTGAGTTGAATCTTTCATGCATTTATATTTATTGAAAACATGTTCTCAAAAATTGTCCAAGATACATGTGAAGTTTTTGCATTCCTGATATGTCCTAGCATAGTATTACCAATGACTGCAGATAACCAATATATCACATTTTTGCCCTTTGCATTTCATTCTTTTCATGCCATTAATTTGTCTGCATTCATAGAGTTACTCAACTCTGTGGCTTTTTTTCTTCACCTAAAATGGACTCATAAATGCCTTTTCTAATAAAGAAGTTTGTCACACTCAACTTTCATGATATATAGTTGTTCTTATCCAGCTTCTCAATGATGGGGTTTCCACTATTGTTTGCTATTATCACAAAAATGATACATAACATTAAGCGAGTCTTCTGTAACCTTTCACAACAAGTGCACAACAATACACCAAGTAGCCTTTTTCATTGAGTGCTCAATAATACATGTAATCTGTAACCTATTTGTAAATAGAACTTGTATTTTCTTTTTGTAAATAACTCAGAACTTATAGATTCAAAATTGTAACTTGTATATCCACTTTCTATTAACATAGTTGAAATCACAATATATCCTAAAATTACTATCCACAACCTTGTGGGTCTAAAATGAGGCTCGAAATGGTCTCAAATTGCCAAAAAAGTAATGAAAAAGTCCTGAAGGACCAATCTATAGAATATACAGTGCACTGGTTGCACACCAAGTCTACAACAATCTGAGATTTTTTCTCTGCCCTAATTTTGTACCTCCAGAGGCACTATTTAAGAAAAGTGAAAAAATGAAAGAGCTTCTTACCTATTACTTGCTTGCTCAAATCCTTGCTTCTTCTCCTTCACTTCAATCTTCAAAACTAGCCTCTCTTAGTGGTGTTGCTCTAGTACTATGTCAAGAATTACATGGTCGGGGGACTTGCTTAAGTTGTTGTGCCAGACACACACCATACACACAAGAGGAAGCTCACTTAAGAACACAAGAAGAGAGATGGAGGCCAAAACATTTTCTTGCTAGTTTTTTCTTCTTCTTCCATACACAATACAATGTATACAAAGTATAGATAAGATACAATATAAAGAAAATTGACCTACTAAGTCAAATAGTGCATAATAGACTATACTAATCAACTAGTATTGTAAGCATGCCAGTTGTATGTAGGTGCAATAAACTAAACATAATTGTTAACCCTCAAACGAACGAAGGTGGAAAATTCAGAAAAGCTAAAGCAGAAGACAAAGACAAAGGCCAAGGCAAAGAGAAACGGAAGACAAAGACGCACAAGGAGAAGAGTCCTAAATAAGGGAGAAAGGCGCACAAGGAAAAGCACAAGTCAAAACTTTTGTAAAAGAGCGCAAGCGCATCATGGTTTAATTCAAGGAGCGTCGGGCTCTCACAAGTGCAATTTGTAAATGTAGACAGGCGGTGGAAAGGAAGCTAGGAAGATAGAAGGACAAGGGAAAAAAGGGCCTGGGCTACGGTTGGCTATGTAAAAAAAGGGGAAAAGGGGATGATCGCCCAAAAGGGATTTAGGGTTTTGTATATAAAGTTGAAAAGTGAATGAGAAGCTCATTCTTGTGTGTGGCCAAAAGTAGCTCTCCTCTTCTTCTTCTTCTTCTTCTTCTTGCTTACTTGAGCTTGTGCTTGAGAGAGGGAGTGTGAGAGTGTGAGGGAGTGAGTGTGTGAGGGTGAGGGACCGCGGGGTGGAGAAGCTCTCTATCTTCTCCTCTCTTCTTCTCTTCTCTTCTCTTCTCTTGTCTTACTCGCAGCAATGGAGCTTGGAGCTTAGAGCGGGAGGATTGAGCTTGCTTGAAGCTTGCACTTGGATCGTGGAGCTACCGGAGTACGCGGGAGAGGAGGTAACTCGAACGGCACGGAGGTAAGCTCACTACACCCGTAGATATGGATGGCGTGTTGGTTATGTGAGAGGTAGCCATTAGTGCTCGGCTTGGAACGCTTGAAACAATAAGCGGTCCGTGGGTCTTGGCGGTTGAGTGAAAGCTCCCACATTTTGGTTCCGTTGCTGGGACAAACGGATTCAAGCCTTGAGCACTTGCGCGCTTCGAATCAAGCATTAGAGTAGGGTTTTCCCCGAACCGGTGCTTAAGGTAGATAGGTAGGAAGCAAGGGAGTTTGAAGAGGTATTCGATCTCCTTAGCAAGTAGGTTTTTGGTTTTTTGGATTTGGAAAAGCATGTTGGAGTAGTGTAGATGATTACTTTGTGATTTGTATGCATTTAGGATAGGAAAAAACAAAGAAAAAGAAACAAACAGCAGGGTTTTCTGTTGCTATATAACAGGCTAAAATAGGGAAATAAGGGCACAGATCCTTGGAGTGCAGTTTGATTCGAGTACCATAGTGATTCCAGGCATGTCTGGCATTTTCTTGTAGTGTTTTGTACCTATTTGGAAGGCGCTGGATGATTCGGTGTAGTAGACGTCAACGTAGAGGCATCACGTGCAACTCGCGGTCCGTCGGCCGCGTCGTCGGACCAGGCTGTCCGAGTCCCAGAATCGGACTAGGCCGTCCGAGTCCCAGAATTGGACCAGTCCAGAATCGGACAACCAGAATCGGACAAGCACAATCGGACGCTCGAATCGGACCATCCTGTTCGATCGGACCACTCGGACCAGCCCGTCCGATTTTGAAAGTTGGATCGGACCACCTGGAATCGAACCACCCAGAATCGGATCGTCCGACTACTAGAATCGGACCACCATGTCCGATCTGATTCCCACAATCGGACCACTTTGAAAATCGGACCACTTTTTGATCCGATTCCCAGAATCGGACCACTGGGCCGATCGGACCACCCAGAATCGGACATCCAATTCTGATAATCGGACTTCTGAAAATCGGACAAAAAACTGTCAAAATCGGACAGGTATCTAGAACACAAATTCTGACGCATCTAGACCCCAAAATTGACCCCAAAGACCACGTAGAGCTAAAGGCACATCACTAATCCGTCACTGGGCTAAAATTTAGAGCACGTAGTTCAAAATTTGGCTATAAACGGTCCTCCAAATTCTGCATGGCTTTTACCATAATGGCCCTGCGGGCCGGGGGGGACTGCCCACCCGGACCCCCGCAGAGGGGGCCCCTCCGCACCTCCCCCAAGTAGGTTGGAGGAAAAATGCGCGTCGTGACAGGTCCTCCAAATTAGACCCTAGTGTAGTAATGGCTCTACACGAGCATGGATTCTCACTTGCAAAAGAGCAACCAAAAGCCCATACCCGAACATAAAAAAACAGAGACCCTAGAACATCAATGGGCCAATCTAGCCATCAAGGGCAAAAAGGCCACACCATAAGAACACGAAGACATTGTGTTCATACCATGTCTAGTCAGAGCAAAATGCAACATCAACAAGCTACAAATGCCAAGATGACTAGACATGACACTCTTGACGAGAGATGTACCTTGAGCAACACTGTATAGGCGACCCAAGACATTGGTGGAGAATCCACGCCTGGTCATGCATGTGGAGACTCAAGGGCATCTGTCAGAAGGCATAAATTTATAAGCCAGGACCCGAAAGATGAAGACATAGTACCACCTGCTTATCTTAGGGTCAAACTAACCGCGAAAAGAGAGCATACTATTGATGCTCTGATTGATGAAGGAGCAGATTTTAACATCTTGACCTATGAATCATGGACCCTGCTAGACCAACCAGAGCTCACATCGACTAGTGCAACTCTTAGCCCTTATGGGGGACACCCAAAACACTCATAGGGAAGTGCAAAATCCTTGCGACAATTGAAACTGAAAGCTTGCCTATCCTATTTCATGTTCCTCCAAATAGTGCTAGCTGCGGGAAAGAAACCCTCCTAGGAAGACCCTTCAAAAGGGCGACCAAGTGTGAGGCTGACTATGTAGCACAGAGGATACACCTGACACTACCGGGTGTGAGGATAGTCACAACCTTTAGCAAGGGTGACCTCATCAAACCTCGAGGGAAAGCCAAGCAAGGTGCTGACATAACAGTCAAGCTTGCTGACGAGAGCAAGGACTTGTTGGAAGAGTTAATACAAGCACAGGTCAAACAACGAGAGCCAGTGAGTGAGGCCATGCTTGAAACAAGAAGGTCAAGAGACAATGCCAAGGACGGGCTTTGGACTTACAAATATCGTAGAAGACCCCAAAAGAAGCCCAAGCCTTATAGACGCAGGCATCGATGGAGGGTCTGCACAACCCCGCGATGGATATCCAAAGCGTTGCTACGTGCTCAAGGGTACTATGCAGGTAACCGATGGATTTGGGTACCAAAATCCCTTGCTAAACCGCCTCCATCAGCTGAAGGCCAGAGTGCATCAAAAGCAATGAAGCACAGGAGGAAATCTAAGAGAAACTCTAGGTCTCGAGGCAACAAACCAGACATGATTGTTCAAAAGAAAGAGCCCCAGCCTAGCATGCTAAATAGACAGATGTCATATGTAGCCATTGAGCATGCACAAAAATCATTAGTGCCCAAAGAGCCTTTGATTTCCCAAGGGGACAACAAGCATCATAGACACAACATTGCTCAAGGCAAGGCTGATCGCTCAACAAAGCAAATGGCACAATCGTCTAATAGCCTCCAGCAAATCATTCAACCAGTGCCAAGTCCACCTAAGAGTCCTAGATCCCCTACATCCTCTTTTTCCAAACGGACACAGGAAGCACAACAGCGGTTGTCAAGGGAAACTGCTCAATTCCAATCTCTATCTCCATCTAAGCTTCCAAATGTCCAAGAGGTGGGACATGACACTAGCCGTAGCTCTCGGCCCAAGGATATGCCTGTGCAACCCAATGTGACTAGATCAACTCATGCTCAATCTACAAAGATGAGTGCTCAAAGGGAAACAAAAGACACGGCCACTTCCGATCGGCCTAAGGACTTGACATCGCAATCCACCAAGGGTAGCCAGCCCACTAAACTAGCTGCTACTACTTCCAATCAGGGATCACAACAGTCACAGCCCTTGGCTATGATAATGCCCCTTGTAGAACATGTCCTTAGTAGTTTACCTATGGAGGAGGTGTCGCAACCAGATCCCTCGACAACTCCAGCACTTTCAAAGTGCCTAAAGCCTAGGCTAAAGGAGTTAAATACAACGGAGTTGGCTGAAGGGCTAGACTCTCCGAAAAGGGAGGTAGTTGTGCTCTCACAACCTAGCGAGGCTATTCAGCAGGCCACGGCCATGTCCCGTAAGGACACACTAGAGAAAGAGAATGCTAAGGCCCAACCAAGCACATCAATGGTTGACCTAGTCCAGGGTCCTGAGTCCATGAGAGATGCACCTTCACGGACCAGGAAAAAGAGGAGAAAACAACGAAAACAACAACAGTTACTGGTGGTTGTGAACCACAAGAACACTAGGACGAAGAGCGTTGGAGAGCTGATGAATAAAGCATCAAGTCCATCCACCAACGAACCCATTAATGCCTCTCGTAATCGCGGTGAACCCTTAGACACATCTGTTTGTCGTTGCCATCAACAGTTGCTTTCAACACTCAATCCACTGACAATAGAACTCACATCGACCAATCAAGGGTGGATACAATGTCATCACAACAGGGTGACAAATCTATACTAGTCACATCCGAGAAGAACCATGACAAAATAGTAGCAAAACCTCAGGAAAAATGCACAATCCCTAAGAGCATAAGAAATCCTAGCGTTGACCACTCTTGCTCATCTAGGCCTGAGCCCCCAGCTATGCTAAAGCCTAAGAAAACTCCTAGAACCTTGCATGAGATGGCAACCGAGCAAGCCCTCGTTGAACATAGAAGTATCACAGAATGCCTAGTTGAGTTGGATGCTAAGCTCAAGGTGTTCGCACGAGTTTACATCCTTATGGACGTGGGCACAATCCCCAAGGAGCATCTTGGAGATTACTTGCCCTTTCCTCTACCTTGGGAAGAGCAAGAACATCTTGATGAGCACTATAACAGGCTCCTGCATGAGCGCATGCGACTCATCTCTGACGAGGAAGCTGATGAACTGCGCTTAACTGTCACGTTCAATGATGTGCTCTGCCAACCAAATCTCTTAGAGATAGAGCAACTAAAGCGACTAACAGAGGGACGAAGTCAATTTGAACAACGTTTGTGTGAGAACCGCGTTGCAATGGCCGAACTAGGGGCTCGGATCATGACAGTCTCTGAGGAGCGATTGGCCAAATGGCGATCCCAAAGAGACCCAACCTATGTGGCACCAACTTCCCTTCGAGTGCTCACTGCCATTCAGGGCAAGGACTTGGCCGAACCAGGCTAAGAAAACCCTCTGTTTGATAAAGTTCTTGCTGAGGAGGAGTTACATGTTGCTAGTAGACTCGGACAAGGTTCCATGCTGCTCGATGTGGCAAAATATATATTGGTACTAAGTAAGCTGCCACGAGTACTGGATGTGTGTGCCACACTCTAGTACAATCCTGAGTTCTACAATTGGTTTCTATCCTCGTGAGGTGACATGGATTCGTAAATATATATATATATATATATATATATATATATATAATGATTTTTGTGTGATCCTGTATAGACAATATCAACACACACAAGCAATGATAGTCAAGCGCAGGGAGAAGAGTTGGGTTTGACAAGCTAAGCTCCTCAGGTCCTCCTCTCATCACACATTTAAAAGTCGTAGGACCATTCCCACCTCCAAGTGAAGGGCATGCAACCCTCATTACCACCATAGGAAGCCTTGACCAACAACTCTGATGGTGTAGACAGGGTGTAGTCCCTTTCTATACACCTTCTTCCCTTTTTTGGTCTATCCTTTCGAGGATGTGCCATGTCCCACTCCATGACAACCAGTCCACACAACTTACAATAAGCCAATATCTGCTAATGGCTGGAGGCAAAACGAACGTCATCATGGGGGCCATCCCTCTACAACAAACACTGCATGCCTCACCCCTCCCCTTCTTGTCATATGCGCTTGATAAACCACACTAAAATCCCTTCCATGTGAAAAATTGTATCATGTATCAAGGTCTAACCCTTGGTTCGCACTTTGCATGTCCCCCTACAAGGAAAACATGGAGAGCCTAGGGCAACTGGCTTGCAAAGATGCTCTTCGCTGCCGACGGGAACATGCAGCACATGCCCCTCCGCCGGTGCGCTACGTGCCCACCCTCAAGAGGTATGCGAAGAAGCGAGGCCCTAAGCGACACCGTCCCGGACGAAGGCCGAGGAAATCCCGGGCCAGCAAAGTTGAGACTCGAAGAAACGCGCAGCATGTGGCAACGCCAGTTGCACAGACCCCCAACGTACGCTCGGGCACCAGGTGCCCACGAAGAGAAAAGGCGGCCCGGGATAGGGAAGAATTTAATGAATTGTTTAAAGACATTCTGGAAACGGTAGCGGCCCGGGACTACACCATTCATGTCCCGGCCGACATGTTCCCTGCCCAGCCTCACATGAGCCCCTCACTAGCACAACCTCAGTCGCCTAGCCAACCAGACTCACCCCGCCTAGTATCTATCGACTAAGCCCCTATGATGTACAAGTAGCTTGACAAGTCATCATGCCATAACTTTTTGTTTTTTATGAGTAAAGGGGCAAGATCCCCACTTGTACACGCTTCCTTCACCTACCGTTAATGTATGCGACCTTAACAAGTAATGGGATATGCATCATAGCATTCTAAAAAATTATGTTTTAACATGATTGCATTGGTTTGATATACTTAACGCAAGTGAGCATATACTCTCACGAAGTGACAAGTGGATGGAGAATGACACAGGTCAAGGTCTAGAAGCGTTTGATATCCAAGTCACCACAAGACCACCAACCCCACAAAGAACCATTATGGAGGAAGTGACAAGAATACCAAGAAACAAAAGTCATGACGGAAACGCCACTGGATGAGAACCCAAGGACACCTCTGCAGAAAAAGCACATGTGGCAACTGAGCATGGCCAAAGCATACCCATCGATTACCTCCTCCTTCTTGGCCAAACTCTATGTTCGGGCAGGAGCCATGCTCTCAACAAGGGCGAACGTCTCTTAATCATCCAGGATTCAATTCGCAAGATGCTCTGCCCTTGTCCATGCACAGCTCACTCCAAGTGCTACCTCAATTGTTTCATGTCTCACATGTTACAAAGAGGTTTGAAAAATCTCAAGTGTATCTCTTCATCTCAACAATAGTTCCTCTAGCATCAAGGCTGGTGACACAATCATCTCTGTACTATCAATTCTTCATAGCCTTTGAATCCCAACATTTCTCAATCCAAATGAAAGGCTAACAGTCTCAATGTATGGCATTGATTGTATTCACTTTTCCCAAAAAAATGGAAAAAAGAAAAGAAAAGAAAAGAAAAAAGAAATAAAAGAAAGGAAGAAAGAAAGAAAGAAAGAAAAAGAAAAAAAGAAAAAAAAGCACACACGATCACAGCACCGCACCTAGGGGTCCTCAAATTAGGTACGCCCAGTGACCTTGGTCGGCTGGCTCCGTCCCTAATTCCCTAGCCCTTTGTACATCCCCCACAATTGTTCAGGGCACATCAAGGGCAGGACATACCGAGGGAGCTCGATTCGCCTTTGGTTAGACCTATCACCTTGAACCACTTGCCATTTCTTTTGCACTCCATCTCAATGCCATTACAATCAACAGTGGTAAGCAAGGCATGAAAGACAATGGAAAAGTACACCATACTTTTCAAGCACTACAAGTAGTCACTAGCTACCAAGAGCTAGACATCAAGGAGCTCAATTATGCTACATGGCCTTGACAAGACCATAATGATGTCTCAAGCAATCTTCAAGTGTACTCCCCATCTTCATCGACAAAATTTTCCATCAACTTAGCCCCTTGCTTCACTGACCCATTGCTATACAAGGAACCAAGCTGACAGTCTTCTAACTAAGTATATCTAAGTATGCACAAGCACTCACATAATACTTGCACCGAAGTATATACTCAGTTTGGGTCCTCAAGTGCAAGACAATACTCTCAGCTTGCTTAGAGTTCGACCTGTCTCCCAAACTAATTGCACTATGTCTTGTGCACAATAGAGAAGATTAGCACTACCCTTAGGGAGAGACCACATGAGAGGTTTTCACTTGCAGGTGTTGAAGACTCCAATGAAAGTTTCGTTCGCTCTCATCAACACCCAACTCTGAATGCTTATCCCTTACCATCCGACAAGCCCGCAAAGAATCGTCATGAGCAGAATCCCCAACAAACCAACACTTGTGCTGGCCATCAATGCAATCCCCAATACAGAATAGCCCTACCACCAACTCCAACAACCTTCCACCATCCACCTTGGCCACCAACAGGTCCCCCAGGACCTTCTTCCACACCACCACGAAGACTCCTCCACGGAAACCACAGACGTCCTTGTCACCCACGTCTTCGGTGCATGATACAGTCTGCTACCTACGATGGTGAGTGCCATGGGACTGGCACTCGTCTAGGAGGGGGGTAATGTTAACCCTCAAACGAACGAAGGTGGAAAATTCAGAAAAGCTAAAGCAGAAGACAAAGACAAAGGCGAAGGCAAAGAGAAACGGAAGACAAAGACGCACAAGGAGAAGAGTCCTAAATAAGGGAGAAAGGCGCAAAGGAAAAGCGCAAGTCAAAACTTTTGTAAAAGAGCACAAGCGCATCATGGTTTAATTCAAGGAGCACCGGGCTCTCACCCGTGCAATTTGTAAATGTAGACGGGTGGTGGAAAGGAAGCTAGGAAGATAGAAGGACAAGGGGAAAAAGGGCCTAGGCTACGGCTGGCCATGTAAAAAAGGGGAAAAGGAGATGACCACCCAAAAGGGATTTAGGGTTTTGTATATAAAGTTGAAAAGTGAATGAGAAGCTCATTCTTGTGTGTGGCCAAAAGTAGCTCTCCTCTTCTTCTTCTTCTTCTTCTTCTTGCTTACTTGAGCTTGTGCTTGAGAGAGGGAGTGTGAGAGTGTGAGGGAGTGAGTGTGTGAGGGTGAGGGACCGCGGGGTGGAGAAGCTCTCCATCTTCTCCTCTCTTCTTCTATTCTCTTCTCTTCTCTTGTCTTGCTTGCATCAATGGATCTTGGAGCTTGGAGCGGGAGGATCGAGCTTGCTTGAAGCTTGCACTTGGACCGTGGAGCTACTGGAGTGGGCGGGAGAGGAGATAACTCGAACGGCACGGAGGTAAGCTCACTACACCCGTAGATATGGATGGCGCGTCGGTTATGTGAGAGATAGCCATTAGTGCTTGGCTTGGAACGCTTGAAACAATAAGCGGTCCGTGGGTCTTGGCGGTTGAGTGAAAGCTTCCACAATAATAAGTGATAAGTTAGTAGCCATGTGTGGATCATAATGACCACTGATAGGCTAATGTAGACATATGGACCCATCTAGCCAAGCAGTCCATCATTAATGTCTACACATGTTGAGCTTGTCATCTCAATATAAACTAGACTTCACATACTAACTACATGTAAATGAGGCTTTCTAGGCATCTGCATAAATTAACTAACAAGGCCAATGACATAATTCTAGCCTTATGATGGTCACATAAATCAAATTCCCTACTATCCTCATGAATATAGTAGGGTCTTCTATCTCACCTCCAACATCAGCACTCAACTTCACATTTTTCTCCAATGGCATTGAAAGAGGCTTACACGTTGTCATACTATACTTGGACAATTTATTTAAGCCATATTGTCTTTGGAATAGGCATATACCATCATTACATCTAATCACCTCAATCCCAAGAAAGTAACTTAACTCATCCAAATCCTTCATCTCAAACTTCTTTTTCAAATGGTCAACTTTAGCAATCCCATGTCTATCACCTATAATAATCAAGTCATCCATATAGATGACTATGATGACCAAACCTGCATCTTCCTTTCTTACATAAAGTGAGTGATTGGCATTAGAAGCATAAAATCCATTGTTGACAAGATAATCTCCAATCTTGTCAGACTATCCTCTAGGTGCTTGCTTTATCCCATAGAGCGTCTGCTTTAACTTGTACACATATATGGGATGATCTAAATCCTCATAATCTCCTGGTTGCTCTATATGTACATCTAATGGTTGCCATCCTAGCAACTGGACTGAAAGTCTCTTTATAATCTATACCATATGTTTCAGCATGGCCTTTTGCAACTAGCCTAGTCTTATACCTACTAATAGAACCATCTATATTATGCTTGATTTTATAGACCCACTTATAACCAATAGCTTTCTTGCCCTTAGGCAATGGTACCAAATCCCAAGTTTTATTGGCCTTAATGCATCCATATCCTCATCCATAGCTACTTCCTAATGAGCATGACCAATAACATCCTCAAAATAAGTGGACTCAACATCCTCAATAACATTTACCATATAAGCATAATGATGAGCTGCATAACCTTCAAAACCAAATCTTTTAAAAGAATATCTAATCTTGCTCGATCTATATACCACTCGATCACTCAGTGGAGCATTTACATTAGCATGTGCTCTTTGTACACCTGGTGTCTATTGACTGAAGTAATACCAAGCTCATCATCCAAACTCTTTGAACCACTAGAATCTCCATCAAATCTCATATAACTAGTAGATATATCATTATTGTTTAACACTTTCTTCTTCCCTTTGTATTTACCTACAATACTAATAGATGCACCTAAAGATGTGGGACTACTACGTAGTCTCCCAGACCAAGCCCTAACTGTAGACGTAGTACCAGATGATAGTTTTGGTCCACTAAGGCTTCGTGATTCTTACAGCTCTTTTTGCACATAACTATCATTTCATCATCATCATCCAATGCATCACCAATAGATGCATATCAACTGCTCATCTCATAAAAAATCACATCCCTGCTCACTTTAAACTCACCTATAATAGAGTTATAATAGCAATATTCATTCTGTTCTAAAGACTATCCAATAAAATTACATTTTTGAGCCTTTGGATCAAACTTCTTTTGAAGCTCATTTGGCACATGAATATATGTAATACAACCAAACACTTTCAAGTGTGACATATTGGGCTTCTTGTCTATAAAGAATTCTTTGGGGGTCATCCCATGAACTATAGTTGTGGGAGTTCTATCCATGATATAGATAGTAGTATGAATAGCTTCAGACCAAAAATATTTTGGCATATTCTTTTTAGCCCTCAATGCTTATGTAACTCTATAATATGCCTAACTTTTCTTTTTGCAACCCCATTTTGCTATGGGGTATACCTGCAACAAGAAAACTATCTCTTTATCCCATGAGATCTCAAAAAGTCACTGAGCTTGTTAGAGAGGTACTCTCCCCCTCCATCTGACCTCAAGCTTTATTTTCAAGCCAATTTTTGTTTCAGTAGCAACATTGAAAGTTTTAAATTGCTCAAATACATTACTCTTTTTCTTTATGAAATATATCCACAACTTTCTTAAACAATCATCAATAAATGTAATAAAATATTTATTGCCACCAAGGGATATGTTTTGTGTATATCCCCAAACATCTTTATGCATAACATCAAGTATATTTCTACTCATATTTCTATCATGCAAAAAAGTCTGTCTTACTTGCCTACCAAACTAACACGATTCACACACTTTATGAAATTTTGCAACTCTAATAGTAGGAAACCTTGTAATCGACCCTTTGGACTATATTAATATCAGCCTTTGCGCATTTGCATATCCAAGAGATTTATGCCACATTTCAATGTTTGCAACTACTCCTTTTTCTTTAGCATACATAACAGCATTCATAGCATGAATTTCAATATCTAAAGTAAATATATAGCCAACTCTACTTCCTTTTGTGACTAATCTATACTTATCATTAAACTCTTTCACAAAATAACATTTTACATTAAATCAAACCTGTAATGCTTACTCTACCATTTGGCCAACAGACACTAAATTATTTGTAATGGATGGCACATATAATATATCTAACAGACCATCATGCAAGGATAATAAAAATTTTCAATGTGTGAAATTGGGTGGTTTAAATTATCATTTGTCTGCACATAATCCACAATTTATAAATATTACATCTCTCTAAACCATTTAGCATGGCTTTCATATTATTAGATGTACCTGAATCAACATACCATGTATCATCATGCATTCCTTTCTTATAATAGCATTCATCATATACTGCATAACAAATAGATGCTCATTTTCATCTTCATTCTGTCTAAAGATGATGCATAATTTCCTTGCTACAATTTACAACTGTGGATATCATCCTTCTTAGTATAACAATGGGCTATAATATGACCTATTTTGCCACAATAATGACAAACAATACTAAAATTTCTAGGACTTTATTTTTCCATCTACCTCTTCCTCTACAGCTTCCCATATCTTTAAAGTTTCTAGGCCTCCTAAAACCTGTATTTCACCAAACCGTTGATTTAACTTCTTTTATTGGTTATTACCAGCATGTCCTATGCCATGACCTCTTGAAGAGGACATGACATGTCTCCTTTTTAAACTAGATTAGAATTCTTGGACACATTCACCGCTTTTTTTTATGATTAACCCTACATCAATACCTTTAGTTATCATGAGAGAGACCAACTCATCGAAATCTTAAAATGGCTTTCCTACATACACAGAAGTAGCAATGTCTTTTCATTATTAAGACCACCTAAAGTAGATGATACCAAATCATCATCATCAAGCATCGGATCAATCACTAACAAAGCATATACAATGCTTGTCACCTTAACACGTACTCATTAATAGATGCGTTCCCTTTCTTCAAAGTATTTAGTTCTTTCTTGAGTTGAATCTTCTGTGCCTCTATATTCAAATAAAATATATTTTCAATTGTGGTCCATGATACATGTGAATTTTCTACATTTCTGATAAAATTTGTGGGACAACTCCAAAGCACCTATCTGTAGAATATATAATGCTCTGCTTGCACACCAAATCTCACAGCAATCTGAGATTTTCACTCTACCCTGCTTTTTGGTGCCTTTATAAGCACTATTTGAGAGAAAGAGTGAAAGAATGGGAGAGCTCCTTACCCATTTCTTGCTTGCTTATCCTTGCTTCTTCTCCTTTACTTTAGCCTTCAAATCTACCTCTCTTAGTGGTACCACTTTAATACTATGTAATGATGCTCATGGTAGGGGGACTTGCTTGAGTTGCCACACCAAACATACACTATATATACACAAGAGAAAGATTATGAAGAATATAAGAAGAGAGATAGAGACCAAAACATTTTCTTATTGATTTTTTATTCTTCTTTTTTTGACACAATACAATGTACACAAAGTATAGATAAGATGAAACATAAAGAAAAGTGGCCTACTAAGTTAAACAATACATAACTATATTAATTGATTGGAGCTATAACTATGTCAGCTATAGGTAGGTGCAACAAACCAAATATAATAAGTGATAAGTCAATGGCTATGTGAGCATCATAATGACCAATAGCATGCTAAGTGTAGATGTGTGGACCCATCTAACTAGACGGTATGTCAACATCAATGCCTGCATGTGTTAAGCTTTCCATCTCAACACATTCTAGAATGGCTCTTGATCAAATTATTTTCAATAATTGGTCTTCCACTGTAGAAATTTTGTAAAATAAATAGCCCCACTTCAATATTACACCTTAATAAAGCATGCTGGAAGAATTTGTGCTATCCAAGAGAAATGACAAAGAGTAATGCCTTTAATATTTGTCAAGATTTATCCAATGAGTGTAGTAGCCATGTAATCCCTCAATGATTGTAATAACAAATAAGTCAATGCAGTACTCAACTTGTATTGCAAATTCGGCTATTGGTCTAGCTCTACAAGCTCTTTAGCATGTTATCATAGGATGCAAATATGATGAGATATGTTGATGCTCCAAATCAACCATTAGATGCCAATCAAGCTACTTTATTGAAGACAACAGCTACATCAAGTCAACTTCTCTATAGAAAGAAACCCCAAGACTTTAAAAGTACTCTTGCATATGTAAAAAGAGAACTGGAAGCTTATGCCAAAGCAATTACATTGTACAATTATATATAAGTAAAATGAAAGGCAAAGCCCAAGTGGAATCACACAAATAGAAGAAAGAGCAAAGTAATAGCTACGAAAAATGGAGTAAGAGTAAGAGATACTATATATGGGAACTCCAATAGTCACAATGTGTAATTGGCCTTCCCTTATTCAATAGTCACTGAAAGAACAAAGAATGAAGTGAGAGTGATGGGCACATGCTTCTTCTAGTATATATAGGTGTGCAATTATAGTGTGCAATAAGTAAAAATGGGTGGCTAGGCACATGCACCTTTGCCCCCAACAACCTCCCACTTAAAGGAAAATGTGACTTACTGAGAAGTAAAAGAAAAAAAAGAGAAAAGTACAACATGTATATATAGTGTAACATAATGAGAGAAGATGTCATCTCATCTTACATTCATTAACCTCCTAAAAAAGACATATCATTCCACTGGGAGACTTTTAATGAGAAGATTTATGGGATTTATATTCATAGAAATCTTGTGACAAGCTCAATGGAATCTTCTCCTACCACCTCACTAATGAAGTGATAGCACATTGCATTGTACTTTTTCACATGGAAGACTAGATTATCGGCCAATTGAATGGTACTCTCATCAAGTATGCATGAAGTGTAAGTAGTCATTGTCATGCCAAGATCTACAAGCAAATGGACTAACCATAGGGCATTCCTATAAGTCTTAATGGTGGCTGCAATGTACTTAGCCTCGATAGTAGACAAGGCCATGCATTTTTGCACCTAAACATCTATGAATGAGAATCACCTTTATGCATTGCTTCTTCATAGGTAAATGTATTGAGCAAAGTCTGTTACCATGGCATAATCCATAGGGGGCTTATAATGATCTCAAGGATGTGAATCTCTAGTAGAGTGCCTCAAAGTTAGCTCTAGGACCTATACAACGACATGTCCTTTTTGTCTAATAGCATGATCTTGCACAACATGCGGATCATGGGCCACTATATTATTAACAACTATAGTAGATCATCTCACTAGGGTTGATTGAATGGTAATAGGAGGCTCCTCCTGAAAGACCATGCATATCTAAACTACCTACTTAGGCTACTTATGCATCCTCTCTTCATGAAACATAACATCATGGCTGCAAATAAGTTTCCAATCCTGTGGATTCCAAAGGCAATAGCCCATCTCACGTGTGTCACTATATCCAAGAAAGATGCATTTGATAGACTTTGGATCTAGCTAATTACTCTTGTCCTTGGAAACATGGAAAAAAGCCTCATATACAAAGGCACTCAAATGAGTATATGACGAAGGTTAACCACATCTCCTTTGCAACCTGAGAACCAAGAATAGTGCATGGTGATCTATTAATGAGATGTATCCCAGTAGTAAATGCCTCATCCCAAAAGTACTATGGTAAGACTGCTTAACTAAGCATACTACAAACTCTTTCTTGAATAGTCTTGTTCATGTGCTCCGCAATGCCATCCTAGGGTGGGGTGCATGGGGTGGTCAATTAATGCTAACCTTGTTCATCGCAAAACTACTCAAATGCCTTAGAGATATATTCAACCCCATTGTTAGACATTAGGTATTTCATTCTATATCTAAACAAGTTCTCAAAAAGAGCACCAAAGCACTGGCTTCACATGGTTCATTAAGGTGCCAATGAAGGGCTTTAGCTAGTTGACATGAAACATGTTGTAAATCTTGGTGGAGGAGGGGAGTTCTAAGAAATAAGCCAAGAAACTCTCTTGATAATCCAATATGGGCCATAGAACCTATGGGCTAGGTTGTTAATGCTACCGTCCTTAAGAGTGGAGTAATGGGACTTGGGCACTTTCAACAGGGCCAACTCTCACTCTTGGAAGTCCATGTGCATTCTCCTCTCATCATCATAAAGCTCCATGTGATCTTGGGCTCTTTGAAGATTCACCTTACATTGTTGAAGCACGGCATACATGCACTCTAACTTCTCTTTGATCTGAGAGTTTATCTTGTTATTGAATAGAAATGTAGGGAGGGGAACCTTATATCCATATAGTGCCTCAAAAGGAGAAACCACAATGCTAGTGTGTGGAGTTGTTGCATACAAAATCAGCCAAATGGAGCCGCATATCCTAATTGAGTTGTACATCATGGAAAAAGTGCCTCAAATAGGTCTAAAGATATTTATTGACTCTCTCAATTGGACCATCAGTTTGGGGGTGCTATGTTGTGGATGGAGTAAGCTTGGTATCCATAGATGTGAAAACTACTTGCCAAAATTTGCTCATAAACTTAGCACCCTTGTCATACACTATGACCTATGGTAACCATGTAATTTAAACACATGCTCCATAAAATGAGTGGCCCCTTGAAACGTGATATGCTGAGTCTTAGGGATAAAGTGGTTAGCTTTAGTGAGCCTATCTACTACCACATATATGTTGCTTCATCCTTTCTTGGCTATGAGCAAACTTGTAATAAAATCCATAGTGATATATGTCTATTTCCCTTCAAGAATATGCAAGGGTTGCAATAGATCAGTTGTCTAACCATGTTGTTCTTGTTTTGTTGGCATGGAACACAGCTACACACAAAATCCTTTACATCCCTCCATAGGCCCTTCTAGTGAAAGCTCTTGACAATCCTATCATATGTCTTGGAGAAACCCAAGTGACCAGCTACGGAGCAAGAATACATGTTTTCCATTATCTTCCGTGTGAAGGGAGAAGTGTGGGGGATGAAAATCTTGCCATGGGACCATATGAGTCCATTCTTAAGCTAATATTGGAAGTTTTCTTCTATTATCCCATGCTATAATTTTTTAAATATGTGGCCGAATTCTTCATTCAACAAGTGGGCTTTCTAGAGCTCCTCAATCCAATCACTATGCAACTCCAATATGGATGACACTCTACATGCCACACCATGATAGTGAATCACACTAGGGGCAAAGATAACATCTATATCTTTGCCACTAACATGACATTGAATGATGAACTCTTTTGAGAAGTCAAGGTACACGAGGATAGGAGCTAAAGTAAGCATTTTCTTTGATTGATTAAAGTTACAATCGACTATAACATCCCAAAACAATGACTCTTTCTTTAGCCAATCTGTCAAGGATGGTGCAATTGTGGCATCATGCTTGATGAATGACCTATAAAATGAGTGGATGGGAGAGGGATTACCTTGGGAGTCCATTGACTTATTGGATGCCAACTTATCCCTTTTTACAATTACTTTTGGGTTCTCACTAATCACCATAATAAGTAAGATTGTCCATGATTAGTAGATTATAATGAGCGATAATGACCTGGATAATTAGTAAGCACATGGCTATATGGATTTTTACAATGTAATTGATTCTTTTTAATACATCGATGTAGTAAAAGGTATGGGATGATCAAATGACTAATGCAACCTTTCCATTTTAGTAAATGAAGAGCTCCTTGATGAAGTAATTTTAGTGAAATTTTAGGCAAGTTTTGATGACTTACCTCTCCCACCATAAATTCCATAGCTTCATGCACGATGATCGGTTGTCCTTGAAGCTTAATCCCACATAATGAATAGCCATCAGCACTTGAAGATTAGTGGAGCTTTGATGAAGAAGGGTCTTTATCTCTCTTGAGTGCTCACCCACTAAGATTAGTCCTCTTGACAAGAATCCTCAATAATCAACCCATAATAACTCTTGATGCTTGAATCCTCTTGAATCTTAAATATGCTTGATCCTTGCTTCCTAGAGAGGAGTCCTGGGGCTTGGAATTCCAAGTTTCTTGAAGGGGATGAGAGTTTTAACTGAGGCTTAATGGAAGCCTAATGTATATTAGGATTTCAGAAGCAAGAGAGCTCCCAATTTCGGTGAGGAAGGCCAAGGTATTGAGCAATAGGCAAGAAATGATTGTGGGAAGTGGCCTAGTGGCTCGTTTAAACATCGTATTATACATCCAAACCGCCACATATAATTTTGTATCCCAGTCCCGTTTCTTTTCAGAGACTATCTTGGATAGGATACCCACAAGCTGTTTATTGGTACTTTCAACCTGTCCATTGGCGTGCAGATTATAGGGGGTCGTCTTGTTATGCTTAATGCTCCATGCTTCAGTCAAGCTTCTAATTATCTTATTCAAAAAGTGAGTTCCACGGGCCGATACTATTTCCTTTGGGGGACCAAAGCAACAGATGATCTGCTCAATTAGGAAACTAGCAGTCTTTTTTGCATTGTCCTGCCTCATCACCCGTGGTTCTGACCACTTTGTAAAGTAATCAGTTGCTACTATAATGTATCTTTTCTGAATAGTATATGATGGGGTAATAGGTCCCACAAAATTGATGCCCCACTTCTCAAATGGAAGGATAGCCATAATAGGCGTAAGTGGACACTTTCTATTCTCTCGACTGTCATGTCTTTGACATGTATCACATCTCTTAACATAGTCAAATGAATCCTGGAAGATGGACAGCCACCAATAACCAGCTCGTAAAGCCTTTTGTGCCATCAACCGCCCAGCAAAGTGCCCTCCACAAGCGGAATCATGGCACTCTTCCAAAATAAAGGGAACCTCGTCAAGCATCACACATCGGCGATAGATATCATCAACACTTTGCCAATATAATGTCTCTACGATCAAAGAATCAAACAAGTTCCTTAACTTATCTTCGAGTTAAACTATGTCTTCTGCCCATACAGGAGAAATAATATGTCCCTTCTACCCTGCAGAAGTAATTAGTCCAAATCACATGGCATTACAATTTCCATCCTTTATCTAGAATAGGATCTTCCAATGCCACAGACATTGGGGCCATGGCAGTCTTCAACTCCGTTCCATACTTGACAAGGGGTATGTAACCTAACTTGCAAGCTGCATAAGAGTGAAACATTATTTTCATGGTTGGCCTTTTCACCACTCGACCTTCGGCCCGTAAATTGAGTAGTGATCTTTTCGAGTTGTTCTGCGGTGGGATCATGAAGGTGATCCACACGTACAAAGAACCTTTCCTTAGTAAAATCCTTTAAGAACCAAGCACAAACAAGGCATTCAGTCCTAATATCATGTTTCAAAAAAAAAATCCTTCATTCCCATGGCAACTTGTCATCACAGACCCCTACCATGATTTTACCATAGATCACAAGTACTTGGAATAATCATCCAAACGACAATCCAACAATTCAATTCAATGAAAAGTATTCAGGAAGTTGTTTGATCAACCAACAAAACAAATTGTATTTTGCCAAACAATGCAAGAATAGCACGATAACATTTCCATCACATATTCACTCTCCTCCTTGGGATCTAAGAGCAATACTATGCAAAATTTACTTAACACTCCCTTCCTTTGGCTAAGGCATATGATGAGGTTTCCTACAGCTGTACAAGATGTAAGTCCTATCATTTCAATGTGAGATAATCAATCTAGCAAGAGCATTTATGCCTCCTCTCTAAGTGACATATATCTTTTAGCCTTTCCCTAGCCCAATATTATGCAGAATTTCAACTTGACTTTATCTTCCTTTATCCTAAGGCAAAGAATGCAATACAAATTTGTAACAATTATAAGATCTCTTTATCTTCCTTTATCCTAAGGCAAAGAATGCAATACAAATTTGTAACAATTATAAGATCTCATACGATGCAAGAATATCTTTCAATGTAAAATAATTCGTGAATTATTGTGCAAGTCGTAATCAATTCATGGTTTGGCATCACACGATAAACTCTTTAATTGTTATCTAATGCAAAACCTTCATAGGATGGATGCAAGACTTTTTAAAGCAAGATCTTTTCATGTACCATTGACATATGTTTCGAATATTTCCCATGCATGTACCGTCTATGTGCATAACCCTCAAGGTAACCTTGCAGACTTTAAACAATATTGTCCTAAGTAAAGAGATTAATCAAAGTCTTATCTATGCTTAATACTTGATTAGTGAGAGCAAAGAACTTGGACCTGAGTAGCCAGAGGTGGGGCGTTGCTTGTAGTTCCATCATATCTTGTCACACCTGCACTTGATTTCCTTGGTATATTCTCTCTCTCTCTCTCTCTCTCTCTCTCTCTCTCTCACACACACTCTCTCTCTCTCTCTCTCTCTCTCTCTCTCTCTCTCTCTCTCTCTCTCTCTCTCTCTCTCTCTCTCTCTCTCTCTCTCTCTCTCTCTCTCACCCTCTCTCTCCCTCTCTCTCTGTCACACACACACACACACACTCTCTCTCTCTCTCTCTCTCTCTCTCTCTCTCTCTCTCTCTCTCTCTCTCTCTCTCTCTCTAGCATCCAATTTGTGCCATTTTCGGCCCTTGATGGGGGGGTTATAGCGGGGAGGGAAGGTAGGGCAAGTAGAGTGGTGGTGGTGGTGTCCGCTACCTCTTTACATTTGAATGGTGGTGGGCAGACTGATCGAGAGTGGGGGGTGGTAGGCCACGCAGCCTCCCCCTCGACAACATCGCCATCATTGTCATCAACTTCCTCTTCTTCCACATCATCATTATCTTCTCCTTCTCCCCATCGTCATCATCATCTACTCCTTCCTCTCCAACGCTCAGGGACAATGGGGGGGAGGGTAATTTAAAAATTTCAATTTACTTTAATTACAAGGGGGGATTTATAGTGGGAGGGGTGGGAGGAAGTGAAGTGGTGGTGGTACCACCACCCACCACTTATCCTTGATTATGGCAACGAATTGTGCTGGTGAGGTGGCCTGGGGGGTGATAGGCCACGTGGCCCCTCCTCCATTGACATTATCATCTTATTCGTCATCTCCCTCATCTTCCTCATTGTCATCACCTTCTTCCTCCCCGTTGGCATCATCTACATTGCCTCCTTCTTCCTCCCCTGTTGAATGTTGAAATGACTAGATTTTTTGGTTGATTTTTGTTATTTTTGAGGCCTGAATGGTTGCTTTTTGATGGATTTTGAGTGATGATTAGTTGTTTTGGAAGTGTTTGAGAGTACGTTCTGATAGCTTCTGTTTAGCTTCTGTTTTGTTCTGATTTTCTTCTGTAAGAAGCATGGATTGATTATTGATGAAGGTTGAGGTTTTTTGAAAGCTCATTGAATGGTTTTTGATATTTTGGAATGGTTTTAGTATGAGTTATGAGGTTCTGATGCTTTCTATTGAGCTTTTGTAACCCTCTATATGTAGAGCCTCTATTCCTGCTCTGTTTCTGTTCTATTCTGTTCTGTTCTATATGCTTCTGTAAGTGTTATGTGGAATGTATCTGTGACTTTGGGAAAGTTTTCTAGCCTTGGAAAGAGGTGAATATAAGTTCAAAAGAGCTCAAGGAAGAAGAAGAAGTAGCTACTGAAGACTCAAGGGAAGTTTGGAGTGAAGTGACAGTAGTGAGCTATGAAGAGTCACTATAATGGCTATGGTGACCTTTCATATCAAACACACCTTTTGAAAGGGGTATTCTCGACCAAAGAAGGATTATTATGAGTGATTATTTAGCATTTTAGTGAGGATATGATGTACTATTTATTGAGAGAGAAAGAGAAAGTAAGAGATAGCCAATTCTATGCAAAACAATGTATCTATCTATGAGTGATTGTGAGAGAAAACTATGAAGACAATGAAGATGAATACTATGTGATATTTTTCTATGCAAAGTGGTGTTTCTTTTGTGTTATCTTTGATTGTTTGATGAATTCTATGAAGAATATGAAGAAAATGATGAATTTTGTTGAAGATAAAACCATGGGAGTTTGTTTCTATGATGTTGTGTGAAGATTTCTTACTAGTGATGTTATTTTCCTTGTTGTGGCTCTCTAAAGAATGAAACAAAAGCTTGTTGATGTTACAAGATATATTTTCTTGTAGTAGAAACCCCTTTTCCTTGGTTTCTCTCTTGGGGCTCCATGTTTTTGGTGCGCAGCTGGGGAAACTTGCCATCAACAAGCATCAAAAGAGGCTAAAAATGAAGGAAATGGCATTGCCAAGAAGAGAAGAATTCAATGGATGTTTGCAAAGTTCCTTCTTCCACTCAAGAATTGGAAATTCTTATTACCAAAGCCACTTTTCACAAGAAGTTCATCCCACAACGGTAGAATCATATTACCATCATGACACATGCTCTATGTGGTGGACTATTTCCTCTTCCTGTTGAAGCAGTAGAAACTTGCATCTTCATGGCAAATTGTTTGGGAACAAACTAAAGTGCAAAAACAGAGAGAATGACCATCCATGGAAGATTTGACATTCATTGAGAAGTTTCCAAACATCATCAATTGGGAGATCGTGAAGAAGCTTCAGGAGTCGTGGTCAGTGGAGGTTCACAGAAACAAGAAAGAAAAGAGTTGGCATTTGTTCGTGGATGCTCAATAATAGGACATATGGGATGCTTGGTGCACTAACAATCTCCTATTTGTCCAATTAGCAACCCACTAGAAGTTGGTAGACAAAGTGTTCTTCACAACATATACTATTGAAACCATCAGAATCTGGCATTATTATGATGATGGTACAACAACGATTCTCAGAAGAATGAATTTTGATACCTTCAAAACAGAATATCTCCCCCTTTGTAGTGGTTTGAAGGCTAAATTCAGAGACGTAGAAAAGAAGGAAGTAGAAGAGATGTTGGCAAGAGAGTCCTCCAGAGGCTGAAGCCCCTTTGATTCTATTCAATTGAATACAAACTAACTGGTTGGAGCCAACCCCTTGATGAATGATGCAATCAAGAGGCAAGCACTAGAACAAGTCTAGAGGTATGTGAGACAAGAGAAGGCAAGAATCAAGGATGAGAATGAGCTTTGCAGCAAAAGCCTTATTTAACGCCTTAAAATCACTCTTTATAGAAGTCCCCATGGCACGACTGAAGGTCCCCTTCCTAGTCAAATTCGTCTTGGAAATATTGATGTTAGGCTAGCAAATGTAGTCCCATTGCCCATTTTTAAGGGAGAGTACAATGAAGATCATGATCTTCATGTAGCAAAGTCTATGGTAGCATGTGTGGCTAACAATGCCAGAACCCTTGAGCATTGGTTAGCAATATTCCTTGCCACTTTCAAGCATGTGGCATTTCAGTGGTATGAGAGAAAAGCAGCAAGAACATTTGGCATATGGGACGAGGCATTCCTCACTAAATTCAAGCATAAAGGTTTTGAAGAGCGGATGCAAGAGGAGTTCATGAACCTAAGTCAATCCTTTGGAGAAAGAGTAGAAGCTTACATCTCGCAAATGGAATCCATCCTAAAGAGATGGATCAATCATTATTTGGATGAAGGCATCCAAAAAGGAGTATTCCTTAGAGGCCTACAACCAAAAATTCGCAAGTTCGTGGAATTGAGAAAACCAGTCAATTTGCAAGCTGCAGTGGAAGGTGCAAGACTATAGTATGACAAAGTTGAAGTAAGGTTGTCAATGACCTCAGGAAGAAAAGTCTTACCTCCTCCCATGCTAAGAATGGTATATCCACCAAATTTAGTTCCACGGATAGTTCACTATCCCTACCCCCAAATGCAAATGGTGCTAAAGTACAATGCACCTAATCCACAGTGGCCGCAAATGACAATGCCTCAAATGATGATTCAAGCACAACAACAGTGGTCTTAAACAATTTCTCCAATGGGGACTCAACAATAGTGGAATCCTACCCACTGGAATCAATAACCCCAAGTCTCAACAGGAGCTCTGAATCAGAACCATAACATAGGACCCTCTAGATCAACCCAACCAATGTATGCAGTAATCACATAAGCTTCCCAAAACCCTACTATAAGTACTCTGGGAGGTGAAAATCTGAAGGACTACGTGTCCAATTCAGTTGCAAATATCAAGAAAGAGATTATGGATGTAATTACAGAATAGCTACAAATGTTCAAGGTGAATACCAACAATATATCCACTCCTGTGGGAGGTGGGAGTGGGAGGTGGGAGAGATGTGACGTGTTCTAATACATGGTGCAGAAAGTGCCACCAATATATCCACTCCTGTGGGACGTGGGAGTGGGAGGTGGGAGAGATGTGACACGTTCTAATACATGGTGCAGAAAGTGCCATCAAGCGGGACATTTAACCACTCAATGTACCCAAAAACCAATCATTCCTAGAGTCTTCTATTCAACTATTTGAGGAAGAAACATACAGAGGATATCTACTCTTTGAAAGAGATGCATGAAAGACGAAAGAAAGATGAAGACACAAGATTCAAATTGCTGCAATCCATGGTCCTAATTTTGGTCCAAGGAGGTTTTCCTCTCAGAGTTACAGAGGATGACAGTCTCGCTGGCGGTGGCCAGAGACTAGAAGTGGAGTGTTACAGATGCGAGAAAAAGGGCCATATCTCACTAAATTGTCCAAACCCTAGAAGGTCTGTGGATTACAAGCCCTTATACAGTCAATGCAAAGAAGAAGGCCACACTGCAAAAGATTGTCCAAGTCCAGCCCCTATGAAATCTAGTTCTGATACTCAATAGAAGACCCAAGAATGCGCTTCCAATTTGGTGGAATTGAAAGTGGCCACCATAACGCATGCAAAGAAAGGAGAATTGGTAATTCCAAAAGAGAATGTTCCTTCTGCCAAGAGTGGGAAGTTCAATCTTCCTCGAGAAAAGCAAAACAATGCAGTCCAAAACAATGAAGTATAGAGCACTACAGAGCCACATAAAGCTACAGAGACAATTGCAAAGATAGGATCAGAGGTCCAAAAGATAGAAGATGCAAAAGGATCTCCTCATGAAGAAGAAGTGCAAATGTTGCCGCTTCTAGAAGAAAAAGGGAAGATAAAAGTGGGTGTGGCCCCATTTCCCAACCGATTGGAAAAGCCTATAGATCCTATTAAAGAGTATAATTTGGCCAAAGACCTAGACTCTTTTAAACCAAACTTAACATTTTGACAGTAATTGATGTTGTCTCCCATCTGTCGAAAGAGATTCAAAAGAATACTGACTTGAAAAAGAGGCCTAAGAAATGTTCCCTCTGTGGTGACCAAGTCCAACAGAGCCTCAAAACCCATGAAGGAAGTAGATGTGACTAACGCCTTCCTGGATCCTAGAACCCCAAAGCTTGGCGTATGGATTGAAATGTGATTTATTGCAGATGCATTGATGATGGAGGCTCATCAGTAAACATAATGACAGATGTGGCAATGAAGGATCTAGGCTTGCAAGTAATGCAACCTACACAGAGGACCCAACAAAGTAGTCTTGAAGTTGTACGGATCGCAAAAAGGCAATGGGTCCACATCCATTGAAGTCACAATTGACTCTTCTAATGAAGTAACAAATGGTACATCAAGAGATAAAGAGGCTGTCAAATAGATCTTTCCTAAGAAAACAGAGGCACAGTCCCTAACAGTTGGCACTATAAGCCAATTACCAAAGGAAGTAAAGTCCTTGTCCATGGGAGAATACCTCCTTCCTAAACCCGCATTGACTTCTAAAATCACCTCTGATAGTGAGATAGAAGCATGGATGTATTATTCTCTCCCTGTTACATCGCAGTCCGCAGAGACAGAGACAGAGTTAGAGACAAAGACAGAGATAGAGACAAGCAGAAGAAGAAGCAGAGGACATAACAAAGATATTGTTCTTCTCTTACTACAGAGCCCCCACAGGGATTAAAAAAGAATCTGAAGAGAACGAAGATGATAATGCAGAAGAAGATTATGAAAGTGAGCTAGAAGGACCTATCCTACTCACAGAAGGCAGAGACGAGGAAGAAGTTCCTGAAGCCTCAGAAGTAGAAGATTCCTTTCTATTTGACAGAATGATTATGGTACCTTTTGGATTGATTAATGAGTCACGTCATGAGCAAAGCCTTTATAAGAAATGGATTAAGAGGAATAGGCCTTCTTTCAGCAGTGGCTCTTTTCACCCAAAGTTACCCTTCCTCAGAGAAGATGATGATGATGCACCTTGCCAACAGCCCCCAGTTCGGTAGCTCAAGCAGAATACAAAAGGTCCATGTTATGTGATATTCTTGGATGCATCCTCAGAAGACAAGCCCTCAACCAAGAAATAATTTATCCCCAAGACAAACTCAAAACCTCAATGATACTCTTTCAACCTCCCAAAGAGCGAGCTAAGCCTTCATTAACAGACAACAATAGTTCTAGTGCATCATCAGAAGATGAGACCACTCCCTTGAAGGAGTCGGGATCTTTACCCAGAAGTAGTGCATGGGACATTTATCCATGAAGTGGAAGGTAAAAGGCAATTGACGTTCATGGATGCTGATGGTACTGAAGGTCGCATGAAGGTGGGTCTAAATCTTCCAGAAGAGGAACTAGTGGTCTTGCGAGATCTACTAAAGGAGAACTTAGATGTGTTTGCATATGGTCGTATAAAGATCTAAAGGGGATTCATCCCACAGTATGTCAACACCACATCGACTTAGAGCCTGATGCCAAACCTGTGAGGCAAAGACTGAGGCACATGAATCCTAATTATTCTGCTCTAGTAAATGTCAAATTATTGAAGCTCCTTGAAGCTGGGTTCATTTATTTAGTGGCTAATAGTGAATGGGTCTCACCCATTGTGGTCGTACCCGAGAAGAACGGGAAACTTTGAATATGTGTCAACTTTCGAAAGCTAAATTACAAAACAAAGAAGGATCGTTTCCCTATCCCTTTCACAAACCAACTATTGGACACAGTGGCAGGCCATGAGCTCTATTCCCTCTTAGATGGATTCAACAGATAAACCAAGTCCAAATTGCATCAGAAGATCAATCCAAAACAACCTTTGCAACAAAATGGGGAAATTATGCTTACAGAGTGATGTTGTTTGGGCTATGTAATGCTCCTGCCACCTTCCAACGAGTGATGATGACTGCCTACCAAAACCATCTACATGATTTCATTGAGATGTATCTCGATGACTTTTATGTCTATAGCCTAATTCGTGAGCATTGGGGACACCTAGAGCAGTGTTTTGATAAATGTCGAGAGTATGGGATTTCTCTCAACCTTGACAAATGTGTCTTTGGCGTCTCATCAGGAGTTCTACTAGGCCACATTGTCTCTGCCCAAGGGATAGCAACAGATCCTGCTAAGATTGAGAAGATTGCTGCCTTGACATCCCAATCTAACCTTAAAGAATTGAGGGGATTTCTTGGCCATGTGGGTTATTATAGAAGATTCATTACACACTTTGCAACGAAGGCAGCCCCTTTGCATAAACTCGTGAGAAAAGATGCCAATTTTACATGGACCATTGATAGTGACAAGGCATTCAACACCCTGAAGCAGTGTTTGATTGAAGCACCCATCCTACAACCTCCTGATTAGATGAAGGAGTTCCATGCGCACACTAATGCATCAGTTGAAGGTCTAGGTGCGGTCTTATGCCAAAAGGGCCCCTCTAAGTTAGATAAACTAATCTATTATGTAAGCCGAAAAGTAATCGACAGAGAGTGAAACTACACAATGACAGAGCTTGAGTGTCTAGCAATGGTGTTTAACACCATATTGGGGAATATGGGAATTTCCCATAAGTTTGGGACATGTGGTCAAATCTTTGGATTTGTCATAACTTGAACACTATAACTCCAAATTAAGCGCTCTATAGCTCAATAGATTCCATTTTTCAAGCACTTTCCAGTGATAGGTCACATCATATGGTTTTGAGAAATTTATGGGCATGTTACCCGGGTGCCACCTTTTTAGTATTCAAAAAATGGGAATTGGGAGATTCCCAAACTAACTAATATCATGTTGTTTGCTTTGGAGAAGTTTCGACATTATCTATGGTCAATGCGTTTCAAATTCTATGTGGACCATGAAGTCCTATCCTTCCTGATGAACAAGGCTGATGTGAAGGGAAGAATGATGAGATGGATCCTTTTTTTTCAAGAGTCCGACTTTGAAGTGGTTACCAAACCCGGTCACTCTCATGTCCTGGCTGATCAACTTTTATGAATCCCTCAAAGTGATGAGAAAAAGAGCAAAATGATCCAGACCTTCTTGATGCTTCCTTATTTCTAGTCGAAATAGTTACCCCATGGTATGCAGATATAGCCAACCTCATGGCAACCCAACAGTATCCCCCTGGCATCTTGAGCCATGAGAGGAAGAAGCTTATGTTTGAATCAGCCCCCTATACCGTGTTAGGGGGAGCTCTGTACAAGAAAGGCAAGGAAAAAGTCTTACAAAGATGTGTGGCAAGAGAAGAGATTAGAATTATTCTTAAAGCATGCCATAATGAGCCCTGTGGTGGACACTTTGCAGGAGAAATGATAGCCAAAAAGGCCTTACTTGCAAGATATTGATGGTTGACCCTCCACAAGGATGCGTATGATTACTGCAAACGGTGTGATGCATGTAAGCAAATGGGAAAGCCCACCAAGTCCAGTGTCATGCCCTTGCAACCTATTCATCTCCTAAAGTCGTTCGAGAAGTGGGGAATTTATTTCAGGGGCCCCATTGATCCGCCAACCAAAAGAAAACAGAATAGATACATCTTGGTATGTACTGACTATGTAACAAAGTGATGTGAAGCTAAATCTCTGAAGTGGGACGATGGTAATAGTGTGGCCTTGTTCCTATACGAAAACATCATCACCCATTTTGGTAGTCCCCTATGGAAGAGTTGATAGAACTGTACAAGATTCTTCATCTTATGTCCACACCCTATTACCCTAGAGCCAATGGCCAAGAGGAAGCTACCAATCGCATCCTCTATTCGATTATGACCAGAACGATAGCTGCACATCGTGGTGATTAGGATGATCCACTTATAAAGGCCCTCCGGGCATACAAAACTGTGGATTCCTGATTTGGCAAGTTTCCAGCCAAGCTTCAACAATGTTGGATGGGCCCTTATAAGCTACTTGCCGTTAATCTGAATGGCTATCACCTCAAGAAGTATTACCCTCCCTAGGGATCCTAACAATCAACGACAATAGCTTCCTCATTCTTTGCACAATGGTCGAGATGGATTTACCTAATGCTCATGATAATCCTCTTGCTGATCCTGATGATATGGTTTCGTCGTGACAGCCCCTCATAGCCACCGTTCCCTCCCCCTTGGCTTCCTCTCCATATAATGTAACAGAGATGGCGAAGATGGTTCTGATACATGGCATTTCTACCATTCGACGTTTCAAATATAATTTTAAAAAAACAAAAGAAAATTGGAAAAAAATCAATAAAATAAAAAATATCGATCATGGGAGAAAAGGACTTCGGTCCCTGTCATGCCGGCCTATTCTTCGAGAAAAGGTGGACACACCGCCAGGAGTAGGAAAGAAAGAGAAAAGAAAAAAACCAAAAACTATTATGGGAGAAAAAAAAAGCAATTCCCTGTCATAGCAGGCCTCATTCCGAGAAAATGTGGAAACACCCTTGGACATGAAGTTGGCTGTGGAAAAGGTGGTAACGCCTTGTAGTCCAGGATAGTCGAATCATCAGTAGACATTTTTCCAAAAGAAATTCCAAAGCTACCTTCCTTGATGTGATGTCTCTGTACTCCCCATAGAATATGTGATTCCCTAATAATTAATAGACGACATGATGTCCAGAAAATCTACAGTACCAGATATATGGGCTACCTCCTTGGGTACGCCTCATCATCAATTCCCTAATATTAGAAATAGACAAAGCGATCTTCATCGACAAACAATTGAGTGATGTGAGCTTTCATCCTAACATGATGGTGGGCTGTGAGTATGGGCTGCCCTCTATATTTATCAACAAAGGATGAGACAGAGGGTAGGGTAAGTGACTAGTCATTTCCCTTCAATTCAAATGAGAGGTGAGTTGTGTGGAATGGAGGATTGCATGCACAGGCTGGGCCTCTCAATGGACAATGCATGATCTGTTCTTGTGCACTGCACTATAAGGCTCCCTGGCCTTCCTTCTCGTACTATATACCAGCACAGGAGGGTGGGATACACTATTGCACCATCATATGCGCACAAGGCATACAACCTTTGTACAAGAGATTATGAGGATAAAAATAATGGGTGTAAGGACCGGGTTGCCCTTCTATATTCTCAAACAATGTGAGTCAGAGGGAGGTCGAGTGTGACTAGTGTGTCCTCAAAACAATCATTGAGAGGTGAGATTGAGAGACGTTACGACATTTAGCGCAAGGTATGTTTTTGTTTTCCTATTCACCCACGGGATGGGTCTCTGCTATCATCACAGGACATGTCATCTGTTCTGTACACTACACCATAAGGCTCCCTGGTCTTCCAGCTTACACCTATGCCAGATAGGCTGGAAACACTTCTGCACCATCAACTTTGCACCCTATCATACTCCTTTTGTCCCATTTTCCTTGTCAATTTCTAAACCGAGTGTACCTTATGGGGTTCTCTGCGAGATTCATCGAGTGATATACGTTATGGGGTGAGTGATTGTTCTTTCCTCCCCATTTGAGTGGCTGTGCGCTAAGTGCAATATCCTTCATCATCATCCAAATTCATGCACCTTCATCAGCAAAGCCGCCTCCCCCTGGGTGCTATTACATGGTCCTTGCCATGCTGGACGTATGCTGTGAAGACATCTTGGTACCTCTTGCAGCCGACTGCAACACAGGATGCGACATCGACGCTCAACCGCAACGCTCCGCAAACTGGGCCAAGTTTTTCTAACCCTACATCTTCTTTTTGCAAGTGACAATCATGTTTTAAGTGTGGAGACATGAATGTACAATCTGGTGACACGTCTTGTGTTCATGTGGAGTCATTTCACCCTACCCAGTTATCTTTTAAGTGTGGGGACGCGTCCCTACACGTCTATCAAGCATACATCTTGCATATGTCATTCATAGAATTTATGTATCTCCCATGTCTTCACTTTACCTTAATGGGTCCCTTGCCCACCCACCATCCCTCGTCTCCCTTACCTACGAGGCCATTCCTATTATTATTTTTCTTTACACGGTGTTTTGGTCATTTTTTCATGTGAACACACCTAAGTTTACAAAATCTCAAATTTGACCTTAGAGTCATGTGCATCCCTTTAAACTGTACCTTTTTTCTTTTTACCACCCCGTGTTTCGAGCAATGGATTGAAAGTTATTAATTTTTGAAGCAATTATCGTGCATTGGATGTTTTCCATGTGAATGCTCCTTTATTGTTTCAGAACGCTGATTTGATGTGACATCCATATTCTACACCTTCCAGATGACACTTTTTCTTTTTACGCCTTGTCATTCCGAGGTACGGTTTATCGATTATTAATTTTTGCGGGTTTTTATGTCTTTTTTATGAGTCTTTTCGTCATTTTATCCTACGAACCTACCATATTCTCCTCAGAAATTTCTTCTAATTTGATAGCATTGTCCAACCCCCCTTCTTGCCCATTCTTTCTTTTTACTCCGCCCTGTCCAACCTTTGGATTTTTCGTCAAGCCCCATTTTATCATTTTTCCATGTGAACGGCTCCTCATGCCTCGAAAATGCGTTTTGACCTAATCGCCCTGTCATCCACACTTGTCTTGACATTTTTTCTTTTTCTTGCCTTTTGTTCCGATGTCCGGATCTTCCACAATTAATTTCTGAGTCCAGTCGTAGATGCATTTTTATTGTTTTTCCCATGCGAATACTTACCTCCCTCGAAACTGTGTTTTCATGTATCCCTCAAGTCCAACACCTCACTGCGGACCTTATTCCTTTTAATATCACCAGTTTTGACTTACGTATCCCTTCATATTCAATTTTATGTCCTGTTTCGAGTGCACTTTTGTGGGTTTTTCCACGTGAACGACCCGTCCTATCCCAGTCGGAACTGTGTTTTAAAGTGTCATGCCAATCCACCACGTCGTCTTGCCCACTTTTCCCTCTCTTTTTTTTCACTTCCTTCCAATTGACAAATTTTTCGCAATTAATTTTTGTCTATTTTTATGTCCCGTAATTGCATAGGTTTGCGCACGAACGCCCTCATTTCCATCTTTTGACGTGCGTGTCACCTTCACACTGTCGTTCGTCGTCCCTCAATCCCGATACTACAAACTTTTTTACCCCTGCGCCCGCATTCACATATGGGATGAGAGGGGTTTCTTTTTTTATTTACCTTTTAACTTTTTAAAAAAACAAAAAACAAACACAACCAAAATAAAAAGTAAAAAACCCACCATAATTTTTTTTTAAACAACAAAAAAACAACATGCCCCCCCTCCCATTCGTAACCACCCCCTCTCTCTCCTCCCTCTTCTCTCTCTCTCTCTCTCTCTCTCCTCTTCTTCTCTTTTCCCACACCCCCTCTCTCTCTCTCTCTCCTCCTCCTCCTCCTCCTCCTCCTCCTCCTCCTCCTCCTCCTCCTCCTCCTCCTCCTCCTCCTCCTCCTCCTCCTCCTCCTCCTCCTCCTCCTTCTTCTTCTTCTTCTTCTTCTTCTTCTTCTTCTTCTTCCTCCTACTACTGCCCTCATTGCTTCTCACGTTGTCTCCGCCACCGCGGCCACCTCCGTCGTCCCCGTCGCCTCCTCCTTCCCCCCATTCTCCTCATTTCCCCCCACCCCTCTCTTAGCCCCCCACCCATACGCCCACCTCCGCCTAAGCCCCCCTTCCCACCCTTAAACCCCGTAGAACCCCCCTCTTTTCCTTAGCCCCCTTTCCCACTCTCCCCCCTAACCTGCTACAAATTCCATACACGGCCCCCTTTAACCCACACACATTCCCAGTCCTCGCAAACACAGTTAAGGGTGTTCGTGAGGTCGTGCACGCGTGGGAGTTGTCGGGCCGCGTCCAAGAGTGTTCGCAAGTGTTCACGCGCGAGGATGGGGGTTCGGTCTTGTTCTTGCAGTGGTGCATGCCCGTTTGTTCACGCGCAGTTATTCACATGTAGACCCGGGCACTTCCTTTTTTATTTTCCAAAAATCCAAGAAAACACCTAAAAACACTTTAAAATTCATATAAATTTGATTTAAAAATATATTTTTTAACAAATTGAAAAAAAATTTGGATTATTTTTCTGGTCGTAATGCAGAAAATTAATTGCAAGGAATTAACAATATTCAAAATCCTTTAAAATTCATTGAAAATTGAATAAGATTCATTAAAAATAAAAAATAATTCTAGAAAGTTTTCAAAAAATCCCACCAACTCATTTGAATATTTTTGGAATGTTTTATAAGCTGAAAATTCTATGCCCAATGGACAAAATATTATTTGAAGGCCAAAATGTTTAAATTTTTAAAACTTTAAATCATGAAAAATGCATTTTAAATTTAAAAAATAAACTAAAAAATGCTAAATCGATTTGGACACATTGTTGAAACTTGATGATTCAATTTCCACTTAGGGTTGATTGTTGAAAGTTCATCATGAAAAGTCATAAAAGAAAAAAAGAAAAAAAGAAAGACAGAAAAACAACAACACACAAACACTAATAACAACTAAACAAACAAACTAGGACCCACTAACTTTGCCTTGATATTTCTTTTTTTAATGAGGTGTCACTTTTTTTTTCAGTTAGTGGCTTTTTTTTTTTGGACTCATTGCATCTTGGGACTGATTTGTGCACATTTAGTTTCTTGCATACACACCCTTGCCATGTATTTCTTTTTATATTTCTTGATTTATTTATTTTTTGTCAAACCACAACCACAATTAATTGTTAAAATGCACTTTACTCACCCACTTTTTCACGCGTGCTCACGCCAAATACACACTTTTCTAATAAATTAAAATAAACCCGCTGTTCACTAAGCACGCGCTTCGTGTGCTACAAACACATGTAATTGTAATTAAAAGTGAACCAGTCGTCACAAAAAGTACGCACTAGTAAAAAAGTGCTCCGCACCATTAATTTCTAATGAATAAATTTGCATTTAGAGACTTGAGTTTGGGAAACGGAGTCCGAGTTTCATTTAACGCACTACTTCACCCTAAAAAGTTGTAATTAATATTTTAAGAAGGAACCGTTGTTTTCTTTCTAAGGTTTAACACCTAATAAAATTTCACCCATTTTTAAATAATTTTTTAAAACGAACCATTCAGTAAACTAATTCCCTTCACTACACGTTTTCTCCTTTTCAATAAATGTGCTTCGTGGGATATGCACGTGCAGTCTTTCGAGTTGTTTCTATTATCGAATGTGATTACAGAAGTTTTAATCATGTCCTGAGTGGGTTGTTGTATTATGGTTTGGTTGCTATGACACGATTATGGGTACGGTTTGTAGTTTCTTTTCTGCCTGATACAGGGATTCAAGTGTTTATTTGACTTGCATCCCATGAATCTTTCGATCGCATATATGTAGAGGTCATGCCAAATTTTTTCTAGGATGTGGATTGCTTGGGGTGGTTAGTCGGTCAGTCGCATCTGTGTGTGTCTATTGTGGTCGATCTCTTATTTATGGTTATTATGTTGTTTTGCAAGCATTCGTTGTGATTGTCTGTGTGTGTGGTGTGTGTGTGTAAAACCATCTGAATGGCGCCTCGTACCCCTCCCCCGATCCAGTATGTCCCTTTGGTATTGCATGATTACTCCTTATTATTGGATTTTGACCTTGTCTCTAAAGCGGGCTTATCCACATTTGTGGGTATTTCCTTTCCACTAATTCTAGATGATCCTATCCTCTGTGATCACTTTCTAGCCTCTTACAATAAGAGGTCTGGTTCTGTCCATGGTACTACTATTCTTCTGATGCCTAAAAGTCTAGGCAAGGCTCTTTGTCTGCCATATCATGGGGAGTCTGTCCCTGTTGCTCGTCAATTGCTTTCCAATGAGGAGATTTTGAAGCTGTTGCAAAAGCAGACTCAGGATGTTCTAGATCTGAAGAAGGTTATTACCACAACAGGAGTCAGTGTCTCCATGATTACCAATCCTCTCTGGAAGCAAACATGCTAGTTCCTTTAGGACAGGTTTATGCCTACCAAAACCCCATCTCATTACCTCTCCAAGGAGTTGTTCACAGCTTCTCGTATGGTTTTGTAAGGTATCACTATTGATTGGAGTACTTACCTCTTGTCCAAGATGGATCAACATTTTGTCTGAGTTACTCGAGGAAATGTGACTAATGTCACCTTTGGATCTTATCTTCATGTCTTCTTGACACATGCTACTCATGCTAAGGAAGTCCCTTTCCCTCCACTTGATCCTCCCAAAGTTCCTCCTCCTCCTAATGAAGAGGCTGATGTAATCATTGAGGATGATGATTCTCCCCCTCTGTTGGTTCTAAAGTGAAAACGCCTTAAGAGGGTGGCTGAATCAGTTCCAGTTCCTCCTCCTCCTGTTCCCATTAACGTTCCTGCTCAATCCTACAGCACATTGCCTGCTTTCCTTTAAATGCCAAATCTTTTCAGAGCCCATAGAGATGAGATGCTGGACATTACTATTCATTCAGTGCACCACCTGGTAACGGGGGATGCCATTCCTTTTTTGTGCAAGGATATCTAGAGTTCAATTGAACTTTCGGTTACTACCTTTATACAACAGCTTTATTCTTCATTTTATAAAGAGGTTCAATAATCTAAGGAGCTGAATAAGGTCAATACTGAGCTAACCTCTACTCAGGAGAAATTTTATGACCTTTGTACGCAAATGGAATAGCAGACTAAGCTCATGGATACCCAGACTGATGAAATCTCTATGTTGAAAGCTCAGTTGACAGAAGCTAGGTCTCAAGTTGTTACTATAACAGAGGAGAGGGATAGGTTATAGAAGAAGGGTCAAGAGATGAAGGCGGTAATAGCTATTCAAGTAGAGCAATTTAAATCCACCATAGCTATCTTAAACCAAAGCCATGCTCAGATCCAGCAACTTAAATATCAATTGGCTCAATCGTCTCGGTCTACTACACAGAGTCATGGGCAACCAATTTCTACTTTATCCCTTGCGGACTTGGTAATTCTCCAATGACAGGCCACGTTATGTCTTTTGTTGCAAGAAAAAGTGGAAAGGCTTTAGTCCAGGATGGACTTATTATGGTCTTCATTTGAGCAATTTCAGGAGTATCTTTCCTCCATATCATTCCTTTTCTATCCACTATCAGTTGCAGAAGTTGGCCTTCTATATTAAGCTTTTAACAATGGATCAACCTCTTTCAAAGGATGGTTGGAGTGGAGCTTGGGGTCTTCTGATTTGCTAATAGAAGTAGTCCGCATGGTCTTTGAAGACTCTGTGACTTTGGATACAATATTGATGTTTTACATGTATTTAAGAGGTGATCTATTGATTCCAGATGATGAAGATCTAGCTTGGTATGTAAGGGATGTGGTCTCACATGCTTCTTCGTATGTCAACCATTTGGAGTTGAGGATCGATGAAATGTTCCAGTGCTATTCTTCTAAAGTGGCTACTTGCCCTAACACTTTATGGCATACAATGATTGATTCTGTAGTCCTGAACCACAAACAAAATAAATCCTCTCATCATGTGCAGAACACTAACCAATTGAGGATGAATCTTTTAGCTTATCTTTCCAAGAACCATCCATTTGATTCATCCTTCTTTGATGCTTACCATCGTTGATCTGCTCTAGATCCATCCATTCCTAGCTTATCCTATTATCAACAAATGGCCCATCGATATGATACTTATTTTTTCCTTTGTCAATCAAATTCAATAGTCATTTTACCTCTCTTTTTTGAACCGCAGGGTGCTCCTCAGATTCCAATTTTTACTTATTGTTCTTTCATTGTAGATCAAGTATTTTTTCCTTCTTCTTGTCCTTCTCCATCTATCCATATTCCTTCTACTTTTCTTGTTTATCAGTTAACACCCTTCTTAATCGATTCACCTAAATTTTTTGCTAATCCTTCTTTAGCTTATTTCTCATTTTATGATTTTTCCTACCCATCTCTTCATCCTCTTTTAACGTTCCTATTCCATCTCCTACCTCTTCTATTTCTCAACCCCCTCAGTTGGTTAGTGGGTATGAAGGGTTTGATCAGCAGATTCCAAGAAGAGGAGGATAGAGCTCAACTGATTCTCTTACTGGACCGCAGATTAATTGGCCATTAATTCCAGGGGAGTGAACAACTGCTAGTCAACCGTACCAAAATTATTTCAATTTTTCCCAACAATATTCACAATCTCTAGATCCTTCAATGAGATTGACAACCCACTTTTCTTAGTACTTAGCATATATGCATAGGCATTCCCATAATGATCAAAAGGCCATTCCAAAGTTATGTATAAATGTCAATGTGAACATTGATTCCCAACAACTGGATGTCCTATATTTTCATGCCCTTTGTCTACTTATCAGATACCTTGTTTTACTCGAAATGATGTACTGCTTTCAATTCTTCCAGAATCCTCCAAAAACTTTTGTAGATGAATCCTTATCCATGGATCGTTTTTGTAATCGTCAAGCCTTTAAGAGGGATCATCTTCACTGATATCCCTGGATGTATCTTCTATGCTTCTTAATGATATATCTCTCTTTTTGAGGGGCCATTCATATGGTTGTTTTGTGTTTGTGCTATGTTAATTTTTATGTGATGAGTTCGTGGTGGTTGAATATTGGATTTATTCAAGAGCTCTCTTTTCAACTATTTACAGTGATGGTGATAGTGGATGAAAAGCGAAAGAAATAAAGTTGAATAACCTCTTATATCCTTTACAAATTTATTATACTTTGTTCTTGTATATAAGATATGTTAATGGATAAAGATGTTTTCCTTTCGTTTTATCCTTTCTTAGATGATACAAGTGATAAGTTGGGGTCATGGTTGGGTGGATTATTGAAGATACTAAAGAAGATTGAGTTGAGCTCTTTAATGAATTTGTATTCCCTTTTTCTTAGGTCGCAAGGACACTTCCTTATTAAGTGTGGGGATATGTTGAATGCTGAAATGATTAGATTTTTTGGTTGATTTTTGTTGTTTTTTAGGCTTGAATGGTTGATTTTTGATGGATTTTGAGTGATGATTAGTTATTTTGAAAGTATTTGAGAGTGTTTTGGATGAGATTGATTATGTTTTGGAAGCTCATGATGATTTTCAGTAGAGATATAAGGCTCTGTGATGTTCCGATAGATTCTGATGAGGTTCTAATAGCTTTTGTTTAACTTCTAATTTGCTCTGGTTTTCTTTTATAAGAAGCATGGATTGATTATTAATCAAGGTTGAGATATTTTAAAAGCTCATTGAATGGTTTTTTATAGTTTGGAATGGTTTTAGTATGAGTTATGAGGTTCTGATGCTTTCTATTGACCTTTTGTAACCCTCTGTATGTAGAGTCTCTATTCCTGCTATGTTTCTGTTCTCTTCTGTTTTGTATGCTTTTGTAAGTGTTATATGGAATGTATCTGTGACTTTGGGGAAGTTTTCTAGCCTTGGAAAGAGGTGAATATAAGTTCAAAAGAGCTCAAAGAAGAAGAAGTAGTAGCTATTTAAGACTCAAGAGAAGACTGGAGTGAAGTGACAGTAGTGAGCTATGAAGAGTCATTGTAGTGGCTCTGGTGACCTTTCATATCAGACGCACCTTTTGAAAGGGATATTCACAACCAAAGAAGGATTATTATGAGTGATTATTGAGTATTATAGTGAGAAAGAGAGAGTAAGAGAGCCAATTCCATGCAAAACAATATATCTATCTATAAGAGCTTTTGAGAGAAAACCATGAAGACAATGAGGATGAATACTATGTGATATTTTTCTATGCAAAGCGATGTTTTTTTCGTATTGTCTTTGATTGGTTGATGAATTCTATGAAGAATATGACTAAAATGATGAATTTTGTTGAAGATAAACCGTGAGAGATTGTTTCTATGATGCTGCGTGAAGATGTCTTACTGGTGATGTTCTTTTCCTTGTTGTGGTTCTCTAAAGAATGAAACAAAAGATTTTTGATGTTACAAGATAGATTTTCTTGCAGTAGAAAGCCATTTTCATTGGTTTCTCTCTTAGGGCTTCATCCCCTCCGCCACCTGTTTCGACGACGACAAGAGGGGAGGTTAACAATTTAAAAAAAATCAATTACCTTTAAAAAAAGAGAGGGTTTCTATACGAAGGGAGAGGGAAAAATATTACATAAAGGCATTTCCCAGATATTTCATCTCAAAGCTCTTTTTGAGCTGAGCCTTAAGTGCTTCTATCTCATCATGAGCTTTCCTTGCCAAAAGCATGTCATCCACATAGAGTACCAAAATCAATAATGAACTATCACGGGCTTTCTTCATGTACAAGCACAGATCCATAGCACTATGACTGTAGAAAAGCACCAAACTTACGGTATCATTCCCTAGGTGCCTACTTTAGACCATAAAGACTCTTCCTCAATCTGCACACTAGGTGTTCCTTATTACCAAGCTCTACAAAACCCTTAGGCTGCTCCATATATATCTCATCATGCAAGTCCCCATGTAAGAAAGCCATCTTGACATCCAATTGATAAAGATCCAAGTCAAGATGGACAACCAAAGATAGGACTAAGCGCAGGGTAGTCATCTTGACCACAAGAGAAAAGACATCATCAAAATCAACACCATGTTCCTACTTAAAACCCTTAGCAGCCAATGTGACCTTGTATGTCGGCTAGGGGTAATTTTCAACTTGTACACCCACTTGCAAGGCAAAGCCTTCTTGCCACTAGGCAAGGAAACCAGGTCCCATGTATGAGTCTTATGCAATGAGTCAATCTCAAACTACATAACCCTCTCTTAGGAGTGACAGTCATCCCTGTGCATAGTCTCATCATAGGGGAGAGGCTCTCCTGCATCTGTAACCAAGACATAATCTATGGAGGACATATAATGGTTAGGAGGTCATCTATATCTATAGTAGAATGCCTCAAAGTAGGTTGTGTTGCCAGTCCAACATCTTGTCTAACATCTTGGCCATGAGTATCAGCTGCTAGGATAGGTTGTCTAGCTAGTTGTGCAGGAGTAGGGGGCTCCTCCTAAGAGATAACCTTGTGTATCTCAATCACTTTCTCAAGCTACCTATGCATCTTGTCTTCATGAAAGACTACATCATGGCTCTGGATAACCTTTCACGCGTGTGCAGATCCAAAGATGGTAACCCATCTCACCTGCATCTCCATAGCCAAGGAAAATGCATTTCACACTTTTCAAATCTACCTTATTGCATTGGTCCTTGGGCACATGGCAGAAGGCCTCACATCCAAATACACACAAATGAGCATATGAGACAACTATAAGGTGACTTGTTAATGAGATGCATGGCAATAGAGATTGTCTCAACCCATAAATGTTATGGTATGCTTGCCTGGCTAAGCATATTGCTGCAGACCCTCTACTGAGTAGTCCTATTCATGCGCTCAACCACCATATCATTTTGGTGGGGGGGTGTAAGGGGCAATCAATTGACGTTGGCACATGAGGCGTACTCACCCCCATTTTCTATCCTTAGGCATTTCATTCTATGCCTAGACTAATTCTCTATGAAAGCAAGCCAACACTGAAAGACAAGCAAGACATTAGATCTCTGCTTTATGGAATAAGCCCAAACCTTATGTGAATAATCATCAATAAATGTGACAAAGTACTTTGCATCCCCTGTTGACTGATAGGGCATGGATCCACAAACGTCTAAATGCATAAGAGCAAAAGGCTCACCCATGTGTGGAATACCAAACTTTTTATGTGAATTCCTAGTATGCTTGCCATATAAATAGTGATCACACGACTCAAAATGTGAGTAGTCAAAAGGCACAAGATACTGCACTAAGCATTTTCATTTCCTTAAGCGATATATGCCCAAGGTGAGCATGCCAAAGAGATATATGTGGAATAGAACCCATCGATAAACATTGTCAATAGTACCATATACAACCATGGTGTAGAGGCTGCCAGACTTAGCACCTCTTGCAAGAACAAGCGTGCCATGAGTTATTTTCCATGCAAAATCACCAAAGCATATATGATAATCTGCATCATCAAGCTGCCCAGTAGCAAACATAAGGCTTTTAGTCATTGGGGGTACATGACATACATTATGCAAAGAAAAAAAATGCTATGAGAGGGAAACTATAGAGTGACATTACCAATGCCAACAATAGCAAGAGACCCATCATCACCTAAGCACATAGAACCAGATACATTGCGATAGGTATGAAACCACTCACAGTAGGGGGTCTCATGAAAAGACGCACTTGAATCCAAGAGGCAACATTGTGCATGCATAGACTGAGTCTCACTCAGCTAAGAGACATCGCATGAAGAGGTTGTTAATATGTAGTCACCATCGTACTTCTCAAGTTGCATGACATTTATCTCCTCAATCTTTATGCTGGACTTTGCAAATATAATACTGCAATCATTGGATTTCTCCTACACTTTTTCTCTTTTTCATTTTCTTTGTACTTTTCATCACTCATCCTATGGCATTGTGGTCGTATGTGTCCTACTTTCCCACAATAATGGAATGTAAGATCAGAAGCTACATCCACGTGACTTAGACCAAGACTTCTGAGATTCCTTTACATGACGATCATCATCTTCCTTGCCACTTCTACCACCTCTAATGGATAAAGCATGTGAATTGTAGGAAGCATCATTGTTTTTCCTGTTAATTTATTCAATCAAAAGAGCACTCTCTATATCTTTCAAATTCATCCCATTAAGTTTGTCAGTATAGATCACAGTGCGAAATACATCCCAAGACTCAGATAAAGTGCCAAGCAGAGACAAAGGATGCAGATTATCTTGGAACTCAATACCCTGTTGAAGCAGATTCTTCATGATAGAATGAAACTGGCTAAAGTGAGCAAACAATGGGATCCCCTCCTACATGTGGAGATCTATCAACTATTTAAGCCAATACATCTGTGAAGCATGGCTCTACTTTGCATAAATTTTTGAAATCTTTTCCCATAGATTCCATGCACTTTGATCTTCATCTTCAACAATATTATTGTGGACCTTTTCAAAGAGTGATAAAATGATAATGGACTTGCATAGTGCATCTAAATAAGCCTAGTCATCATCATCCATGTTCTCGAGTTTAATACCCTTGTTTCTTAGTGGCTTAATCTACAATTTATACACCAAAACCTGCCATATTTGAGACTTTCAATAGCCATAGTTGGTGCCATCTAACTTGGCAATGTTATACAAAGCCTTATCTTTGAGATGACCAATCATAATGAGTCAAACAGAGGTAGACTGTGCAAAAAACAAGCTATTGTAATTAGCAGTAAATAGGTCAAAACTACTACAAAACAAGCTGAAAATAAGAGAAACTACTAAAATGACTAGCTATCCACCAAATATAACCAAAAAGGGTATTAAACAGTAATGATTGCCCTTAGTAAATTCTCACAATAGTTTGCAATTTACAACTTACTGTAATAAATCACAGTAGTAGGTAAAAGAAGTCAAAAGCAGAGCTCTCACTGATACATGACCAACTGCAATTGCCGTGAAGCAAATACATCTAACATGAGTGAAAAACAGCAATGGGCACCAAGAACTGTTAACCAACTAAGGTGTCAAACAAGATACATCTCATAGACATAAAATTCATGCATGTAACAAATCTTGAGGTAACAAAAGAGACCAAGCACAGACACAACTGATAGAGCAATGTAAGTAAAGCTCAATTCAACATCATTCAAGATGCATACATGTGACAACACCATGGCACAGATAGGTGCAATGCCCAAGAGTAGGGTCAAATTAGCCCACTAAGCATGAACTACATACATGAAGCATAGAGAGAGAAGATACACGTCAATGTCCCACGATCTCAATCTCAACTACAAAGTCAAAGCTCTATATACATCCAAATAGGCTAGAATATCCCACAAGAAGGAAAGTCTAATGTAGACTGAGCAAGCACTGCTCAAATACATCAAGTAAATATCATCAAACATCCGACATCCAAGTAGGATACATCCGGAGCATAAATCCCAAAGTAGCTCAAGCCTATAAAGCATAAAGTACCGAAGCTTCCAAAGTTGAGTAGCTAGCAACCAAATAGAGTGTCCAAGATCTCCAAAATGCTCAAATGCAATCATATATGAATTCCCAAATGTTGGTCAAACATAGACATTCCAAGTAGCATCCATTTTTTACATAAGCATCAAAGCATGAAGCCTAAATGTCAAGCATAGACAATAGCATAAACTGCCACAAAGAATGCCAACCGTAGTCCAATGCTAGTTAGTGTAGACCAAAACAGAGCTTAATCACTACTCAATAGTATTATAGAACAAAAAAAAAGCATTTTCCAACCTCCATATGCATCCATATGGTCAAATGAATCGCTTGGGAAGCATCTGTAAGCAATAGATAGAGCATACAATGACCAAATAGGCTTCAGCCCTACTTATTACAAGAGTAAATTCACTATCAAATCTAAGTAAATTAGTCCTCAAATCATGGGCATATGATAGACCAGTGTACTAGCATGAATGGTACACATCAGTAGTGCATATAAAACACTCGAATCATAGCCAAGATGAATAGGCATTTAAAATCCTTATTAAAAGAGGTTCAACCCTGCTATATACAGTAGTGAATACACTATCAAACCAAGCTATTTAAGTACCAAAATCAGCTCCAAATTCAACCCATAACACGAGCATAGCATTCTCGAACATGTAGACATCACCCTAGCATAATCAGACATCATAAGACCAACAAAGCTGACCATAGAAGCATCAAATAGGGTACTGCCCTATATTTCCAGCCAGCAAACCTCAGTCAAAACAAAGTAAATGAAGTGATTAAATCAATCCAAAATCAACTCCAAGCAATGACATAACATCCCTAAATATATAAGCATCAACCATGCATAACCGAGCATCATCTAACCAATGGCAATGAGTGTAAACATCAAAGATAATTGCTGCCATGCATTATGAAAATATGTCAACTATTATAAGAGTCTAAAAACTGAAGCTTAATGCTCAAATCAAATGCCAAGAGTGGAAGGATATATGCCAAACATCAAAACCAAGTGTATAAGCGCTTTTATAGTTGCCCAATGAAGAAGATATGTAGTAGGAGATGAAAAACGTGAGTTGCTGCTAAAAAAGTGTCACAACTCTATAGAAACAGAATTTGTATCCTTTTTCATTAATTTGTCTATATAATGATTTATTAAATTTATTTCCTTTGCACTAATTAGATATAAAGAAAAGTGCATTGGAGCTGGCCACTGATGAGTGGTCACAGGTTATGGTGGACCCACGCGGTGGGTTAGAGAAAAGATAGTTCACACTTCCACCTATATGACCCGATTGGGCACCTGTGACTAGAACTCACGCATATCAGGGTTAGACTCGCACACAGAAAGGATTGATGCCTTGAAGTGTGGGCTAGATCCACCAGAACAGACAATTACAATCAACAAGATGGCATGATCATGAAATGCTTGTATAATGTGCATGTGTGGGCTGAAAGCTTGAAATGCACATTTCTTTGCATAGGAAAGTCACATGAAGATTCGGATACCATTTTTGCGATGTACACGGAAAAAGCTTTCATATGACACCCATATTGGGGGGGGGGGAGTCCCTAAATTTTAGGAGATCCCTAAATTTTAGGAGGTCCCTAAAATTTAGGAGCCTCGAATTAGCCTAAAAATGCTAGTCCTAAAAAATAGGGATGTCATTCTAAAAATAGTAAGTTCTGTATTCTGACTGTGCTTACTAAATTTGGTTGTTTCTATTCTTGACAGTATTCAACCCAAAAAGGAAGGCCATAGAGAAGAGACAAGTGTCAAGACACTTGTCACACAAGTTTCCAAGTGTCCCACCACTTGTCACATCTCATGACATGTGGCTGGACACTTGTCTTGTACTACTCCACTTTCCCCTTTTGTACTAGCTCTCCCCTCTCCTATAAATAAGAGCTCGTTTTTCTTCATTGATCATCATTTTTCTTTGCTGTAAACTCATGTACAGCACCCACAGATAGCCAGAAACTGGCCCCATCCATCCCCATCATCATCCCCCACTTCTTCATTATCAAATTCCTCCATATTCCCTCTTCTATCACTGCTGTTTACAGGACAGCAAGCCTGTAAATTCATCACAACACCTCCTTCTCGAGCTTTTTCTTCCATTTTAGCTACAAGAAGCAAGCCCTATCCATATACTGCTGATCAACGATGGAGAAAGGCTGAATTTCCCTTTTTCTTCTCTCATACTGTAAAGAAATCAATTCTTATCATTGCATAATAGATAATGCATGTGTGTTTGTACATCTTTGCATGATCTTGTGAGAGTGAGAATTACTTCTTCTCACTCTCAGGTTGATTGTAACTGAGCTCTTTCCTAAGGGACTTGGGTTGAGCAAAAATGCATTCCTTCGGGGGGGTTGCCCATCTTCAACCCTCAATCTTGTCTCCATTACTTTTACATTTTCATGGCTGTAATTTTGTGAGTAATTTTCATTTTCAGCTTTAAGTGTTCATTCTCTTTTATATTAAATCTCGAAAACAAGCGAATATCATAATTGTTAAGCATACTACGTTGTTCGGGGCGTTTACAGTGGTATCAGAGCTTTGGCTCGGTCCTCACCCCCAACACTGGTAGTGCTTACAACTATAAGTTTGTTTGTTTTCAGCCCTTGCATTGAGTGCTTGAGCATATTTTTTTTCTTTAGTCTCAATGGATCAATCGAGTGCTATCCTTCAAGCCATTCAAAGTCTTAGAGAGGAGAATCAGCAAATTCATGAGCAACTTCTCAAACTAGAAAAAGTTGAGAATCCCAAAGAATTCAAGGAAAGAAGCCCATCTACTTCAAGGAGACAAAGCCATACCAATGAAAAGAGCCGATCAAGAAGTCCAACTACTTCTAAGAGGCAGTCCCATTCTACTTCAAGACAAAGAAAGAGATCGCGTCGAAGCTCATCCTCTTCTTCAAAGTCATCTGGCGCCTATTCTGATGGATCCTCTTCTAGTAATTAAGAGTCTCACCCTTCTCGTGGAAGACCTCATCATCGTCAAAGGCGTCGACCTTCTTCACCCTCGTCTCCATCTTTATCCCCATCAAGCACTTCATCATCTTCAACCTCAAGATCCGAGCATGGACAAAGGCATAAGAAGAAGAAGAAGACTAAGTCACTATCTCAACTTGAAAAGAAGATCAAGTTCAGTATGTATGATGGTTCCCGAAATCCTGATCTTCTTCTGAAGTTTATTCGTCAATTTCAAATTTTGTATGGTCGTGACAAGTATAAAGAAAAAGAAAAGATTAAGTTTGCAGCTTTACATTTAACCGACTTAGCCCATACTTGGTGGACGGGGTTGGAATATGATCATGCTGCCCCAAAATCATGGCGGTCCTTTGTTCGCCTGATACAAAGCCAATTTCTTCCTGTTCATTTCAAAAGAGATGTAAAAATGGAATGGGATCGGCTTTGGCAAAAGAAAAATGAGTCACTTGGTGACTATACCAAGAGATTTTGGGAGCTACTTTTGAAGGTCCAACATTTCAAGAAGATCAGCAGTTCGGAAAAGCTTAGGAAGTTTCAAGGAGGTTTGCATTTTAAACTTCGTACTGCTCTTAATCATTATCATTGTTCTAGTCTCACAGAACTCATTGACCATGCTGAGACATGGGAAATGGAGCACAATGGCAACAAATCATTCCAAAAGAATGATAAGAAGAGAGTAGCTGATGATGAGGAGTATTCAGCCCCAAATGAAGAACAAAAACAGTGGCAAAAGCAGCCATCAAATCAAAAGAAGATGAAGCCCTATGCACCTCCTAATGCTCCTCAATTTCGCTCCAATCTATACCCACAAGCAAAGCAGCTTTCCGAAGAAGAAAAGCAACGCTTCATGAAAGAAGGGAAGTGCTTTAAATGTGGACAAACAAGCCACATAGCGAAGCAATGTCCAAACAAGGGACAAAGCAAGGTTTCTGACAACAAGCCTAAGTCGCCAGTGAAAATCAATGCTATTAGTGATGTAGTTGCAAACACAACTCACACTCCAGAGACGCGCAAATTATTAAAAGCTTGGGGACAGTTGCAAGGTAAGCAAGCATTATTCTTGATAGATCTTGGGGCGAATGAAAATATTATTTCCTTGCAATTAGCTAAAGAGCTTGGATTAAAGAATGAAGAGATGGACACTCCGGCAGAAGTTCGCCAAGCTTTGAATGCTGATGAAGGTGACACAGTGAAGACTGTGATACCCTACATTGGCAAGCTCAAGTTTCAAATTCAAGGCTACAGTGACGAAGATACCTTCTGTATCGGAGACCTTGATGGTTGCGATGTGATTCTTGGCATGCCCTGGAATCATAGAGTAGATTCAACCATCTTCTCTCAGAAAAAGAAGGTAGAACTCACCAAAAAAAGGCAAGAAGTACGAGATCCAAGCTGGAGTTTCTGGAGACACCATACCTATGGTAAGCCATATGCAAGTCTCTAGAGCAATTAAGGATTGTGTTCAATGTTGTCTGCTTTATGTCACTGATGTAAAAGATAATATGAATGCTGAAAACCAAGAGCAACTTCAGCTCTTGGAAAAGTATAAAGATTGTTTTTCGGAAGATCTTCCTTATCAGCTTCCCCCAGAAAGGCCAGAAGACCATCATATTGATATTATCCCGGGCAGTTCTCCTCCTAATATAGCACCATACCGTGTGAGCCGTCCTCAACAAGAAGAAATCAGAAAGCAAGTCGAAGACCTACTCAACCGTGGGCTAATTAGGCCAAGTAGCTCACCATTTTGTTCACCGGTTCTTCTTGTTCAAAAGAAAGATGGCACATTCAGGATGTGCATTGATTATCGAGCCCTCAACAAAATCACTGTGAAGAATCGGTTTCCTATTCCCAGAATTGACGACCTTTTGGATCATCTAGGAGGCTCAAAGGTTTTCAGCCGCATTGATCTAAAGAGTGGTTATCATCAAATTAGGGTAATACCACAAGATGTACACAAAACTGCTTTCCGCACTTCATACGGTCTTTATGAATTCTTGGTGGTTCCTTTCGGATTAACCAATGCACCAACCACCTTTAATCGAATGATGGAGCGCATCTTTAGAGAGCATCGACAATATGTCGGTACTTTCTTTGATGATATTCTTGTCTTTAGCAAGAATGAAGAGGAGCATCATCAACACTTGGAAATTGTTCTACAATTACTACAACAAAATCAACTCTTGGTAAATGGTAAAAAGAGTGAATTTTTCATGCATAAAATAAATTACCTTGGGCATGTCATCTCTTCTGATGGGATTCAGATGGATCCTGAAAAGATCAGGATAATCCAAGAATGGCCTCATCTTCGTGATGTACATGAGGTGCGATCGTTTCTTGGCTTATGTTCTTATTATCGCAGCTTCATCAAGCATTTTGCACATATGGCTTCTCCACTTCATGACCTTACAAAGAAGAAGATCTCTTTCCAATGGAAGGAAAAAGAGAATACAGCCTTCACAAGGCTGAAAACAGCTCTTACTTCTGGACCTGTTCTTATCATTCCAGATCTGGTAAAACCATTTGTGGTGGAAGCAGATGCTTGCGGTGATTGTATTGGTGCAGTGCTAAATCAAGAAGGCCATGCCGTAGCCCTTGAAAGCCGCCGTCTAAATGATGTGGAGAAAAGGTATGACATTTATGAAAAGGAGCTCTTAGCAGTGGTTCATGCTTTAAAGATATGGAAACATTATCTTTTAGGCAATGAATTCCTTATTAAAACCGATCATCAAAGCTTGAAGTATTTCAAGACTCAAAAGCATTTGCAGGAGAAACATGCAAGATGGGAAAATTTCTTGTCTATGTTTCATTTTCAAATTATGTACACTCCAGGGAAACAAAATGTAGTTGCTGATGCACTTTCTAGAGTGCCTCGCATTGCAACTATTACAGTGGCTCATCATGAAGATTTTCAAACGATGAAGAATACTTATGATGAAGATACTGATTTTGCAGCAATTTGGTCAAATTTACAGCAAGGAGGTTCTCATCCAGATTATTCCATCAAGGACGGTTACCTTCTCATGAACAATCGCCTTTGTGTCACTCTTCCTGTTCGACAAAAGGTGCTTAAAGAAAGTCATGAACCCCCTTATGCAGGGCATAGAGGGAGGGCAGCCACTCTAAGTGCAATTGAGCGCTACTTTTATTGGCCAACATTACGAAAAGATACACATAACTTCATTGAGGCTTGTCTGGTATGCCAAAAATCCAAATATGATAGGCAGAAGATTCCAGGATTGTTGCAATCTCTTCCAGTGCCCAAAGATCCATGGGAATCTATCACAATGGATTTCATCTCAGGTATTCCAAGAACACCTCAAGGTCATGATATGATTTGGGTCATAATTGATAGATTCAGCAAACAATCACATTTTATTCCATGTCATAAAACATTGAAATCCGCACAAGCTGCAAGACTTTTCATTCAACATATCTTCAGATTACATGGTATGCCTTCTGAGATCATTTCAGATAGAGACTCCAAATTCACAAGTAACTTTTGGCGTGCTTTATTTGAGAATTTGGGAACCACTTTAAAGTTCTCCTCAGCTTTTCATCCTCAAACTGACGGCCAAACAGAGGTGATGAATCTCACTCTTTTGGATATGTTGAAAGCTTATGTTAGTGAACATAAGTCACAATGGGAGAAATATCTTCCATTATTGGAGTTTGCTTACAACAATACAATGCACTCATCCACAGGGAAAGCTCCAAATGAAATAGTACAGGGTAAAGTGATTCCTCCTCCAATTATTCGCACTAAAGATAAGATTTTTGCTGCTGATGAGTTTGTTTCAGATTTAAAAACAACAATGGATCAAGTTCGAGCCACTATCAAAGTTGCGCAAGAGCGACAAAAGAAGCAAGCAAATAAACGAAGAAGACCTTTGGCTTTTGAAAAAGGTCAATATGTCTTGCTAAAGTTTGATAAAAGTAGGCTCAAACAAGGTTCTGGTCAAAATTCATCTTTTCCAAAGCTCTCCAGTAGATACTTTGGACCCTTCAAAGTGATTGAGAAAATAAATAAAGTTTCTTATCGACTTGAGCTTCCTGCTCATTGGAAAATACACAACGCTTTTCATGTAAGTTTGCTAAAACCTTACATAGGACCAAAACTAAAGGAACCCATTACTGAAGATCCCCCAGAAGTTGAAGAAACAGAGCAACTCTTGGAACCTGAAAAGATTTTGTTTCTCAAGGATCGAACCACGAGAAGTGGCCTTGTGACACGAAAATTCTTACTAAAATTCAAAAATCTACCCACAACAGATGCACAGTGGGTAGATGAAAAATTCATGAAGGATTACCCAAATATTCTACAGCAATATCAAGAAGCTTTTCAGCTGAGGACAGCTGAATAAAAGCCAGAGGGCTGTCACAACTCTATAGAAACAGAATTTGTATCATTTTTCATTAATTTGTCTATATAATGATTTATTAAATTTATTTCCTTTGCACTAATTAGATATAAAGAAAAGTGCATTGGAGCTGGCCACTGATGAGTGGTCACAGGTTATGGTGGACCCACGCGGTGGGTTAGAGAAAAGATAGTTCACACTTCCACCTATATGACCCGATTGGGCGCCTGTGACTAGAACTCACGCATATCAGGGTTAGACTCGCACACAGAAAGGATTGATGCCTTGAAGTGTGGGCTAGATCCACCAGAACAGACAGTTACAATCAACAAGATGGCATGATCATGAAATGCTTGTATAATGTGCATGTGTGGGCTGAAAGCTTGAAATGCACATTTCTTTGCATAGGAAAGTCACATGAAGATTCGGATACCATTTTTGCGATGTACACGGAAAAAGCTTTCATATGATACCCATATTGGGGGGGGGGGGGGGGGGGTCCCTAAATTTTAGGAGATCCCTAAATTTTAGGAGGTCCCTAAAATTTAGGAGCCTCGAATTAGCCTAAAAATGCTAGTCCTAAAAAATAGGGATGTCATTCTAAAAATAGTAAGTTCTGTATTCTGACTGTGCTTACTAAATTTGGTTGTTTCTATTCTTGACACTTGTCTCTTCTCTATGGCCTTCCTTTTTGGGTTGAATACTGTCAAGAATAGAAACAACCAAATTTAGTAAGCACAGTCAGAATACAGAACTTACTATTTTTAGAATGACATCCCTATTTTTTAGGACTAGCATTTTTAGGCTAATTCGAGGCTCCTAAATTTTAGGGACCTCCTAAAATTTAGGGATCTCCTAAAATTTAGGGACCCCCCCAATATGGGTGTCATATGAAAGCTTTTTCCGTGTACATCGCAAAAATGATATCCGAATCTTCATGTGACTTTCCTATGCAAAGAAATGTGCATTTCAAGCTTTCAGCCCACACATGCACATTATACAAGCATTTCATGATCATGCCATCTTGTTGATTGTAACTGTCTGTTCTGGTGGATCTAGCCCACACTTCAAGGCATCAATCCTTTCTGTGTGCGAGTCTAACCCTGATATGCGTGAGTTCTAGTCACAGGCGCCCAATCGGGTCATATAGGTGGAAGTGTGAACTATCTTTTCTCTAACCCACCGCGTGGGTCCACCATAACCTGTGACCACTCATCAGTGGCCAGCTCCAATGCACTTTTCTTTATATCTAATTAGTGCAAAGGAAATAAATTTAATAAATCATTATATAGACAAATTAATGAAAAAGGATACAAATTACAGTATTCAACCCAAAAAGGAAGGCCATAGAGAAGAGACAAGTGTCAAGACACTTGTCACACAAGTTTCCAAGTGTCCCACCACTTGTCACATCTCATGACATGTGGCTGGACACTTGTCTTGTGCTACTCCACTTTCCCCTTTTGTACTAGCTCTCCCCTCTCCTATAAATAAGAGCTCGTTTTTCTTCATTGATCATCATTTTTCTTTGCTGTAAACTCATGTACAGCATCCATAGATAGCCAGAAACTGGCCCCATCCATCCCCATCATCATCCCCCACTTCTTCATTATCAAATTCCTTCATATTCCCTCTTCTATCACTGCTGTTTGCAGGACAGCAAGCCTGTAAATTCATCACAACACCTCCTTCTCGAGCTTTTTCTTACATTTTAACTACAAGAAGCAAGCCCTATCCATATACTGCTGATCAACGATGGAGAAAGGCTGAATTTTCCTTTTTCTTCTCTCATACTGTAAAGAAATCAATTCTTATCATTGCATAATAGATAATGCATGTGTGTTTGTACATCTTTGCATGATCTTGTGAGAGTGAGAATTACTTCTTCTCACTCTCAGGTTGATTGCAACTGAGCTCTTCCCTAAGGGACTTGGGTTGAGCAGAAATGCATTCCTTCGGGGGGAGGGGGGGGAGGTTGCCCATCTTCAACCCTCAATCTTGTCTCCATTACTTTTACATTTTCATGGCTGTAATTTTGTGAGTAATTTTCATTTTCAACTTTAAGTGTTCATTCTCTTTTATATTAAATCTCGAAAACAAGCGAATATCATAATTGTTAAGCATACTACGTTGTTCGGGGCGTTTACAAAAAGGGCATTTTCCACGCAACATGATGTTGCATCAGCAGGGTGAGAGCAATGGGGGGCTGCTCCAACTTTCTTGAGAATGCTCAAAGAGTGCCTAAGAAGAATGCAACCGATAAGAAGCTCGAATGGAGTGGCTATGGCTACCAACAAGGAGATGAGTGTTGTAGATATTTAAATGGAAGCTAAGAGTATATCAGACCAAGCTCGAGCTCGCGAAGAAGAAGCCTCTCATACCAGTTGAAGGGAGGTGAGCCTTGAAGTGGAAGCACGAGCAGGAAAAGAAATATAGTGGAAGGAGCAAGAGAGAGAGAGAGAGAGAGAGAGAGAGAGAGAGAGAGAGAGAGAGAGAGAGAGAGAGAATCCAAATGTGGAAACTCCAATAATCACAATGTGTTGACTGATCTTCCCTTTATTCAAATATCACTGAAAGAATAAAGAATGGAAGTGAGAGTGATGGGCACCCGTACTTGCACAGTGTAGTAATACACGGGTGGCTAGGTAGAGGCACATTTACCCCCAATAACAATGTGGCATTCTAGAAAAATATTTTAGGTTTCATTGATAATAGTTTTTGTTATAATCGAAATCTTAAGAAGATGGTGTTGGATACCCTTTTTTATTGGGTATCTACTTGAAAATAATGTTTATATGCTTACAAAGTCATTGTTCCATGGAGTTTTTGACATGATGAAAAGAAATTTCGTTTGATAGAGATTTACACCACTACCAAAGACAAAAGGCCAGTTTTGGCTAGTCACTTTGTCAATAGGCCTAAAAAAAAGTGCATGAAGAGGCTTTTAACATTGAATCCCTTTGGTCTTTGTGGGCTTCATAAAATTATCAACATATTGTTAAGACTATTTTGCATTCAAATTTTGTCAAGCTCAAGTGGTAAAGTACATGATGCAAATAACATATGAAGTTAAATTGATTATGCAAAACATTGTGTGGATGCCATGTCAAAATTGATTACTAGACTAATGCTAAAGCAAAAGGCCCAAGGTAATGAGATTGCATTTATTAAGTGTTAAAAAATACTAAGTCACATCCACAACTCTCAACATTGATCAAGTTACAAGATAAGTAGCAAATGAAGCTCAATTGTATAAAACAAAGAGAGAGACAACCAAAAGATTCTGAAACAAAGTCAATAGTAACTTAAATAGCCAAAAGAAACACACAGTGTGGGTGCTAAGATTATTTCTTATTCAAATTTGTGGTTGAAATGAAGATACAAAAGAATACACACAACAATGCTAACAATGATCTCATTACTATGATTCAACTGTAGATACAAATGCATGTTTGTTGGTCATGTCTCTAATGTGTGCATCTCATGTGGAACTTGAGACTCACATCCATGTGTCCTAGTGATTCAAGTTGAAAGGACTATAGACAAAACCTAATGATACCATGTTCAAAGAAATGCATTTGCCCAAATTTGAACTTTTGAAGCTATCAAACAATCTAAAAGTTGAGGAATATTGTCCTGAAATGTTTGAACATTATTTACAAGCCAACAAGAGCACCACCTTAGTAGCTAAACCCCTAGATCACATATCCATCTTTTCTTACTGCTTTGCCCAAGTCTTAAAAGCCGTAGAGAACACATAAACAATACGAGAAGGATTAATGGTCAAGATAAACTTTACATCACAATATTGAAAGCTAGCTTGCAAGATGGAAGAAAGTCAAATAGAAATGTATTCAACTAACATATAATAAGATTTAAGAAGAATAGTATAAATTGAAAGGGTTCATTGCAAACTCTAGTTATAAACAAAGGCTATTCTTATATATATTCGTGAAAGGCTCTTGGTCTTCCACTTTGCATATGGATTATTTTTTCATCTTTTCTAAAAAGGTTTCACTCATCCATGTGCATGATATACCCTTGCTTTTCAAATTTGTGATGGCATATTAACCCCTTTATCTTTGGCCAAATTGGCTATTAGGAACTTCAATATATTCATGTCTATCTTAACCTTTCTTTTTTCTTTTCTATGATTATAAAGGGCCAATCTATATTGTTATCTTGTTAACTTTTACTCCACTATTGTCTACCATGGATTGGTGCTTTATCAATTTTTTGCTACATGATAAACCCCACTCCTTGAGGAGCACCATATTCTTTTTTATTTGGGTGGAAAAGTCTTAATAAATTATGATTGCCCAAAATATATGCACAGTTTTGCCTAGTAACTTTTAAAACTATGTTTTTATGTTTACATTACTTAGATGGCTCTACAACTAAAAAAGGTGCGCAACTTAGACAACCAAAATTAATTACATTTTCTACATCATCTCCAACCAAGATTACCAATGAACCCAAGACCCACTAGCTCAAGGGTTATAAGCCCAAGGGTTTCATTCTCGTGGGCACCTTGTACAATGTGAAAGTAAAGTACGGCTCTACTTGGTTGATCACGAAGACGGACGTTCTATTGGGACTACATGCCCACCCCTTCATTACAAGTCTTTGTGTAAGGCATAATATTCAAATAACACAGTTTTCTTGTGTCTAAAATAAGCCAATGGAGCAATAACTTGACCACCACAATTCCATGTATCAACACGCTTGTATATATTTTAGAATATTTGCAAAAATGTCAAACACTCATTAGAGAAAACTCGGGTGAATAGGTATTTCAACTCTAGTTGCAATTGAAGAAAGTCAAGATTCATATATCAAAATGAACAAACGTATTTATTCACCTACAATGGTCAAGTTAAAGCATGTGCATACTTAAATATGTCAAGTTAATACTAACGAGGATCCCTTGGCCTATTCTGAGCATTATTAAGAAAAGTTGCCAACTAGGATCTCTCAAAGAAGCTAATCTTCCCATCATATTAAATATTTACATCGCCCCACCAACACATCGCTAAGTGGATACAAGGGAGCATTAATAGTATTATCTCAAATGTTTATGGAGGGTTTATCCCTAGAGATTAAAGATTGATGGCTAGCTCCTTGGCCTCAACCATGGTAAAATTAGTCAGTTAAACATTCATAGAATTTTACTATTGAACAATTTGTAAAGCATCCAAAGTGATTTGTCCCTATCATTGGATTGGTCCCGATTTGGAACTAATTTACGCACTCTACAAATTAAACTATGGATACTTGATACAACAATGGACGTGCCTTACATTTTTATGGTAGGATTGGGTTGGTGTTGACATTTGAAAAGAACATGCCAAATTGAGCATTTTGCACGGCCCCTCAAATGTCCTAAATCTACATAAGTTTCGTGTAATTTCCAATAGGCTATCTGAAATCAAGTAAGAACTTGCATCTTTAGCTATTGTTTTCAAGGACTTGACAAATTTAGCCTGTTCTACTAATACGTTACATAATGGTCCTTTTAGTTACAGCGTAGGCAATGCGTCACTAACTGGTTGCACAAGGATTAAACGTTGCTTCAGCCTTGGATACGCACTTCACAAAGATGCTGCAAGGCTAGCTAGAATGTATTTCTTACTGACGATCAACAGAAACTTAACTATTCTCCGTATTCGACTGGAGGAGATTCCTGTTAGCACGAGGATCTCTACTGTGACTTGACCTGCAATGATAAACACACATTCTCCTGATCAAAAACTCGGTGATTTTACAACCACACAGATACGAGATTACAGTCATGTCGAAACACCATAGTGCTAAATAGCTCAGCCTGGACTGTACATTCTGGCTAGACCAGATTTTACCTGTACATAACGAGTCACAAATAACGTTTTATAATCTAACAAGACGCTGAAAAAAGAATTAAATCCAGCTCTGGGCAAAGCTTCTTCAGGAGGCTGTGTGCATTTCAGGGTTGTGAGATGCTTAAAAGTTCTGGACTAGTTTGCCACCGGTTCCAAAAGATAAAGGTAGTGGGAACAGGCTCATTCATGCTAGTCAGGGAAGCAAGATGGAGGTGTACTTGGTCATTCCTCCTTAAGGCCGCGATCATGTGGGCTGCATTTACCTAGCCCTCCTGAAAGAAGGTCTATCTGTACTTTTGCTCACTTTTGAAACTGATTGTAAGACCCTTAAGCTTCGCAGAAAGCATGACGTGTTCAGCATGCATGTCATCGCTTTTAAAGTGAATTGATGATCAACTGCTATTTCTTTTAAACGTGTCTGAATGATTATCAGGATCAGACATGAAAAGGTCAGGCATTATTTGTACCTTCAGTGTAAGCGTAATGCAGTGAAGAGATCTATCAGCAGTTCCTAGACCGTGAATTCTTTCCTTTAAAATGGCATCTAGTATTTGACTGTTTCCTTTCAATGGCAACTAGAATACAACTATAGGGACTGCAAGATTTGGTCTACAGTGACATCACTGACTGTCTCCTGAGTTTTCTCGATGAAAAAAATACAATTACCATTTGATCCAATAAGCATCACATACTGCTTTGGGGGGTGAGAGGGAACGGTGCTACCAAGTAAGGAGTAGCAAAGACTGGCTTCATAAATCCTATCCTGGCCAAAATTTGGTAGGTTTAACGAAGTTAATTAGAAGGCTTCAGATCCGACGATTGATACATAGCATGCCTATAGCCTACTGCCAGCACAGAGCTTCACTTACTTGGGCTGCAACACTAGGAAATACAAAAATTCAGGCATGTGTAAGAGAGAAGTGGATGCAGGCAGTGTATGACTGGGGCATATTGGCCGAAGGAGGGCCATAAGGGTGTTTATAGGACAGGTAATGATGTGCTAATTGGACTGCTGATCATTTACTGCCCAAATTGTCAAAGACGAAGGAGACGATTTTGGACTACTCTCATTCAAGTCCCTAACCTGCTTCAATCATTGGATACTGAGTAGAGCCTTTAGTATGGTAGAGAGTGTCATAGGGATGTGTATTTTTTATGCTTAGCTTTGGCATTATTAAGTTGTGTTGACAGTCTAAGTACCCCAAGTGATCAATGGGTGACATTGGCAAAAATAAAGTTATGCTGGACAAGTACTTGTGGGTGCCTCATGTCAATTTAGTCTAGGCCATCACCTGGGCCATTAAAATGTCCAATGGTGGGGGGGACTATTAATTACTAGATTAATGCTAGTCCAAGGCCAATTAATGTTGGGGCAATTAAATGTCTTGTGGGGGTTAGCACATTAAATGTGAATGGGCACTAGTAAGTTCTTAGGCAAGGACAAAGGAATAATTAGTTGATTTTCAAAAATTAAATTCTGAAATTTAATTAATTAATGCTGAAAATTACAAGTAGTAGAAGGCTGCCAAGTGGCAAAAGAAGCTGCCACTCATCAAAATTACCCATACAAGCTGAGACAAGGCTGTTTGGGGGCTAGTTGAGGGTGATTCCAAAATTCAGAGGGAGGATGGAGCAACCACTAGATGAGCTTTGAGACAGGCAACAGCTGATCACGTAGTGCAATAGGACGAGGGCAGCAAGTTTTCTTCTCTACGTCAATGAGAGATGGCGATAGAAGAGGAGGGCTTGTTAGTCACATAGGGGTGTTGCCCTCTTTCAAAGCTGTTCTTGCCATCAAAATTAAGATTAGGTTTATCATTCAAACAATACTCCTTTCAGCTTATTCTCTCTCTCATCCTCTGGCATTCCCTTGGTAGTTCTCAGCCATTTCCAACTTTGAGTGAAAAGCAATTAAATAAATTGCTGCTGAAACCCTAATTTACACCAGCGAGTTAGGGTTCTCACAGCCACCTCAAGATCCATGCCCAATTATTGAACACCTTGTACTCGGTATATCAGTTGAAGGCAAGAAATTTGCAGCTGATCCGAGAGGTAGCCCATTCTCAATTCATTGTGGCCCACATACGAGAGATTGAAGATCCAACTATGCTCAAATTGTAGTACAATCAAGGGGCAAATTGATTTTAGGAAGTGCTGGTCATTTTTTAAAGCAATTGTATTGACGATTGAAGGAGATCAGCCCATATATCAGTGTACTTCAACCTTCTAGTAATACAAGATAAGAAATACCACAAGGGGACCCAATGGTTGGGGCCAATTGGGGTGTCGACTGTCCAAGATTAACTGGTAAAGTTTGCATTTTCAGTTTTGTGTATTTATTGCCTGCTGTAATTTGTGGTAAATCAAGTCATTCACCACCCTCGCCAAGAAGGCAGGTTGGTTTCAGAGAGGAATAGACACATCAGCATCGTGAAAGGAAGACACCAGGCATCCTGGCAGAATTCATATTCCAGATCAAGGGATTGGATCCTTGGTACACAACAGAGTTTGGTAGAGCCACAAGCTCTCTTCAATTTTCTAGGACAAAGAACCAGGATTGACCCACTACTTTGGTAGTTCTATCCTCAACATAATCCCCCCCAAAAAACTTCAGATCTACTCTGTGATATGGCTTCTCAAAATCAAGAATACCGTGAGGTTCTGTTTCTAAATGGACAAGAGTTATGGATTCTGAGAATGTGAAATGCCCAAGATGCTACACTCTCGAACCTGTCTAGTTCAGGTGGATAATACTTGGTAACAAAGGAGACCGTCCATGACTAATCATCCTGGTAAGGATCTTATTCGCAGTTCCTAGCACCAGGATCAATCTCAACTAAGGGATCTCCAATTTGTCCTCCTTTAGGAATGAAAGAAAGAGTTAATCTTCTAGAAAATCATCTACATGTTTGCCTTCCTAACCATCTCAAAAATACCTAGCTCCCCAAATTGATGACCCGGCCTTGTAAGAATGTCATGACAATAAAAGTGATCAAGAATCTTGACACTGGAAGAGATCATCCATCCCAGATTTTTTATGAGCTCCTGAATGTGGTGTTCATGAATGACACACGGTGTGTGAGGATACAAAAGGGTCCACAAAGGAAACATAGAGAGAGTAGAAACAAAACTAACAAAATAAACTCAAAAAAGAACACAAAAGAAGAGGATGAATTAGTAAAAAACTATATCCATCCGCATACCAACTACAATGACTAGTACACTAAATAGTGACCTCTTGGCAAACATACTGTCAACGTACAGGCCCTTGGATGCATGCCATGCGATTCTGATAGCAATTATGATTCGTTTTTGGTCAGTTATGACTTAGTTATATTGGTTGGAACTTTTGGTGTGAGTTTGGCGATAGCATAAACAACAACGGCCGATGTTCTTTTCATTAATTCGGCCATTAAATGTCCACTGGTGACATTGTGGGACTAGGCATTAATTCAAAAATTAATGCCAGTCCAAGGCCAATTAATGGTGGGACCATTAAATGTCGCATGGAGCGTTAGCACATTAATTTTGAATGGGCACTAGCTAGTCCTTGTGTAGGGTCAAATGGATAATTAATTAACTAATTTTCAAAATTTAAATTCTGAAAACTAAATAGTTGAAGCTGAAAATTACAATTAGAAGGTTGCCAAGTGGCAAAAGAGACTGCCAGTTGTCAAAATTACCCATGCAAGCTGAGAGAAGGTTTTTGGGGGCTGGCTGAGGTTCATTCCAGCATTCAAACACCGAGGGAGAAGGGGTCGCTGTCGGATGAGCTATGAGAGAAACGATAGCTGATCGCGCAACACGATAGAATAGGGGCAGCAAGTTTTATTCTCTACCTCAATGAAAGGCAGAGATAGAAGAGGAGGGCTCGCCAAGAGCATTGGACTTCTTATTTGCAGCAACCATTAGGGTTTCCACAACCACCTTTGGATCCATGACCAATTACTGAAGACCCAAGTACTCGATGTAGTAGTTGAAAGCATTAATTTGTAGCTGATGCGAGAGATAGCCCATTCAACACAATGTTAGTGAGTTTGGAAATCTCCCAATTCCCATTTTTTGATTACTAAAAAGGTGGCACTTGGATAACATGCCCATAAGTTCCTCAAAACCATATGATGTGACTTATCATTAGACAACGCTTGAAAAATGGAATCATTGAGCTATAGAGCGCTTGATTTGGAGTTATAGTGTTCAAGTTATGGCAAATCCAAATATTTGACCATGTGTCCCAAACTTATGGGAAATTCCCATATTCTCCAATATGGTGTTATTCCCAAATTATTATGGCTTGCATGTGAGAGATTGAAGACCCAAACTAAGCCCAGATTGTTGTACAATTAAGGGGGCAAATTGTGCCCAAGCAATGCTGGTCATTTATGACAACCATTTGTATTGAAGATTAAAGGAGATTAGCCTATATCTCATTGTACTTCAGCGTTATAGCAATGCAAGATAAAGAAACACTACAAGGGGCACAAATTGTCGGGACAAATCGGGTGTTGGCTGTCCAAGATGAAGTGGTAAAGTGAGTATTTCCAAATGCATTTAATGCTTGCTGTAATTTGAGTTAAATCAAGTTATCACCACCCTTGCCAAGAAAGAAGGCTGGTTTTGTGGTTCCATTGCTAGAAAACTCAATGAACAAAGAAATGTCAGATATGATATAGTGGATGCTCAAGAAGAAAATGGATGTCCAATAGCCACTATCTCGCGTGGAGTGGGCTGAGGGAAAGTGTCGGAGAGTGTTGTCCCTAGAACAGATCTCTAGTGCAGCAAGCCACCGAGCTCGATGTTGGATGATGAATATGAATGTCAGGCAGCAATGCAAGCTGAGGAAGGAGCCAAAACACATCAGTCCTTGGGATGTCAAAGCTGAGGAGATGCTTGGAAACAACTAAATAAAAAGCAGCAGCTCTGATGAGGGACAGTCTAGCACCTGCTGACATGCAGCATCCAGGGATGACAACCACCAGTTACAATGCTTGTCAACACCAAATGCCGGCAGCACACAGTGCTGAAATGCAGCTATCAATATGGGCAGCAGCAAGCTAGTGAAGAAACACAGCTGGAACTGATGCAATCAGCAGCTGAATGGAGATGCCAGGGGCAGCAGCAATGATGTCAGCCTATGGGAGATGATGACAGCACCAGCAATTCTCTGGATGATGGCGATGGCACTCCATGGGATAGCAATGGCAGCAGGCAAGAATATCCACTGATTATAATGATGAGATGAGGGAAAGTTGGCATGGCAAAGCGGGGAACAAGGGATGAAAGTGGCAATGAAAAATGGTCCCCTTGTATAGAACTTTCTTAGCTACTTGTCCTATCAAAGTTAAAGCTTTAAGTGTCACATTTAAGGAAATAACTACTTTTAGGCCCATTTTAAGAACCAAAAATTTACAATTCATAACTGGCAATTTCTAGGTGGCTTAACATCGTATACTAGATGGGGATGAGAGCATCTTTAGGGATTTCATATTAGCAACATAGATTTTTAGAGCTTCAGCCTCTCATCAATTGGACAAATCATATGGATTTTGCATCTGTAATACTAAGGAAAATGCCATCCACCACATTGGTTAAAACCTTTGGATCTGATTAGGAGTCAATGGAGAAAGAACACAAGGGTGATTTATTTCTCTACAAACGTTCAGAGGATCTCATCACCTTGTCATACAACATTCCAAGACAAACACTGCATCTAGCATTTTGCAAGAAGACACATGACTCCTTCAAGAAAGAGAAGAGCCGTACACTTCCTATAATCACCTTTTCCCCACGAATCTCCACAAGCAACTACTTTCATTTATGCATAGACTAAGATTCATACATTGCTTCATTCGTAAGGCTCAAGAGGCCTTTATTTGAAGCTAGATTGGAGACCTCATTAGAACTTCACCCTCATAAACCCTCAATGAGTTAGCTTGGATTCCTGTGAGGATTGACATCACATTAGAAACAGTTAGCACCATTATTTTCTATAATCAGACAAAAGATCCTATATTGGAGTATAGCAAGACTCTTGCTTGCAAGGAGGGTGGTAGCTCCTAATCAGGTCCTAGCAACTGTGTGGTATATTACTTCCCTTAGGCCTTTTCCAAGTCATGATTGGCCAAGTGAAGCATCTCCCCAAGAACTTTATTTGGTCAGGAAAATGTGGGAGCCCAACCACAGCAAAGGTGACTTGAAACATCATCATTCAGTCAAGATCCAAAGGTAGATTCGGGGTTATAGACCTAGATTGTTTTGCATCGGATGAACATGAAGATTTTTTAGTCTACTTCATACCATACTAATATTAGACAATACTAATTGGACGCCATTGAATGTGACAATCCCGATTAGACCTGCTCTTGGCGATCCATGGCAGTCTAGCAACATTGAATTTTCCAATAGATCAAAGCCAAAGATCTTTGAGATCAAATTTGCACCTGCCATTATATGAGCCTAGAGATCTATATATGTGCTAGAGACCTTTAAAGTCAAATTTGCAGCTGCAATTATGCAAGCCTAGAGATCTATATCATGTGGCCTTCACCAATTAACCCCAGCCACAATTGAAGAGAAAATGAGCAAACCTCTTCCTTTAATCACCACTTAAGGTTAGATTCTATACATACTAGCACTTAGGAGCCCATAGTGTCTCTAGGACAAGCAATGGCGACCTTGAGCCTCTCCACAGGGTGCATGGAAGAAAAAATATTAAGCTTCCCACATTCGAGAGACTAGCCACAAAGGATCTTGAAGACCATGTTTGAGGATTCCAGAGCTTATCTCAAACTAAAGGTATAGATAAGGAAGATGCCTTCCTCACACTCTTCCCTTCTAGCCTAGAACCACAATACACAAGTGATATAGCCAATTTCTCAAGAATCACTTCCTTGGACATCTCTCAAGGATGAGTCCCTCAAACGCCTACCACCTAGGAAACCATGAAGACTATATTATCCACGAGCTTAACGATATTCTACTTTCTCTACTCGTCTAATAGCAATGTCTATATCCAGCAAGGTGACACTACTCAAATGCACCTGAAAATTGAAGTCCAAACCATGCAAAAAAATATTGCAGTTGGGCAAGGGATAGGGATAGAGGCTTGCAACTTGCGAAATACCTCTTTTACTTTCTTGGCAGATGCTCGGGATATCCTCATGTGGCTCTTGACGTATCACATTTAGTACACGTAGCCAATATTGACCACCCCTTTCCGGGGCAAATTCCCTTTGAAAGGCTGCATAAAATAAAGCAATAGTGGTTATGGTTTGGGCCTTTAGGCCATGATACCATACTGCTGCTCTTCCCTTAAGAGTCATATTAAAGAACATCATTAAATGTCCTTCATCTTGGATACGACAGTTGAACATCAACTTTTGAAACTCCCTAATGTGGAGCTCCACATCTTTCCCACTAACCCATTAAAGATGGGTAGGGGGAAACCTAAGGCTAGCGAATGCAATAGGCTGTGCCATAATGATGATTGGATTTGCAATAGGATTTGGTGAATGTGGGTTTACAAATACATTAATGAAGAGATGACTCCTGATCTCCTCACTCAACCTAGATACTAGTGGCTTGCCTTGCTGCCTACGCAAGCAACTTCATGGTACATCAATGGGTCACCCGTGCACTTCCGTTAAGTATCCAACAAAAGATTCAAGGGACTTTTAAACGTATTGGGCAACCTCAATACATTTCAACAACTAGTGGTGAAAATTGAGATTGCACTCAAGCTTTCCTTGCAAACATGTACATTCTTATCCCTATCTTCTAGTACTTTGAATCATATTGTTGCACAACTAGCAAGGGAATTGTAGGCTTTGAAAATGGAGAGAACCCAAACGACAGAGCAATGTGCAATAGAGCTCTTAAGGAAGGAAATTAAGGAACTCAAGAGTGCAACCACGGGCACATAACCAATGAATACCCTAGGCAAAAATTTTGGAACTTCTACTACAACGTGAGCTATGAGATTTGAGGATATTAATATCTTAAGGGCCTTAAACCACTTCCACAGATAAGTCCCCTCGCATCTCCTCTTCTTTCTCCTCGTTACCTCTCAAGTTTCACAAAGTGATGGCTTGTGTTATTCAGCACCGCATCCCACTTTCCCATCCTCTTCCACCAATCCTCCCTTACTATCCACTCCATTATGTTAGTAGTCATGTATGTCATGTACAATCATCTCTTACTTTTGAGCCTTAGTCTGATCAAACGAGAATATTAGGAGCTCTGTCATTCAGTTTGTTCCTCATTTTGTGTATATTAGACACTTTAGATAAAGGTGATATCGGTGCATTTTGTTTTTGGCAATTTAAACATTTAGATCAATCAAGCAAGATGACTTGGGTACCCGTATTTTGGCCTAGGTTAGTTGTATACCAGTTATGGCCTCAATTTACCTATTTCTAAGCAAGTTATTCCGCTTCCCTCCCCCTCCCCCTCCCCCTTTCCATTCATCCATTGCATAGTCACAGTAGTACCACATGCAAAAGAGTTCATACTATATTATACTTTAGGTACCATTTTCTTCCCTATGTCTAGCTCAAAAAGTAAGTGAGAGCTCCATTCCCGTCGCGTCGCACTGTTGCCCCCCGCCCCGACTACTCACGCCCGTCCGACTTCTCGCCCGCCCCGACTGCTCGTGACCGTCCCACTGCTCACCCGCTTCAACTGATCGCCCCCCCCCGGGCTGACTGCTCGCCTGCTTCAACTGATCACGCCCCGACTGCTTGCACCCGTCCAACTGCTCGCCCCCCACACTGATCGCCCCCCCGCCCCGTCTACCCATGGCCATCGCACATCCTTCCCCCCCGCCATCTCCCTCCACCGCGGCGCTGCCATTTCCCCCACGTTACCATTTCCCCCCCGGCACGTTGGCCTGCCCTTGCTGGACAAATCGACATCTTACTTCTATAGAAGCACAAACTCACTCCCACCCACGCTCAGAGGGTAGGTAAGGTACTCGGGGGTAGCTCGCACACTTACTAGAAGCACGCCATCGGTGCCTACTTTAGGAGCAGAGGCATATGCACCTCTATTGGCCCGAGTCTCACCGCCTGTGTACGAGACCACGGGACAGTAGTGGCAGGGAGGGTTCTATGGATCAGATTGGATATTGGGGACTCATGCCTTGGAGTCCTCAATGTCTATGCCCCTACTGAGGTTAGGGCACGCAACACATTCTGGGTGGAGATCGTGGATGGACTCCCAGAGGTGGACTCCTAGATCGTTGGAGAAGACTTCAATAACCTGAAGGCATTAGAAGACCAGCGGGGCAGAGGCAAAAACTACCAGGGCATGACTGGGGAGGAGCAGGAGGCATGGGAGGTCTTCCTACTGGCAATAAGAGCACGCGAAGCCTGGAGAGATTCTGCCTTCCACAGAAGGGAGAGGTCGCTAGATTTCTCTTGGGGATACAGGCGGCTAGGTGGTGTCTTGCTGGAGCGGTTGGACAGGTTTTATGTGAAAGAGTGGGGATGCTCTCGTGGAGGCCAGATTGGGTAGTTGGCGGGCACCACGCTATCCGATCATTGCCCAGTTCTCTTAACACTTGATCCTCCAGCATCTGCCCTTGGCACACGATCCTGTTAGATCCCGGACTCAATCTATAGGAGGGAGGAGGTGACGAGATAGATTGAGCAGATTTGGACCAGGGAGTGGGGCAGGAGAGACCGGATCGCAGAGGAGGTTGCAAAGGTCCTAGCCGAGTTGAGCAGTATCTGCCAAGAGGCAGCCATACAGGCCAGGCAGCAGAGCTAGGAGGAGAAGAGAGTAGTTCAGCGGGACCTTGCAGCCACGCAAAGATTATTATAGGAGGCATCACGGGATCCCACCCTCCATGCAGAGGAGGTGCACGCGTGAGTAGCTATTACCCGCCTTGAGAACAGGCACTCAGAGTACTCTTTCCACACCTCAGCAGCTTTCTTGGCGCGGAAAGGGGACACAATGTGCAAGGAGTTTTTCCAAGTGCACCAGCGTCACACCTCAGGAGAGCAGATACCCAACCTTCGAGATCAGTATGGGAGGACTCGTTCTAGCCTAAACAAGGTGATGGAGATTGCCACCGACTACTACAGACGCCTGTTCCAGCAGGAGACAGCCGCAGATAGAGGACAACGATGTAGACAATAGGTTTGGGATCACAACCCGTCCCTCGTCACAAAGGAGATGGGACACTCCCTCCTAGCTTCACAGAGAAGGAACTAGAGGAGGCCTTCCATACACAAGATGGGCAGAAATGCGCGGGAGAGGATGGCCTCTCTAAGGCTTTCTTCACTACCTACTAGGAGGTAGTAAAGGACCCCCTACTGATGGCGTTCCAGGAGATTTTCACTTCAGAACAGATGCCAAGGAGTCTCTCGGCAGGCCTTATCAGTCTTCTCCCCAAAGGGGGAGACAGGTTGGAGCTTTCCCAGTGGAGACCGATCACCTTATTGTCAGTGGCCTATAAGGCACTGGTAAAGATGATTGGTAGGCGACTACGCCCCGTGCTCCCAGACATTATCCATGACACATAGACATGCTTTGTCCAGGATAGGAGCATCCTCAACAATGTATTCACCTTCTTTCAAGCGATAGAGTGGGCTCGGTACAATGGGCAAAGATTGGTCGTACTACTCTTGAATTTTGAGAAAGCTTATGACAGGGTGGACTGGGATTTCCTAGAGGGCACCACAGTGAGGTTGGGTTTCCACCAGGCTTGGATTCGCAGGGTCTCCACACTTTACAGATTGGCCACTAGCAAGGTTCTCATAGGTGGTAGCCGTGGGGAGGAGTTTCGGCTAGAGAGATCGGTTCGGCAAGGCTGCCCCCTGGCCCCATACATGTTCCTACTCTTTGCAGAGGGGATGTCCCACTTCCTCATGTCACGTGTGAGCGGATTACACAGTCTTCAACTTCCAGTGAGAGAGGAGACCGAGTTGTTAGACTCAGAGTATGCAGATGATACAACACTCTACATAGAGGACAATGAGCTGATGCTGAAGAGAGTGAGGCTGCTCTTGAGGTGTTCTGTTTTGCAGCAGGAGCGAAAATCAACTAGCGAAAGTCGGTTGGTTTCCTCACAAACCCGGACTCTAGCACGGAGTGGGGCGTCGATTTAGATGGGTGAACAGAGGGTAGACCGTCCGTTATCTAGGGTTCCAGGTGGAACTTGACATCACTCTTGCTAAGCAATTTCTTCTAGTCCTCGATTCTATTTGGAGGAAGCTGACCTAGTGGAGCACGGCTCGCCTCTCACTAGCAGGCCGAGCCCTGGTGGTTAACCAGGTCCTCCTAGCGACGGCCTAGTACATCGCCTCGTGTTGGTGCTTCTCATCCTGTGCAGTGCACCTTCACCACCTAGTGAAGAACTTCCTGTGGTCCAAGTCAAACGGCTCTAGGGATTCCGGGGCCAAGGTGGCGTGGGCGATCATCATACGGCATCGATCAAAGGGAGGGCTCGGGATCATAGACCCAGAGTATCAGAGTGTGGTCCTCTTGGGCAAGCTAGTCATTCGCAGCCTCAAATCAGGAGGGCAGGCCTGGAAGGTCCTATTGCAAAAGGGTCTTCAGGAGTGTAGACCAAGGCTCGATGGTGAGTAGAGGCCATCCCTAAGATGGATCTTCACGTCAGCTAAGATCACTGCCCCCTAGATCACCTTTCCTACACAGCTTGCTCCGTGTGTGGCAGGGCCTCTGGAAGGCCCTAATCCAAAGCCCCCCAGGTTGCCAGGAGGAGATAGACCACCAACTGGTGATCTGGAACCCCCAGGTCAAAGATCGGGATGGGGCACAGATTGGTGAGCGCCCCCACATCCAGTGGGCTGGGTGGGAGGCCGGCCCAACTCGTACCATCAGGACATGGCGGGAGGTGTACAAGTTGGTGGACGAGGAGGTGTTGCAACGAGTATCAGGCTATCAGAGAGGAGTGGAGCTTAGGAGAAGGGAGATAGATGCAGCAATACCTCAGGAGTGGCTTGCCCCTCGGACAAGAGAGCCAATATGTGGAAAATCAGAGCTGTGGCAAGAAGAATGTGCACAAGAGGGAGATGAGAGAGCTCGAACAAGATCTTGTTTAGTCAGTTATTCAAGGTACGACTAGTACACTCTCCTCAACTATGAGTGTGTACTTTAGGCTATTTATATAGCCTCTAGAGAAATTAGGGTTAGGGTTTCCCCTTGCTCCCCTATCCTCCAGTCCATTTACACCCAACTACCCTTATCCTCTCCCGTGTAAGGAGAGTTCCTATGCTTACTTCTCAACACCCCTCCTCAATGCCAAGTGGCATTGGAGAAAGAAGATCCCCACCTCAAGAGGTAGTGGAAACTCTCAGTGCTCCGCAACTCTCAAGTAGGACCATGGGCCACTACGGAAGAACTCCTGTGGCAACAATTGTGCCTATCTCGGGAAGGTGTGACACGCGGCAAGGGTGGATGAGCTGGGGGCTGTATGGGAGGGGGAAGACTGCTAGTGCAAGGAGGAGGTAGGTGTGTGTGGCTAATCACCTCCTGTGGGAGAAGCGGGGGTGGGTCAGTTGTGCCCATCTCGAGAAGGTGTGACGCGCGGCAAGGGTGGATGAGCTGGGGGCTGTATGGGAGGGGGAAGACTGCTGGTGCAAGGAGGTAGGTGTGTGTGGCTAATCACCTCCTGTGGGAGAAGCGGGGGTGGGTCGGGGGGGGGATCCCACCTGAACCGGATAAGGATAAGGGGTGGTGCTCGGTAGGGGACGTGGTGGGGGGGAAGAGGATCGAGGGATGGTGGGATAGACGGATATGCATGGTGAGTGTGGGTGGGGTTGGTGGCCCTGGAAAGAGGGGGTTGTGGACCAAGGTCGGTTCAGGGGAGAGGGGCAGGGGAGGGGGGTGTGTGAGGAGGCTGTGGGAACTCACGAGAGGCAATCTGAGGTGCGGGTGGAGGATGTGGGGTGTTGTGGTCCTCTCGGGTGGGACGAACAAGCGGGGGCAGCGGAGTGCTCTGCCGAGGGGGCGTCGCTCGCCCGCCTGCTCCCTATTAAGGAGACTAGGTCTGAGGAGCTGGCTGCACCCCCTGCCGTCTCCCTCTCTCTCGTCTCTGGACCCGTGTGAAGCCCTCAACGTCCACCTACGGGCCTGTTGGCGGAGCCGCCTTGGCTCCGAAACGCGTACAAACTACTGCCTGATGCCCAAAGTCGTAGCAACGCAGGTACGACCCTAGTTGCCAGTCACAATGACCTACTGCCTAAAGGGATTGTCCGCCTGCCTCAATCTCTAGGAACTGTGGGATATTATTGACCTCTTTCATTGCCACCCGTACCTTTGGGACTCCTACTGTCAATGCATCCGTGAAAGACGTGGGAAGGACAATGCCGAAGAGCCATCCAAAGTCTTCCACCAACTAGAGATACTCTATCACCAGGCTGGGGAAAAGAAGGGTGACCGGGTGCTGAAGGAACTTGTTGTGGAGTGCAAACGCCTCCGTAGTAAAGCCACTGTACCAAGGGACCATGTATATGACCCCCTTCATGGACGCATATGGTGAACTGGCGAGTAACTTGCGAGCTGTGTCCGCCGAACTGAGCCGGACCATGAAGATCCCTTGGCCCATTAGGACCACCTCCACGATCTGCGCTATATCAATGTGCAGCATGGAGTGAAGCCAGTCCCGAAGCTGGCCCTGGCTGGGGAATGTCCTACTACCTGACCATAAATCGTTTCCATTAGCTCTAGCTCCAGCTCCTTAGCTCGGACGGCTAAGAGCTACTCCTCAGAGAGGACGACGCGCAAGGTGTTTGACCGGGGGGCACTGCCTAAGTGCGTTGGCGTCTGACCAGAGGTTTCCATTGCGCGTCCCTTTTGAGAGAACTACCAATCATGTCGCGATGCTACCTGAGGGGGAAAAGTTGCTGCAGGTAGAGGGAGCAACTAGAGGGTGGGGGGATCAATGGTGGGGGGGAGAAACGTTGCTTTTTTTTATACACCGCGGACGGAGAAAGCACGCCGGGGGAGGGGAGAAGGGGGGGGGGGGAAAGGCCCGCAATCGAGAGCGGGGGGCCACGATCAAATGGAGCGAAGGAAACGATAAGACGAAGCGAGGGGCGCGATCAATCTGGGGGGCAGGCGCAATCAGAAGAAGCGAGGAGGGAGGGGGAGCTTGCGACGTGACGGTGCTGAGCTCATATGACCTTCAAAAAGGATTGCCTTCAGGACATTCGTTCGAGAAGGGGCACTGTCACCATTGGTGACAACTCTACAGTTCCTATTCGAGGCGAGGGGACTTTACCTATGTTTTCAGACAGGCCGTCTTCTTCTGCCAAAGTTCTTTATGTACCTGATTTGGGGTTTAACCTATTGTCTGTGCATGGTCTAACTCAGCTAGATACCCGAGTCATTTTTACCCAGGATACAGTCACAGTGGAGGATGCTTCTACCAGTGATGCTCTTTGGACAAGTACACAGGAGGGTGGGCTCTACAAGCTCACAACCTTGGCTACGAGGGCTTCCCACGAGCTTGGGCTGCTTTGGCATGCTCGTTACGGGCATCTGAACATTGATACGATTTGGCGGACTTCCAGGAGGAAGATGGTGGAGAGACTTCCAGATTTCCGTCCTCTTCACACTTTATGCCCTAGCTGCTTGAGGGGCAAGCAACATAGGTAGCCTCATCCACAGGTTGCTTCCGAGAGGGCTTCTTCACCGCTCGAGTTGGTTAACACCAACCTTTGCAGACCTATGGGCACGGCCTCCCTTAGCAAGGCCAAGTATCTGATGCTGATTTTGGGCGACTTTAGTCGTTATGTGTGGCCTTATTTCTTGGAGTACAAGAGCGAGGCGTACTCCCGTTTTTGCAAGTGGAAGGTGTTTGTAGAGAGACAAACTCCTTCCAAAGTTCGTGGTGTTCAAGCTGATCACAATGGCAAGTTCACTTCTCACCTTTTCTCTCAGTTTTGCAAGGATCACGGCATTCGGGTGGAGTATTCCCATCCGAACACACTATTGGAGAATGGTGTGGTGGAGCATGCAAATCAGACCATGGTGGAGATGGCCGAGGATAGGAGTCTTCCTCATTCCCTTTGGGGTGAGGCAGTGGCTATGGCGGTGCATATTCACAACCGCTCTCCGACTTCGGCATTGCAGGACATGACTTCTTTTGCGGCTTTCTTTAGGAGGAAGCCTTGCTTGTCTCACTTTCGCATCTTTGGATGTGATGCTTTTGTCCATGTGGACAAGAAGAAGATGATGAAGAAGCTTGGCTCTAAGTCAAGACGGCTTATCTTCATAGGCTATAGCACGACCACGAAGGGATATCGGCTCTACGACCCGACGACACGAAAGATTGAGGTGAGCAGGGATGTGATCTTCAATGAGGCTTCAGCATTCGAGGATTCGATTGATGGTTCTCTGACACGTGCTTCTTCGTCATCGACCGACCCTCCCCCACCTTCTCTCCCTTTTCTTCCTTCCAAGATGCCTCTTCACACCCCTCCTTCTACTTCAACTTCCCCTCCCCCTGTGGCGGATGTTACTCCTTCTTCATCGAGTACTTCCACCCCTTCCACCTCCCTTCGACAGTCTTCTAGGGATCCACCACCATCCGATGGGGGGCCTTCTGAAGGGGAGTTCTTTTCTCAAACAAGTGCTTTGCAAGTTCCGGAGGCTACTTGATCTCCCTCGCAGTAAGAGGAGTCTCTTAGGATTCCTTTGTGGTAGCACCGGCTTATGCAGTAATCAATTGTTACTCACTTTCCTGCTGCTTCTACCAGTCCACGCAGATCAGCCCGATTACAGGCGCAGCGGGATAGTTAACTCTATGTGAACTATGCTCTTATGTCACAAATTCTTCACGCTTCCGAGCCTTCCACAGTTGAGGAGGCTCTTGCACAGGATGTTTGGAGACAGACTATGCAGGCAGAGCTCGATTCCATCGAGCGAAATCAGATTTGGGAGCTTGTACCGCGTCCCATGAAACGGAAGGTGATAGGTGTGAAATGGGTCTTTAAGACCAAGTATCTTGTTGATGGTTCCTTGGATAAGCATAAAGCTAGGCTTGTTGCCAAGGGTTTTGCACTGCGGGTAGGTTTGGATTACTTTGAGACCTTTGCTCCTACAACTCGGATGTCCACCATTCGAGTTATTTTGGCTCTTGCAACTCACCACCGTTGGCCCATCTACCAGATGGACGTCAAGTCAGCCTTCCTGAATGGTGTCCTTGAGGAGGAGATCTAAATTTCACAACCTCCAAGTTTTCTTGTGCAAGGGCAAGAGGATCATGTCTACAGGTTGCAGAAGGCCCTTTATGGTCTGAAGCAAGCTCCTCGCGCTTGGTACCAGAGGATTGACCGCTTCTTTCTACAAAGTGGTTTTCAGCACTCCGCTCATGCTGATCTTGTATATGGATGATCTTATTCTTACAGGGAGCGACACTCAGCAAGTGGAGTACCCTCGGTCTATTCTATGGCAGGAGTTTGACATGACGGATCTAGGGATCCTTCACTTCTTTCTTGGATTGGAGTTCTATCAGATGGCACAGGGCATCGTTGTCTCGCAGCAGAGGTACATCTCCGAGCTTCTTTCGGAGTTTGGTATGGCCGAGTGTCGGCCTAATTCATATCCCATGGACCAAGAGTCCAAGATTTTGGCAGATGGAGTTCCCCTTACTGATCCCACCCGTTACAGGTGCCTTGCTGGCTCACTTATCTGGCTTCTTCACACTCGGCCGGATATCTCTTTTGTGGTGGCTCTGTTGTCTTCTTTCATGAAGACTCCTACACAGGATCACTGGCGGGCAGCTTTGCATGTCCTTCAGTATTTGAAGGGGACTCAATCCTACGGGATCATGTATGGAGATGGGACCACTCTTTCTAGCTGGAGTGATTCTGATTGGCCAAGTGATGTGGATTCGAGACGATCCACTACAGGTTATGCTTTCACCCTTCGATCCGGTGCTGTCTCTTGGAGCAGCAAGAAGCAGCCTACTGTGGCACATTCTTCTACAGAGGCTAAGTATCGGGCCTTATGTTTGACCACTATGGAGGCAAGTTGGCTCCGTCATATGATGGCGGAGATTGGCTTCCCACAGACAAGACCTACAGAGCTGCGCGTGGTTAACCAGAGTGCTCTTGCTCTGGCAAAGAACCTGGTGTTTCATGCTCGCATGAAGCACATTGAGGTTCAGTACCACTATGTTCAAGAGCGGATCATGGCCTGGGAGCTGGCGGTGGCCTACTCTCCCACAACAGACAATGCAGCTGATCTCTTTACGAAGCCTTTGCCTCAGGCTTCTTTGCTTCATCACATGCGGATGTTAGGTCTTCAAACTCTCCCAAGATCTGAGAGGGGGTGTTAGCCTGTCTTGGCCAGTCTGTCAGCTCTTGGGTGTAGGCAGTTGGCCCATTTTATGGGCAAGTCGGCCAGTTTTAGGCCAGTCGGCCAGTTTTAGGTCAGGTTGGCCAGTTTGGAGGCTGGGGGGCTATATATAGCAATCCCACTCATTCTGTCTTGCAGATTTCAGCACACTCTCCCTCCGTTCCCACTCTGCATTGGTGCTGCCACTGTTTCCAGTGTGATCTGGTGCCCTCACTAATGCTCCGGGCTGCATGCAGGGACTGATCAGTCCACAGTTTTGTATTCAGCATTCATTTCAGTCAGTGCAGATTTTCTTCCTTCATTTTCTGCTTTCTCTCTCTCCCCCTCTGTGTTCGTGTTTCTTCTTCCGTTGCACACTCTCACAATTATATAGCGCAACTGAGCCAGAGAATTGGCAAGAAGCTCTAAAGCATCCCCAATGGCAAGGGACCATGGGAAAGGAGCTTGAGAGCATTGATCCAAATCAGATTCAACCTTGGTGGATTGTCTGGCCCACAAGAAAGTCATCAAGACCAAGTGGATCTTTAGGACTAAAGTTGATGGAACTTTAGATAAATACAAGGCTCGCCTTGTAGTACAAGGTTTTCGACAAAAACATGGCATAGATTATGAGGAGACCTTTGCACCCACTATACACTTGACATCATTCCATTTGTTGATTTCCCTATCTACTCACTATGGTTGGCCACTCTATCGGATGGATTAGTTGTCCTATTTCTTGTGGATGGAGATAGTTTGATATGGGATAGTATTTTTGTCTCACAACAGAAGTATGCCCTTCAATTAGTTGAGCAATATTGCATTAATCAAACATGGCTTGTGGCCGCACCTCTTGATCCCATTGCCAAGTTTTTAAGGATTCCCTAGGTGGACCCTTCGATAGGAGGTATACCTATAGGTCAGTTGTCGAGAAACTTCTTTGGTTGATTCACACTAGGCCAAACCTTGCATATTTTGTCTCATTACTCAATTAGTATTTAAATGCATCTAAAAGGTCACATTGGATTGCTTGCATGCATGTATTGAGATATGTTCGATGTACTTATTCTTATAGTCTGACATATGATCATGGTTTGTTTTGCAGGGGTACACTATTCGGATTAGTTTGGAGATCTTGACACTCGACATTTTACAATGGCTATATCTTTTCTTTGGGCATGGCTCCCATTCCTTGGTCAAGCCGTAATCAAGAGACAATGGCTGCTTCCACAACTAAGGCAAAGTATTGGGACCTCTTCAATGGCATCACAGAGGCTGTCTACTCGATGAGCTTACTGATGATGCTTCACTTTCCATGTGCTTCACCAACTATCCTCTACTACGGCAACTAAAGTGACATTGTACTAGCTAGTAATCAAATTATCAATCCACAGATGTAACATATTGGTATTCACTTCCACTTCACCAAAGAGCAAGTTGAGCTAGGCACTATCACAGTGATCACTTGGGCTCCCTTGGTAAGATAACCATCACCTCCATAGTCTTAGTACGCCACTAGGCAACCGACGTGCACCCTTTGTTTTATGCCCTTACTACTTTGGAATGAGATGCCTTGGGAAAAACAAAAAGATACAGGCTTGGGCTAGTACAATCCCTTTTTGGTTCCAATTTTGGGCCCGAGAGGAATGTTAAGCTAAAAATGCATTACATGCTGATTAGCCACATTGAAAAGCCCCAAAACAAGCTTAATTATTCAATTTACCAAACTTTCATTTTTTTTAAATGCATTCTTAGAGAGTATCTATGTCCCATAAGCCAAATCCTAATTTGGAAGAACCCAGTCATCTATAAATAGACGAGTTGCTCGCCATTGAGCCTTAATCTCGTTTTTGCAACTTACAGGTGCCTTCTCTCTATTGTCCACACCCCATTTGCGAAGGATATCTCAGTTCAAGCTACTGCCCACCACTGCCTTCCATCATCAGGTGCCTACTATCCAGTCCCTATCTGTTATTGGCGATTGTTGCCATCGCTACAACTGTTGTATTTACTATCGATCTGCCTTTCACAATCTACAATCAGACCTACACAGCTGTCATTAGCCTACCACGTGGCTGCCAGCCTATATTTTGCTAATCCAAATGCCGCCTAGTCTTGCCATGTCATCAGCATCTATTGAATTTTGCTATCCCACCCTCTTCTTGCCCATCTATCATCATTACTAATCCTCTAGCCATCATAGAGCTATGTTTGCTATTGCGAGACACCTTCGAAAGTTGCCTGTTGTGTTTTGGGATCCATCAAGAAGTACGACACACTCTTCCACTCATACTCTTTGCCCCGGTCCTCAAAACATAGGAGTTCAAGGGTCAGTTTTCACCTTGCATAGTGTGTTTGCTCCATTAAGCATTGTATTCATTCATTATTCGGTTTCCTTTCATCTTCTGTGTTCATTGTGTATGTGTTATTCTAACCCTAACTGTGTTTCTTTATAAGTCTGTGCATTTGTCGCACAATTGTGTTTGTATTCTGTGGTCGAGCATTTCTTTACAATGATTACCTCCAACAATAGAATGGATGGACACCACAAGGTCTTCCACCCCATAGGGATACCCACATCTTCGAACAACCATGTCTAGGCCTTGATGTCAAAATATTCCTCCACAAAACTGATATGGTCAACTCTAGAGTGCAAGATAACACTTGTCACATGTAGAAGCTTGGAGCAAGAACGAGCCTATGTCAACACGTTTATAATATCCTCATACCAAGTTGATACCACATCCACTTGGAAGACTGAAAAAGTAATCCTAAAGAGCTTGGTGTGTGGGAAGCCAAGATTAAGAACTTTGTGCAATGATGTCTCTACACTTGTTACACAACTAAGGTGGTCAGCCATGTTGTGGTGTTTTCCTTAACGGATCCATAACTCAAAATCAAATTCTTGCAAAAGGAGCAACCATCTCTCCAAAACAACAAGAAAGTTAAGATTTGTTAAGTACGTACTTCAAAGCTCGATGATTTGAAATAATGGCAAAACAAGTTCCCATAACATAATGGAAATTTTTCATGCGAGTATAAATGGCACCTAATGCTTCCCAGTCATAGCCAACCCTCCTCATTCTCTCATCCCCATGCTACTATTTGGTGCCCACACTCGTGTGTAGAGCTGCATGTTGGGGCTGACTGTTGCAGCCTTGTATCCTCCAGCCATTGCAGTCATATTGTTCCTTCTCTCACCTGCGTTCTCTTTCTGTCTCCTCCCCGTGTTCGCTTTCTTTTCTGCTGTGCACTCTCAGATGTTATTAGAGCCAAACGTGGAAGCCAAAGTTTCTTCGAAGAGGAGCAACCTGTCCGCCATATCCAGCAAGCTGGGTGTCAATAAATAGGGCTGCAAACCTGAGTTTATTGTGTTGCAGAGCATGGTGACCTGTTTTGCTCTCCCTGCTGCATTTGGAGCTGGATGCACTTCTGTACCCTATGTTTCAGGCTGAGAACACTTCCTCTCTGCTAGACAGTGTTTATTTGTCCCTAGTGACTTTTATCTTTGCAGGGACAGGTACCTTTTCTGCCTGTGTTTCAGTCCAGACAGTTAACTGGTTTGCTGCAGCAGCTTCCTACTGCTCAGGTGTCCATTCTTCTCTGTAGGCGGCACTATTTCATGGATGGACAGGCATTTAGCTGTATTTCTGCTTTACCAGTCATCCTCTCTGCTGGGGCAGCATCACTCCAAGCTGAAGACGTGAATAGACCTGCGTTTTCCTGCAGGTCGCACATTTTCTGCTGCATTTTGAACTTGGCTAGACCCTTAGAGTGCTGGGCGGCATCCACTCAGACCTGGGTGGCACGACGAGCCCTGGACTCGCCCTACACCTGATCCCATCGGCCGCAGAGGGAGTGGATGATGGAGGTCCAGAGCTCTGCTAAGGTCGCCTGTACTAAAAGTCTCTCTTCGCCGAAAGCCTCCTGAGTCCTGACACCGTGCCTTGCAGATATGCCACTCACTAAGGCTCCCTATGATCTCCCATACCTCAGAGCGGTCTGCTGTGGCCTCCATTACCTAGCGGATGGATAGAGCCTCTAAACCAATCACTGCAAAAGACCCTGCCTCGATAATGAATATCGTGTCCTGCATTCCGGCCTCATATAGAAGGTGGCAGCCGTGGCTCACCGCCTACCACAAGAAAGCTCCCCATGAGATACATCCAAGGCTGGGTGCTATACAATGAAGAATGTGGCATGCTCCTCTCCACACGAGCTGCCCCGCCTCACACGACCAAAGGCAGTGCTTTGGGGTTTCCAAAGGCTGTTGTGTGCAGCGCTTACAACCTCCCTCCTGCATCTGGGTAAGCCAGCTTCCCGCTGCCAAGCCTCCATGTGCCACTAACCATTAAAAATATGACACCCTCCTCAGCCTCTAGCTATCCCATAGGCGGCGCCAGAAGGTCCGTCGAAAAGGCTCCATGATGCTGTGCTCCGCCCAGTGCCTACTACCTGACAGCACCCAATCCATATCCTCCTGCATCAATACGTGTCTGCCAATCCTAGGGGTGTACTACAAGAACCTCGCTGGCTTCTCGGCGACCGCAATGGCTGGCCATAGCCACTCTCCGGGATCCCACTCCAACTCATCAAGTGGCTTGCCCTCCCAGATCCAGAGGCGCCACTCCCTAAGATCCGGCCAAAAGACAAAAGGGTCGAACCGCCATGTCTTTCCCTAAAGACCAATCACCCGGATCCTCTTCCATGAAAGGACAGCTATCCCTTCATCCTACTGTCCTCTATCAAGAGCCAGACGCCCCCCCTCTTGTACAGTGAAGAAGGTCCCAAGCACAGCGCCGTACACTCTACCTGCCACTTGTAGGGGGATGCCTATTGGTGAAAACCTAGCGGCCCATACCTCCCCGGGCTCTATCAGCTCTTGTATCGAGGGAGCAAGCCACTCTTGAGGTATTGTTGCGTCTATCTCCCTTCTCAACTCCACTCCTCTCTAGCAGCCTGATACTTGCTGCAGCACCTCCTCGTCCACCATCGTGTACACCTCCCGCCATGTCCTGATGGTACGACCCGGACCAGCCTCCCAACCAACCCTCTGGATGTGGGGGCGCTCGCCAATCTTTGCCCCTTCCCGATCCCTAACCTAGGGGTTCCAGATCACCGACTGACAGTCTATCTCCTCCTGGCAGCGTGGAGGGGCTCTGGATTAGGGCCTTACAGAGGCCTTGCCACACGCGGAGCAAGCTGCGTAGGAAAGGTGATATGGGGGTTTTGGGGGGGGGGGGGGTGTTGTATGATCTGGCTGACGCAAAGATCCATCTCAAGGACAATCTCCACTCCCCGCCAAGGCTCGGTCTACAATCCTAAAGACCCTCTTGCAATAGAACCTTCCAAGTCTGCCCTCCCAATGTGAGGCCGCAGACAACTAGCTTGCCCAAGAGGGCCATACTCTGATACTCTGGGTCTATGATCCCAAGCCCTCCCTCTAACCGATGCCGTATGATGGTCGCCCACGCCACCTTGGCCCTGGAATCCCTGGAACCATCCGACCATGACCAAAGGAAGTTCCGCAGTAGGCAGCGAAGCTCCACTACGCAAGATGAGGAGAAGCACTAACATGAGGCGATGTACCAGGCCGTCGCTAGGACCTAGTTAACCACCACGGCTCGCTAGCTAGTGAGAGGCGAGCCGTGCTCCAGTAGGTCAGTTTCCTCCGAATAAAATCAAGAACAAGAACAAACTGTTGGGCAGGAGTGAGGTCCAATCCCACCTGGAATCCTAGGTACTGGACGGTCTGCCTTGCCATCTAAATCCTAGGTGGACGCCCCATTCCGTACTAGAGTCCGGGTTTGTCAGGAAACTGACTTTCGCCACAATTGATTTTTGCTCCCGCTGCAAAACAGAACACCTGCAGAGCCAACCTCACTCTCTCCAGTATCAGCTCATCATCCTCTATGTAGAGTGCTATATCATCTGCATATTGTGAGTCTAACAACTCAGTCTTCTCTCTCACTAGAAGTCGGAGGCCACGTAATCTACTCACACGTGACCTGAGGAAGTGGGACATCGCCTCTGCAAAGAGTAGAAACAAGTACAAGGCCAGCAGGCAGCCCTGCCGAACCGATCTCTCCAGCCGAAACTCCTTCTCATGCCTACCACCTATGAGAGCCCTATTGATGGCCAATCTGTAAAGCGCTAAGACCCCGCAAATCCAATCCTGGAAAAAACCCAACCTCACCGTGGTTCCCTCTAGGAAATCCCAATCCACCCTGTCATAAGCTTTCTCAAAATCCAAGAGTAGTACGGCCAATCTCTGCCCACCGTGCTGAGCCCACTCTATCGCCTCAAAGAAGGTGAATACATTGTCCAGGATACTCCTATCCTGGACAAAGCCTATCTATGTGTCATGGATGATGTCTGGAAGCATGAGGCGTAGTCGCCTACCAATCATCTTTGCCAGTGCCTTATAGGCCACTGACAATAAGGTGATCAATCTCCACTCAGAAAGCTCCAACCGATCTCCCCCTTTGAGGAGAAGACTGATAAGGCCTGCAAAAAGACTCCCTGGCATCTGTCTTTGAGTGAAGATCTCTTGGAAGGCCATCAGTAGGAGGTCCTTCACCACTTCCCAGTAGGTAGTGAAAAAGGCCTTAGAGAGGCCATCCTCTCCCGGGTATTTCTACCCGTCCTGTGTATGGAAAGCCTCCTCCAGTTCCTTTTCTGTGAAGGGGGCTATGAGGGAGCCTCCCATCTCCTCTGTGACGAGGAATAGGATGTGATCCCAGACCTGTTGTCTACAACATTGTCCTCTAGCTGAGGCTGTCTCCTGCTGGAAGAGACGCCTATAGTAGTCAATGGCAATCTCCATCACCTCGTCTGGAGTAGAACAAGTCCTCCCATATTGATCCCGAAGGCTGTGTATTTGCTCTCTTGCGGTGCAAGACTAGTGCACCTGGAAGAACTCCCTGCACATCGTGTCCCCCTTCTGCGCCTAGAAGGCTGCTGAGGTGCGGAAAGAGAACTCCGAGCACCTGTCCTCAAGGCGAGCAATGGCTGCTCGCGCTCACACCTCCTGTGTGTGGAGGATGGGATCCCCTGGTGCCTCCTGTAATAATCTCTGCGTGGCTGCAAGGTCCCGCTGGAGTGCTCTCTCCTCCTCCCAGCTCTGCTACCTAGCCTGTATGGCTGCCTCTTGGCAGATTCTGCTTGACTTGGCTAGGACCTCTGTAACCTCCTCTGTGATCCAGTCCCTCCTATCCCACTCCCTGGTCCTAATCTACTCTATCTATCTCGTCACCTCCTCCCTCCTATGGATCAAGTCAGGGATCCGACATGATCATGTGTCTAGGGCAAATGCTGGGGGATCAAGGGTCAGGATAACGAGGCAATGATTGGACAATGTGGTGCCCGCCAATTGCTCAATCTGGCCTCCACGAGAGCCTCCCCACTCTCCCACATAAAACCTGTCAAACCGCTCCAGCAAGACTCCACCTAGCTGCCTGTATCCCCAACAGAAGTCCAACGACCTTTCCCTCCTGTGGAAGGTAGAGTCTCTCCAGGCATCGTGTGCTCCTACTGCCAGTAGAAAGACCTCCCATGCCTTTTGCTCCTCCCCAGCCATGCCCTGGTAGTTTCTGCCTCTACCCTGCTAGTCCTCCAAAGTCTCCAGGTTATTGAAGTCTCCTCCAACGATCCAAGAGTCCACCCCTGGGAGTCCATCCACGATCTCCACCTAGAACCTGCTACATGCCCTAACCTCCGTAGGGGCATAGACATTGAGGAATCCAAGGCACGAGTCCCCAATATCCAATCTGATCCATAGAACCCTCCGTGCCACTATCGTCCCGTAGTCTCGTACACAGGCGGTGAGACTTGGGCCAATAGAGGTGGATACGCCTCCACTCCTGCCGTGGGCACCTATGGCATGCTCCCAGTAAGTGTGCGAGCTGCCCGAAAGTACCTTCCCTACCTGCTGGGCCTGGGTGGGAGTGAGCTTGTGCTCCTGTAGAAGTAAGATATTGATCCATCTGGCAAGGGCAAGCTACAACTCTTGCCAAACAATCGACTTCCTAGAACCACATACCCCACTGTAGTGGAGACTATTCACATTCCAAGATGCAAGGTGTAAGCTCATGGGGAAACCTGTGACTAAACGAACAGGCATCTGTTCGGTATGGAGGCTGCTAATGAGGAGGAAAAACTATGGGTCATACAAGTAGGCTTTGTCGTTGGTCTGGACGGCGAACTCCAGTCCCCCATGGCGGCCCTCGGCCAGACCATAGGGGTGATAGATGCTCCAGATGGTATTATCAATGCATCTATCAACCATGCTGATAGTCATGACTCTATACACTAGTAGAAACGGGCCGCCTATGCCAAGGGCCACTCGATCACATCCCGCAGTGCTCTCCACTGTGGAGGGGCTCGAAAGATAATGCTCAAGTGTGGGACCTTGGCACCAGCCCACCATTGATTGTCCATCATGCAATCAGGCCACTGCTGTGCAAACAATGCTAGTCTTTCTCCCATCCACTGGGAGGTGTGGTCCGCCGCCTGACTCTTCGTCCAATCCTCTAAGTAAGAGGACTAAAGGAAAAAAAGTAATTTGGTCCATCCAATGGTGCTAGTAGATGGACCTTGCCCCTCCTTGACTTCCAAACCATGAAGATCCCCACCTCAAGAGGTAGTGGGAACTCTCCACACTCCGCAACTCTTAGGTAGGACCATGGGCCACTGCAGAAGAACTGTGGCAACAACTATGCCCGTCTCAGCAAAGTGTGACAGGCGGCACAGGCAGATGAGCTGGTGGCTGTGTGGGAGAAGGAGCACTGCTAGCGTGAGAAGAATGTAGGCGTGTGTGGCTCATCACCACCTATGGGAGGAGGGGGGGTGGGTCTAGAGGGGGATCACCTGAACTGGGTGCAGATCAGATGGGGTGCTCGGCAGGGGAGGTGGTGGGGGGAAAGAGGGGGGTCGGGGGATGGTCAGAGGTATGTGGCGGGTGTGTGTGTGGGGGGGGGGGGGGGGGGGAGGGGGCGTTTGGTGGCCCTTGAAGGGGAGAACTATGGGCCAGGGTCAGTGGGGGGCCATGGGAAACAGGGGGGAAGGGATGTGGGGGTTGTGCGATCTCGGTGAGGTAGTCTATGGTGCAGGTGATGGATGTAGGGGACTGCGGTCCTGCCGGGTGGGACGGGCAAGGAGGGGCTGCGGAGTGCTCTGCCGAGGGGGCGTTGGTCGCCCTCCTGCTATCGAGACTTGGTTTGAGAAGCTGGCTGCAGCCCCCCTACCGTCTCCCTCTCTATCGTGTCTGGACCCGTGTGAAGCCATTAGCATCCACCTATGGGCCTATCGACGGAGCCACCTTGGCCCCGAAACGCGTACAATCTGCTGCCTGATGCCCAAAGTCGTGGCAGCCAAGGCACTACCCTGGTTGCCCAGTCACAATGACCTATTGCCTAAAGGAGTGACCTCCATCCTCAATCTCCAGGAACTTCAGTATGTTTTTTGTGTCTTTCACGGCCACTCATACCTTTGGGACTCTTGCAGCTGTCACTGCATCCGCAAAGGAAGCAGGAAGAACTGTGCCAAAGAGCCGTCCAAAGTCCTCCACTAACTGGCGGTACTCTACCACCAGTCCGGGGAAAAGTAGGATGACTGGGCGTCTGAGAAAACTGTTGTGGAGCGCAAATGTCTCCACTGTGAAGCCGCTATAACAGGGAACCATGTAGATGACCCCCTTCGTGGAGACATAGGGCGAGCTCTCCACTAACTCACGGGTTGCGTCCGCAGAGGTGAGTCAAACCATGAACATCCCTCCAACATGAGGACTACCTCCATAATCTACATTGTACCAATGCCCAGCGTGGAGTGGAGCCAATCCCGCAGTTGGGCCCTCGATGGGGAGTGTCCAACGACCTGACCAAAGATCATTGTTTCTTTCAGCTCCAACTCTGTAGCCCGGACGGCCAAGAGCTGTTCCTCAGAGAGAATGATGCGCAAGGTGTTTGACTAGGGGGCACTCATAGAATGTATCGGCGTCTAGCCAGAGGTTTCCATTGCGCGTCCCTGCTGAGGATCTACCACTCACGTTGTTGCGTTGTTGGAAAGGGGGGGGGAGGGGGTGCTTGTTTACACAGTGGGGGAGGTGTTGGACACCGCTATAGTCCAACTCGCAGCAAGGCAAATGAGTGTGTTAGGCCGATCGGACAGAGCCGCAAGCCACAGTACGCGAAAAGGCGAGGGGGAGGAGGGGGGGTTGCAAGTGGGGGCAATTAGTGGCGTGATTGAGGCGGGGGAGGCGAGGCGTGCAGGGAAGTAGAAGGCGTAGCGTCGAGCGGGAGCAGACAGGGGGAGTCGCGTTGGGGGGAGACAGGGGGGTCGCACTAGGGGAGACAGGGGGAGACAGGGAATGCTGCTCTTGGGTACATTCTGACATCATCCATACAAGGCTAAACTCTATGTTTTTTTAAGGAGTGTGCTTCTCAGTCTTTCTGTCCCGTCTCAAACCTCATTCAGGATTGCATTTTACTGCATGTTGCAGACCCGCATCATTCTTCACCTCTCTACCTTGGATACTCCCCGTCTCTATTGTTGTACATCAGTCTTTTTTCTGATCACTAGACCGATGTCCCTCAAACAGGTGGAGTACACCTAGTTGCTGCATCTTCTTTTGTTCTCTTGCAGGTAATTTGAAGGACATCTATGGCCAACGTGTATGCTTTGGGGAACCGTGTGGACCGACCACCATACTATCATTCTCTCTCTTCATATTTTTCTAGGGCTCCTAGTCTCCAATTGGCAGTGATGGCAACCCCTATGCAAGTGCCTGTCCTACCCTCTCTACTCACATCTGAGAAGCTAGATGAGATGAATCTCTATGGTCATGCAAAGTCAAGTGTGCTCCAACACTAAAGGTCCCAAGTTTTAAGAGGAGGAAAGTGGAGAGCAAAGATGAAAGAGAATGCTAGAGAGAGGAGATAGGTGATAACAAAGAGAAGAGTGTAGAGAGGATAGATAGGAAAGAAGGGGAAGGAAAGAGAAGAGAGAGAGTGCTAGAGAGAGGTGAAGGGAGAACAAAGAGGAGGCAAAGAGTGAAGAGAGGAGAGAGGAGAGAGGAGAGAGAAGAGGACAAAGAGGAGAGAGTGTTGGAGTGTGGAACTGTGTGGTGATAGGTGACACAAGAAGAGAGGGGTGAAAGGAGTGTAGTGAAGTGGTGGAGTGAGGAAGTTGAGTATAGTTGTGGTGCCAAGTGAGGTGGAGTGTAGCATATTGTGAAGTGTAGGTCATGAGGTGGGGTGGAGAGGAAAAACGGAGAAATCCACACTTCCATTACTTTCAATGTTACTTGTTACAAGAGAGTCGCCCTTTTTAAATTTTATAGCAAAATACGAAAATACAAAAAAATCACATTATATCTTTTCTTTCTCTAAAGAGAGACCGACAACCTGAGGAAAAATATCTATGCTGACTAGAGTCCATCAAGAAATCACAATCCAAGTCTATCTTGAGTCCAAAGTCTAGGTCTAGAGTCCACTCTAGCCCAAAAATCTCATCGGTCCCATCTAGAGAAATCTCTAGAAGAAACAAAACCCTCCAGAAAAGTCAAAGTCCCCTAATTTGGCTATGCACACACTCACTCTTCACAGAGTTCCTTGTACTTTGTATCTACCTCGAGGAGGTTTTTCTTCGACGTGTTATTAATGGAATTCTCTTTTCATGGGAAAAAAAAAGACTTAACAAAAGCTTGTTCTTATGTTGTATACATAAGTGATGTACAAGTTTCCCACCCCATAAGAAGGCTCACCATCCTTGATGAGAATTATCACAATCTATCCTCAACAACATGGAAGCAATAATGGTCCTACCAGAATAGGACCTCATCTCTAGCATGGTCTACCTCGAGGATGCGAATCCTCAAGTCACAATCTCAGAGGGAGTGTTGTAGCTCAGCCATTGAGACATTTCTCTAGAGTAATAGCTATCGACTCCTCCTCCTCCTTCTATGGGCCCATGCAAATCCGGCCGATTACAAGCCCAATGGGATAGTTCACTTTGTGTGAACTATGCTCTTATGTCACAATTTCTTCAGGATTCCGAGCCTTCTACTGTTGCGAAGGCTCTTGCACAAGATGTGTGGAGATGGGCTATGCAGACAAAGCTCGATTCCATCGAGCGAAATCAGACTTGGGAGCTTGTACCGCGTCCCACGAAACAGAAGGTGATAGGTGTGAAATGGGTCTTTAAGACCAAGTATCTTGCTAACGGTTCATTGGACAAGCATAAAGCTAGGCTTGTTGCCAAGGGTTTTGCACCGCGGGCAGGTTTGGATTACTTTGAGACCTTTGTTCCTACAGTTCGGATGTCCACCATTCGAGTTCTTTTGGCTCTTGCAGCTCACCACCATTGGCCTATTTACTAGATGGACATCAAGTCAGCCTTCCTGAATGGCGTCCTTGAGGAGGAGATCTATGTTTCACAACCTCCAGGTTTTCTTGTGCAGGGGCAAGAGGATCATGTCTACAGGTTGCGAAAGGCCCTTTATGGCCTGAAGCAGGCTCCTCGTGCTTAGTACCAGAGGATTCACCGCTTCTTTCTACAAAGTGGTTTTCAGCACTCCGATCATAACCCCAACCTCTACTTTCGGGTTGCAGGGGAATTTTGTGTTTAAAAGATCTTATATGTGGATGATCTTATCATTACTGGGAGCAACACTCAGGATGTGGATCATACTCGGTCTCTTCTACGACAAGAGTTTGACATGACAGATCTAGGGATCCTTCACTTCTTTCTTGGATTGGAGATTTATCAGATGGCATAGGGCATATTTGTCTCGCAGTACAGGTACATCTCTAAGCTTCTTTCCGATTTTCGTATGGCCGAGTGTCGGCCTATTTCATGCCCCATGGACCCTCAGTCCAAGCTTGCGGAAGATAGAGCTCCACTTACAGATGCTACCTCTTACACCTCATGTTGGCTCTCTCATCTGGCTTATTCACACTCGGCCGGATATTTCTTTTGTGGTGGCATTGCTGTCTTCTTTTATGAAGACTCCTACACAGGATCATTGGAGGCCAGCCTTGCGTGTCCTTCGGTATTTGCAAGGGACTCGATATCCTATGGGATCATGTATGGAGAGGGGGTCACTCTTTCAGGATGGAGTGATTCTGATTGGGCAGGTGATGTGGAATCAAGACGATCCACTGCAGGTTATACTTTCACCCTTGGCTCTGGTGTTGTCTCTTGGAGCAACAAGAAGCAGCCTATTGTGGCACTTTCCTCTACACAGGTTGAGTATCGGGCCTTATGTTCGACCACTATGGAGGCACTTTGGCTCCGTCAGATGTTGGCGAAGATTGGCTTGCCACAATCAGGACCTACAAAGCTACACGTGGACAACCAAAGTGTCCTTGCTCTTACAAGGAACCCAGTGTTTCATGCTCGTATGAAGCACATTGAGGTTCAATACCACTACGTTCAGGAGCGGATCGTGGCTTCAGAGCTGGCGATGGCCTACTATCCCACAGTAGACAATGCAGCTGATCTCTTCACGAAGCCTTTGCCTCAAGCTTCTCTGCTTCATCACATGCGTTTGTTAGGTCTTCAGACTCTCACAGGATCTGAGAGGGGGTGTTATTTTGTCTTCTTTCTTTGCTAGTCGGTCAGCTCCTGGTTGTGGTGCTCATGTTGTGTGCAGTTGGCCCATATTATGGGCAGGTCAGACAATATGGGCAAGTCGGACAGCCGGCCAGTTTTGATGATGGGGGGGCTATTTATAGTAGCCCCCCCCTGTCAGTCTCATTCACTTCTTTTGCAGATTCCAGCACACACTCCTCCGTTCCCACTCCGACATTGGTGCTATTGTCTCCAGCCTGATCTGGTGCCCTCACTAACGCTTTGGGCTGTGTGCAGGGACTGATCAGTCCACAGTTTTGTATTCAGCATTCATTACTGTCAGTGCAGATTTTCTTCCTTCATTTTCTGCTTTCTCTTTCTCTCTCTCTCCTTCAGTGTTCTTGTTTCTTCTTCCGTTGTGCACTCTCATAGCTCCACCCTTTGCTCCCAGACAAAGGTGAGGGTACTTCTTCCAACACTTCTCAGGATGAGTCCCCTTCCAACAATGTGGATAGCGAGGCTTTTCTAAATCTGTGCCATAGGCTGAAGAATGCTCCGGAGTCTCCTTCTTGTGCTTGGCTTTTGTTTTCTTCTTCTTCTTCCCCCCTCCTGCACCTACAATAAAAGCTTTTGTGTAGTTGGATCCACTGGCTACCTCTTTCATATGTGCGTCGTGCTCCAAGACAAGCAAGGCAAGCTGCTCCCATAGAAGAGTCTCTTGGATCCTCAATATAAGAAGGCTGGTGTAGAAGACATCGTGTTTCAAAGAGGGTAGCAACCGTGGCCATATTCTCCGAAGAGTATCTTGCCAGGGGAAGAGAGCTCATCCCTTATCCTCCAACTTGTTGATGTGATCCTTCATGGAAGGAGAGTCATCAATAGTGAGCATCCATAATTTCTTCTCAAGAGTATTCTGATAGGCAAATGTCTTTTGATGGTCCAAAAAAGCAAGCTTTTTCCACACTTCCGCTACCTGCAACAACCTACACACATGCACTAGGACAGAATCTTGTAAGCTCATAAAGAGGAAAAATCAAGCTCTAGAATTGAGCCGATCCCATAGGGTTGCACGATCCATCATGGATCCCACTCTGGAATCCTCCACGAGATGGGGAATAGGGTGGGTAACAAACTCCCAAAGATCGAAGGTGTCAAGAATATCCACCTTACAAGACCAAAGTGAATAATTTGATCCATCTAAACAGTTTTCTTTGGGAAGAGAAGGAAGAACAGGCACCTATAGTGAGAGTGGCATCATAAGTAACCTAGGGCCAAAAGAATAGGCCCTATGGGAGACATGGAGGAGGGGGGAACAAATGGCTGCTCCAATTTGTGTAACCTGTCAAGAGAGGGTTCCATTTAGAATGGGACTAGGACCTCCGATTTTCGTAATGATCACGCCACCTTTAAGAGGGAGTATGAATAGTCTCCTCGTGTGAGTCATCAAAGCCTTGGAACTAGTGATAAGATATCTTCAACACCTGCAAACACCTACAAAAGACTATGCTTTGCTATAGATGGTCCTAAACGATGGAAATCAGCTACATCTCCATGAAGGAAAGATTGAAGATGTCCCACTTGAGTCATATGGAGCAATCATATGCAAAAAATCTGTGTTTCCAACAAGGAGCAAATGGCTGAAAATCTGCATCTTCAGCCTAGGGGATCTCCTCTCGATGGGGTAACTCCGTGTACTCACTTTGGCGGTGATACAACAGAAGGAAATCACGAACATGGACAGAAAAGGAGAGAAGGAGAGAAAGCAAAAAGACAAGAATGATTTGCACTCAACAAAGCATAAGGGTGATACAATGAGGACTAATCAGTCCCTACATGTAGCCCGAGGCGTCAGTGAGGACACCCAATCAAGCTGAATAATGATGACAGCACCTTTGGCGGTGACAATGACGATGTTGAGCTAAAAATGCATTAGTCTAACTTAAACAGCCCACAACACACTTAATTAATGAAGAAACCTTATTATTTTAAAAAGAAACATGATCCTAGAGAGTTACTATACCCCACATGCCAAACCCTAATTTGGGTGCCCCAAAACCTTCCCTATATTGTATGCTACCATCTGACACCTAATTCCAGCCTTCGACTCCATCTGTGAGCTGTCACCTATATCTAGGAGCTGTCGCTAGTACCCTAGAGCTATCACCTACTATCTGCACCTTGTGCTTGCTACTAATATCATCAGCTGGACCTGTCAGCATCAATCGGATACCGTTACCATCATCCAGAATCTGTGTTTGCTGAATTTCTCTCTCCTCCAACCGTCGCCTACACTTCCTTCACAGTTGTCTACTATCTCCAACTATCGCCCAATTTTTCTCTCTCCTCAAGTACCTCCATTTTCTGTCTTTCTCTCTGCCTTGCTGTGTTTTGGGATATGACACTCTCTCTAGCTCATAATCTATGCCTTGATCCCCAAAATACAAGAGTTCGAGGTTCAATATTTGATCATAGTGTGTTTGCTACATGAGCACTGTATATTCAATAGTCGTTCACTTCATTATTCATTGTGTTCAATATCTCTAAGTTACCCTAACCCTAAGTGTGTTCTATGTTTATCAGTTTGTGCTTTGTCGTATGATTGGTTTTGTGTTTTCTATATTGAGAGCATTTCTTCACATGATATCAGAGGAAGGTACTCTCTAAGAAACATTGACCTTTGATCGAAAAGGTTATCCATAGAAGTAGGAGCAATAGAAGGGTTAGATGACTTCAAACTCATTCACACCACCACTCAAATCTCCACAGCCAAACATGGATAGAAACGATCAAGAGTGGGCCTCCCAACTTGCTACTGCCCGATCTCTCAAAAAAACTAAGCTTTGCCAAATAAGTACAAGTGCCTCCCATTGGAGGAGAACCATCGGACTACGATGGAGTCCACAAACCATATCAGATTTTTGCCACCGAGTATGATCTCATCCTTATGCAAGGACTCAACAAGAGATTGAAGGTAAGCTTGAGTTATCTCCCTTAGATTTGGTACATAGAACTAATGATCTTGCAAGTCCTTTAAAATCTCCACTACAAACTAGCCATCCGCAAGTGGAACATGGCTTGGATTACAATCCACTTCCACAATACTTTTCTCCAATGCCACGTATAAATCGTATTATGTCAGCTTCTATACCAACTGATTTTATATTTTTTGTAAAATCAAGAAATACTCATCAAGAAGAGACTCTTCTCAAAATAACCTTTGGTTTCTATGTAGTGAGGAAGATTATTATTTATGAACTCAAAACTAGGTAAGAAGCTGAAAGAAGAACTTGTAAGTATTCCGTCCCTTTCTTTTTCTTCAAACAATTTTATTTCTCATGGTCAATTTGGAGTAGCTGCATCTTTATCCAATTCTCAATCTAATGCATTTATTGGACAAAAGGAACCAACCATGTTTCCCACAACAACATCAATTACTAATCCATTTGGGCTTCCACACATCCCTCCCTCATCTTCCGTTGCATTTTCCTTTCCGCTCCATTAAGTACACCACATTTACCACCACTCACCACACCAAGGGGTTCTACACACTTAGGCACCGCCTTTAGGACCTCTACATACACATTTCCAAGTGGTGCGCCGATGACGGAGACTCGACCTCCCACACACACACTTTTGGGTTACCCCTCTAGGAGTGCATCCTAGATACTCAAGTGTGGACGGTTTGCTACCGCAGTTTGCCTCTATGGCTTTACCTAGTGGACCATTTGGTCATTATGTTGTGCCCCAACTGACGACATTTGGTCAGGGTTATCACGTCCCCAAGTCTTCACCTCCCCCTATAGTACCATATGGAACTATGAAAATTCCGGTACCTCCACATCAATCAGCACTCATTGGACATCAGCAACCTATTTCTATCTATCCACCATTTACCCCCCCTCCCCTCCTTATCCACCACCACCACCACCATCTTATCCTCCATCTTACCCCGCCTATCCACCTTCACAAATACCTCATGGTTCTCGCTCCTCATCCGCCAAGCATGCTTTTAATGACAAGACTCATTTCAACATGTCAAACTACACCACTTGGTCAAACTTAATGGGACATGTCTTAGACTCTTAGAACCTATGGGATTTAGTACACGGTTTGGAATCCCAACCTGATCCCGCACTTGTTCCATACGAGGTTGTCCGCTCATGGAAGGCTTGTAATGCCTCCGCTATTGTCGAGCTCATGCAAGGCTTTTTGCTTGAGTTTCACTCTCAACTTTAGCATTTTGACTTAGCATCCAAGGGTTGGGCACACTTGAATAACTGCTATATGGATTAGGATAGGACCATCGCATCAATTTGGATCGTGACCTCCAAAAATTCAAAATCACAAACAAGGATGACTTGAAAGTCAAGTTGGTTGAGTATCGGTGTCTTCTCGCTAAGTTCTCAACCACTGGGGCTCCTAAGTCCTTTGACAATCAAGTTACCCTTAACATGTTGCCAAGAAAATATTTTCATTTTGTACATCAGGTGATGTCACAACCTGAGATACCCACATTTTATGAGTTTGAGTGTCAGCTATTGCGTTACGCATGGTTGTTCGATCAATTTCATAACACATCCTTGATAGAGGGGGCTCTCATCGCATCTTCTCAAAAGGGGCCGCAGGGCAAGGGCAAACAAAATTCAAATCAACATCAAAATTAAAACAAGGGTAGTGAATCCCAAGGAACCACACAATCCACTCTCAAACCTAAATGGCAAAATGTACCTAAGAAGAATATGTATTGCCAACATTGTCAAGAGGCTAGCCATTGTGACGAGGAGTGTCGATCTAAGACAAGAGGCACATAGCCAAAATCTAAGAATCTGACCCCCACACCCCAATCGGGTAAACCCCCACCAATAAGTAAAGCAGGGTGGTGGAAACCCCCAGTAAGAGCAATGGCAAGGCCATACCCACACTGCCACCGGTCAACCATCATAGTTGGCGAACTACTCAATTCCAAAGGGTTTATCTAGCTGGTCTGTAGAAGCCCACATCATCTCCTTAGAGACATCGGATGTGAGTCTCATTTACATCTCCAAGTTGCCTCTTGACAAGGTGACCGCAAAGCCCCACTCGTCACAGCTGAGCACATCAACACTTATTTGGCTTGTGGATAGTGGAGCTACTAATCACATGACTCCTGTAGAGGATATTTTCGTTTCCTAATCCCTTGCAACTAAGAGAGTCCGCATAGGAAATAACTCCTCAATCAAAATTCAGGCCTAGGGTCACGTCAATTTTCCCATTGACCAAGGTCCGAATTTAGCTTCGTCGGATGATGTCTATCATGTTTCCCAACATGGGGTGAACTTTTTGTTTGTTGAGCAGCTTTGCCGATTGGGGCAAGCAGTTTTCTTTACAACGACAACAATCGAGGTCCTAGACTCTCAAACTGGTTTAGGAATTACTCACAGCAAGGCACAACCTAATGACCTTAATCGCATGACCTATTTTCTTACCTAGGCGACTACCAATGGTCCAAAGTTCCATCGCTTCCAAGCCTTGGCCACCACACGAGAGTCCATGGATTCTAAGTGTCTTTGGCATTCTCACTTGGGACATCTTGGCTACAAGTTACAACCCTCTTTATGAGCTGTCTTGTCAGGGGATGGTTGAGAGACTTCCACACCTAAAACTATCTCGAAGTGTCTGCAAAGCATGTCAACTAGGTAAGCAGCATTGTATACCCTTCCTTCAACAATCTACCATACATGCTGAAAAACCCCTTAGGCTCATTCATGTAGATCTTTGTGATCCCACATCCATTGCCGCCTTGAATGGCACAATGTACTTCTTTTTGATAGTGGATGATTTCTCTAGGTACATATGGGTGTACTTCCCAAAGCATCAGTCAAATGCCTTGAGTTATTTCAGTACTTGGGTGCTACTGGGTTCACAACCAAACTGGTCATCGTGTGGGTACTATGAGGAGTGATTCAAATGACGAGTTTACCTCCCACGAGTTCTCTAAGTTTCTACAGGAGCATGGCATTGCTACACTCCAGCTCACCTCTACCAATTCCTCTACACAGAATGAAGCCATCAAGTGTAGAAACCAAATAATCATGAATACATCATGTTCTATGTTGCTCACAGTAGAGGTTCCTGAGCACCTTTGGGTTGAGGCTACTAATACCTCAATGTACATCCTTAATGGATGTCCGACTACACTGTTCCCTAAAAAGACATCGTATGAGATAATTTTTGGCTCTCAACGTGTTGTTTCTCACTTCAAAGTCTTCGGTAGTCATGCTTATATGCACACTCCGGATGACAAGATAGAAACGCTCACCCCTCGAGCTGATCTCTTGATCTTTGTGGGATATTCTTTCAAAGCAAAAGCCTATCGTTCGTTCAATCCTTTGACAAACAAGGTGATTGTTAGAAGGGATGTTGTCTTTGATGAGAGGGACATATTGTAGTCTTCTGCACTAGACTCAATGTCCTGACCTCTACTCACATCATATGAGATCGTGCCTTCTAAGCTGGGTCTATTGCCCACTCCTGACCTTTTTGCAAACACCTCCGGTCCCAGGCCCCCTCTGCAAGACTCGTGACTTCCTTGATACCAGCAGACCATGCTCCTCCTTAAAACCCTTTGCAACCAATTTGGCCTTATATGTTGGCTTGGGATTAGGGATCCTTCCACCAGATTTCACTTTGCAGGGCCCTAGAAGGTCTGCTCGACTCACCCCTTAGGCTTCATATGTATCACTGTTGACAGCCAATTACATTGCACATTCCGAGCTGGACAGTGCGCATGACGCTCTCCAAGACCCTTTGTGGCATAAGGCCATGGATAAGGAACTAGATAGTATCAATTGAAATGGGACTTGGACCTTGGTGGACTCATCCTCGTCACAAGCTAGTCATTGAGACGAAGCGGATTCTTAGCACCAAGCTAAAGGCTAACAATACTTTAGACAAATACAAGGCTTGTCTTGTAGTGTAAGGTTTCAAACAAAAGCACAGCATTAACTATGAAGAAACCTTCACACCTACCACTCAGTTAACATCATTTCAACTATTGATTGCGCTCGCCGCTCACCACGGTTGGGCGATCTATCATATGGGCGTCAAAAAGTGCCTTTCTAAACGGTTATTTAGAGGAGGAAGTCTGTGGAGCAACCTCTCGTCTTTTCTTCTGCTGACCAAAATGACAAGGTAGTTTGCTTGGAGAAAACTCTTAATGGGCTCAAGCAAGCGCTGAGGTCTAGGTACCACAAGAGGACAAGTCTATAATCCAAATCTATGTGTGTTCACCAGTAGCATGAGGGTCAGTTGTATCATGTTGTACATTGATAATATACTCCTCACTGGCTTATATTTTGCGGTCATTGCAAAAATCAAGGCAAAACTTTGTGCTACATTCGAGAAGACCAACTTAGGTTTGTTGTCTTATTTCTTGGGGATAGAGATTGTTCAATGTGAGAGGAGTATCTTTCTATCACAATAAAAGTACGCCCTACAGCTGGTGGAATAGCATTACACTGATCAGACATGGTCAATAGCCACACCTCTCGATCATACTACCCATATGCATAAGGATACCTCAGGATAGACTTTTGATGCTCACACCTATTGTTTTATTGTAGGAAAATTACTTTGGTTGATTCATACTAGGCCAGATCTTGCATACTTAGTTTTCTTAGTCAATATTTTAATACACCTAGAATGTCTCATTGGATTGCTTGTCTTTATGTGTTAAGATATTTAAGGTATACTTATAATTGTGGACTAACTTATGGTCATGGTTTTTGCTTACAAGGGTATACTGATTCTGACTAGGTGGGAAATCCTAACACTCGACATTCCCATGGCAACTACCTCTATACCTTGGGCACAACACCCATCTCTTGGGCTAGCCATAAGCTGGAGATGGTGGCGGCTTCCACGGCCGAGGCTAAGTATCGCGCTCTCTTCGATGGTACCACAAAGGCCATCTATCTAAGGAACTTGATGACTGCACTTCAGTTTCCTTGTGAGATGCCTATAATAATCTACTACAACCACGACAGTGCCATTGCCCTTGCGGGCAATCCAATCATCCCCCCTCGGACACAATATGTGGCGATTCATTGTCATTTTACCAAAGAGCAAGTTGAGCTAGGCACTATTCACCTAGAATTTATGCCTTCCAGTGACAATTTTGCAGATATTTTGACTGAGGCTATCAATAGGCCAGTTCTACAATACCTTCCTTTACTTCTTCACATTGACAGGGAGAGAGTACTTCCCTCTTACTTGTCCTTTCAATTTGAGAGGGAGCGGTTTCTTTCTCTTGATAGTGATAGTGATGATACTTACAATTTTTTACTCTGATATTTATTTACTTTGTATTGTACATTATGGACATTTATAACTTCATCCGCACTATCAAGATGATATGATAGTAAAGGACACTTGGGTAAGTAAGTGATTCCCTTGTGAGGGCACTATCCAAGTGGCACTGTTGCATCATATTCTGTATGAGCATGAAAACTTGCATCTTTCTTTGCATTGACTAATGCTTTGGCATTTTGTTCGTGTAAACATGCATCAATGCTTGCATGTTGGTTTTGCATATCTTGCTTGCATCCGACATATTACTTGTCTCTCCCATAGTTACACTTGTACGTCATACAGTACTATCCGTACCGTACGATACGGTATGCATCTATACGAAATCGTACCAAAAAACAGGCCTTTCTTGGCAACCATGTTTGGCACGTCTCTATGCGTGTCATCCTACGTGGCACTTTAGGGGGGTGGGAAGCCTTGGATACTTCAGCCCCACCCCCCTTTCACAGCTATGCACTCCTCCTCCAACCCCCCTTGGATTCCATCCACCTAGCAACCTTGTTTGACTGTTGACCCCTATTTGACAGTTTAACCCTTCTCTCATCTACAAAAAGTGCTCCTCTCCTCCATGCTTCCACACCCTTCAGCAAGCATTTGCCATTCTCATCTCCCTCTCTTCGATCTTGAATTGATTTGTGATTTGTGAAGCTCGTGCCTCTCAATCTCTCCTCTTTTGCACGCCTATCAAGGCTCAAGGCTCAAGGCTCAAGGCTCAAGGCTCAAGTCTCTCCCATTCCCTCTCTCTCACTCTTGCTCTTTCAACTTTACCCCAACCCTCTCCCTCTCTTTCAACTTTCAACTTTCAAGAGTCAAGACTCAAGCATCTCACTCTCCCTCTCCCTCTCCCTCTCTCTCTCTCTCTCTCTCTCTCTCTCTCTCTCTCTCCCCCAAAGCATCTACATCCATCATCCGCACCATGACTCGTGAGAAGCACAAGGCCTTCAATTTGCATGCAATTTATTTTTTTTTCGCAAGTAAAATGTGGCTGATTATACTACTCAAAAAAACTGGTTACAACGGAGTATTCATGCTCTACAGACAAGCTGGAGCTGATGAGGTCACAAATACATCATGTATACAAGCCTCTCAAGGCGCTCTGGGGGGGATGGGGGCAAGAAGCCATGGAGGGGGGGTATATGGCCATTTGGGGCTGCTTGCCTGCATCACGAAAAACAAGTCCTGGCCACCCCAAGTGAGCATGAAATGACATCAGAGCTCCTGACCTCGACCGCCCTGCACCTAATCCCATCGGCCGCGGAGGGAGTGGATGATGGAGGTCCAGAGCTCTGATAAGGTCGCCTGTACTAAGAGTCTCTCCACCGAAGGCCTCCTAACACCACGCCTTCCACATATGCCAACCAGTAAGACTCCCTATGATTTCCCATACCTCAAAGCGGTCTGTTGTGGGCGGATGGGTAAAGCCTCCAAACCAACCACTGCACACGACCCTACCTTGATCACGAATATCATGTCCTACATCCCGGCCTCATACAGAAGGTGACGGCCCTCGCTGACCACCTACCAAAGCTCCCCATGAGATACATCCAAGGCTGGGTGCTATATGGCGAAGGATGCAGCATGCTCCTCTCCACACGAGCTACGCCACCTCACACGACCAGAGGCAGTGCTTTGGGGTTTCCAAAGGCTGTTGTGTGCAGCGCTTACAACCTCCCTCCTGCATCTGGGCAAGCCAGCTTCCCACCGCCAAGCCTCCATATGCCACCAGCCATAAAAAGTACGATACCCTCCTCGGCCTCCAACTATCCCATAGGCGGTGCTAGAAGGTCCGTCGAAAAGGCTCCAAGATGCTGTGCTTCGTCAGGTGCCTACTACGTGACGGTGCCCACTCCATATCCTCCTGCATCAGTACGTGTCTGCCAATCCTTGCGGTGTACTCCAAGAACCTCGGTGGCTACTTGGCGACCGCAGTGGCTGGGCATAGCCACTCTCCCAGATCCCACTCCAGCTTCATCAAGTGGCCTGCCCTCCCAGATCCAGAGGCGCCCCTCCCTGAGCACTTGCCAAAAGACAAAAGCGTCCAGCCGCCATGTCTTCCCCTAAAGACCAATCACCCAGATCCTCTTCTATGAAAGGATAGCTATCTCCTCATCCTGTTGCCCTCTCTCAAGAGCCAGATGCCCCCCCTCCTGCACGGTGATGAAAGTCTCAAGTGGAGTGTCGCCCACTCTACCTACCACCTATAGGGGGATGCCTGCTAGTGAAAACCTAGCAGCCTATACCTCTCTGAGCTCTATCGGCTCTCGTATAGGGGAAGCAAGCCACTCCTGAGGTACTGTTGCGTCTATCTCCTTTCTCCTCAACTCCACTCCTCTCCGGCATCCTAATACTCGCCGCAACACCTCCTTCTCCACCATCCTGTACACCTCTCGCCATGTCCTGAAGATACGAGCCGTGCCAGCCTCCCAACCACCCCACTGGATGTGGGGGCACTCGCCAATCTGTCCCCCTTCCCAATCTCTGACCTGGGGAATCCAAATCACCAATTGACGGTCTATCTCCTCCTGGCAGCCTGGGTGGTTCTGGATTAGGGCCTTGCAAAGGCCCTGCCACACACGGAGCAAGCTACGTAGGAAAGGCGATCTAGGGGGGGTGATCTAGGCTGATGTGAAGATCAATCTCAAGCACAGTCTCCACTCACCACCAAGCCTCAGTCTACAATCCTGAAAACCCTCTTGCAGTAGGACCTTCCAGTTCTGCCCTCCTAGTGTGAGGCTGCGGACAACTAGCTTGCCCAAGAGGACTGTACACTGATACTCTTGGTCTATGATCCCCAGCCCTCCCTCTGACCGATGCTGTATGATGGTCGCCCACGCCACCTTGGCCCTAGAATCCTTGGAGCCGTCTGAAATGGACCAAAGGAAATTCCGCACTAGGTGGCGAAGTTGCACTACGTAGGATGAGAAGCACCAACACAAGGCGATGTACCAAGTCGTCGCTAGGAGGACCTGGTTAACCACCAGGGCTTGACCGGCTAGTGAGAGGCGACCCATGCTCCAGTAGGTCATCTTTCTCCGAATAGAGTTTAGAACTGGAAGAAACTGCTGTGCGGGAGTGATGTCGAGTCCCACCTAGAACCCTAGGTACCGGACAGTCTGTCCTCTGCTCACCCATCTAAATCCCAGGTGGACGCCCCACTCCGTGCTAGAGTCCGGGTCTGTAGAAAACCAACTCACTTTCGCCAGTTGATTTTTGCTCCCACTACAAAACAGAACACCTCAAGAGCCAACCTCACTCTCTCTAGCATCAGCTCATCGTCCTCTATGTAGAGTGATGTATCATCTGCATACTCTGAGTCTAACAACTCAGTCTTCCCTCTCACTGGAAGTCGGAGGCCACGTAGTCCACTCACACGTGACCTGAGGAAGTGGGACATCGCCTCTGCAAAGAGTAGGAATAGGTACGGGGCCAAGGGGAAGCCCTGCCGAACCGATCTCTCCAACCGAAGCTCCTCCCAACGCCTACCACCTATGAGAACCCTGCTGGTGGCTGATTTGTAAAGTGCGGAGACCCCTCAAATCCAAGCCTTGGGAAAACCCAACCTCGCCATGATACCCTCTAGGAAATCCCAGTCCACCTTATCATAAGCTTTCTCAAAATCCAAGAGCAATACGGCCAGTTTCTACCCACTATGCTGAGCCCACTCTGTTGCCTCAAAGAAGGAGAATACATTGTCCAGGATGCTCCTATCCTGGACAAAGCCTATTTGTGTATCATGGATGATTTCTGGAAGCACAAGGCGTAGTCGCCCACCGATCATCTTTTCCGGGCCACTGACAATAAGGTGATTGGTCTCCACTGGGAAAGCTCCAACTGGTCTCCCCCTTTGGGGAGAAGACTGATAAGGCCTGCCAAAAGATTCCCTGGCATCTGTCCTAAAGTAAATATCTCCTGGAAAGCCATCAATAGGGGGTCCTTCACCACTTCCTAGTAGGTAGTAAAGAAGGCCTTAGAAAGGCCATCCTCTCCCAAGCATTTCTGCCCGTCCTGTGTATGCAAAGCCTCCTCTAGTTCCTTCTTTGTGAAGGCGGCTAGGAGGGAGCGTCCCATCTCCTCTGTGATGAGAGAGAGATGTGATCCCAGACCTGCAATCTACAACGTTGTCCTCTAGCTAAGGCTGTCTCCTGCTAGAAGAGGCGCCTGTAGTAGTCGGTGGCAATCTCCATCACCACGTCTGAGCTAGAACGAGTCCTCCCATACTGATCCCAAAGGCTCCATATTTGCTCCTGCGGTGCGAGGCTGATGCACCTAGAAGAACTCCGTGCACATCATGTTCCCCCTCCGCGCCCAAAAGGTTGCTAAGTTGCGGACAGAGAACTCCAAACGCTTGTCCTCAAGGACAGCAATGGCTACTCGCGCTTGCACCTCCTATGCGTGGAGGGTGGGATCACCTGGTGCCTCCTCTACTAGTCTCTGCGTGCCTGCAAGGTCCCACCGGAGTGCTCTCTCCTCCTCCCAGCTCTGCTACCTGGCCTGTATGGCTGCCTCTTGGAAAATTCTGCTCGACTCGGCTAGGACCTCTGCAACCTCCTCTGCTATTCAGTCCCTTCTATTCCACTCTCTAGTTCCAATCTGCTCTATCTGTCTCGTCACCTCCTCCCTCCTATAGATCAAGTCAGGGATCCGACAGGATCGTGTGTCTAGGATGGATGCTGGGGGATAAAGTGTCAAGAGAACCGGGCAACATGCTACCAGCCAACTGCTCAATCTGGCCTCCACGAGAGCCTCCCCACTCTCCCACATAAAACCGGTCCAACCGCTCCAACAGGACTCCACCTAGCCGCCTATATCCCCAAGAGAAGTCCAATGACCTCTCCCCCCTATGGAAGGCAAGGTCTTTCTAAGCATCGCATGCTCCTACTGCCAACAGAAAGACCTCCACCAATTAATGTCAATCATGCAGCCAGGCCACTGCTGTGCAAACAATGCTAGTCCTTCTCCCATCCACTAGGAGATGTGGTCCGCCACCTGACTCTTCAACTTCTCCTCTATGTGTGTAGTGATCCACTCTCCCCTGAGTGAGAGGACTGAAGAAAAAAGGCGTAGTTTGGTCTATCCGGTGGTGCTAGTAGATCAACCTTGCCCCTCCTTGACTTACGAACCACGAAGATCCCCACCTCTAGCGGTAGTGGGAACTCTCCGCTCTTGGGTAGGACCATAGGCCATTGCGGAAGAACTCATGTGGCAACAGCTATGCCTGTCTCGGGAAAGTGTGACGGGCGGCAGGGGCAGATGAGCTGGTCGCTGTGTGGGAGGGGGCGGGAGGGGGGGGGGGGGACTACTGGTGCCAAGAGCATGTAGGCATGTGTGGCTCATCACCTCCTGTCGAAGGAGGGGAGGTGGGTCTGGGGGGATCACCTGAACCGGGTGCGGATCAGGGGGGGTGCTCGGTAGGGGAGGTGGTAGGGGAGAAGAGGATCGAGGGGGGGTCTAGGCCAGGGTCAGTGGGGGAGGGACTGTGGGAACTCAAGTGAGGTAGTCCATGGCACGGGTGGTGGATGTGGGGGGCTGCGGTCCTACCGGGTGGGACGGGCGGGCAGGGAGGGGGAGGTTTTGTGGAGTGCTCTTCTGAGGGGCCGTCGCTCACCCCCCTACTCCCTGCTGACAAGGCTGGGTCTGAGAGGCTGGCTATACCCCCCCTTGCCGCCTCCCTCTCCACCCACGGTTTGGGCGTCGTGTTGATGCGCGTTGATAGCTCCACCCACCCTCCGTGACATGGTCCCTTGCTGAGCCCGTGCAAGCTTGTAAATGCTTTCTAGCTATGAATATGACGTAAAGCCCCCAAGATGGGCCCTTTGGTAAAACCTCGCGTCGTGCTCCATTCCGTGTCGCGTTCCGTGACGTGTTCCGTGACGTGTTGAGGTGCCCCGTGACGCGTTCCGGGGTCAAAATGCAAAGTTTCCAGAAAGGGTCTAGTGCCGCCCCGGGGCCTAGACGGGGTCCCGAAAGGGTCCCGGAAGGGTCTCTGAGGGTTGGTCGCCTCTCGACTCATGTGAAGCTGTCAGGGTCCGCTTATGGGCCTCTCGGCGGAGCCTCCTTTGCTCCGAAACGTGTGCACACTGCTGCCTAATGCCCAAAGTCGTGGCAGCACAGGCACTGCCCTGGTTGCCCAGTCACAATGACCTGCTACCTAAAGGAGTGCCCACCCAACTTAATCTCTAGGAGCTGTGGGATGTTCTTGACCTCTTTCAGTGCCACCCGTACCTTTGGGACTCCTGCTGCTGTCACTGCATCCGCGAAAGATACGGGAAGGACAGTGTCAGCTCTAGTCTTCCACCAACTGGCAATACTCTATCGCCAGGCTAGGGAAAAGAAGGGTGACCAGGTGTCACAGAAACCTGTTGTGGAGTGCAAATGCTTCACAGTAAAGCCACTATACCAAGGGACACATATGGTGAATTGGCAAGTAACTCGCGAGCTGCGTCTGCCGAACTAAGCCGGACCATGAAGATTCCTTGGCCCATTAGGACCGCCTCCACGATCTGCATTGTGCCGATGCACAGCGTGGAGTGAAGCCAATCCCGAAGCTGGGCCCTGGCTGGGAAATGTCTTACTATCTAACCATAAATCGTCATTTCTTTTAGCTCAGACGGTTAAGAGCTGCTTCTCAGAGAGGACGATGCGCAAGGTGTTTGATTGGGGGGCACTCGCTGAGTGCGTCAGCGTCTGACGAGAGGTTTCCATTGCATGTCCCTTCTAAGAGAACTACCAATCACGTCGCAGTGCTACTTGAGGGGGGAAAGTTGCTGCAAATAGAGGGAACAACTGGAGGATAGTGGGAACAATGGCACGGGGGAGGGGGGAGGGGGGAGGGGGGGGAGATGTTGTATAATGCGGACGGATGCGAGATTATGAATGGAGGTAGTGCACCCGAGGGGGGGAATCTGTAGCAAAGAATGGCTTGGCGGGGGGAGAGACAAGGCCGAATCCTTTGGATCAGGACTGGAAAAGATGTCGAGGCAGACAAGGCGAAATGACGGAGCGGGACAGGGAAAAATGTCGGGGCGGCAGAGAGGGCGAAATGTCGGGGCGGAGGGGAAAGACAGCGGGACAGGGCGAAATGTCGGGGCGGAGGGGGCACAATCACGAACCGTCAGGGCGAGGGGGACTCAGCGTTGGGGGGGCGAGTTGGCAAACCGAGAGCTGACGATGGTGCGGTCAAGCTATGACGAGCACGATCAGACGAAACAAGGGGGAGCTTGTGATGTGACGGGCAGAGAGCTACGTTGTTTTTTTGCAATTTGCATGCAATTCATGTGGATAGGGACACAAAGAAGTCCAACTCCCACCATTGGATGTGCAAGTATTGCGGGAAGTACTATACAAATGGTGCAACCCAACTTCTCTAACATCTTTCCAAGACGAGAGGGCAAGTTGCTCCAAGCAAGGAATCCCTCAAAACATCACGGATGAGATTCTCGCCAAGATGAGAGGGGAATCCATAAGAGGAGGAGGAAGTGGCGTACACCAACTCCTATGCCTACTAATGAGGAAGTATCAAATGTGGCTATATCTTCAACCGATGCAGGAGAGGTCTCTATCATTGGTAGTGGGGGCTCCATATCCACATCTAGCTCCAACAAAAGATAGAGGGGAGGCTCATGCGGCATCGGAGAGACAATTCTCTCTCCCTCAAAGTCTCGCTCATGTGTGTGGATGGGTTGCCTTTCTTAGGGAAAGACGACTTGCAGACATTGAAATTGCATGATTGAGTGCAATCTTGCATTCAATGTCCTACAACAAGAGCAAAGGAAGAAGATGGTAAAAGACATTGCCAATGTGTGTCCATGTGAAGAATGGACTAGTGTCACATACAGTGACATGAGGAGAAAAAGATTGATGAAGAGAAGGAGAGGATTGATAGAGCCCTTGATCCTATTCAAGCCACATGGATAAAATATGGTTGCTTCATTCTCACCAATGGATGGAGTGATCGTAAGAAACAGGGTATCATCAACATATTCGTCTCGTATCCACTCGACACTTACTTCTTGCGGGTTGTAGATACCAGCAAGAGAGGGAGGAAAACAACAGGCGCATTCATCTACCACCACATTCGGCAAGCTATCATTGAGGTATATACATTGCCTTTTAAATTTTTTCACTTTCTTTCATTATAATTTATGCATAACTATCTATCTCTCTATTCTCTCTAATATCTATCTCGATTCTCTCTTTCCCCCCAAAACCCTCTCTCTCTTGATTCTTGAATCTTGAAACTTGAAAGGCTCAACTCTCTTCCTCTCTCTAACCTCCAAGTAATTGGTGATTGTACGTGGGCCCCTCGAATATGGTACAAGTTGTTACCGACAATGTATCAAATTGTTAGCATATGGGCCAAGCCCACAATTGTGTGGACTCCATGTGCAAGTCATTGTTTGGACTTGCTCATGGAGGACATTGGGAAGCTCAAGTGGATGAAGAGAGTGGTCCGCAAAGCTACATCAGATGTCACCTTCTTCACGGTAAGGGTAAAGGTACTTGCGATGTATCGTGAGCATAGCACACTGGAGTCAAAGAAGCCTTCTTCGACTCGGTTTGCTTACATGCGGTTATTGCTCAAGTGCGTTTATGAGGTGCACGCCAATCAATGGTGTCCACTCTATGGAATGAGTGGAATGAGCATGAGACAAAGGAGGCCAAATCCATGCAGTGCTTGTACCTTAATGAGCAGTTTTGTCAAAAAGTCTGTGCCATTGTCATTGTTGTGACTCCCTTTTATAGAGTGTTACGTATGAGTGATTGTGAGGGATCCACCATGGGCCTTCTCGTTCACTTCTTTAGAGTAGCATTGGTGGAGGCATGTGCTTGCACGGTAATCACAGAGACACAACATGCACATGTTCCATGGATGCATAAGCCCATCCATGGTTTTGCCGCATTGGCGAATCCGACCTACAAGTCGCTAGTGGTCTTGGATGACAGAGAGCTCCATTCAGACCAGCTTGCTTATTTGACTCATGTGGTCCCTGTGGATGACCACAATGCAATGCTAGAGGAGCTAGGATGCTATGCGGATCAAAGAGAGCATGTGGCTTTTGCTTCTCCCACTTGTTGGAGAAGATAGTCACTTGTGAAGCCTTTATTTTGGTGGCAAAACTTTGGATACAAATTGGAGACCCTTCAACCTTTAGCCATGAGAGTCCTCGCTCAAGATTGCTCTTCGGATGCATGTGAGAGAAATTGGAGTGCCCATTCTCTCATTCACACAAAGATTCACAATCGGCTTAGCACACGACAATTAGAGCAGCTAGTTTATTACAGCACTAACTTACACATGATGAGGGCTATGATGAATATGGATTGTCCAAAGCAAGTAAACACTTAACCATAAAATTTAAAATTTGTTGTTTTAAACTTTAAAGTTTATACTTTACAATGACTTTAGCATTTGCAAATGTTGATACATTCAAGTTGACGGGAAACACTCATCCGAGTGTACATCAAAAAGTAGATGAGGAGAAAAAAATGATTTTTGCGGAGCTCTATAGAGAGCTTATAGCAGCAGATACTCGTGACACTCGTAGTCAGCATGGTTGTGGGTGAGGAGTTCGAGTAGGTGGTAGCAAGGGCATGGTCATTTGGTGCCCTCCAACATCAAGGAAGGGAGATTCAAGTGGCTTGCAAACATATGTAAGGCGGGGCTCTAGTAGCTCACATCTCGTGCCTCATGATGGCATCCCCCCCTTGCCTATACAACTGGCACCTAGGGATCCATCATTTGATGATGATAGTAACCTCATCAATGAGGATAAGTATGAGAGTGTCTCATCATCCGATGCCGAGGAGTCATCTTCAGACTCTCTTGATGAGCACTGAGATGGTTTTGATGTCATCTGTCTTCTTGCCCTTTCCTTTCTCTTTCTTCCATTTGTAGCAGTCACGTTTAAAATGACCCTTCATGCCACAATGATGGCATTCAACATCTTTGCCACGTGATTTACTGCGTCCCTTGCTATCATATTTGCCTTTCTGCTGTGATCTGCCCCGAGTATGCAAAGCACTGGAAGACTTACTGGATGCATTGTTCTGCCGATTCATTTATTACAAGAGTAGAGCACTCTACATATTAGCATACAAAAGGATCACATTAGAATTACTCACAACAGTCCTAAATGTATCCCAATTCTCTGGTAGAGTGCAAAGCAAGAAAGTAACCTTAAATTCCTCATCAATCATGAAATTCAAGGCAACCAACTAGCTGAAAATGGAGTTAAACTCACTCAAGTGAGTAGACATTACTGTACCCTCTTTCATACGTAAATCCATAAGCTTTTTCAGCCAATACACTTTGCTTGTAGCACTCTTCTGTGCATACAGTTCTTCCAGTCAAGTCCATATAGCATATGCAAAATCCAAACCTTCAATGTTAAACAGCAAGGCATCACGAATCGATAGCTCGATGGTTGAGTGTGCAAGCTCATTTAACTCATCCCAATCGCCCTGTTCCATATCTGCGGGCTTTGCCCCTTGTGTTTTGATCAGCTTTGCCTGCTTCTTTTGCAACAAGATATTATAGCACTGTTTTTGCCAAACTGCAAAGTTATGTGCTCCTTCAAGCTTCTTTATGTGCATGAGATTATTGCTGTCATTGCTGCCAGCCATGATTTTCAGCCCAAATGTGACCAAAAAATCAGCAAATGCAGGCCCAAAACTGTCACCCAAGTGACTAAGGTACAAACAAGTACCAACCAGCAACAAATGACCACGTCGAAGCACAGATTTCAGATCTGTAATTAAATTTTTACAAGCACCAAACCATGTGCTACAACATTCCACAACTGATTACAGTTGTTCCAAGGGCATATGCATCACATTACATGAGAAATTCCAAAATTTTAGCTGCAATTTCTGTTGTGCATGTACCCACAGGCATAAAATTTGACACAAACGGTCAAAAGCCCCAAAATTTTTGTGCTCAAAGCATCAACCACACATCTGCATTTTCTCTATCATGCATAGAACAGGCCAATTTTGCCAAAATAGAGAAATTTCAGGAAAACCCCCAAATTTTACCAAGTGTTAATGTCCAAATTGCATGAAATTCAAACTGCATGTACATAAAATGACCAAATGCTGCACAGATTTTGCCCAAATTGCAAAATCCCCAAATTGCAGAGGTCCAATGTGCATCAATGTCGAGAAATTGGGTAAATTTCAGCCCAATTTGTGCATGTACATGAAAAGCCCCAAATGTCGGGGACACAATGTCACAAATTCCTGCAATTTCTGAAACAGATATCACTATTGCATCTTGCTCGCACCAAATCTGGACAAATCCCCAAATTTTCCAAGTCCTGCGTGCACTAATTTCAGTGAAATTGAAAGAATTTCACTAAAATGTGAACAACCCCCAAAATTCCCGGGCAAATGTGCACCAACTTTGCAATTTCTGAGTCAAATTGTCTTGTCCTGCATCACAATCCCTAAATTCGGGAAAAGCCCCAAATTTCTGGGTGCAAAGTTGCACAAATCTGAGTTTTGGGCTTATCCGCACAAACGCCCATCAGTGAGCAAAGGGCTTGCTTGCAGGGAACCTTTCAAAAAATTTAATTTTTTTGCAAAGGAAAAAATTACGAATCTTCCCTGTTTACAACCGCCAGCCTGTCGCCTCATCGCGTGACCTGCGTGTGACCAGAAATGATGTCGCAGCCCGTCATCTGATCACGTGACCTGCGTCTGACCAGAAATAACGTTGTTTGACCTGCGCTTGCAGACACATAACTAAGTCTGACCAGGAGGTGACGTATTGACCTGCATCTTACCAGGAATGACGTTGTTGACCTGCGCCTGCACCCTGGAACTGTCGCCTTACAGAAACCTGACGACCTGTTCAGCTACACAGACTCTGAGAAGTACGAATGCCTCAACCGCAGCTTTGATACCAGTAGTGACGGGTTAGTAGGCAGGAAGATCGAGACAGTAGGTGTTCGTTGCACGCGCAGAGACCAGGGTTGCACTCGTACGTCGAACGGACAGGTTCGTACCATACGAACCGTATAGTACGTATCTGTACTGTTTCGTACGAGATTTTAAACAAGTTTTGGCCACATATCCTGCGGGACAAGGTGAGCTATCCAGAGAGTTTCTGCGCGAAACGGGCTGGCGAAACGGGCACGATTGATCATTTGCGACACACACACACACTCTTGCAAGTCTCGACTCTCTCCTCAGCCCTCCCTCTTGTCTCCAAGACTCCAAGGGTGCATCAAGCTCCCATCCCTTCCAAGCTCCCTCTTCCTCTCTCCTCTTCCCTCCCTCTTGTCTCCAAGACTCCAAGGCTGCATCAAGCTCCCATCCCTTCCAAGCTCCTCAGCCCTCCCTCTTGTCTCCAAGACTCCAAGGCCGCATCAAGCTCCCATCCCTTCCAAGCTCCCTCTTCCTCTCTCCTCTTCCCCTCTTCTCTTGAGTCTTCCTCCCATCCTCTCCCTTTTCAAAGTTCGTTCTTCTTCCAACTTTCCAAGTTTCCATGATCCCCTCCCTCTTCAAGGCTCAAGCATCATCTCACTCTCTCCTCTTCCCCCCATCCCCTCCCTCTTCAAGCATCACCGCCGATCGGAGTGACAAGTCTCAACTCCCTCCTCTTCATTGGGCCTCCGGCCTCGCCTCGGCACCATGACACGGGAGAAGCATGAGGCCTTCAACTTGCACGCCATCCATGTGGAGAGGGACACAAAGAAGTCCAACTCCCACAATTAGATATGCAAGTATTGCAGGAAAAGCTACACAAGTGGTGCGACCCGACTTCTCCAACATCTTTCCAAGATGGGGGGGCAAGTCGCTCCGTGCAAGTCGATCCCTCAACACATTGTGGACGAGATTCTCGCCAAGATGAGAGGGGGATCCACTAGAGGAGGAGGTGGCAGATCGGCGGCGGCGGCATCTACACCTATGCCTACTCATGAGGAAGCCTCAAATGTAGGCCTATCTTCGATCGATGCGGGTGAGGCCTCCACCATTGGTGGTGCCGACTCCACATCCACTTCGGGCTCCAGCATTGGCAAAAGGCAAAGGTTAGAGGCTCATGCGGTACAGGAGAGGCAATCCTCTCTCTCTCAAGCTCCCGATCATACACGTGGATCGGTTGCCTTTCTTGAAGAAAGGCAACAACAAGCGGATGTTGAGATTGCACGCACGGTGATCGAGTGCAATCTTGCATTCAACATCCTAAAGCATGAGCAATGGAAAAAGATGGTGAGAACCATCGCCAATGTGGACCCATGTGAAGAATGGAGCGGCGTCTCATACAATGATATGAGGACGAAGAAGATTGATGAAGAGGAGAGGATTGATAAAGCCCTTGATCTTATTCGGGCCGCATGGACAAAATACGGTTGCTCCATTCTCACCAATGGATGGAGTGACCGTAAGAAACGGGGTATCATCAACATACTTGTTTCATGTCCACTTGGCACATATTTTTTGCGGGCCGTAGACACCGGCAAGAGGGGAAGAAAAACGACCGGCCCATTCATCTACCGCCACATTCGGCAAGTTATCATTGAGGTACACATTGTCTTTTTAAAGTTGCTTTCATTATTCATGAATCATAATTAGAATTTTCAAGTCATGATTCATGATTCATCTCTCCCCGAAGCTTTTATAATTTGTGCCATGTATGATGTGCTTGTAGGTGGGCCCGTTGAATGTGGTGCAAGTTGTGACTGACAATGTATCCAATTGTCGGCACATGGGCCGTTTGCTTGAGGCTGAGTTTCCTTCGATCGTGTGGACTCCATGTGCAAGTCATTGTTTGGACTTGCTCATGGAGGACATCGGGAAGCTAAAATGGGTGAAGAGGTGGTACACAAGGCTACATCTGTTGTCACCTTCTTCACGGTGAAGGTGAAGGTGCTTGCGTTGTATCACGAGCATCGCAAACTTGAGTTGAAGAAGCCTTCTTCAACTCGGTTTGCTTATATGTGGTTATTGTTGAAGCGGCTTTATGAGGTGCGGTCCGCCCTACACCAAACAATGGTGTCCACTCTATGGAATGAGTGGGATGAGCATGAGACAGAGGAGGCGAAAGCCATGCAGCGGCTGTGCCTTGATGAGCAATTTTGGTAGAAAGTCCGTGCCATTGTGATTGCCGTGACTCCCTTTTATAGGGTGTTGCACATGGCTGATTGCGAGGGGTCCACCATGGGCCTTCTCGTTCACTTCTTCAAAGCGGCATTGGTGGAGGTATGGACTTGCACGATAATCACAGATTCTCAGCGTGCATACATCATAGAGATAGCAGAGAGGAGATGGGCATGGATGCATAGGCCCATCCATGGTTTTGCAGCATTGGTGCATCCGGTCTACAAGTCGCCGGCAATCATGGATGACAAAGAGCTCCGATCGGATCAGCTTGCCTATTTGACTCGTGTGGTCCCCATAGATTACCACAACACAGTCCTAGAGGAGCTTGGATGCTATGCAGATCAAAGAGGACATGTGGCATTTTCTTCTTCCACTTGTTGGAGAAGGGAGTCACTTGTAAAGCCTCTATTTTGGTGGCAAAATTTTGGATATGCCCTGGAGACTCTCCAGCCCTTGGCCATGAGAGTCCTTGCGCACGATTGCTCTTCGGGTGCTTGTGAGAGAAACTGGAGTGCCTATTCTCTCATTCACACGAAGACTCGCAATCGTCTTAGCACACGAAAGTTAGAGCGGCTAGTCTATTGCCGCACTAACTTGCACATGATGAAGGCCATGATGAGTATGAGTAGTCCAAAGCAGGTAAACACCTAACCATAAAATGATAAGTCAAGCTTAATTTTTAAATTTGTTGGTTTCAACTTGTTACTTTATAGTATTATACTCAACAATTTAGTATTTATAATCTATTATCTTCTGTGCATTGTGTAGGTGAATGATGTTGATACATTCAAGTTGACGGGTGACACTCTTGCGAGTGTACATCAAGAGGTCGATGAGGAGCAGATCTTTGCAGAGCTCTATAGATAGCTCATAGCAGCAGACACCCGTGACACTCGTAGTCAGTGTGCTCGTGGCAAGGAGTTTGAGTTGCCAGCAGGGGCATGGTCATTCGGCGCCCTCCAAGATCGACGAGGGGTGGTTCAGGTGGTTTGCAGAGATATATGAGGCGGGGCTCTAGTAGCTCTCATCCAATCCCTGATGATGACATTCCCCCCTTGCCTACAATTAGACCGTCATTGCCTAGGGAGCCATCATTTGATGATGATGGTAACCTTATCAATGAGGATAAGTATGAGAGTGTCTCATCATTCGATGACGAGGAGTCATCTTCAAACTCTCTTGATGAGCACTCAGATGATGATGATGATGATGATGCTGACGATAGTAATGCCTCATGAGTTATCCTAGCCTCTAGGCCTCAGCTCTCTCAAGTCTCACCTTTTTGTATCTACTTAGTACTATCACTAATGATTATATCCAATTTCACTCATTGATGATTGTATGATGTATCCAGTACATTGTACCGTTGCCCGCATGTTTGCTGCTGGCATGTGATTGCGAGGGCTTTTTATCTTATGTATTCAGCATATTTTGTAATGACACTACTAGTTTCACTTTAAAAATGTGTTCTATTATTTATAGTTTTTTAAAAAATGAAGTTATTTTTGTTTCGTACTAATATCGTATCGTACCTTATAAAATCTTAAGGTACCATTTAGTACCGTATTTTATCGTACCGTACCGTATCATACTTTTCGTACCTGGCAACTATGGGAGAGACAAAGAGTGTGAGAGAGAGCAATAGCGAGAGTGAGCATGTTTGTAGGTACAATGACAAGTGTACCACTTTAGGTTTTTAGATAGATATATATGTATAAGTACAAGTGCTAACGGTGCGTTTACACCCGAGCACATTTAAAGGCACGAGAACCTTTATTCCCAACAAAGTAGCAGCCCAAGTGTCCACCATGTGGGAAGTGCACTCATCCCAAGGAGAAGTGTTGGCAAAAGTACCCTCATTTGAAGCCAAAGGAGAACGATCCAAAAGACTCAAAGGCTGCCCTAGCGACGACCGAGTCTATCTTTGTGCATGTATTTGACGAGGAGGATACAGGTTTTACTTCTTCCACTCAGGAGAAGCCTTGGCTTGTTGACAATGGGGCCTATTCTCACATGACCTATAGACAAGATTGGCTTTAGGACTTCAGTGCTAGAGGAGGCACACTCACCAGTGGTGATAACTCTACCGTTCCCATTCGAGGAATGGGGACTATTCCTCTATTACCAAGCAGGTAATCTTCTTCAGCCAAAGAGCTCCATGTACTAGATTTAGGTTTTAACTTATTGTCTGTTCATGGTCTTACACGACTTGGTACCCATGTGGTCTTAACACAGGATGCGGTGACAATGGAAGATGCTTCTACAAGTAAAGACTCCAAGCAAGGTGAGCTTTACACACTCACAGCCTTAGCTGCAAGGTCTTTCCATGAGCTTGGGCTACTTTGGCATGCTCGTTATGGTCATCTTCACCTTGATGCGATCAAACAGACTTCTCAAAAGAAGATGGTGGAGGAACTTCACATCCCCAAGTTGCCACTAGGAGGGCTTCTACCCTACTTGAGTTAGTTCACACTGACCTTTGCGGACCTATGGACACGGCCTCCCTTGGGAAGGCCAAGTATTTGATGTTGATTATAGACGACTTTAGGTGTTATGTGTGACCTTATTTTGTAGAGTACAAGAGTGAGGCGTACTGCCGTTTCTACAAGTGGAAGGTGTTTGTGGAGACACAGACTACTTCCAAATTTCGTGGGCATTGGAGTAGATCATGGTGGCAAGTTTACTTCTAGCCTCTTTTCTCAGTTTTGTAGGGATCACGACATTTGGGTGAGGTATACTCATTTGAACACACCTTCGGAGAATGGTGCAATGAAGTGTGCAAAATGGACTGTGCTAGAGATGGCCCAGTAAATGTTGGAGCATCAGGGTCTTCCTCATACCCTTTGGGGTGAGGCGATGGCTACTGTAGTTCACATCTGCAGCCACTCCCTGACTTCTACATTACAGGACATGACTCCTTATGAGGCTTTCTTTGGCTGAAAGCCTTCCATATCTCATTTTTACATCTTTGATTGTGATGCTTTTGTCTATATGGACAAGAAGAAGAGAAAGATGAAGCTTGACTCGAAGTCAAGGAAGCTCATCTTCGTGGGCTACTACCACAAAGAGAGCTATTAACTCTACGACCCAACGACACGGAACCTCTCGTACGGAGAGTAAAAAGTGCCCCAGTGTCCTACTAATCATCGACGCTCCTCTGTGAGTGTAGGCGTGAGTGGAACCCAACAAACCCCCCTGGAGTGAAGAGTGATCAAAATACAAGGGTCACCCGCCACCAAAGGAAATCAAATTTAAAGCATTGCGAAATGCTTCAAATTTGTCACGAGGAAGAGCTTTGGTGAAGATGTCTGCCACATTACTAGTGGTAGGACAATAGATAAGGCCGATATCTCTTGTATGTAGCCTCTCTGACAGAGTGATAATGTATCTCAATGTGTTTCGTGTGTGCATGAAACACTGAGCTCCGTGCCACTGCAATGGCACTCTGACTGTCAGTGAACAAAGGAGTAGGCTCCATGACAGATACATCCAGATTAGCTAGCAAGCGTCTAATCCATACACATTCAACTGTGGTAGTGAAAGCTGCCTTATATTTAACTTCACATGACGATATGACAACAGTGGACTGTTTCTTGCTAAGCCAAGATATGCAAGATGAGCCTAGAAAAAAACAATTGCCACTAGTAGAGTGACGCGAATCATAACCACCAGCCCAATGAGAATCACTGTAAGCATGTAAGTGTAGTGGTCCCCCTTTGGCATAAAGCAATCCAAGAGATCTAGTACCTTGCAAGTAACGGAAGACATGCTTGACAGCTTGCCAATGTGACATGCACGGCTAATGCATATATCTGCTCAGGGCTGAAACTACAAACTGTATGCCCGACCCAATGTTGCATAGGTAGATAAGGCATCCAACTGCTAGAGCATATGTATGTATATCAAACAAAACACTGTCATCATGCAACGACAGCTTTAGTCCAGGTTCCATTGGTGTACAGATTAGCTTGCAATCCTGTAAGCCAAACCTCTCAAGGAGTTTACTAATGTATCTTGACTGTGATAAACCGATATCTCTAGCATCATGTACGAACTGAATGCCCAAGTAATAATGCAACGACCCCAAGTACCATCCAATGCACACTATGTTGTGCATCCTCAAAACATTCAAGCTCCTCATTATCAACTGTACTTGCTGCCATAACAAACTCCATGATATGTGTGGTATCATGCATATGAGTTTGCCTTCTAGTACGACCAGCCATGGGAGCATCCAAATGACTATCTTTCATAGTTTGTAAATACCATCTAGGCATTTGTCTTGCCTCCTGATTGTGCACAAGCTCTTGCTGAATTTCAAATTCAGCACTTTGTTGAATATTCAGATCAGCCAATCACTGATTTTCTGCATTTACCAATGGAGCAACTGGCCGAACATTAAGTTCACTTGCTGAAACTCCAGCTGAATCACCAAATGAAATGGGCAACAGCCCTTCAAATACATCACGGGCAGCCTGATGTGTCAAAACCAGCAAGGGATAATTCTGATTTTTCACCAAAAAGTACATCCCTACTAGCAAATACCTTTTTAGAGACAGGATCATATAGTCTATATCCTTTGCTCTCACTGCTATATCCCACAAAAATGCATTTGACAGCCTTGTTTTCCAACTTTCTTCTAAGTACCTGGGGAATGTGTGCATATGCAAGACAACCAAAGGTACGAAAGTGCCCAACAGAAGGTTTTCGGCTGTTCCAAGCCCCAAAAGGCGTGCCATTCTTTAATGCTTTGGTGGGGCCTCTGTTCAAAACATGGCAAGCACCCATAATGGATTCCATCCAAAAGCTATGTGGCAAGCTCTTTGCTTTCAACATACATCTGAACATCTCCATGAGTGACCAATTCTTCCTCTCTACAAACCCATTGTGTTGTGGAGTATAAGCAGTAGTGAACTGATAAACAATGCCCTTCTACTTCAAAAATAATTCAGCATAGAGGACATATATTCCCCCCCTTTGTCCGAATGGAGAGTATTTACTTTACAACCAGATTGGTTCTCAACAAGTGCTACAAAAGCCAAAAATGCATCATACACTTCTGACTTTTTTTACTAAAGAATAGACCAAGCAGAAGCAAGTCAAGTCATCAATAAAAGTCACAAAATAGTAACATCCACCCAATCACTTTGTCTACATAGGGCCACATACATCTGAGTGCACTAACTGTAACCTGGTTGTGGCTCTAAAAGCAACGTGCCAATCAAGCAATACAATAGACTGAAAAAATGTAAGATGAAAGTACAAAGTACAACCCTTAAACCTTAGGGTTGTAAGTGGTGTTCACACTCGAAAGTGTGAGCAACATGATAAGTGCCCGTAAATGTATAAGATAGGCACATATAAAAAAGAGAATAAGTCCAAGGAAAAAACCTCTCGTATGGAGAGTAAAAAGTGCCCCAATGTCCTACTAATCACTGACACTCATCTCTGTGAGCATAGGCGTGAGTGAAATCCAACCATAGAAACAGGGAACGGCCATTCCGGCCTGTAGGAATGGCCTAACGCGTTCCAAACCCTCCAAGGAGGTGAAACGGCCAGGGAACGTTCCCTGCCGTTCCCCTTGCCGTTCCCTACCGTTCCCTGCCGTTCCCTGTTTGGAACGGCCGTTCCAGGCCTGTTTACTGAAAATTGACGTTTTTTCTTGTTTTTTTTTTAAAACTTGGGTCATAGTCCTTCTACCACATATTCACCCATCTCCACTGTTTAATGTGCACACACTAATCTCTCTCTCTTTCTCTCTCTCTCTCTCTCTCTCTCTCTCTCTCTCTCTCTCTCTCTCTCTCTCTCTCTCTCTCTCTCTCTCTCTCTCTCTCGGGTTGAAGATTCAAAGTGTCAAGACAACCCACAATCTAATTAGGAGTCTATGCAAAGTTCAAATTTGATGCATTATCAACTCTTGCAAATCAGAATCAAATTTCAGCCGATCCTCAATTCCAAGGTATTCATCCATTTATATTGTCTAATTTCAAGGGAAATTGGGATAATTGGGGCAATTCAAGGCAATTTGGAGCTATGGGGGTAATTGAGTCAATGTTGGGACATTTGGGTCAATTTCATGCATTGACGGGTATTGGGGCAATTAGAGGGACATTCTTTGGGGCAGTTTGGGTCATGCAAGGCATATTTGGGGCACTTAAGACATGTGTCGTTCCCCCCGTTCCCGTTCCCCGACCTTGGACGTTCCCCCCGTTCCAGGGGGTCCCGTTCCCGTTCCCGTTCCCCGTTCCAGGTAACTATGAATCCAACGAATGGCTACTACAGTTCACATCCGCAACTGCTCCACAACATCTGCGTTACAAGACATGACTCCTTATAGACTGAAATACTGGGGAACAATTGTCACCCGACATTCCTCCTGTGTATAGGCCTAAACTCCCAGCCTTTCCGAGTAGTCCTTCTTGGTTGGAGGACCCCTCGAACCCGGGAATTGAAATTGATTGCTGCTTATGAGGCTTTCTTTGGCCAACAACCTTTCGTGTCTCATTTTCACATCTTTGATTCTGATGCTTTTGTCCATGTGGATAAGAAGAAGAGGAAGACGAAGCTTAACTCGAAGTCAAGGAAGCTCATCTTTATGGGCTACTACCAAGAAGTGTTATCAACTGTACGACTTGACGACACGGAAGATTGAGGTGAGCAAGGATGTGATCTTCGATGAGGCTTTGGTCTCTGAGGATCCGATTAATGGTTCTATTGCACGTAATTCTTCGTTATCGCCTAACCCCTCCCCCAACCCTCAGTTCCTCTTCTCCCCTCCAGGTTTCCTCTTCACACCCCTTCTTTGTCTTCGGCTCCTTCCTCTCCTTTCTCTACTTCGGCTCCTCCTCCTCCTTTCTCTACTCCGGCTTCCCTACCACCACTAATGGATGCAACTACTTATTCATCGCATACTTCCACCCCTTCTACCTCCCCTCCGTAGTCTTCTAGGACTACTCAGCCGTCGGAGTGGAAGCCTTCTTCAAATGAGGAGGATTTACCTTCCCTTGGTAAGGGAGTCCCTACCCCAAATAGGTACATTGGTACCAGAGACTAGAGAGTCTCCCTCGCAACAAGATAAGCCTCTTTGGATTCCCCATTGGTACTGACAACTCATGCAAGGTTCCGATGTTTCTCACTTTCTTGCTTCTCCTATAGGTCTCGATAGATCAGCTCTCTTACAAGCCCAACTGAATGGTTCATTTTGTGTGAGCTATACTCTTATGTCGCAGATTCTTCATGATAGTGAGCCTACTACCATTGAGGAGGCTCTTACACAGGATATTTGGTGTCACGCCATGCAAGAGGAGCTCAATTCCATCAGGCGTAATCAAACTTGGGAGTTGGTTCTATGTCCTCCGAAGTGGAAGATAATAGATGTTAAGTGGGTCTATAAGACCAAGTACCTTGTAGATGGTTCCTTGGACAAGCACAAAGCTAGGCTTGTTGCCAAGGGTTTTGTTCAAAGGACAAGGTTGAACTATTTTGAGGCTTTTATTCAGAGGACAAGGTTGGACTATTTTAAAGCTTTTGTACCTACACCTTGGATGTCTACTATTGGGGTTATTTTAGCTCTTGTAGCCCACCACCGCTAGCCTGTTTATCAAATTGGCATAAAGTCTACCTTCTTGAATGGTATCCTTCAAGAGAAGATTAATGTTTCCCAACCTCCTAGTTTTCTCATGCAAGGGAAGGAATTACTACAAGTACATGTGGAGGGAAGAAGAAGACACAAGCCAAGGACAAGAAGCAGGAGGACAAGAAGGATGAGAAAAAGAAGAAGAAGAAGACAAAGTGCCCACACTATGGGAAGGACACTCATTCCACGAAGAAGTGTTGGCAAAAGTACCCTCATTTGAAGTCAAAGGAGAAGGACTCGAAGGACTCAAAAGGTGCCTCGGTGACGAGACAAAGTCTATCTTTGTGCATGTATTTGCCAAGAAGGATACAGCTTTTACTTCTTCTACTCAACAGAAGCCTCCGCTCGTTGACAATGGGGCCTCTTCTCACGTGACCTATAGACAAGATTGGCTTCAGGACTTCATTGGTGATAACTCTTCCATTCCAATACGAGGAGTGGAGACTATTCCTCTATTACCAGGCAGACAGTCTTCTTCGGCCAAAGTTCTCTGCGTATCAGATTTAGGTTTTAACCGATTGTCTATTCATGGTCTTACACAACTTGGTACCCATGTGGTCTTTACACAGGATGCGGTGACAGTGGAGGATGCTTCTACAGGTACTGTTCTTTGGACAATCTCACAAAAGGGTGAGCTTTACACGCTCATAGCCTTAGCCGTGAGGTCTTCCCACGAGCTTAGGCTACTTTGGCATGCTCGTTATGGTCGTCTTCACCTTGATGCGATCAAACTGACTTCTTAGAAGAAGATGGTGGAGAGACTTTGAAACCGGTCTATGACTCACATAAAGCAGTAGTTCCTTCAATTAACACCTAGTCTTTTCACACACACACACACAAACAGAGACCTCACTCCCTCGCTCAACACCAGATTGGCCCCGAAAACCGGCGCCTCTCTCGGTATTTCTTTATCAATACTGTTCTTACTGTCCAGCATATCCAAAACAACATCCCTTTTAGAAAGGCATTTTCTGTGACCATAACTCAATGATTCATGTGCAGAATTGCAGTCTGCAGAACTCTGTATTTATTTTTCTTACTGTCCAGCATATCCAGAACAACATCCCTTTTAGGAATTTACTGTCCAGCATATCCAGAACAACATCCCTTTTAGGAAAGCATTTTCCGTGACCATAACTCAATGATTCATATGCAAAATTGCAATCTGCAGAACTCTGTATTCACTGTTCTTACTGTCCAGCATATCCTGAACAACATCCCTTTTACCCTGGCATCATTCCAGCAGTAAAACAGTCCCACAAACAGCACTAAATCAGAGTTTAAAAACCCTATTCATGTGTGGCATGGTCATCACTTTCTTTAGTTCCTGCACTGGAGAAGTCAGCAGCTGCTCCTAAACCTGGACAATGAGGCTCTTGCCTTAGCACATGTACAAAGAAAACACAGAACTGTACCTTCGATGGAATCAGCCCATCATGCAGAGCATTTCCTCTGAGAATAGAGAGAGAGTTGACCAGAGGGAGCAAGCTCTACCTCCGTACATGAGTCAGAGACGAAGAAGTACTCTCCATAGCTGATGAACTTGCAGCAATCTGCCCTCAACTCCTCAAAACTTCATTCTCATATCTGCCCCTTATGCCTATTACGTTTTTTTTAATGCTCTCTCTCTCTCTTTTGGGAATTTGTGCCACATGGCATACATGTAACAATTTTCTCGTTTAAACCTTTTGGTCTAAAATTCTCCATGATCGGTGCAAAATTTTACCTCGGCACAGACCAAAGAATTAATCCTCATGCAAAAACAAAGATAATGACACGAACAGATTTTGGGGTCCAAAAATAATTACTCCCTAAATTTTAGGGATGGTGACCCCTGCATTCCTCAAGTTGTTCTGAGCAACTTTTATCATTGCAACCACATCAAAAAGTGTAATGTGGCTCAATTATGGTGACTTTTATTATATGAGCATTCTCACATGTGCATCTTCTACCTTGACCAGGCTCATTGTCCTGTACCATCTCCAATGGCTAAGCACACAATCCTAAACCACTGGCATTCTATTCTTTAGTGCCCATTCAATATGGAACCGGTTCTAAGGCTCGAACGAACCATTAGTCCAATTTGTCCCAATGGCTGCCTCTTCTGGCCATGCAAAGATCCTGGCTTAATCCAAGAAAACTCTGGGGGTAAAAAGCAACAGCAACTAAAGAAAAGAAAAATAAAATATTTATATAAGTAAATAAGGAAAGCAATTGCAAAAAGTATCACCACCTGGTGACATACCCCCCTCTTGAAAGAAGCAAGCGACCTCGATTGCATGCCACACATGCTAACAAATGACACAGGACGATAACAAGATTCTCCATGTTATTAGTGGCATCGCATGTATCACTTGCTAATAGATGACACGGGGCGATGGTAGGAGTTTTCCCACTACCATTTGTGCCATTGCAAGTTCAAGTCTCACATAGGTGGAGGATCACATCTTGTATCCAACTATGATTACTAGGAGCCTTTCTAATATACATGTTTCCGGATGCAACACAGGGCAATAGCACGTATCCCCAAACTATTAGTGTCACAACATGTATGATCATTCGACTGAAGTATAACAAATACAACTTCAAAGCACTAAGATTTCATTCAATGATACACATGTTAATGCTAAGTGTAAACCATACATTGTGCATTATTCAATGAGATGCAGTATTCAACTGTACAATAGAAAATGTACATTGCTTCAAAAAGCATTCTAAGTCACTGTAGATTCATGACTTCTATCTTCTGATAGCTCCTACCGTCACATGTGCTGTGTTGCGCTATGCTCCCACCATCGTATGTGTTCCCCCCTCGCCAACTGTCCTTGGCCGCCCCAGCGCTCCCCCCCCCCCCGGTGGCACAGCATTTCCGCCCCTCCCCTCTGTCTGCACTTCAACGGCTCCACCTATTCCCCCCCGTGTTCTGGTCCAGTCCGGCTTCCTCGCCCAACACCATCTCTATCTCCCTCGCCACTGCCCCACTGGCCAAGTACTGGCCATAGACCCTCCCCCCCTGTCCTTGGTCCGCCTACTCCCCCCCCCCTGACCTTGGTCCACCATAGACCCCCCCTGTCCTTGGTCCTCCTACTCTGCCCCCCCCCCTCCCCCCGCCTGGCCCCTTATGACAGCTATCCCCCCTTGCCTGGCCACATGCCTACCCCCCTGCGACAACTACTCCTCCCCCCTCCTAGCCACCCACCTGCCCCTCTATGACAGCTACTCCTCCCCCGCCCCCCCTGCGTGGCCAGGCCATCCGCCTGCCCCCTGCAGCTGTGCCCCCCCCCTCCTCCGCCTTACTCACCGCCTCTCCCGCAGCACCTGTGGCCCTGCCTGATAGGCCCAAACTTGCACTGTGTCAATTCAAAGCCGGCCTCCAGTAGTGTCCAACATCTCCCCACCGGCACAAAAGAGATTGTTTCCCACTCAGCAATCAGCAAATTACTATGTGGAAAGCACTAATGAAAATTACGGTTTATGACAGGAACATAGACTGTCGCAACAAGACCGTGCCCACCGACTCCCGTTCACGGAGGAGGAAAGAGCACAGTATGTCATATCCCTAGAAAACCGTGCCTACAATCAACTGAAGTTTCGGACCATCCGGAACATCGAAGAAGTAGTATCGAAGGAGGAAGCAGCCAAGAGAGTCATCGAGCAGTGCAACCTCACCAAGTACTTGGAGAAATTTGCGCAAGAGCCTAACCACACGAAGTGTGTGGAGTTTCTCAGGACATACGACCCCGACCAGGAGTGAGGCACCGTGACGGGGGGAAGGGAAGAAAATGCTAAACAGGTACATGTGCACTTGAACCCAGCCTTGGTGGAGAAGGCGTTGGGATTGGAACCGAAGATAGAGAAAAAATAGAAAAGGAATATCTACACCATGCTGAAAATGAAAAGAGAGGAGGTGCTAACCATGGTATCAGCATCCATGACATCCCTGATGCTGAAGCCAGGCTGTTGCTCCCTCTCTCTGCAGCAACCTCTCGATCCCCCACCCCCCCTGACCCTAGTCCACAGCCCCCTCTCACACCCATTGGGTGCATCCAACCACCCCACCATCCCTAGATCCTCCCTCTCGCCATCATCACCCCCGCCGTCCAATCCCCTTGATCCCCACCCAACACAGGTGACCCACTCCCCACCCATCCCCCCCCCCCCCCCCAACAGGAAGTGAGGAGCCCCACACGCCGTCATCCTCCACTTGCCAGCAGTCTAGCCCCTCTTTCCCTCCCCACATAGCCACTAGTTCATCCGTTCAAGCTGCCCGACACGCTTTCCCGAGACAAGCACAAGTGCTACCACAGGAGTTTTTTCGCAGTGGGCCGTGGTCCTACTTGAGAGTTGCGGAGCGCGGAGAGTTTCCACTACCCCTAGAGGTGGGAATCTTCGTGGTACACAAGTCTAGGAGTGGCAAGGTCCGCCTACTAGCACCACCGGATGGACCGAACTACGCATTTTTCCTTCAGATCTCTCACACAGAAGACTGGACGACGTCTCAAATAGAGGAGAAGGTGAAGAGCCAGGTGGCATACCACATCTCCCAGTGGATGGGAGGCGGACTGGCACTTTTTTCCTAGCAGGGCCAAGTTGCATAATGGACATTAACTGGTGGTGGGCTTGGGCCGACGTCCCTCATCTGAGCATTATCTTTCAAGCCCCTCCGCAGTGGAGAGCGCCAATGGATGTGACTGAGTGGCCCCTGGTACAGGCGGCCCATTTCTATCAATGTACGGAGTCTCACCTCTTAGCATGGTTGATAGATGCCCTAGTGGTTCCACTAGGCACATCCATCACCCCCATGGTCCGCCTCCCGAGGGCCACCATGGGGGAATGGAGTTCACCTTCTACGCTGGCAGCGAAGCATATACGCATGCCTCATAGTTCCTCTTCTTCTTCAGCAACTTCCACACCGAACAAATGCTTGTTCGGTCAGCCACAGGTTTCCCTATGAGTTTACACCTTGCATCCTGGAATGTTAATAGCCTCCACTATAGTGGGGCATGTGGTTCTAGGAAGTTGATTGTCCCGCAGGAGCTGCAGCCTGCCCTTGCCGGACGGATCGACATCCTACTTCTATAGGAGCACAAGCTCACTCCCACCCAGGCCCAACAGGTAGGGAAGGTACTCTCGGGCAGCTCACACACTTACTAGGAGCACACCATCAGTGCCCATGGTAGGAGTGGGGGTGTTTGCACCTCTATTGGCCCGAGTCTCATGGCCTGTGTATGAGATCACAAGACGATAGTGGCAGGGAGGGTTCTATGGATCAAATTGGATATTGGGGACTCATGCTTGGGAGTCCTCAATGTCTATGCCCCTACTGAGGTTAGGACGCGCAATAGGTTTTGGGTGGAGATCGCGGAAGGACTCCCAGAGGTAGACTCCTAGATTGTAATTTGTTGGAGGAGACTTCAACAACCTCGAGACTTTAGAGGACCAGCAAGGCAAAGGCAAAAACTACCAGGGCATGGCTGGGGAGAAGCGGGAGGCATGGGAGGTGTTTCTACTGGCAGTAGGAGCACACGATGCTTGGAGAGACCTAGCCTTCCCCAGGAGGGAGAGGTCGCTGGACTTCTCTTGGGGTTACAAGTGGCTAGGTGGAGTCTTGCTAGAGCGGTTGGACAGGATCTATGCAGGAGAGTGGGGATGCTCTCGTGGAGGCCAGGTTGGGCAGTTAGCAAGCACCACGTTGTCCATTGCCCAGTTCTCCTGACACTCCATCCCCTAGCATCTACCCTAGACACACGATCTTGTCGGATCCCTGACGCGGTCTATAGGAGGGAGAAGGTGAAGAGACAGATTGAACAGATTTGGACTAGGGAGTGGGACAAGAGGAACCGGATCACAGAGGAGGTTGCAGAGGTCCTAGCCGAGTCGAGCCGTATCTGCCAGGAGGCAGCCCTACAGGCCACGTAGTAGAGCTGGGAGGAGGAGAGAGCACTCCAGCGGGACCTTGCAGCTACGCAGAGATTATTACAGGAGGTACCAGGGGATCCCACCCTTCATGCATAGGAGATGCGCACGCGAGCAGCCATCGTCGGCCTTGAGGACAGGCGCTCAGAGCTCTGATTCCGCACCTCAGCAGCCTTTTGGGCGCAGAAGGGGGACATGATGTACAGGGAGTTTTTCAGGTGCACCAGCCCCACACCTCAAGAGTGCAAATACACACCCTTCGGGATCATTATGGGAGGACTCGTTCTAGCCCAGACGAGGTGATGGACATTGCCACCAACTACTACAAATGCCTTTTCTAGCACGAGACAGCCTCAGCTAGAGGACAGCGATGTAGACAGCACGTCTAGGATCACATCCCGTCCCTCGTCACAGAGGAGATGGGATGCTCCCTCCTAGCCCCCTTCATAGAGAAGGAACTAGAGGCTTTCCATACACAAGATGGGCAGAAATGCTCAAGAGAGGATGGCCTTTCTAAGGCCTTCTTCACTACCTATTGGGAGGTAGTGAAGGACCCCTTACTGATGGCCTTCCAGGAGATTTTCACTTCAGGACAAATGCCAGGGAGTCTTTCAACAAGCCTCATCAGTCTTCTCCCCAAAGGAAGAGACCGGCTGGAGCTTTCCCAGTGGAGACCGATCACTTTATTGTTGGTGGCCTATAAGGCATTGGCAAAGATGATTGGTAGACGACTACGCCCTATGCTTCTAGACATCATTCATGACACACAGACGAGCTTTGTTCAGGACAGGAGCATCCTAGACAATGTACTCACCTTCTTTGAGGCAACAGAGTGGGCTCAGCACAGTGGGCAAGGACTGGCTGTACTACTCCAAGATTTCGAGAAAGCCTACGACAAGGTGGACTAGGATTTCCTAGAGGGCACCATGGTGAGGTTGGGCTTCCCCCAGGCATGGATCCGCGAGGTCTCCGCACTTTACAAATCGGCTACCAGCAAGGTTCTCATAGGTGGCAGGCAAGGAGAGGAGTTTCAGCTAAAGAGATCGGTCCGGCAAGGCTGCTCCCTTGCCCCGTACCTATTCTTACTCTTTGCAAAGGCAATGTCTCACTTCCTCAGGTCACGCATGAGCAGTTTACGCGGCCTCCAACTTCCAGTGAGAGAGGAGATGGAGTTGTTAAGACTCAGAGTATGCAGATGACAGCACTTTACATAGAGGACGATGAGTTGATGCTGGAGAGAGTGAGATTGGCTCTTGAGGTGTTTTGTACTACAGCGGAAGCGAAAATCAACTGGCGAAAGTCGATTGGTTTTCTTACAAACCCGGACTCTAGTACGGAGTGGGGCGTCCACTTGGGATTTAGATGGGTGAGCAAAGGGCAGACTGTCCATTACCCAGGGTTCCAAGTGGGACTCAGCATCACTCCCGCCCAACAGTTTCTTCCAGTCCTCGATTCTATTCGGAGGAAGCTGACCTACTGGAGCACGGCTCGCCTCTCACTAGCTGGCCGAGCCCTGGTGGTTGACTAGGTCCTCCTAGCAACGGCCTAGTACATTGCCTCGTGTTGGTGCTTCTCCTCATTGTGCATAGTACAGCTTCGCTGCCTAGTGCGGAACTTCCTTTGGTCCAGGTCAGACGGCTCCAGGGATTCCAAGGCCAAGGTGGCATGAGTGACCATCATACGGCATCGGTCAGAGGGAGGGCTTGGGACCATAGACCCAGAGTATCAGAGTATGGCCCTCTTGGGCAAGCTAGTTTTCCACAGCCTCACACCAAGAGGGCAGACCTGGAAGGTCCTATTGCAAGAGGGCCTTCAGGATTGTAGACCAAGGCTTGGCGGTGAGTGGAGGCCGTCCCTGAGATGGATCTTCACGTCGGCCCAGATTACCCTTCCTACGCAGCTTGCTCCGTGTGTAGCAAGGCCTCTGTAAGGCCCTAATCCAAAGCCCCCCAGGCTACTAGGAGGAGATAGACCATCAACCGATGGTCTGAACCCCCAAGTCAGAGATCGGGAAGGGGCACAAACTGGCGAGCGCCCCCACATCCAATGGGTTGGCCCAACTCCTACCATCAAGACATGGCAGGAGGTGTATAGGATGGTGGACGAGGAGGTGCTGCAACAAGTATCAGGCTGCCAGAGAGGAGTGGAGAAGGGAGATAGATACAACAATACCTCAAGAGTGGCTTACTACCCCGATACGAAAGCCGATAATGCTTGGAAAGGTATGGGCCGCTAGGTTTTTACCAGTAGGCATCCCCCTACAGGTGACAGGTAGAGTGGGCGGCGCTCCACCTAGGACCTTCACTGTACAGGAGGGGGGGGCTCTGGCTCTTGACAAAGGGCAACAGGATGAGGGGATAGCTGTCCTTTCATGGAGGAGGATCCAGGTGATTGGCCTTCAGGGGAAGACATGGCAGCTGGACCGTTTTGTCTCTTGGAAGGAGCTCAGGCATTGGCGCCTCTGGATCTGGGAGGGTAGGCCACTTGATGAGCTGGAGTGGATCCGAGAGAGTGGCTATGGCCAACCACTGCAGTCGCCAAGAAGCCACCGAGATTCCTAGAGTACACTGCCAAGATTGGCAAACACGTGCTGATGCAGGAAGATATGGATTGGGTGCCGTCACGTAGCAAGTACTGGACGGAACACAGCATCACGAAGCATTTCTGACGGACTTTTTGGCACCACCTATGGGATAGCTGGAGGCCGAGGAGGGTATCGTATTTCTTATGGCCAGTGGCACATGGAGGCTTGGCGGTGGGAAGTTGGCTTGCCCAGATGTAGGAGGGAGGTTGTAAGCACTGCACACAACAGCCTCTGGAAACCCCAAAGCACTGCCTTTGGTCGTGTGAGGCGGCGCAGCTCGTGTGGAGAGGAGCATGCCGCATCCTTCGCTGTATAGCACCCAGCCTTGGATGTATCTCATGGGGAGCTTTCTGCTAGCAGGCAGTCACCTAGGGCCATCACCTTATGTATGAGGCCGGGATGCAAAACACGATATTCATTATCGAGGCAAGGTCATGCGCAATGGTCGGTTTGGAGGCTCTACCCATCCGCCAAGTACTGGAGCCCACAGCACACCGCTCTGAGGTATGGGAGATCATAGGGAGTCTTACTAGTTGGCATATTTGGAAGGGGCGGTGTCAGGAGACTTTGGACGGAGAGAGACTTTCAGTACAGGTGACCTTAGCAGAGCTCTGGACCTCCATCATCCACTCCCTCCACGACCGATGGGATCAGGTGCAAGGCAAGTCTAGGGCTCCTTAGGAGCTCCCATGTCATTTCATGCGCACTTGGGGCGGCCAGGACCTGTTTTTCGTGATCCAGGCAGGCAGCCCCAGATGGCGATACACCCTCCCCCTCCATGGTTTCTTGTCCCCATCCCCCCTAGACCACCTTAAGAGTCCTGTATACATGATGTATCTGTGACTTTCATCAGCTCCAGCTAGTCTGTTGAGCATGAGCACTCCGTTGTAATCAGTTTTTTTGAGTAATGTAATCAACCACATTTTACTCGCAAAAAAAAAAGTTACTATAGATTCCAGTAAGAAAGCTTCTCGCTAAAGTTGCAATAACTGAGGCGAATTTGCCAATTCAACCTCTTCCATCCATTTGGCATCCATTTGTGAATAGTTCTTGAACTTCATCAAAAATCTTTTTATAACTCTACCTTTCACTTTCCTATCCTTATGTGTCAAGATCTGCTCAGGAACTAGAATCTCATCTAATTCCTCTACTTCAGGCTGTTCTTCTTGAACCATATCTTCTGGCACTTCACCAATAAAAGGCCTCAATAGGCTCACATGGAATGCATTATGAATTTTTCAATTCTCTGGCAATTTCAGCCTATATGCCACATCATTGATCTTCTCTAAGACTTGAAAAGGGCCATAGTAACGCATACTCAGCTTTGGAAACAAACGTTCCTTGCTCTTCTGTTTTCTCAAACATGCCTTTTCAAAACGCAATAAGACCCAATCATCCTTTTTGAATAAGAGTTCTCGACGATGACTATCAGTAGCTCTTTTTTGTTTAGCTTGTGACTTTTCTAAGGCATACTTGAACTTTTTATATGCTTCTTCCCAATCTTTTACATAACCATCTACTTCAAAAATGTTATCTTTTGTCTGCAAAATGGGAGGCAGTTTCTTTCCACCTTCCACAAACTCAAAAGGTGCCTTGCCAGTAGATGAGTGCACTGTATTGTTGTATGCATACTCAACCAATGGCAAGTAGTGTTCCCAAGAAGTCTTATGATCTGAAACATAACACTTCAGTAGATCTAAAACAGTCGAATTTACTTCTTCAAACTGTCCATCAGTTTGTGGATGGAAAGAAGATGAAAGTTTCAACGTAGTGCCCATGTTTTCAAACAATGCTTTCCAAAACAAGCTAGTCATTCTTGGGTCTCTATCACTGACAATTGACCATGGCAATCCATGGTACTTGAAGATATTATGCATAAATATCTTTACCATGTATTCTAACTTAATCTTTTTTCTTACAGGAATGAAATGTGCCTGTTTGTTGAATCTGCAAATGATAGTCTAGATTCCATCATTCCCTGAAGAAGTTCTTGGAAAATCAAAAATGAAATCCATGGCAATACTTTCCCATGGCCTTTCGGGAATAGGCAATGGTTGCAATAACCTTGGTGCCTTCTATCTATCAAATTTGACCATTTGGCATACAAGGCAAGATCTGACATATGCATCAACATTAGATCTCAAGGCTGGCCAATAGAAGAAAGTCTCTACCGCTTTGACTGTAGCATCAATACCATGATGTCGTGCATATGACGGAGCATGACTTTCTAATAAAACTTTTGGCCTTAGCTGTTTTGTAACGCATAGTCTTCCATGCATCATGATAAAGTCTTCTTTGAACACATAATGATCATGATGTTGGCCATTAATCAAGTGCTCATAGATTTCAGAGAAATCTTCGTCATCAACATACTACTCTTTCATATCATCCAATTCATGGTGATAAGAAATTGAAACAGCTGACACCTATGGTTTGCGAGATAAAGCATCTGCAACTACATTCTTCTTGCCTTTCACATGCACTGTCTGAAAATAAAACATAGATAGGAAATTTGCCCAACACATGTGTTTCTCTGACAATTTAGCCTGTGTGAGAAAGTATTTAAGTGTTTGATGATCCATTTGCACTACAAAATCAGAATCAAGCAAATAGTGCTTCCAACTAGAAAGTGCATGGATCACAGCCAATAACTCTTTCTCATAAATTTGGTAAGTCCTTTCAACGACAGAAAGTACTCTACTCTCGTATGCCACAACTCGACCATTCTGCATTAATACAGCACCAATGCTATTTTCACATGCGTCACACTGCACTACGAATGGCTTAGACAGATCTAGCAAAATAAATACTAGATCTGTAGTCATTTTCCCATTCAAACATCTAAATGCTGATTTCTCTTTGTCAGTCCATTGCCATTTGACATCTTTCTTTTCAAATGCATGTAAAGGAGAAGCAATCTCTGCAAAGTGACTTACAAATCTTCTATAGTAAGAGCATAGGCCAAGGAAGTTGTGGACATCATGAACGATTTTCAAGTCTGGCCAAGAAACAATTGCTTCTATCTTTGTAGGATCCATCTTCACACCATCTTTAGAAACCATGTGCCCAAGGAAGTGAATCTCTTCCAAAAAGAATTCACTCTTTTTGCCATTAATGAGCAATCTGTTATGCTTAAGCTCATGAAAGACTATAACTAAGTGTTTTCTATGCTCCTCTTCATTCTTTGAAAAGATAATCATATCATCAAAGAATCGAAACTTCAATAAGGGCAGAAAATTCTATCCATCATCCTGTTAAACATGGCAAGAGCATTGGTCAATCCAAACGGCATGATTAAAAATACATAGAGACCAAATGTCGTTCTAAAAGCAATCTTATGGATATCCTCTGGCCTAATTCTGATCTAATGGTACCCACTTTTCAAATCTATCCTGCTAAACATTCCTACTCCTTGTAATCGATCAAGAATGTCATCTATCCTTGAAATCGAAAACCTATTCTTGATCGTGTTCTTGTTCAAGGCTCTATAGTCAATACACATTCGCCAAGAGCCGTCCTTTTTCTGAACTAGCAACACAGGTGAACAAAACGGAGAACTACTGGGCTGAATTAGTCCCTTCTCTAAAAGCTCATTAACCTGTGTCATAATCACTTTCTGCTGCGTTGCACTGACCCTGTACGGTGGCCTATTGGGTGGACTAGTCCCTAGAATAAGATCTATTGTAACTCTCTTGGTAACGAATTTGAGAAACAGTCTCATTGAATTTATCCAAGAAAGCCCTTCTACTTTTATCTAGTATAGACACATTACTGTCAACTTCATTAACTTGCTTTGCAAAAACCAAATACGCAGAAATATGATTTTTCATTACAGAAGTAATTGCAGAAGCAAAACCGACTAGGACAGACTCTCCTTTAAGCTTCACATCTAGAACATGAGTCTTGCCCCTATGTACAAGAGTAATTGTTCTATTGTAAGTATCCAAGATAGCACGCTTCCTGTGGCACCATGGAATACTCAACAGCACATCACAGTCCTCTAAAGGCATAATATGGAGCTCCTCTATGTCCACATAGCTCTGAATGTGCATACGGAGTTTGCCAAGAATGGGAGTGACAGGATCAGTATGTCCTCGGCATGCCAAATCAGCCTATCCAACTGGTCCCATTTCCTCGGGACATATACCTAGTTTAGCTACCAATACTGGTGAGATAAAGTTTGCACAAGCTCCAAGATCAAAGAAAATAAGCATTGTGGAATCTCTAATCTTTCCCCAAGCTCTACACAATTCTGTAGCATCATCTACTGATTGATCTCCCACCATATTAGGCACTAAGCCAATGTTGGGCTTCTTTTTACTTTGCACATCTTTATCCTCTGCATCTTTAGAAGATTGTTGTGGGCACTTAGAAGTAATATGGCCTTTTTGTTCACATATAAAGCATTTCCCAGTCATCATTAAAGCCTTTCTTTCTTCAAATGATTTGCCAAAAAGTGGCCTCTTCTGTCCTTTGCCCTATTTAAAAGAAGTCTGAGGTTGCTGCTGAAATCTTTTCTTCCAAAAAGACTTCCTTGTAAAGCTGGTCTTTTCAGGAAATTTGCTTCTTCTTCTTGCCAGGATCCTGCTTAAACTGAGAATCCTTCTTTTCAGTGCCTTTAAAGCTGTCAGCTTTTCCTTTCAACAATGCATTTGCCACACCAGCATTTTCAATTAACTGTACCATATTTGTAACCCTAGTCTTGGTACAATAATCCCTGATGGCTTCGAGAAAACCGCAACAGTACTTTTCAATTTGTTCTGATAGGGGCACTGTCCTGTAAGAACTCACGGGCAAAAGTGCTTCCCAAATTTTCTTATCGTACTCTTCTAAATCCGCACAATTTGCCACATCCAATTTATACCATGCAGTCATGACATCTACTTCAAACGTGTTAGTTAACCATGAGGCTGCAAACAACTATTTAAAATGGACCCAAGTGGCAGGTGCATATCCTTGCATCAACAATATGTTTCACCACTGCAAAGCATTACCTTTCAAAAAAGTTGCAGCCTTCCGCATCTTAGAAGTCTCAGTAAAATTCCCTCCAGTGTAGGCTGTATCAAATTATTGTATAAATGTCAAAGCTTTCAACTTATTTTGCATACCACTGAAGGTTTCAAACTTTAATGCCTGACCACCCTCTTTATAGTCTTTACGCTTTGCACTTTTTGGTGTCAGGTTGTCATAGACAGATGGCTATAAAAAGGGGAATCCCTTAGGCGCATTATCAATATTCATTCCACCTGTCTTAGCTGCCATATGCCCACTAGGATTAAAAAAACCAGCCGCTGCATTTTGTACTCCAGGCATCAAATAAGGACTCTGCAAAGTCTGATAACCGGGCTATAGACCAATATTAGCATAAAGTGGGTTCACTCCCTCAATAGGCATCATTCTTGGTGGCCCTCTGGGCAAGTATCCCTGATAACCCGTGGATAATCCAGCCATTGCTTGAAAAATTGACCCACCACCAAAGTAACCAGGATAAGTAGCAAACTGACGAGGAATAGTCTCCTGGCCACTTGTGCATAACTGCCTTGACCATTCACTCCCTGATCCTGTGCTTGTGCTTCTTGTTGCACTGGACCTGTCTCCATGTTTGGTGTCTTTTCCACATGCTCACACACATTAGAGGTTTGTCTTTTTCAGCACTCCATGGTATGGTGTGATGACTCAACCTGAGAATCCTCATTATGTGACTTCAAAAATTTTTACATTTGAGGATTCTTTACAAGCTGTTGGAAAGAGCCAAACATATTGAGGAGTTGTGCCATAAACAAGTTCTCATGTTCTTGCTCCTCATCCTGTGGTTCAATCTCGGTTCTAGAAGGTGCCGACACCTGTGCACCAATAATCTCTCTTCGGTGTCTATGAGCAGAAGAAGAACTCTCTTCTTCATGGGTGAGTTTTCCTTTGCCTTTGATCATGTCTGTCGTCTCTCTAGTCCTATAATCTCTGTAAAACCTGTGTGTATGGCCTTTTTACCCAAAACTGTCCGAGCTTAAATTCTAATAGAAAAGAATTCAAATCCCAGGGATGGAACCATGAAACCGGTCTATGACTCACATAAAGTGGTGGTTCTTTCAATTAACACCTAGTCTTTTCACACACACACACACACACAAACAGAGACCTCACTCCCTCGCTCAACACCAGATTGGCCCCAAAGACCGGTGACCCTCTCCGTATTTCTTTATCAATTAAAAGATGGAAAGTTACAAAAATGAAATGCTCTAAAATACATAACCTGTGAACATTTGGTTTTCATCTTTTCTGAGTAAATCCCAGCTATATAAGGACAGTATAGCATGACCATAACAACATCCCTTTTTGGAAAGCATTTTCTATGACCATAACTTAATAATTCATGTGCAGAATTGCAGTCTACAGAACTCTGTATTTACTGTTCTTACCGTCCAGCATATCCAAAACAACATCCCTTTTAGGAAAGCATTTTCTGTGACCATAACTCAATGATTCATGTGCAGAATTGCAGTCTACAGAACTCTGTATTCACTGTTCTTACTGTCCAGCATATCCTAAACAACATCCCAAATACCTTGGCATCATTTCAGCAGTAAAACAATCCCACAAACAGCACTAAATCAGAGCTAAAAAACCCTATGGTGACCCCTCCATTCCTCAAGTTGTTCTAAGCAGCTTTTATTGCAACCACATCAAAAAGTGTAATGTGGCTCAATTACGGTGACTTTTATTCCGTGAGCATTCTCACATGTGCATCTTCTGTCTCGGCCAAGCTCATTGTCCTATACCATCCCCAGTGGCTAAGCACACAGTCCCAAACCACTGGCATTCTATTCTTGAGTACCCATTCAATATGGGACCGGTCCTAAGGCTCGGACAAACCATTAGTCCAATTTGTCCCAATGGCTGCCTCTTCTAGCCATGCAAAGCTCCCGACTTAATCCAAGAGAACTCGGGGGGTAAAAAGCAACAGCAACTAAAGAAAAGAAAAATAAATTATTTATATAAGTAAATAAGGAAAGCAACTGCAAAAAGTATCACCACCTTGTGGCAGACTTCACATCCCCAGGTTGCCACTAGGAGCTTCTAACCTTCTTGAGCACTGACCTTTGTGGACCTATGGGCACGACTTCCCTTGGGAGGGCCAAGAATTTGATGCTGATTATAGATGACTTCAATTGTTATGTGTGGTCTTATTTTCTACAGTACAAGAGCAAGGCATACTCCCATTTCTTCAAGTGGAAGGTATTCGCAAAGACACAAACTACTTCCAAAGTTCTTGGCATATAAGCATATCATGGTGGCGAGTTTACTTCTAACCTCTTTTCTAAATTTTGTGGGGATCATGACATTCGCGTGGAATATACCTATCCAAACACACCTTCGAAAAATGGTGTGGTGGAGCATGCGAATCGGACCATGCTAGAGATGGCCCGGTCGATGTTGGTGCATCAGGGTTTTCCTCATACCCTTTGGGGTGAGGCAATGACTACTGTAGTTCACATTCGCAGCTGCTCCCCAACTTCTGCGTTATAGGACATGACTCCTTATGAGGCTTTCTCTGGCCAACAACCTTCCGTATCTCATTTTCACATATTTGATTCTGATGCTTTTGTCCATGTGGATAAGAAGAAGAGGAAGACGAAGCTTGACTTGAAGTCAAGGAAGCTCATCTTTGTGGGTTACTACCACAAAGTGCTATCAACTATACAACCCAACAACACAGAAGCTTGAGGTGAGCAAGGATGTGATATTCGATGAGGCTTCGGCCTCCAAGGATCCAATTGATGGTTCTATTGCATATAATTCTTCGTTCTATTGCACATAATTCTTCGTTATCGCCTAACCCCTCCCCCAACCCTCAATTCCTCTTCTCCCCTCCAGGTTGCCTCTTCACACCCCTTCTTCGTCTTCAGCTCCTCCCCCTCCTCCTCCTTTCTCTACTCCGACTTCCCTACCACACTAACAGATGCAACTACTTCTTATGCATCACATACTTCCACCCCTTATGCCTCCCCTCCGTAGTCTTCTACGACTGCTTAGCCCCGTCAGAGGGAGAGCCTTCTTCAAATGAGGAGGATTTACATTCCCTTGGTAAGGGAGAGTCCCTATCCCAAATAGGTACATTGGTACCACAGACTAGGGAGTCTCCCTCGCAACAGGATGAGCCTCTTTGGATTCCCTGTTGGTACCAACAAGTCATGCAAGGTTCCGATGTTTCTCACTTTCTTGCTTCTCCTACAGGTCCCCGCAAATCAACTCACTTACAGGCCCAACTGAATGGTTCATTTTGTGTGAGCTATACTCTTATGTCACAGATTCTTCATGATAGTGAGCCTACTACCGTTGAGAAGGCTCTTCCACAAGATATTTGGCGTCAGGCCATACAAGAGGAGCTCGATTCCATCAAGAGTTGGTTCTTTGTTCTCCGAAGTGGAAGGTGATAGGTGTGTAGTGCGTATATAAGACCAAGTACATTGTAGATGGTTCCTTGGACAAGCACAAAACTAGGCTTATTACCAAAAATTTCGCTAAGAGGACATGGTTGGACCGTTTTGAGACTTTTGCACCTACAGCTCGAATGTCTACTATTTGGGTTATTTTGGCTCTTACAGCCCATCACTGCTGGCCTATTTATTAGATAGACATAAAGTCTGCCTTCTTGAATGGTGTCCTTGAGGAGTAGATTTATGTTTCCCATCCTCCTGGTTTTCTTGTGCAAGGGAAGAAGGACCGTGTCTACAAATTGCAAAGGCCCTCTATGGCCTGAAGCAAGCTCCCAGAGCTTGGTACCAAAGGATTGATCAATTCTTTCTTCAGACTGGCCTCCATCGATCAGCTCATGACTCCAACCTATATTTCAAAGTTGCGGGTGACAGGTGTGTTTTGCTCATCTTGTATATGGATGATCTCATCATTACAGGGAGCCATACTTAGGAGATTGATCATAGTCGGGAGATTTTGCGACAGGAGTTTGACATGACGGATCTAGGGATTCTTCACTTCTTCATTGGATTGGATGGCACAAGACATCTTTGTTTCACAACACAAGTACATTTTTTAGCTTCTCTTGGAGTTTGATATGGCCGCTCATCCGCCAATTTCATGCCCCACGGACCCAAACTCCAAGCTTTTGGCAACCAGTGTTCCCCTTACAGATGCCACCCATTACCGATGTCTTGTTGGCTCCCTCATCTGGCTTATTCACACTCGGCTGGATATTTCCTTTGGTATGGCTCTGTTGTCTTCTTTCATAATGGCTCCCACTCGAGCATTGGAGTGTGGCCTTGCACGTTCTTCGTTATTTACAGAGAACTCGCTCCTATGGGATCGTGTATAGAGGGGGGGTTACTCTCTCTGGTTGGAGTGATTCTGACTGGGCAAGTGATGTGGATTCACGGAGGTCTACTACAGGTCATGGCTTCTACTTGCATCGGGAGTTATCTCATGGAGCAGCAAGGAGCCTACTGTGGCCATTTCTTCTATAGCGGTAGAGTATCGTACCTTATGTTCTACAGCTATGGAGGCAGTTTGGCTTCACAGCATGTTGGCAGAGATTAGCTTGCCAGGACCTACGGAGCTATGTGTGGACAACCAGAGTGCCCTCACTCTAGCCAAGAACCTTGTGTTTCATGCTCGTATGAAGCAAATTGAGGATCAATATCACTACGTTCGAGAGCAAATCGTGGATTCCGAGTTCGCGGTGGCCTACTATCCCATGGAGGACAACGCAACAAATCTCTTCATGAAGCCTTTACCCAAGGCTTCTATGCTTCATCACATGAGGTTGTTGGATCTTCAAACACTCCCAAGAATTGAAAGGGGGTGTGTTAGCCTGCCTGTGTTAGTCATGTGTTAACCCCAAGTCGAGATGGCGGAAAAATGAAGGAAAAAGTAAAAGGAAGATGGAAAAAGAGCAAAGATACGCAAACGACCTCTAAAGATGAACTGAGGCAAAAAGTGCAACTTTAAATGAAAAGGCACCTCAAAAAACTCGAAAAACTCTTGTAAAAGAGCGCCAGGCTCCCTCCTGTGCCAATTGTAAAATATTAGACGGGTGTAGGCTAGAGGCACAAGGCTAGAAGAGGAAAAGGGAAAAAGGACCTTGCCACAATGGCCGGTCATGTAAAAAAGAGATGGGTGTCCATGGGATTTTAGGGTTTATATATATAAAGTTCAAAAAGTGAATGAGAGCTCATTCTTTGGTGTGTGGCAACAAGAGTCTTCTTCTTCTTCTCTCCTTCTCATCTTCTTGCTTGTGTGTGCTCTTGAGAGAGGGAGTATAAGTGTAAGGGAGTGTGTGTGTGTGAGTGAGGGATCAAGAGGGTGAAGCTCTTCACCATCTCCTCTTCTCTTCTTCTCTTCTCTTCTCTCTTCTCGCATGCGCGGCTATGGAGGATGGAGCTTGGAGGTGGAGGAGGCTTGAGAATGCTGGAGCTTGCATCTAGGATCGTGGAGCTACCAGCATGTGTGAGAGAGGAGGCAACTCATATCGGCACTAAGGTAAGCTCACTACACTCGTAGGATCGACGGCGCATCGGCTAGGTGAGAGATAGACATTAGAGCTCGCTTGGAACGCTTGAAACAATAAGCGATCCGTGGGTCTTGGCGGTTGAGCAAAAGCTCCCACATTTTGGTTCCGTTGTAGGGACCAACGGATTCAAGCTTGAGCACTTGCGCGCCTCATATCGAGCATCGAAGTAAGAGATTTATCCCCGAAACGGAGCTTGAGATAGGTAGGGAGTTTGGGTGTTTTTTATCTTCAAAACAAGTAAGTATTTTGGGTTATTTTGTTTGTTTGATGATTAGGAAACATGGAGAAATCATTTCAATATTTTGCTTTTGATTCTTGTTGCATTTAGAGTAGGTTAGGATTAGGAAATCGCACCAAAGAAGGGTAGGGTTTACTGTTGCAAAACAGGGCAAAACAAGGCAAAAATCGTACAAAAATAGCAAAAAGCTCGCTTGTGATGCTTAAGATCGTCAAGTGAGTGATTAGGGGCACCAACACCATACCCGGGAAGGGGTATAAGAGCCAAGAGGCCAAGGGAGGACTCATTTGCAACCATTTCAGTGAGAGAGAGAGAGAGAGAGAGAGAGAGAGAGAGCTATTGCTCGATTCGATTCGATCGCACCAACGACGAGCCCACCACTCTATCCAGGTATATGAATCCCTTCCCTTACCCCCTTAGGTAGGATCTGGAGGTTTGTGCCTGATACGATTGAGTAAATAACAAGGAACGATCGAAATCAAACTCGCGCTGTTGACGTGCGCCGCGCTCGGCCCGTCCGAACGGTCACTTTTGGGCCGAGTCCCAGAATCGGCCCTCGGCCCCTTACCATTCGGACCACTCAGCCCAAACCCACTCGCCCCTTCCGAGTCTACCATTTGAACCATGGACCAATTCGGTATCCCTATTGTTGCCAAGCAACTCGATAAGTACTAACCCCATGACGATCCATACAGCTTTGTTGAGCAGTTCGAGCAAGTCTACGAAGCCAACAGCCTCAACGACCTAACTCAACGCTCTCAAGCGTTTGAGCTTTGCTTGGGCGACAAGGGTAGGACGTGGTATATAAGCTTAGATACCACAGAGCGAGCCAACTTCGATGGCCTCAAGGATCTCTTCATTAAGAGATTTGCCGAGCCCGGATACTCCGATAATCTACTAGTACGCTTGATGAACGTCAAGCAGAAAGAGGAGGACATCCGCGATTACGTGACCCATGTGTGGAGTCTCTTCAAGAGAATCCCTACCGGAGAACGACCGACTGAAAGAGCAGTATCAACAGTATTCATCAGCGGGATTCAGAACGAGAAACTATATAAGGCTTTGGCAGGCAACTCGAGCTTGCAGTGAGACGCGCTAGCTAGGGTCTTTGAGGAAGCCATCCGAGTTGACGATCAGCTGAAGGAAGGAAGCTCTAGGAGCTCGAACTCTGAGCAAACCAACTCACGAAATTCAGAGAGAGCGTCAGCCTCGAGTGAGCAATCAGCCCCATCATCCCAGGATAAGGGGAAAACCACCGAGACGAACCAAGACTTGGCTGATGTTAAGATGGAATTAGCTAAGTTGCAAGACATGTTGAGACGACCAACGCGCCCACACGTCCAATGCGTGTACTGTGGCAGAAACCACTTGCCAGCCGAGTGTCAAGACCCTAGGTCAAGACCTTGCGCTAACTGCGGTAGGTTCGGTCATGACGTCGCGCATTGTAGATTGCCAAGGAGACTTCCATACTCACAGCCATACGGCCATCCTTACCTAGCGAACAGGCCGCAGCCATCTTTCGGGAGGGGAGCCCCATTGGCCCTCCCTGCGCCTAACGACATTAAGTCGGCTGTTCCTAGGATGGAAATAAATCCTACAGGCATTCCTAGACCGCGTGGTCCTTACGTAACCCATCCACCGAGTGACACTCCTGTCCACTATGTGGAAGAACCAAACGAGGAAGAAGCTTACGTATGCCCTTACGTCTCGCATGACGATGAGGGCAACGCTGTCCTCATGGATTATTGCCCCGTACCGGTGATGGCGTTAGGAAGAGGACGAGGTAAAGGCCTAGGAGGGCAGATGCAGGATCCAATCACCTGTTGGACTTATGGTCACCCAGGTCATGTCTCATCACACTGCCCTGAAAGGGAGCAGCAAAACAAAGATAAGGCTGACCAAAGATGTGCAGAGTGCGGAATCACTCATCTCTTCGTTGATTGCCCAAAGCGGAAGCCATCTTCGAGTTCAGCCAACGTGCCATCTGCCCCATTGGGGATGTTTGGTGTCGAGAACCTCGATGGGGGGGCCACGCCTATCCCATTGCGGATCATGACCCATGCCCAAACAAATCAGGCTGGCATCTCTCTGCCAGGACCTAGCAATCTCGATGCAGTCTCGATAGGGAAGAAGAGTCGTAGATGGAGGAGGAAGAGGTCGAAAGCTAAAATCGCACTAAAAACGGAGTGTTACAACTCTGCCTGCTGGAAAGAAGGTCTCTGACGCAGAGGCAGAGACGTCAGCCCCTAAGACGGCCGAAAAGGGAAGCGCTAAGGTAGGGAAATACCCACATCCAAAGTGACAGTTAGAGACCATAGAAAAGGTGAAGGAATGGGTGAAGGAAGCCCAAGAGCATCTAAAAGACGCTGAGCCCATCATAGAGGACGAGATCGATGATCTCTCCAGCATAAGTACACCAACCTCACCTCCACAACCAAAGTCAGGAGAAGCAACTGCACCACAAGCAGTGCTGCTAAGGCCAAGCCTCGGTGCTACAGGGCCGCGGTTCAGTCACGGCCACTGGTCAGGACGATCCAGGTTAGGAGAGAGACGAACACCCAACGATCTCCTAACCACGTTAGTGACTACCTCTGTAACACTCAGCCTGGGAGATCTGCTTAGGCAGCACCCCACCCTATGGCAAGATCTTAAGCAGTGGGTTGAAGGGTCACAAGAGCAGGTCACGGCAGACCCTCATGACCATGATGCAGAGACGCAAATACCGAGTTTGACACTGCACTCTATGCCTAAATCCTTGCACGTCAATGCCTTCTGGGAAGGTTCCGAGATGCATGCGGTCTTACCGGTTTTAGCCCTAGGCGATACAACGAGAAAGAGAATAGTGGATACAGGGGCTTGGGTTAGTGTACTTAGCCACGCAGTGCTTCAGACTTGGGGAAACCCACCCGTTGAGACGGCTAGGTTTAATGTCACACTAGCAAACGGTATAAGAGTCAAGCCATTCGGGGTACTAAAGGATTGGCCAGTGAAGATCACAGGTGTCCAGTTCTCCGTTGACTTTATAGTCATGAAGGGAGTGGACTACGACATCCTATTAGGCTGACCCTGGATTCGCAACGCTAGAGTCATCGAAGATTGGGGTAACGGCTTGATCTTCCTTGGCAATAGGACGGACGCCGTGAGAGTAGAGATGGACACTTGGAAGACCTCACCAGTCGACTTAGATGCCATCTCTGCTATGCTCAAGGGTAATGCTCACGTCAAGAAGTCCTATGGGCCCTTGACCAAGTATATCCCATGCCCAGAGGACGAGCGGGATTGGATGCATGTCCTTGCTACAATCGACCTGCCGTTCTCTGATCACGAGGCGTATGAGCAAGCCATCAAAACAATCGGCAAGGCTAACGACACACCCTCCGTACCAGTCTGCATGATGGCAGGAAGCCTTCATGGAAACCGAAGCCCGTCTCCCAACCAACAAAAGGGAACTCCAGGAGATACTAAAACACCTAGCAGACAAGCTAGCTGGCAATCCAGCTACAAATTTCAAACCACTCCAAGATCTCTTAGATGAATCCAAGTGGCAATGGACTAGAGTACATGACTTCAACCTTATGTATAACTGGGCCCTAGTTCCTGACCAACGGCAAGGGATATACCAAGCCCTAGGAGACGACAAGCAGTCTGATGAAGAGAATTCTAACGATGAATACGAAGACTGCCGATCCTTCAGTGATAAAAGTGAGGGTGAGGTAGATACCGTGGAATATGACACTAAAGGACAAGAAATAGAGCAAATACGAGCAGACTCCAAGCCGTAGAAAAATAGTATCTTCAGGATGGAGCGAGGAGTCATGCGTATGAAATGTGATCGCGCCTGGTTGGAACACGTAGGAGCCATAGACCTTGAGCAAGCAGGCGTAGCCCAGCCAGGAACGACATCAGTACTTAGGACAAAATCACCATCTGAACTACGCCCACCAGGGGAGACCACCTCTTCTAGCGAAGACGGAGGGTTCGACTCTGAATCGGAGATTAGTTCGGATAGTGATCCAGAAATCCCTAGGCCGCCCACAACCAGACGCACCAAGGGGGACCTACCCGTCCACCTGAGGCGCAGACGATCAAGGCAGGAAAAGGCAAAATAACCCAGGGATACACAAACGATAGAACAACGGAAACCGCAGGACCTCCCTAAATGATTTACGAAATTCAAAAAAGGGGATATGGTGGTAGTTCTATTAGGTGCCAAAACGTTAGGCACAGACAAGCAAACCAATCGAGGAACCAGCCAAGGTCAAGGAGGTGGACCTAGCCCAGGAAGGAGAAACACAAAACCAATCTTCATTGCCCATGACTTGACTAATGAAGAAGAAACGAGTCTTGTCGCTCTCTTGCAAGAGTACATAGACGTCTTCGCCTGGTCCTTAGAAGAGCTTAAGGGGGTAGATCCGAGTGTAGTGACTCACAACATACCCATGACGCTAGACGCAACGCCGGTCAAGTAGCGACCGTACCCTATGAATCCAAAACACGCTCATGCTGTCAAAGAAGAGATTGATAAGCTGATGAGAGCGGGATTCATCTACGAAATTGAGCATACAGACTGGGTATCGCCCATAGCATCGTGATGAAGAATAATGGAAAAATCCGAGTGTGCGTTAATTACAAGAAGGTGAACGCTGCTACCAAGAGGAACAACTATCTATCCGTTGCCGTACACCAAGCACATGCTTGAGAGAGTGGCAGGCAAGGAAGCCTGCAGTTTTCTGGACGGCTTCTCAGGGTACAACCAGGTGCAAGTGCATCCTGCGGACAGGCATAAGACTGCCTTCGCCACTGAGTGAGGCGTCTTTGCTTACATAGTCATGCCCTTCGGGTTGACTAATGCCCCTGCCACTTTCCAATGCCTCATGTGCACCATCTTTAAGGACATGCTTCGCAAGGAGTTAGAAGTCTTTGTCGACGACCTCTGTGTCCACTCGACCTGGATCAAACACCTAGACAAACTCCGAGCAGTCTTCGAGCGGTGTCGCTTATATCATCTCTCCTTGAACCCCTTAAAGTGCCAATTTTGGGTGAAGCATGGATGCATCCTAAGGCATGTGGTGTCGAAGAACGGCATTGCCACTGACTTCGCGAAGGTCAGGATCATTGTTGACCTTCCACCCCCAAACAACTACAAGGGAGTTCAATGCTTCCTAGGCCATACTAGATACTATCGGCAGTTCAAACTGAATTATGCGTTGATCGCCAGACCCTTGTACAAGCTGCTTATTGTCTTCAAATGGACCAAAGCATGCCAACGGGCATACGAAGGGTTGAAGAAGGCTCTAACCACAGCACCAATCCTACGAGCCCCAAATTGGACCATTACTTTCCACGTGCATATCGATGCTTCTAAGTTTGCCATGGAGGCAGTGTTGTGCCAACCTGGCGAACACAATTTAGACTATCCAGTGAGCTTTGCTAGTAGACAACTCACTGAGATGGAAATGAACTACTCGGCAACGGAAAGAGAGGGACTAGCCATGGTATTCGCGGTGAAGAAATTCTGGCATTATCTTTTGGCCACGCCCTTTACCTACTTCATGGACCATCAAGCCTTGCTCTATCTAGTAAACAAACCTTGCGCTACAGGACGCATAGCTCGATGGCTCCTGCTTTTAGAGTTCGACTTCTCCGTGGTGGTACAAAAGGGAAAACAGCATTACATGGCTAATCACATGTCACGCATTCCCACTGGAGAAGCCGCTAGACAAGGCATTGTTGATGAATTACTCGACACCCATCTGTTTAACCTTTCCAGCGAAAGAGATCTATTTAAGGCTAATCTAACGCCATATTGGGCAGATGACATAGTCCAGGTGCTTGAGCACGGATTGCCTGACCGACCGATAGAAAAAGCCCGACTTAGGCGATTAATCCTTAAGATCCAGCCCTATCAGCTAATTGCAGGCCAACTCTATAGGCAAGACGGATCGTTGCGCAGATGCGTATGTGAATATGAGATGCACGATGTGCTCTCAGAAGCGCACGGCGGCATTGCCGGAGAGCACTTTAGTGGAGGCACGACAGCACGAAAAGTGTTGCAGTCTCAACTGTGGTGGCCCACGCTTTTCTGCAACGCAGCATGATTTGTCAAGCACTGTGACGAGTGCCAGCAGACGAAGATTCCAATTCCCAAGGATCAAATGGAATTAACCCCAGTTATTGCTCGACAACCCTTCGAAAAATGGAAAATTGATTTTATTGGACCCATCAGTCCTGCGGCACAGTATTCGCAGGCCAAGTACATCATTGTGGCCACGGATTACCTCACGAAATGGGCAGAAGCGAGAGCAACACGAAAAAACGACGCTAGAACGACTGCTAAGTTCTTATGGAAGCAAGTGATTTCACGATTCGGCTGCTCCATCGAACTGGTCAGTGACCAAGGCACGCACTTCATCAATGAAGTGATCGCGCATCTTCTGTCCACCTTCCTCATCATCCATCGCAAATCCTTACCTCACTACCCTCAAGCAAACGGCCAGGCCAAATCAACGAATAAGATTCTTGTCAATGTCCTAACCAAGGTTGTCTCTGCTTCACGTAGTGACTGGGACAACAAGCTAATGGCGGCTTTGTGGACTTACCGCACAGCTTATAAAACGGTTGTCGGTCAAACCCCCTTTAGGCTGACATATGGAACAGAAGCGATTCTACCATTAGAATTCTTCGTTCCTAGCCTGAGAATAGCGCTTCAAGAACGATGGGAAGGGGAGGTATGGACACGACACCTAGTTGAACTCGAACGCCTCTCAGAGACTCGTCTTCTAGCCACCCATGCGCTAATCTGTGAGAAAGCCCGATGCAAGAGCTGGTTTAACCAGCACATCAAGCAGCGCGAGTTCGAACAGGGTAACTTAGTGCTCCTCTACTCAGTTAAGGGGCATAAGCAAAAAATGAAATTTAGAGGTCTTGGACCCTTCAAAGTTCGTGCAATCAACCGAATAGGCAATGTCAAACTTGAGACCCTAGACGGTGAAGGAATAGGCTTCTTCAATGGCAGTCGTGTCAAAAAGAAGTACTACCCTCCTACGCATCCTTTGCATGAGCCACCGATGTTAGAACCCCCTGTCAAAGTACAAGTAGCCACAATCACTGAAATCGACGATGAGGATGAGGACACCGTAGAGCCCGCATACCTCCATATCACGGTCACTGCCAACCAAACATGCGCTTTTAATGCCCTGATCGACAAGGGAGCAGACTGCAATGTCTTAACTCACGATCATTGGATCCAACTTAGCAAACCACAACTTCAACCCACCACTGTCAAATTAAGCCCATATGGGGCCCACTCATACGCACTTCTGGGCAAGTGCAGAGCCGCCGTCTTTATCGAGTCTGCGACTGTACCACTGATTTTTTACGTGTTGCCAGATACTAAAGACGCAGGCACGGAGTCGCTGCTGGGGCGAACTTTCAAAAAGCAGGCTCACTGCAATGTTGATTACGTAACGCAACGCATCCACCTCGCAATGGGCAACGTTCGCATTGTTACAGCTTTCAGCAAGGGCTGCGTGACCTCATCCCGGGCCACAAAGCCACCGATAGAAACATATATAGTCAAGTCTAAGAAGGGGGGTAGTGCGCGGCCGCCACTCCCCGAATTTCATAGACCGCAACCCATAGCAGCCAAAGCTAAGGCCCCACAGCCTCGCCTTCAATGGATGCCTAAACAACCGCAACAGCCGCCTCGGAATCGACGCTCCTACCCTCGTAAGACCAGAAACTCTAAACCTAGGAGGCCCAAATGCAGTTACAGGAATAGACGCATAATCAGTCACAGATGGGTCCCCAAAGCCCTCTTGCACGCACAAGGCTACTATGAGGGCAATGCTTGGCTATGGATACCTAAGACCCATACGGCCAAACGCACCATTCGTATGCCAGCCTCAAGCTTGATCATTCCAAAAACCGTAAAACCTCAAAACCACAAGCCGCAGAGCTTCCCTGACCCGCAACCATCAAGTTCATCCACGCGTGAACCCAAGAGAGTCGCCCAAGCCTATCAACCTACGCGACAGCCACCGTCACAAGAGTCATCACCCGCCAGAGTCGATCCGACTTCCCAAATCCATCCTGAAAGCAGCAGGCCATCACTCAAGGCTGCTGCTAACCCAGCCATAGTCCCAGTGACCCAATCGCAAGTTCAAGAACACTCACAACCGCAACTTTTCGTTGCCAAAGACTCAAGTCCTACCAAAACCCAACCACCCGGAGGCCTTAGACCCTCTTACAAGAGGAAATCCTTTCTCACACTAGCAGCTGATCTAGCTGAAGAAACAGGGGATGACGTGGTGGATTGCATTAAGCGACTGGACGCCACTTTTGTGTCGCTAGCTCTGAGCTACGATCGCCTGGACTTAGGTCTATTGGACGAATCCTTCACAACCGAAGTTCAAACGATGCCTTGTTCTTGGAAAACATTTGAATTCGCATTCGCAAAAGCCGCTACCTCCGCTGTTGAATTGCTCAACACTGAGATCTCCAAAGAGCAAGCAATCAAACAATGCCTCATCACGTCGTATGATCAGCGAACCACTTCTGCCATCACTGATCAAGAAGTTGCAGAGCTGTCAAGACTTGCTGAGACGGAATCCCAGTTCTTAAGGCATTGGTACATTCTTAGGTTGCAATGGGAAGTTGGATGCCGAATAATAACCAACGCTGAGCAGCGCCGCGCTATCAAAACAGCAGAGTACGACCCCACATATGTCGCGCCAACCTCATATCAAGTGTTAATCACTCTTCGGGGCCGTCCTATAGAAGAACACATCAAAGGGCACCCCTACCTCGACCGCTTATTGACCGAGGAAGAGTTACACATTGCTAGCCGAGTCAACTCTGGTGACTTCCTAACAGATGTTCTCACATACATCACCCAAGTGGGGATTAAACCCTTTGACCTGGACCGCGAAGCTCATTTGGAATACAATCCCTATTTCTATACTTGGCTCCTTCACAAGTAACCCCTATACCCCCATGCCAAAAGCCCTTAACCTTCTGACCCTAAATCCTAGGAAGAATTCTTCTCAAGCTGGAAGGAGGGGGGTAAGGTGAATCAAATCAGAATCAGTAAATCAAATCAAAGTCAGTGAAGCACATAGACATATATTATGGAAAACAGATGGGGTAGGAAAAGGGCATGAAAATTTTGAAGTAAAGGGCAAAAAGTCAGAGTTTGGAAAGGAGAATCTACATTGGATCTTAATGAATTCATTCAAAAGCATAAAGTTTTTCTTTTTCAGCAAATTATTATGCCGCAAGCACTAATGAAAATTACGGTTTATGACAGGAACAAAAAATGTCACAGCAAGACCGCGCCCACCGACTCCCGTTCACAGACAAGGAAAGAGAGCAATATTGCATCTACCTAGAAAACTACGCCTTCGGCCAACTTAAGTTTCGAACCGTCCGCAACATAGAAGTTGTGGTGGCTAGGGAGGAAGCAACTAGGAGGGTGGTCGAGCAATATAACCTCAGCAAGTACCTTGAAAAATTCTCACAGGAGCCAGACCACTTGAAGTGTGTGTAGAGTTCCTCAGATCATACGACCCAAACCAAGAATGCGGCACAGTGACGGTGGATAGAGGAGAAAGTGCCAAGTAGGTGCAGGTCCGTCTAGACCCAGCCTTGGTGGAGAAGGCGTTGGGATTGGAGCCAAAGACGGAGAGAAAACAGAAGAGAGATGTCTATGCAATGCTGAAAATGAAAAAGAAGGTGCTCACCAATGACGGCATCAGCATCCTAGACATCCCCAATGCAAAAGCTAGGCTGCAAGCAAAGCTAGTACATGTCCTCTTCTCCAGCCAGCGCTACAACTCCCTGATGCATCGAATCAGCGTGCCTGTGCTGGAGAACATAGCAACCCACACTCTGGACGAAGTTGACTCGAACGGGTATGTACGAAAAACTATCGACCAGGCAGCTAAAGCGTTGGCTTTAGAAAGTGTGTCAGCAAGTGGAGGATCTCCAGCCTCCAAGGCTACAGAGAGGAAGAAAGCTTCATCCAAGGCCTCTTACATCGGATATGGAGGTGTCTTAACGGAGCTTATCCAGGAGACCGTGAAGGAGGCGTAGGAGGCAGAAGAGGGGGAGGGGGAAACACCCAACAGATCACCTCCTCATCGACACCACGAGAGATCCAGTGATAGGACTGAGACCGAGGAAGAAGGGAAGAACAGAAAAGCAAAAAGCAGGTCAAGGAGACCGAGAAAAAGGCCGCACAAAAGAAAAAGAAAAAGAATGACAAGGGCCGCAGGAAAAAGAAAGAGGACTTAGAGAAGGCCAAGAGAGAGTCCCTTAGGGAGGCCAAGGAGAGGGAGAAGAAGAAAAGGAAAAGGAGCAATTACAGAAGGCTAAGAAGGCATCAAAGCAGAAGGCAGAGGAGAGAAAAAGAAAGGAAAAGGAAGAAAAAGAGAAAAAGAAGGAAGAGCAGAGAAAAGCAGAAGAGGAAAGGCGAAGAAAGGCTGATGAAGAAGAGAAAGGCGAAGAAAGGCTGATGAAGAAGAGGAAGAACTAAGAAGGAAGGAGGAAGAGGACCTGGCTGAAGCTACACACCGGTCCATCGAACAACAATGCAGAGCTAATGAACTGGGGAGTTTGAGCCCACATAGAGAAGAAAGGCCTGGGTCAAGCACACAGGTGCCGGAGATTGTGCCACCCACCGTCACTGAGAGCAAGGGCAAGGCCCCAATCCACCCAATTCCTACTCTATTGGTGCCTCCCACCAAGCCAACCACCATCACTCCCAGCATCCCCACCAATACAGACGTATCAAATCTTGTGGCATGGATGCAGTATTTCATTAACAAGGAGATAGCCCAGGGGACGAGCACTGAAACTACGGCTACAGGGCAAAAGCGGCCGGCCACAGACGCAGATTCTAGGCAAGATCCTAAGCGACAAAAGGTGGAGGCCTCAACAACACCCATCCAAACAACGATGACGCCGCCAGCTAATTACGACAAATACGTCGCCGAGCTACTCTCGCAATTGAAGAGAGCTAAGGAGAAACGCAAGGTAGCAGTGGCTGAGTTGGCAGAGCTGAGAAGGAATCAATAGCCACCTTCCAACTTAACAAAACAAGGATGATAGCCATGCAACAAAGGGAGATCGCAAATCTCAAGCAGGAAATAAAGGCTAAGGATGACAGAGAAGAGCACTGGAGGCAGCAGCTCGAGAATGAAACACAGGAGCTAGTGAAGATGCAAAGAGAACATAAGCTCTTGATAATGCAATACCAGGAGCTCATTACAAAAATTGCTAAAGTTGAAGGGCTCATGGTTGAGCTCAACGCCAGGGATGAGAAAAGAAAGCAGGACATGGAGGAGCAGCAAGAAGAGATTGAGCGCCTAACCGATCAGTTGAACTCTGAAAGAGAAGAACAGGAGAGGCTGATCAGGGAATTGGAGGACCAAGAGCAAAGGCTCATGATACTGACCTTGAAGCAAGGGGAGAGCATGGAGCAAATGAATAAGAAAGCAAAGGAGTGGGCAGTGCATAATGAAAAGAGGGTGAAGACACTGGCACGGCGCCTTGCTCTGGTAGAAAAGAAAAAGATCATTGCAAAGAGCAAGGTAGAAGCCGCCCAAGTGGCCTTCGGTGCCCAACAAAAAGCCTTCCTCGACACCATCATAGACACTACCGCTCAGAGGAGGGAGAGCCGTTGGAGATGGCACAAAGGAAGCTCAGCATTGCACGCAGGACTGCAAATGGCACCCCAACCTGCAGAGGTTAGGCTGAGCCTGGACGAGCAACGGAAATACCTACTGCTGGCCGGCCTAAACCCCCAAGAAGTGGATGCCCTAGGATTTAAAGAGAGAGCACCACAGGGAAACCAGCAGGGGGAGGAAGCCAAACTCGAAGTCGACGTGAACAGATTCACAGAAGATATGATCCCACAACCCCCCTCGCCGCACATTCAGGAACAGCAACCACTTGATCCACAAGCCACGCTCAAGGAGCGACGAAAAAAATTGGTGGAAGAAGCCAGGAAAAGGCTGCAAGCCAAGCCAATCGTGCGGCCATCCGCATCCCTCTCACCATGCCCCGATGACATCCCAACGCAATTCCATGCGGAGCTGGTGGTCTGGGAACGGCAGGAAATCGAAAAGGACCCTTTCTCTTTCAGGTTCCTTATGCCTAACAGCCTGAGAAGGGTCTTGCCGATCAAAGTAATGGAGGAGGTGATCGCGGCTGGCAGCCGACTGGGCCAAAAATGGCTGGATGACAGGGCAAAGACCCCCACTCTGTGGGGCACGGAGGAAGCAGAATTTTAGCAAGATAAAGTGTACGAAGTGCCACACACTGTAAGGGGCTACAACTGCCAACCCCTCTGGAGAAGGCGAATATGCAATACTAACATGCTCGCCTGGATGGCATTTTGCAACACCCTACCCTACGAGAGGAACAACCCCACATTCATAGCGTATCCTCATAGGGTAGACGTGGATTTTGTCGCCACCCTCCATGGGAGGCATGACTTCCCCATCATCTACAATTCCAACGCCACCTCCTTCGAGGATGCCCCACTTTTTGATTTAGGAAGCCTAACCGACTCCATGACGCGCTTCCTCGCGGAATTCTCCTCATGTCCCGATCCCGCTTTCATAACTACGTGTAATTACCTTAGGCTTCTTAAGCTCCTACTCAAGTAAGATCCGGCACCGCAAGAAAATGACTTGCCTCCCCTCTTCTTTGATCCCAATGCTATTGATAGCTGCGCTATGGCTTGCTTAATGATGAGAGCTAGTCTACTACCTTCCTTTTGCCTAGCTCTCCTAGAGGATATGAGTAACAGCCAATTCACTAGGTATAATCACCCCTTCCTATCCACCACCTCTCTCCACGTCCGCATGAACCTGAAAGGGTACATGCAAAACCACCAATTTTTGCGCAAATCCATCCGCCCTCCTTCCCCCTCTCATTCAGATGATGAGAATTAGACTTGGCTGTCATACTCCTGATGTAATACTATCCCTAAATGTATCCCACAAAAAGAAGAAGAAGAAGAAGAAGAAGAAAAGAAAAGAACAGAAGAAAAGAAAAGCACAAACGCCATTCCACACTGAATGGACGGAAAAACTCACTTGCAGAACCACTTAGCACCACAAAAGCACGAACACTGCACCTAAGGGTCCTTAGGTTAGGCGTGTCCGGTGGCTTCGCTCGGCTGGCTCCGCTCCTAACCCCCTAGCCCTTTTTGCTCCCCCACTTCACTCTTAGGGCACATCAAGGGCAGGACACACCTAGGGAGGTAACACTCACCTATAGTTAGACCTGTCACCCTAAGCCACTAGCACTGCACCCCCTTGGCACAAATGGGGTCCTCAAGTGTGGGACATCACCCAGGCTTGCCTACGGTTAGACCCACCTCCCCATTCCACTAGCACGAACACAATGCACCAACACGCTAAGGAAGCACCCCCCTTAGGTAGAGCACCGCACCTCCTTCAATCACCCCAAAAGCGCCAAACCACCAACTTCGGAGGCCCTCGTCAACCCATGACATCCAGTTAGCTGCTCCGACAAACATCATTCTTAAAGCTTCCACAAGCACCTGAGTTTACATGTGGCCCTCACCCTTACACCAACCCAACGCTGAAGTGCCATGGGACTAGCACCCGTCTAGGAGGGGGGTAATGTTAACCCCAAGTCGAGATGGCAGAAAAATGAAGGAAAAAGTAAAAGGAAGATGGAAAAAGAGCAAAGACACGCAGGCGGCCTCTAAAGATGAACCGGGGCAAAAAGCGCAACTTTAAATGAAAAGGCGCCTCAAAAAACTCGGAAAACTCTTATAAAAGAGCGCCAGGCTCCCTCCTATGCCAATTGTAAAATATTAGACGGGTGTAGGCTAGATACACAAGGCTAGAAGAGGGAAAGGGAAAAAGGACCTTGCCACAATGGCCGGTCATGTAAAAAAGGGATGGGTGCCCATGGGATTTTAGGGTTTGTATATATAAAGTTCAAAAAGTGAATGAGAGCTCATTCTTTGGTGTGTGGCAACAAGAGTCTTCTTCTTCTTCTCTCCTTCTCATCTTCTTGCTTGTGTGTGCTCTTGAGAGAGGGTGTGTAAGAGTGTGAGGGAGTAAGTGTGTGAGAGTGAGGGATCAAGAGGGTGAAGCTCTTCACCATCTCCTCTTCTCTTCTTCTCTTCTCTTCTCTCTTCTCGCGCGCGCGGCTATGGAGGATGAAGCTTGGAGGTGGAGGAGACTTGAGGATGCTGAAGCTTGCATCTAGGATCATGGAGCTACCGGCGTGTGTGAGAGAGAAGGCAACTCATATCGGCACTAAGGTAAGCTCACTACACTCGTAGGATACACGGCGCATCGGCTAGGTGAGAGATAGCCATTAGAGCTCGCTTGGAACGCTTGAAACAATAAGCGGTCCGTGGGTCTTGGCGGTTGAGCGAAAGCTCCCACATCGTGTTCGTCTATCATCTCCTGGTTGTGAGCTCCTGTCAGAGTCTCACGAAGACATAGGAGCTCTAGCAATTTAGATGCATTTTTTTCCTTTGTCAACTTCCTGTGTGCATTCCTAGGCCAATTATTGCCTACCATAGTTTGCCTACACCTGGTAGACATTGTCATTGCCATCTAGGATTTTTTTGGGGTGTCCTCTATTTTTTTTCAGTATTTTTTCTTATGTGACCAGCATTTATTGCTGGTCGGCCAGCATGACCTCTTCTGGATCAGGTCAGTCAGTTTTTTAGTGCTCTTCCTATTTATAGCTGCACCATCCACTTGGCAGGCACACACACTCTCTTCAGTCTTCAGTCTTCCCCTTTGGAAGTGCACACTCCGACACTCCAACTCTCTGTGCTTGATGCTGCCATCATCATTAGCATGATCTTGTGCCCTCACTAATGCTTTGGTGGGCTGCGAGCAAGGACTGATCAGTCCATCATCATTGTATCACCATTCTTCTTCAGCCAATGCATTATTCTTCCCTCATCTTTTGCTTTCTCACTCTCTCTCTTTCTGCTTCTCTCTGTGTTTGTGTTTCTCTCCTGTTGTGCACTCTCACACGGTGATGGTGACAGAGATGGTGATGGAGACGGAGAGTATGCAGCCTGCTGTCCATGACACAAATGGAGAAGACTGCAGCCACGTCACAGAGCACCTCTGTGTTAGAAAGTGAATGAATGACCAGCCAGTTGGGTGTGGCTATGAGGTGGCTATAAATAGCCAAATATGTTGGAAACTAACTGGCCAGCAATAAATAAGGACGTAAATGCTGTCTGACCTGCATAAAATGCTGCCATGGCATTACAAACTGTTTGTGACTGCAGATGTGGCAGCAATAAATGCTGGCGACTGCAGAATAAATGTTGACGTGGCATATATTGCAGCCATCTAGGACAGCATAGGTGCCAGAAAAACACTTCTGAACCGATTGAAAGAATGAGAGACATGTCAGAGCTCCTAATGTTCCCATTTGACTCAGACTGAGGCTCATAGGCAAGAGATGACGATGCATGACAAACATGACTATTAACAAGTCAAAGATAGAGATAATAATGTAAAAACCCATAAAGTTTGATGGTGGAAGAAGTGGGACTGTTGGAGGACTTTTTTGACATGATTATGGATAAGTGGGCCAGCTACATTAGTTTCACGGAAGCAGTTTGCAGCTACAATGTCGTCAGGCAAGTTGAGGACAACAGCTATGGTGTTCAAGTTAAGTCTTTTGCCTTTAGGGTTTTACATAGTAATTTGTCTAGGGAAGGAAGTGTGGGAGTGAGAGTGTCAAGATAGAGTGTCAAGATAGGCTAGTGGAAAGGGAGGAACATAGCAAAGGTGGATGGATGAGATAAGAGGAGGTAGCTGAAAGAGGAAGATGGCATGGGTGATGGCAATGAGCGTACCTTGGTGGGAAGATGGGTGGAAGGTGGATCCTCCTCAAAGTCTCACGAAACCAATTGACAAGAAGGTCAATAGCTCTTGTCATTCAAAAGAGGAAGATGGCATGGATGATGGCAGTGAACATACCTTGGAGGGAAGATGGGTTGAAGGTGGATCCTTCCGACTTAGAGCTTCATCTTCCTCACAATTTTGGTCCTGAGATGGAGAGTTGGTAGCACCTGATGAATTTTGAGTGGAACATGAGAGGACCCAACAAATTTCGTACCGGTCCAACTAGGTGAAGTCAAATAAAAGCCAAAGGAATGTGAACATAATAAGGTCTAATAGGAGCAGATTCTAGAAGGATGGGCACCAATTAGACCTACAGGAATAGCACCAGGAATCCCTATCGGCCTTGCAATAGCTGATGAAGCAGCCTAAAAAACTGTATGAATGAGAGGATGGGAGAATTGGAGTCGAAAGTGTGGGTAGGCCAGGCATTAAAGAGTGGGGTGTTGTATTCAAATCCAGCTAATATACAGAAGTGCCTGCAACACAATTTACGAGATTGTCCGAAGATATGACTGAGGCAGAAATGAGGCTGCTTCAGCTTGTTGCTATATCATGGTGGTTGAAGATATGCTGAATATGCAGAAAAAAGAGAGTCAATTTTTTGCAAAAAGGTAGGACCAAAGAGCAAAAGAAGGTGATGAGAGAAGGATGAAGGCAAGGAGAGAAGAGAGAAATTCGGGTGAGGCAAGTATAACAGTTTTTCCTCTTTTCTTTTCCTCTGTCTTTTCTCCCTTTTTTCTGTATCTTTTGCTTTTTGTCTTTGTCTTTTGCTCTTTTGTGATGGGGGGCCAGGTCGGGGCAGGTGAGGCTGAGGCTGAGGGTCCGGGGTTGGAAGGGTCATGCTGTGGGGCCAAGAAGTGCCAGGGTTGAGGTGGGGGGAGGAGGGTCCGGGAGGGCGGGTCAGGTGTGGGGCTGGAGTGGAGGGGAGGTTGGAGCGAGGAAAGATGCATAAGATAATGCAAAGAAGCACAGGGTGGCATTTTCAAGAGATGCTACATCCAGGAGAAAGATACACTTGAGATAGATCATAGTTCATATGATCAGCATGGACCCATGAGAAAACCTTCCTATAGAAGTAGAAAAGTGATTTGGAATTTTCTCGTCAAAGAACTCTCTACAAACACAGGCCAATTCTTGGAAGAAAAAACTGAAGTTTCAATACCTGTCGTGGTTGAACAAACAATCCGGGCATGTTCTCTTAAAAAAAAGTTGAATCTTTCAATATTTTCCATGCTTCAACAACCTTTGGAAAACAAGATTGTCTCTGTTCGATAGAAATCTTGAAAGTTACTGCACCATGAAATAATGCATGTTGCATTTGAAATGGAGTTTCACTGAAGGATATTAAACTTGAGGGCAAAAAAAGCATATCCAAAGATGCACCTTGTCCAAAACTGATTTTGAATCTGAAATAGCAGTTTTCACCGAGTCATTTGAAGCCATATTGATAGAGCATTCTTTGCAGTAAAATTGATGTAGCTTTCTTGCTTGTTCGATTGTCATGCCTAAGCAAGCTGGATGAAACCTGCAATTAACAAAGGGAAAAACTTACTGTGATTTCATGTTGATCTCGCACGCATTACTCTTATTTGGTGCTAAATTTGTCCTCAGAACCCTCTTTCTTGTTCATGAAAGTTCCAGACCAAGCAACATTCAGATTTCAAAAAGCACTTTCACCACAACGCATCGCAACTACAAGACTCCAGACTAAGCACAAACTTATAGCTTGAGATATAAACGATGTACTGATCACTTTGCCTTAAAAACATGGCATCAGAACCAAAACTTCAAACTTGAAAGAATAATGTTTTAAATTTCTGATGTTGGTATCTTGTAGCAGTCATTTATCCATGCTTGGAAGAACTGATTACCACTCCAATACTTTATGGATGATGCCTAAATGAGCATGAACTCTTTGTATACAGAACTAGACGCTGTGGTAGAAACAGGTATTGCTGTTAGAAGGACTATATGATGGAAAATGGAACTGCTAACAAAATCTAATGGTTTATACTTTGCAGACTATTGGTATCCAGAACAAGCCCAGGCCAAGAGAAACTGCTCTTACATGCTGTGCATATGCCACAAGAATACATATTAAAAACCAATAAAGGGTTTCTTTCAACAAGGTCAAAAAATCTCGGGCATATTTCACAAGTGAAGGGTTATTCTGAGAAATTATTGTGAAATGAACACACTCCCAGGTTCATGGAGCTTCCAATTTCTTGATCCAAAACTTCAAGCAAGTGCCTCTATTTATGAACATACGGTCTTCTGGTCATTTCCCTATCTTATTTTGAAAGGTCAAACTCCAGTCTTATACTACAAGCTCATCAAAGACAGAAGTGCAGTCTCACAATGATAAAGTAATCACAAGCTCTGAGCCAACAACTCAATTAGGCATACAATACCTCTAAAAAAGTCAGCTACAAGGATACAAGAACTCTCCATATTGATGATATGACACTCATTCACATCATCGCTAGCTACAAGGATCAGTATGTCTAGTTTGTACATATATGAGATGCATCAAGATGCTGAATGAATGGAAGCCCTAAGGATTTTAGCCCCATAACTCTTTGAGAAAGACCCAGAACTGAATTATACTATGCATGTGTATATTGTCACCCTTCTATAATCATCTCAACATATAAAAATCCATAGAAAAGGCGTTACCAGTTTTTGCATGTTTGGCACTGCATCATCAAGTCATCCGGGTTGTATGGCATTTCACAAATGCAGTATCTGCAGAATGTTAGCACATAACATAAGGATCCTGTTTGTTTTGCAGACTTTTATGGTCAACCGTATCAGCAGCTGTATGGGAAAACATTCATATGCTAAGATTGCCAATTAAGAATCTAAGGATCAGGAGATCATTACACTGCAACTCGATCAGGCAAGAAAACGCCTGTAGCTGCTTCGTAGGTGAACCTGCAGAAGAAGTCTTTGGGGGAAACATTAGGCAGCTGTGTATAGCTCTTGAATGTATGGACATAGCACTTCCCTTCGATTGTCTCCACGCTCTGAATGTCGATGTGATCAGACAGGAACACTTCCTTGGCTCCATGAAACTCTCTACGCCCAGCAATGGTTTCTTCTGGTCTATAATACCAGCGCACTTGTACTTTCTGATTGTTCCTGCCATCGATCCACATTTTCTCTACCTTGCCAATGTACGAAGGCTTGCCAGAGTTCTCATTCCGCATCAAAACGGTATCATTAACTGAAATCATGAAATCAAGAAAGATATCAATGACACGCTGAGATATACTTAAGCGATCAGATTCCAGACTTGTACGTATAGTTTTAGAATATGCAAGGGACTTTATTATTTGTGCAGTTGGAATGGTTAAGACATGGTGTTGTACAGCCGTGGCAGTAAGTGCTAGTTAATTGAACTATATCGTTGTTTTCAATAAGCTGCGTGAACCACAGATATGTTCGTGACCATGGCCGATAGTGTAAGCAGGCCGAACGAATCAACCGCTTATTGATCAACGTTTATTTCTGTGAAAATTTCGTGCAAGCAAACCACAAACTACAACATTCTAAAGGCTGCATAACTGTAGACGCAACTTCTTTTATATCAGTAAACCGCTCATGCCTTGTTTAGTAATTAGCCGCCAAAGCAACTTCCCAACAATGGTGTATATTCATTCCTTGAGTAGACTGTTTGCCAGAGGAAGGGAGCTGAGAGAGTTTGCGAAGGTGCAATACCTTGGACTCGCTCGCTGGTTGATCGGATTGCGAAGTGATCAAGAGGTTTCTTAATGGTAGCCTTTCCCTTCACCATGATTCTCCCACCGAGGTAATTAGAACTTCGATAGCACTAGGAGAAGCATATTGTCAAACGCGTAACTGCATCATCAAATAGAGATTAAGATTATTCCGCCAGCCAGCCGCAGCTCGAAAGCCGACATAGACAGGTCAAGTACGCTGCATATTCTGGCTGCGCGCAGATCGATTCCCGGCAGCAGCTGCGGAAGAAGGGGACTTGCTTTATTGTCTCTTTTGTATTCTTGGTTCCTGCTTTCAGATCAAGCTTTTGGTCAAGCAGCAATGATGACGGCACAATAGAGCTCCACCTGTCATTGTACAAGATCATCAGAAGCGAGATCATCAGAAGCGAAAGAAGCCATGAGGAAGGTGATAATGAATGCGAGTTGAGGCCATGGAAGAAAAAGGTAGAAGTGGAACAGCAGCTAAAAGCACAGCATGTAAGCGCACACACACACACACACACTCACTCTCTCTCTCTCTCTCTCTCTCTCTCTCTCTCTCTCTCTGTGCCGTACTACGTACAAACGAACGCACCACTTTCTTCCTTAACTTTTAGATTTCCGCTGCGCCCGCCTGCGACAACAGACAACTTCCTGCGTGTGGTTCATTTTTGCTGCTCGTCGTCACAAGTTAACAACGCCATAGCCAAAATATTGTTGCAGTTAATACAAGGATAAATGACGAGATCAACCAAGAGTCTCGGACACAAGCACAGAGAGAGAGAGAGAGAGAGAGAGAGACTCAGGACCACCACAGCATGTCTTTGTCTACGTACTCGCCGTTCGACAATGGGTCACATGAAACACAGAGCCTTCGGTTTAAGTAAGCCAACATTTTCCTCCTAACAAATGACCAAAAACGAAGGCCGTACGCCCAAGAGCCAATGAGATTCGTCCGTGCTAGAAAAATCGACCAAACATTCATTATTGTTGATTATTTTGTTTGACATCATCTCTCATTGCCTCCTTTGGGCCCTTCGGTCTAGTAAATTATACCTGTCCTTGAGTCCTTAACTTTCGTCTCTAGCTAGTTTGGTTTCAAGAAGTCTCGTTAATGAAGTTTTGCAGTGCGATTTCTAAGCTTAATACTTGATACTTTTGCACATGCGATGTTGTCAAATACGGTTTGAAACATCCCATAAATTCACGTGTCATAGCTTTGAAAAATGTTTGATTGATATACAATGTTTGTCTCGTACCTTTACATCACATTTTCAAGACCTTTAGCTAGCTTATCTAAGCCACCTTTGATACTTCCAAGGATTCAATGAGCCCAATTATACTTTTGGTAACCTTGAATTATGTTAATGAAGTGAATTTTACAACCATTCGAGAGAACAACTCATAAAGAGTTTCTAAGCTTTGACAACAAACTAAGTAATAGAGCCGTTTGATCAAAGATGCTCGAGCAACCTAACATCCAAACATTAACTAGTTTATTTCCATCCAAATGCTGCATGAAGTAGTAGCCATGATTATATTTGTAGCACTATAGTTAAGAGACATTTCTACTTTAGCGTTCATTAAGACCTGACCCCAATCGACCCTATCATGTAGCCCAACCCTATCATGCCAAACTTTGTACCTTAAGCCAAATGTCTACTTTACAAGACCCAAATAAATGATTGACATCTTCATTCTCATTCTTGCACTAAGGAGAGACAGACTCCAGACCACCTTCCAATAAATGATTGGCATCTTCATTCTCGTTCTTGCATTAAGGAGACAAAATCCAAACCTCATTCCATGTATGTATCTTGTCCCTAATAGGGAGCTTATGCATTATGATTTTCCATAGGAAAGCAAAGCTTATGCATCACAGTAAAACATTTCACTGACTAGCAAGAGTAGCCTTCCGAGTTGTCAACACCATTTCTTCATAGCTAGACATAGATCAAAACCTTTACCTACAAGCCCATACATTTGAAGCCCATTCTTAGCCTTTTCAAACAATGGATGTCGAGACATCAAACAATCTTCTTATTTGGAGAAAAAGGTAGAGCACCAATAGCAATGGAACCTAGCCAGGACGTAGAGCTATCTTACTAAAAAGAGGGCCCCTTAAATTGAAGCCTTGAGAAACCTTGAGTTTAGACTCCTTAAATGCAATGAGTAAACACTTATCCTGAGAGTATCCATATTAAGTCCATATCCAACCAATTGAGCGTGCTATTATCTTGAGGGGAGTCACTCATAAATATATAAGTCTATCATGTGAGTTCCAAAGAAAGAATTTTTAAAATCCCTTTTTTAGACCTTTTTGCATATAGAAGGACATGGTTTAACGAGGATATTCACATGTCAAATAGGATAAGAGGCTGATTTATTCATGATAAACTTACAAATAAGAGTTCTTTATAACACACGTGATAGTAGGGTTTTATATATAGTGAACCCCCAAGATTGAGGATATTGTCCCATGAATGTCTCCAAATTTAGATCTCTTTCTTCAAAAGGAAGTGATTTTGGATTTAAGAGAGTTGAATTTTATCAAAAAAGAGCATTGCATTAATCTAAATAGAAAATTTGGATGAAAGGCTTCCCTCGAGAGTCTTTCATTTGGAATCTATGAAACTCATTCCCTAATACCAAGCATTTACGGCTACATTGGCTATTTAAGGACCCATGGTGTAATTTTCAAAGGTCTTAACATAAGCAGCATACTGAAAAACCAAGAAATTTCTTCCCAAACAAGCCCTTTGATTGGAGCAAAAGCTAAATCCAAAATCTCATCAAAACAACCCACGACTAGGTAGCTTCCAAGGAGATTAACCATTTAATGCAAAACCATAAAGCACTAGCATGCAATTCAAAGAGACCCAATGAGCCAATGCTTACATCTATCTTTTTAATGGAAAACAATCCACGTTTTTCTTCCAAAAGCAAGTGCTAACCTTTGTGAATAAGGAACCCTTTTCACTACAATATGCACTCTTGAAGTTCCAAAATAGTCACAATCTTTGGATGTTTGTACGAGGATATTCTTTAATTGCATATGCATGGATATAATATCGTTCTACCTAAATACACACTATAGCATTCAACATTTAACCTTCGTACCTAACAATAAGTGTTTATTAATCCATGCATGTTGGTTCATACCAACCCTTATTCATTAAAACCTCCTTTGTTTAACTTATTTCAACATCACAAACTTAAGATTGGTGTATGAACTAATTTCTACAATATATAAGATTTTCAAAGCTTAAATTTCATAACATTTACTAGTTTATTGCCAACATTTCACATATACCACCATGCCCATGAACATCATTGGATTGTTTGAAATGGTGATTTTTTAAAAACTAGTTTTTTGTATGCTAGCTCAAGAGAAGCTTTTTCCATTATCCACCACAATTTTGATGACCTTTAGTACTATCCTTAGGTTTTAGTTTCGTAGAAGTGATCACTATAACAACCAAGACATTCAAAACTAACTTATTAAGAGGCAAGCAAGTGGCACCCTAGCCAACCAGATCAAGTGTTTTGGATATGGCACTTAATCCTTTTAAGAGGTAAAGAGACTTTCATACTTTGACATACAGAATCTCATCTAATACATAGATAGGAAATCACATAAAATGTGACCGTAGATGTAATAATGGTATAAAACTTTAGAGAATTATTGAAGTGCTCTAATAAACAATTCGAACAAATATAATGTGACAAATTTCTTCTCATCATTCATGTTAACATTTATGAATGGGTCATAATATTCTTGTCATCCTTTTTTCTACAGTAAGGCACATGCACCTAAATGTCGACAAGGGGTGCCTCCCCTCCAAATATTAGTTCAGAGAGCTAGTAAGAGCCACATTGGCATTTTCCTATATGTTGATAGATAGCTCCCAAACCAAGTGAACAACAAACTTGATATCATCACCCTTCTCCTCAATGACCCTATCACGAATGAGAGCCAGCTCAGTATTCAAATGGGCAAGAACATAGACTTACATGAATACACCATATGAACATAGGTGTCCAACCAAGTGGAGTAGCAGCTAGTGAACTTGAACCATGGCTATGAATCCAAGTGCTACTCAGGACTTCTTCTCATCCTTTCATGCTAGGGTTTTTCTAGGATAATACTTAATCTCTCAAAGTTCCCACAAGTTTGAAGATATTTTTAATATGATACCAAGTAATAAGTGCATGATCCTTAATGTATTTTTCTTAGCATGTGTCAAACATGTAATATCTCTCTTGGGTTGCCAACCATTCTGCATGGTGTTGTCTAGCTGTGTTGTTTTCATATCTTGCTTTCCTCACTTCATATATTGCCCTACTTATAGATTTTGCTTGAGAGATATTGGACTTCTTTTTTTTTTTTCCCTTGTATCGTATCTCTAATCTCATATACCACCATTGGAATAATTGCCTCATAGAATTGGAAACATTTATGCCACCTCCATGATCATTTGCCTTTTGAAAAGCACAACGAGCTTGCCAGTGAGATCATTCCATGCCTTGAGTTGACCATACTGCTAAACTCCCTTGATCTACAAAGTATGCACCATGTGCCTCAAGTATATGGTGCATAAGAAAGAGATATTAAAAACAAAAATTAATTCACAATGATTATATATTTTTGTAATGGTGACAATACTAACCATGTAATGTGTTATGCTCTTTAAAGCCCATGCCTCAATCATAGAGTTGTGAAGTTTAGCAACTGTCTCTTTAAATGTATTGGCATCACCATCCCTAATCCTCAATATTTGTTAGAACTTGCCTAGAGACAATCTTAAATATATATAATATTTTGTTATACAACAAGTTTTGTCCATGCATTTCTATCCCACTTGTTATTAACATTATTGCATGCCATCTATCTATAGCTTTGCTCATATGTTTTATCTTAATGTTTGAGGGCTATGGCAAATGATTATAAAATAAAGAATCACAATATACTTGTGTAAAAGCACATGCATGTGCATATAAACAAATTTAGACTATGACAATTAACATTAGACGAATTCAGAAATGATATACAAATGAGATCAAGATTCACACAATGTGATCTTGACCTTTGCTAGGAAATATAGATTTTGGATTGTTTTCTTCTTTTTCTAGACAAGCATCATACTCACACGACAATTATTGTTGAAGATAAGGTTAAAACAAAGCATGGACTTTTTATGCATACAAGGCCATTTGTTGAAGCTTTGATTCTTTAAAGACTTCTAAAGAAAGAAATGCTTGCTTTTTAGAAGAGCAATCAAATATTATATGATTACCTATTTCATTGTAATGTCCCCATTTTTTTCCATCTATTGTAAAATCACTCTCTTTTCTTTTTTTGCTCTTATATGCATGAGTAGGATGGAAATATCTCACTTTGCAAACATTTATAAAGCCACTATTATTAAACAAATTATTGACCCAACAAAATGAAATTTCGGTTAACCTAATGCTCCAACTTCTATCACATTTGAGCTCTCAAATCAAGAATTTTAACATTCAATTATATCATGTTTGGGTTTACTTTGAAAACCACATTCGAAATAGTCTTAACCTCAAGATGTTGTACTTATTGAAGCCACCTCTTAAATTATGAGTCAGCACTACATGAAAATTGCACCATGACAAAATGAAAACATTGAAGTCTATAACCTAGATTGAGACGGGGAAACCAAAAACACAAAAAGTCAAACCTTTAATCGAAGAGAATAAATATATGCTTTGAAGAGAGGAAAGCTAAAGCTATGAAAAAGGCATTGGGTGTTAATGTAAAAGCATAAAGTCCCCACCCCCCCCCCCCCCCAAAAAAAAAGAAAAAAAACCCTTTCTCTCAATTCAATTCAATACCCCTTCCTAAAAGTACATAACCATATCCTCATCCCCACCCCTCCCAACTTGGATACAACTCAAGTATCCAAGTAGGATAGTATGCCTCTATATTGATTCCTCTTTTTTGTGCTTGTGAAAATAAGGAGAGCTATTAGTATGGATTGGTTGTGATGTATTGGAGGCATCCCTCTAACCTTTAATTAGGACAGCCATCAAAGGTGGACCATGCAATTGCTGAGAGTGGACCATGTTAATCAAAAGCTATGTACGTCAAGGATAAGTGGTATGTGGTGAATATAGATCAATCGTAATGAACAATGTTAAGTAAAAGCTATGTAACATCAAGGGCAAGTGGTATATTGCGAATATAGATCAATCATAGTGTGTGACGCCCTTAGAGGCGTAGAATGCTTGAGTGTTGGGTTTTGGAAGGTTACCAAAACTAGCTCTCAACATCTCGTTGATGACTACTTAGGGTGAGGTGTGCAGTCCCTTAGAGTATTAGTTAGAGACTATAATGCTAGATCCTAGGTTACTAACAACTTTATTTTGGCCAATGGGATTGATGTCTTTATGAAGATACTTATACTAATCAAAGTATATCTATTCATTAAAAAAGGATTGTTTGTGTAAGGGAAATCGTTTTAAGGAACATGTATTGAGGATACAACAAAGTAACGTGTACATTAAGCACTATGTGTAGTTAGTAAATAACTAAAACAACAATCTCAAATGCATGTATCTAAGTCTTCTCAAGCATGTTGCATCTCCAACATGCTATCAGAATTCTTCCAACAACCAATAGACATAAGTTATCCTCCAATCTCCTCCAAAGTATATCGAACAAAGCTAACAAATAACATGCATGAAATAATAGCGTTGAGTGGCTATGGGATTATTTTGAACGAGCTACATGTATACTCCTATTTAACTTAGTCATGTATTGAGAGATAAAAATGTTTGGCACTGCAACAGTTGAAGGTTTCTTGATGAAAGATTTTGGACATGGCATGGTTAAAAAATGCAGTATTGTCATATTTGTTGGTACTAGAGTTGGAATGTGTGTCAATATAACCCCCCATATGTATGCCAATATATAGCAACATGCATACCAATGGTTTTTCTAACAATGAATGTGGTGTGCCACACATATGGCTAAAACTTTCCCTTTCTCTACACATTCTAGGATAAACAATGTATTTAGATGAACACGAACATAGAAAAATCATCAACCTAAGATTATCTTTCCTCATTTTCATGCTTTTTTGAGTTCTTTGCCTACCTGTATGAGCTTGTATTCCACACACACACTCTCCCCCACACTCTCTTTGAACAAAGCCATGGCTTCAAGGTAGGTTTTTTCCATTTTCATATATATCCTTTCATATGCTTGTGATGCCAGGAGGCATATTCCACGGTGGATTCCGTGAGGTTTTACGGTGGATTCCGTAAACTTAGATGACAGGGGCTCATACACAAAGTGGATTCTTTGTGCGAGAAGTTGATGGGGACGCCTGTCCTTTTCGGGCGTTTCATTAATTTAGTGTGTACATGGGTGATTCCATAGCGGGTGATTCCGCAAAATACATATTAAATTAATAAACTTTTATGAGTTTAGAGTGCGCACTCGTAATAAATTAAGGTTGGGATTTATTTCTAACCAGTTGATTTATTTATGTAGCTGAAGACTGCTAGGTATTCACTTTTGTCGGTTTAATTGTATTATTTTACTAACGATTGTGAATGCTTCAGTTGATGTGTAGAGATAGCAGCAGTGGCGGAGGAAAGCATTGGAGTCTAGCGAGTATTCGACCTATGGATTATATTTTGATAGGCGCCACGCCTATATTTTGTTATGTCTATTGAGGCATCGATTATTTATTATTATTTTGTATGCGCCTATGCGCACGGATATGTTCTTTCTATTTGGACATTGAGATTGGGCGTGCCGTTATTTTTGAAAACTGTTTTTACTAACCATGGATTGCCAAAAGTTATCATTTCAGATCGTGATTCTAGATTTTGTAACAATTTTTGGATTACCCTGTTTGCTAATCTAGGCACAAAGATTGATTTCTCATCTACATTTCATCCAGAAACTAATGGACAAACAGAAGCCACAAACAGCACCATTCTAGATCTTCTACATGCATATACTATCTCTAAACCTCAGACATGGGACACTCATTTGCATTTATTACAGTTTGCATATAACAATACACCGCACACATCTACAAAGAAATCACCTTTTGAAGTCATTTATGGATATAGATTGTCTACACCTGTTGCATCTTTGTCTAATAGAATTCAGAGTGCTGATGATATTGCTAGTATGCATAACAGTATTTTTGATGAGGTTAAGGATATGATTGCTAAAGCCCAACAATCATATACCAAACAAGCCAACAAGAAAAGACAAGTCATGAATTTCAAAGTTGATGATTATGTTTGGTTGAGAATAGAAAAACGTAGACTGCAAAGTGTAGATAGACATCCAGTTGTCAAATTAGCTCCTAGATTCTATGGACCATTTAGAATCATTCATAAGATTAATGATAATGCATTCAAGTTAGAATTACCATCTCATTGGAAAATTCATAATACATTTCATATTAGTTTATTGAGACCATTTAGAGGCCAATTACCTATCCACCCTGTTTATGAAAACCCACCTTTATTAGAAGAAGAGACTGAAATACTTGAACCAGAAGCTATCATAGACACTGATTATATGACCACTAGAACTGGTCGAAGGTATTCTAGATATCTAGTTAAATTTAAGAACCATCCTGTAGAGGAAGCACAATGGATGCACGCTAGAGACTTAAATGCTTTCCCCACTCTGTTAGCTCCACATTGAGCTAATAGCAATTGAGGTCAATTGCCATCCCACCCCGGGGGTATGATGCCAGGAGGCATATTCCACGGTGGATTCCGTGAGGTTTTACGATGGATTCCGTAAACTTAGATGATAGGGGCTCATACACAAAGTGGATTCTTTGTGCGAGAAGTTGATGGGGACGCCTGTCCTTTTCGGGCGTTTCATTAATTTAGTGTGTACATGGGTGATTCCATAGCGGGTGATTCCTCAAAATACATATTAAATTAATAAACGTTTATGAGTTTAGAGTGCGCACTCGTAATAAATTAAGGTTGGGATTTATTTCTAACCAGTTGATTTATTTATGTAGCTGAAGACTGCTAGGTATTCACTTTTGTCGGTTTAATTGTATTATTTTACTAACGATTGTGAATGCTTCAGTTGATGTGTAGAGATAGCAGCAGTGGCGGAGGAAAGCATTGGAGTCTAGCGAGTATTCGACCTATGGATTATATTTTGATAGGCGCCACACCTATATTTTGTTATGTCTATTGAGGCATCGATTATTTATTATTATTTTGTATGCGCCTATGCGCACGGATATGTTATTTCTATTTGGACATTGAGATTGGGCGTGCCAGACTCTATGGGCACCGTCCATTAGCTTTATCTTCTATTTTTGTAAAAGGCAAACTCAAAAGCTAAAAGCTTGTCATATTTTTGTAAATTGGGCTATTATTGAGCATGAAGATGGAAATATACATAAAATACATGCTTTGTGAAGCGCTCACACAAGGCATGGGGGGAGATTGAACCCAATTGGTCTCTTGCTTCTTGTCGTTCATGCTTTTACATTGTTTTTTGTGCAAAAAGGTAGAGTTCATTGTTCTTGGGGACCTTTCGGGATTCACTACGTGAGCATACAGCGACCGATCTGCGCACGAGCTTGTGATAGCTAGATCTAGAACTTTGTTGTGATAGGTCTGAGTGAGAAAGAGTGCATATGAGAGAGCTTAAGAAGAAGATAGTAAATAACAATTTAGGTTATTTTACTTAATTTTTAGATCCCTAATTATATAGATTATATGCAAGAGAAAGAGAAAGGAGAGTAAAAGGAAAAAATAGAGAAAAATCATGGTTTGCTTGCTTTAGTTGCTTTCTTTATCCATGAGAGAGAGAGAGAGAGAGAGAGAGAGAGAGAGAGAGAGAGAGAGAGAGAGAGAGAGAGAGAAGTCAAAATAGTCTTGTGGTTTGCTTGTTTTTTTCCTTTACTTAAGTGTGTGAGGGTGTTGGGGGGGAGGGGGAGGGTGTAATGCATCTACACTCAATTACTCACTTAACACACCATAGAAAGGTAACATGATATGTGAGAGAAAGATATACTCTTGTATTATTAAACTAGCGCATGGAATGCTAGGATGCTTTGCGGCAGTTTCAGTGCCCCAAAGCGGCAAGCGAAGTTGTCATGCACAGCAACTTCGCTCAACAATCTATTTCTCCTCTTTTTCCTCAATTTCTAATTTTTTTCTTTACCCTCTCTCTTCCCCCATATTCCCTATTCCTAATTTTCTCTTTCTATGCCTTTGATTATAGCTTCTTTTTTCTCCTATCCTAGTTCTCTCTCTCTCTCTCTCTCTCTCTCTCCTTTTATCCTCCCCCTTTCTCATCTCTTTTCCTTCTCTCTCCCTCTCCTCTTTTTTCCTTTTTTTTTCTTCTTCTTCTCTCTCTTCATTCTCTTTTTAAAAATTTTATTTTCTCTCTCTCTCTCTCTTTTTTAATTTTATCTTTCCTCTCTCTATAATATCTCTACATGTTCCCTCCCTCTCTCACTCACTCACTCGCTCGCTCGCTCTCTCTCTCTCTCTCTCTCTCTCTCTTCTTCTTCTTCTTCTTTCACTTCCTTTCACCCCCCCTTAGTCTCTCTTAAAGTATGTAAATTTTATCTTTTCCCTATATATAATTCTATATCTCCTCCTCCTCTCTCTCTCTCTGTGCCCCCTTTTCTTCTTTCCTTGCTTCTAATTTTCCTTTATTTCTTCTCTCCCTCTCTCTCTTTTAAATTTTATATTCTTTTTCTCTCTCTCTCTCTTTCCCCTCTCTCAAAAAAATATTTACAATTAAAAAAGGCTTTTCTCTTTCTTCTTTTTTTCAATCTCTCTTCCTCTCTTCCTCTTTCTTATTATTATTATTATTATTATTATTATTATTAATCTCTCTCTCCTCTCTTTTCCTTCTCTCTCCCTCTCCTCTTTTTTCCTTTTTTTCTTCCTCTCCCTTTAAATTTTTTATTTTCTCTTTCTTTTAAATTTTATATTTTCTCTCTCTATAATTATATCTCTCTCTCTGTTCAAATTCTCTCTTCTTCTTTTCTCTCCCCACTTTTCTTCTCTCTGTCTCTCTCCCCCCTTTTCTTCTCCCCCCTCTCTCCTCTCTCCTCTCTTTTCCTTTTTTCTTTTCCTCTCTCTCTCTCTTAAACTTTAGATATTCTCTCTCTATAATTTTCTTTCTCTCTGTTCCCCCTCTCTCTCATCCTCTTTCTTTTTTGCTCTCTTTGTATCTTTTTCTTGCTCTCTCTCTCTCTCTGTCATTTTTCTTTTCCTCTCTCTTTCTCTTTCAAGTTTTTTAATCTCACTCTCTTTTCTCTCTATATATTTTTTCTTCTCTCTCTATTTTTCTCTTTCCTCTCTTTTCCTTTCTCCCCTATTTCCTCTCTATTTTAAATTATATATTTTCTATTTGTCTCTCTCTCTCTCTAAGTCAAAAACTATATTTAAAAATATTTAATTTTAAAAATATCATTCTCTTTCCTCTTTCCCCCTATCTTCATCTTTTTCTCTTTCTTCTTTTTTTATCCTCCTCCTCCTCCTCCTCCTCCTCCTCCTCCTCCTCCTTCTTCTTCTCTCTGTCTCTCTATCTCTTGTTCTTCTATCTCCCTCTCAAAGTGTGTGAAAATCTATGTAAAAAAATATTAAATTAATTTTTAAAAATATTTAATTTAAAAAAGTTTACATTAAAATTTTTAATATGAGAGTGAGAGAGATAGAGACTTTTGATTTGAAAAGAAATTTGATTTAATTAAAGGAGAGAGAGAGAGAGAGAGAGAGAGAGAGAGAGAGAGAGAGAGAGAGAACCTAGGCCCTACACATGAGAGAGAGAGGGGGGAGGGGGGAGGAATTTAATTAAAAAGGGGAGGGGGAAGAGAAAGGGAGAGATTATATGTGAGAGAGAGGGGCGTTAATTTGAGAGAGAGAGAGAGAGAGAGAGAGAGAGAGAGCCTAGGCCCTACAATGAGAGAGAGAATGAGGGGGGAGGGGCTTTTAATTAAAAGGAGAAGAGGGAAGAGAAAATGAGAGATTACACGTGAGAGACAGGGGAGGGGAGGGGGTTTTAATTGAAAAAGGGAGGTTTGGAAAAGGACGTAGGTTCAGGAAGCCTTCTAGAGGTTCGGGGCTTTTCGAACCTACAACCAAAATAATACAGTAGTAGTTAATGAAAGAAATTATACAACATAGGCACATCCTAGGATTACACCCCTGTGATATTGCACGTATGAGGGTTCACCACTGGGTATACAGAATCACATGTAGAGAGAAAAGAAAGCATGGCTCAAAGTCACTACTACTCCCTATATAGGTGTTTCTGGCAGTAATGCCATGATATAGCTATAAAGTCCTTAAACTCACCCCCACATAATGGATTTCTATCTTCAGTTTTCTAAGGGTAGTATTTATTGATTGATAACACGGTCTTAACACAGCTCATGCTAGCAAGATGGTCGGTCTCTACTACTACTAGGACTCATTTGCGGGGTCTTAACACATCCTTTTCTATCAAGTTGGTAAGTGTCTACTGCACTATGACTTGGGGGTCTTAGCATAGCTTTTTCTATTAAACTGGCTAGTATTTTCTCACTAGACTCTTTGCTTTTATTGGTTTTTGGTTCCATCCACCCTCGAGTCAATTATATTCGAGGAGTGGAGGCTTCAAAGTCCTATAATAATCTAAGGTATGACTCAAGGTACATTAGAAGTATTGTTAGTATCCTCCTTGAGCTAGATAGAAAATACCTCTTTACCATGTTTGTGAGTCTCTACTTCCAAAATCCAAGTGGCTTCTTTGAGAGAGTGCCCTTTCCACATGGCGAGATACTCAAGAAACCCTTGCGTTCTTAGTGTTGAAGGATTGCTTCTATTTTGAAGGGGCCATTGGAATGGAGCAGTGGAATGTGCCATCCCCCCCATTGGGTATCGGGATAGAACCTATGCAGAAGGCATGCATGGAATACATTGTGGACGTAGATGCTCTCTAGCAAGTCCAACTTGTATGTGACCTCATTCAAAACTTGGGTGATGTGGTATGGTCCATAGAACCGATGGTTAAAACTTGGGGGTCATATCCTTTGGCATAGGACATATGCTTGGAACTAATGAGGACCATGTCTCGTTTAGTGAATAGTATTGCATTGCACTTCTTGTTGCCTTGTTTGGTCATGGTGATCTTGCTCTTTTTCAAACTCTACTTGGCTAATGCATTTCTCTCCCTCCATTTCTTCGAGGAGTCTCCTGTATCTTGATCTTTTGCTTTGGTAGCACCAAAGGCTAAGGTCAATGGTGTCAAAGGGGGTGTAACATGTTGCTAAATGGATTGAGTTGTTGTAATGGAACTCAAGTACATCAAGGTACAAGGTCCAATCTTTATGATCCACCTAGGCATAGCTTTTGAGATAGCCTTCAATACCTTGGTTCATTCGTTATGTTTGCTCATTTGTCTAGGGGTGGAAGGATGAGGAAAATTTGAGTTGTGATTCTAGAGTCTTGAAGAGTTCCTTCCAGATGTCACTCAGAAAGTGATCATCTCAATCCAATATCATGGCTAAGAGTAGCCCATGTAACTTAAAGACATGAGTAAAGAAGAGGCAGGCTACCTCCTTGGCATTCAATGGTGGCTTGGTGGGGATATGACGTGTGCTTGTTTGGAAAAATAGTCCACCACTATGAAGATGATGGTATATCCATGGGATTCTAAGAGTTCTATAATAAAATCCATGCTAATAACATCCCATTGGCAGCTTAGAACTGGCATTAGAGCTAGCAAGTGGGACAAGTCTTGACATAGTCTATGATCTCCTCCTTCATGTTTGGCTAGAAGAATCATTTCCTTAAGGCCTCTAATGACTTGCTTTGACCCTTGTGTCCCCTAGCTTCCCATCATGGACTGCATGTAGGATGATCTTGTTTAACTCCACATTATTGGGAATGCGCAATCTCTTTCCCACAAAAAGGATCCCTTCTTTCAATGTATACATGCCATGTGGCATCTTCTCAGCTCATACTTCCAATAATTTTGTCATTTCCTAGTAATGTTCTAAGGCCTCCTTCACTAACTCTAGGAAGTTGCTATTGGCTATACTCACTACTTTCAAATCTGCCTTATGACTTTGTGCATCTGCTATCTTGTTTGTGGATCCTGACTTATGTTTGATTTCCATATCGAATTTTGCTAGGAAATCTAGCCATCTCACTTATTTAGTAGACAACTTGGACTGGGACTAGAAGTATTTGAGTAACATGTTGTCAATGAAGATGATTGTGTGCTTGTCTTGTACATAGTGTTTGCACTTTCTAAGGCAATGGATTATTGCTAGCATCTCTTTCTCATGTGTACTCGATCTAGTTTTTGTGTTTGTGAACTTCTTGGATTCATAGGCTACAGGGTGCTCATCTTGTGTCAACACTCCTCCAATGTCATAATCCAATGTGTAAGGATATGGTGAAGTCTCAAACTTTGATTATGGGGGTTTGACTCATACACTCTTTCATCAAATCACAGGTGATTTGTTGATCACTCCCTCATGTGAACTTTTATTCTCCTTTGGTCACGTGGGATAGTGGGGCCATGACCATACTATAATACTTTACAAACCTTCTACATAATATAGTGAACTGTAGAAATTGTCTAACTTATTTGATTGTTTTTTAATTGGCCACTACTTCACTTCTTTGACTTTCTTGGGGTTCACTTTGATGCATTCCTCTCCTAGGATGAACCCTAGGGATTCTAGCTCTTTCACTCTATGAACTCCCATTTATAGGGTTCTGCATATAATTTGTGTTACCTCAACTTCTCTAAGGCTAATCTTAAATGTTCATTGTGCTCTTCTAATGTTTTGCTATAGGATAATAGATAATCTATGTAGATAATGATGAATGCATCTATCTATCCCCATTAAGCCACAAAAAGTCCACAACCCATTACTCAGTCCAAAGCTTAGGATTAGCCACTCAACTTCCATATCCAGTGCAAAAATCTATTTTTTGGATATCTTCTTCAACGATGCAGATTTGGTGGTAGCCTGACTTAAGATCTATGTGGCTACAGTGTTTCAGTCCATGGAATCGATCTAATAAGTCCTCAACTAAGGGCATGTGATATTTGTTTTTTATGGTTATCTTATTAACGGCCCTATACTCTACGCACAATCTGAGGTTTCCATCCTTCTTCTTGACAAAGAACATTGGGGCACCAAAGTGGGACTTACTTGGCCGAATAAAGCCTTTCTCTTCTAATTCATGCAACTAGTTCTTCAATTCCATCAGCTCAGTGTGATTCATTTGGTATGGGGCCCTAGCTAGTGGAACTACCCCTCGGATTAACTCAATCTTGTGGTCTACATCTCTTTTGGGGGGTAACCCTTTGGGTAGTCTTGAATGCATGACGTCTAGATACTCCATAAGTATCTCATCCACTTCTTTGTTCCCAACTTGTAGTTTGGGGTCCCTAGAAACCTCATTCTTCATGGGTTGGATCATGCATAAGTACACCATATCTCTCTACTTCACTAATTTCTCCACCTATTTGGTATTGTAGGTCATGATACGAGGCCTAATGTTTGTGAATGGCTATGGCATTGCTTGAATTGGAGCTCTTGGTTTGCTAGGTCCTAACTTTGCATCTTAGCAAGAAACTCTTGGTTTGCTCTCCTTCATCTTCACTTTGATTAGTGTCTTGCCTAGGAGTGCATTCTTTCACATGGCACTCTTACACCCTCTCCTTGCCTATCGAATAGCATCTCATTAACTACCTTGTTAAACATAAACGCAAAAGGACTTCAAAGTTTTCCATAAGTATTACTAGAAAATTGAGCCTACCCTTCCATTTCCCAGCTTCCGCTTGTACTAGAAACACTTGCTCCACTTCCTTTGCTTCTCCTTCTACAAAAGTCATGGTTAATCCTTCTAGGGCCTTAGACAATTTTAGTCGATGTTTTGTTGCACAATCTAGTGTAATAAAATTGTGAGTCACTCTAGTATCCACCATGATCGCCTGATCCCTTTTACTAACTCTTCCCTTCAAGTATAGGTGGTGTACTACTTCTACTTGAGTTGTCATACATTGGGGACGTGCACTAATTGTCCCCACTCTTGGGTGGTCTAGGCCCTCTTCACTTCCATTGGGGATCTCCTGAATGTGTGGGGGTTGTGTCTTGTCTACTCCATAAGTGCTTGTGACTCTTACTCTCGATCCACTTGTTGAAGTTGTATCTTCAATGGGGCATCTACTCTGGTAGTGTGGTCCCCCACACTGGAAACATCTAACTCCTATGGTTGAGTCTTGGGGTCTCCACCATGATATGTTTGACCTTGTAGACTCGTAAGATGTGATAGGAGTTGGTATGTAGTGGTTGTCTCCCCACCTTCCCAATGCTCTTGTTGGTACCAAGGCGGATTGTGAAGTGGCTAGGATTATGCTTGAGATTTGACCTCCTCAAACAGAATTAACCACTCGAGAAGGCCGATCTCTAAAATGGGGCCTCTTGGGGCATTGGGCCTCGGGGTCCAAGAGTTGGTGGTGAGGTTGGTGTTGAATCTAGTTCGACTCCCTTGTGTTGTCCTCTTTCTTTCTAATTCTAATAATCTTTCAACCATCCTCATGGCCTTTGTAGATGTTTCAACCCCAAATCTGTGCCGAATGCATAATAGGACTGAACTGCCTCATACATGAATATATATCTCACTATCGTAAGGAGTGTAGAAAACACACAATCCTATATCAGGCGATTCATAGGAAAACCAAATATAATGATACAATAATCTGAGAATACATATTACAACATTGATGATACTTAGATAATCTAAGATGTAAATCATAAAGAATATGTTGGAAATAGACATAAACACAAAAAGACAATGGTACCGTTTGTCAAATCTCACATATCATCATGAAAATCCATCATATATCAGGTCGTGAACCTCAAGAATGATCCAAAATGAGAATGATACCCTATTTTCCTCTTTAGGCCACACCAAAAAATTTCTACGTAACTATAACTTCATGAGGCATACAACTTCATGAGTCATTTTAAGATTGCATTACACATAGAACTATTATGACTAAGGTATTAACCATGCAAAGGCAAACATAATGCATCAAGTGTAAAGCCATGGCTAACACTTGGCACAGCTCGGTGGATGGTTGGTATAGCCATGACCCAAACCCTTGCATGAATCATGGTGTCAATTGCCTTATCCAAAATTAACATACCAAATGAGAAAACTTATGCCTTACTCGCAGCCTTACACCATGAAGTAAGCCACAAAGAGAAACAATAAGTAGAGCCTCTCTAGTAGGATACTTATAGCCCTCTACTATAGTTGCATAAGCCACTCAAAACATAGTCAAGACAAAATGAAGGCATACATATCATAGTATGATGGAAAATAGAAACAAAGTCTGACAGTGGTAAAAAAGAGTGTCATGAGCTATGAGGCTCATAAGCATCATGAGAGTCAGTGAGATAGACTGCTCCTTTGCATACAGCTCATGTGATACAAAGGGTAAAATACCAAGTTCATGAATCTTGAAAATTTTGAGCTTCCTGATCTTAACCAGTTTAATTATATCATGCAAGACCATTGACATTAGACTTCATAACATCAACATCCAAAGATTGATTTTCAATATTATCAATCTGCTTAACACTTTGTAGCCTAGTCATCATGCCCAAAAGTTTATCATACTCAACCTAAATTCCTTCAAGCTTCTCTTTGATTATATCCTTTTCATGAATCAATGCTTACACATTTTCAGAAACAAATGACTGTTGCAACACGGCATAGGGTTGATAAATAACCTAAGACAACCTCTCAGCAATAGAAACCCATTGCTCATGCATAACCCTAAGCAAAGTATTATTTGTAGTAGCCAAATCTTTTTGCATAAAAATAAGACCATCTAAAGTAACTTCCATATCATTCAAAAGTTTTTTCTCAACCTTGAGCAAAGGTTCCAACCATGCATCTAAAAGAATTCACTCAACCTTGAGTTTAGCATTCTCTTGAGCCACTAAATCAAGCTCACTTTGAAACTTGTCATGCATAATGATTGTCCATTCCTTGAAAATAGTTAATGATATATTACACTTTGACAACATATCACCATACTCATCAATCTGTTTTCTCAAAACATCCACTTCACTAGCATGTAACTCTTTCATTTTATCCTTCTCAATGAGCATATTATCCTTCTTTGACTTTATACAAGACAACTACTATTGTAATGACTAAACAACATCCAATTTGACAATGCCACATGCATTCATATCCACCAAAAAGCCTATGCAATCCAGACATAAGTGAACATGCTTCCTCAAGGTTATGATGAACATAACCTTTTGCCAATGAATTCATGTTATGAGACATAACATCTCCTTGTTGCATGTAATCTGATTACTTAGACATAGTCTCCATCTTCACCTTAGAGAAATTGACTCTCTTTTTCATACCTCTTATGACAACATCCTCATGAGCCACATCATGCTTAGCATCCTCATTCAACCATTCAGCAAAATCCACATGCATAGCATTTTCCATAGCATCAACATGTAATACACCATGTAAAAAATTGTCCATAGTCAATGGAACAAATGGCTTGTTGCCCTTTGTTCATTTTCACCATCCAATAAAACATTAGAGTGACTCAAATCCCTCTCATAGATATCCATAAGGATACCATCCACTAAATTTTTCTCCTTGAATGCATCAAGCCTATCACCCTTTTGTGAATCCCATAAAGATGAATGAATAGTTGGATATACTGCTGTAAATGCACAAATAAAGCTACTAACATCGATCCAATTTGGTTCTTCTACTATTATTTCCTAATGGTGGGCACATGTACTTCTTGCATAAGCTTGTCATGAAGAGTACTGGACCAATTGGGAGGGAATAGCTACATTTTTGGCATACCAAAGGATTCCAAAGGTATCCTTAGTGATTTGTCCATCTTGATAAAGAGAAGAAAGTGTTCCATAAACCACTTGATGAAATACCTTCTCTTAGGATCACCATGCCTAAGAACATATTGATTCCTTGCACTAGTGGCATTCCCAAACTCTTGTTGCATCACCTCATCCATGCATCACCAATGTTTAGGATGGTCATTAAGATTAGGAGAAAAAACTTGAGACAAAAGAGATGGTGTAATCTCCAACTTGCCCCCAATTTTACCACTCTCCCGAAGTATAGCAAGATGATGCTTAGGATGCACATTATTACTCCATTGTTCCCATGATAATTTAGCAAAAGACAATAAACCAATTTGCATCAGCCAGCCTCTAGTGCTAGGCTCTGATGTATCCATATAAATAGTACAATCTATCAAGGGAGTTATCAACTCACCATCTTCATCACTGGACATGAATGATGATGGTTTTGGGTCATATCCTTTGTTTTGGAAGGAGTAATTTCAAGAGGGCTATCACTCCATTCCTCCTCTTCATCATGTGATTCTTTCGCTTGCTGACGCCTCCTCTTCACGGGCAATTTCTGTATCTTCTTCCCCTAGTTTTCACCATGTTTGCTTCAACAACAACTTGCTGAGAATCATGTTGTAGAAGAGATTGAGAATAAGAAGAAGGATGAAGATGATGAAGCGAGATATGGAGCTGTTGGTTGCTGCCTTTGCTAAATGAATGTGCAAGGCATTGTACCCTCCTAGCCATCGTTTCCCTTTTCCCCCTTTTTCCCAATCACACTGCGTGGAACTCCCAAAAAAGAGGGGGTGTGCTACATATTGATTACACAAAGTACTCTCAATGAATTTGACACTTGTCTTGTGGCCTTTTAGTTGGCCTTCATCTAACAGATATTTCATGACCTCATACAATTCCAGTAGTAAAATAGCTTTAATTAGAATCAGTTGCTTGAATGTTCCATCATCCACAAACTCATAATTAGAGGTCAAAAGTCCTTTCAAAAAATACTCAATCAATGCCATGACAATATTCTTCCATGTCATGATAGGTTGTAAAAAAACCTTTAAATATATATTCACCAATGCCTAAGTTTTCATGACTAAGCCTTAGTTGTAGATAATGGCAACACTTCATGAAGTCCCATAAGGCTTGCAACAAAACTATAGAGCACCTCACATAGTAAAGTCAAGGCTTGAATAGCTTTTACATAAGACCCAAAAATAATTTGCAAGATAATAACATTAGCACAATTTCATAGTGATAGAGTGGTACTTTATTTAGAGAATTAGTCTATGAAAACCTACAAACACTCATAGATTGCCGTATCAGGCAAAAAATCATAGCATGCTGCATCAAGCAGCTGTTGAATGCTGAACCAAATTGATTGCAACCATCGAATTTCCTTGTGCCCCTTTAGATGAGTCATCATAATCCATTTGAGCTAATCTCCACAATAATCTGAATCCATTAATTCCTAGCTTAATTATCTCACCCTGCAATGTAGCCAAAAGAAAAGTTCCTTGGCCCACATCCTTAATCACTTCATATGGACCTGTATACCTCAACTTCAACTTTCTTGGGTGCTTTCCTAGCTTCGAATTATATACCATAACAAGATCTCCTTCCTTAAATATCTTCTTCTTAATCTGCTGGTTGGCCCATGCTCGTCTTCTCAACTATACCACGATTGAAAGGTAATGAGCTATAATTAGATCGTCTTCAAGTTGCATTAACTATTGTAGCCTATCATGTGTACTGAATCTTCTAGAGATAACCTATGACTTACTACCACTCTCAAGCTAGGAACTAAGAATAATTCCATTGGGACCACTACTTCAAGTCCATACACTAACTTAAATGGAATGAAACCCAATGACAATTTATATGCCATGCAGAAAGACCATATTGCTGAATCTAATTTAGTGTCCCAATCTATGGGGATTAAAAGCCAGCCCAACACTGGCTCTTAGGCTTTAGCGGATGGGCCTCTTTTCTCAAGCAAAACACCCCATGACCTCGTGGCCAGGAGTGTCTGGAGGATACACACATTGATATAACTTATACATGCGTTTGTACCATGCATAGTCTAATGGATCCCTTTCTAACTCCTCATAGGGAGTACCCAAACGGATTGGTGTCTAGCACCTCCTAGCACATACACAGGGACCACCCCTCGACTGATTTCCACGGTCCATTACGACTCTCTTATACCTCAGGGATTGGCCCCAAGTTGTTCCATTCAAATATATAACACATACGACACATAGTCCTCTCTTTATAAAAATTGTTCCAGGAGACAAAGTATAATCTTCACTGAATCAACCCCCAAAGAAATTAACATACTAAACCTACAGCTTGGGACTTCTCACATTCCCAACATGGACCAACATTTATGAAACCAAGTGCTATACAATCTAAGAGCTTATACTCGTTTGGTACCATGGATATAGAACACAATGAAAAGGAGAATGGATGTTGATTTGATTGGTTATGAAAATCACACACCCACATTGCTAATTAGTTGTGAAAAGAATTGGTTGTGAATGCCATGGATAGGTGAATTAATGCAAAGGTGAATCAAATTAGCAATGTTTGGATATGAATGCCATGGATGTGTGAAGAGTGATGGTTACCCGTCACTCTTGATGGTTGTCCTCTTTCAAAAGTATGCATAGCTAGCTGAGAACTTTCTTTGTTTAGATGGGATAAATTGCCAACAAGAGGGGTTGCATATGGATCTTCAATATTTTGAGGTTCCCTTTGTGTCTTGCTACCAATTTCTTTTATGGCTGAGATGAGTTCTTGAAATAAAGATTTGTTGCTTTGCTGCTAACAATGATACACTTATTTACTTGTGCCATCCCTTACAACAAACCTTGATTCATATGTATTAAGCCTTCATTCAAAGTTTTAAATTATTTGAAAGGCCTTCATTTACATGTTCCAACTCTTTTGACAATATAATAGGTAATCATTCACTGTATGTACTTCATGTGTGTCATCCCTTTCTTGGTGTGTGCTGTAAGCAATTCCAATGCTTAGATCCTTATCTATTCGGTCAAAATTATTGGCTTCATTTGTGTAAATTTTATCCTCTTGGGAATTCATGACACCCTCATTCAATGCTTCAGTATTAATAGGGTACAATATTGTAGTACTAGAAAATTTGTAAATAAATCCCCTATTTCTCTCAAAATATAACACCAATCCCAATGCTTAATAACTCAATGGGAATATTATTATATGAAAATATACCAACTTTCAAAAGATATCAACTTGGGCTAGAGACTTTAGGTGAAACAATGATAAACCGTGTCCCCCTATATGCTATCTAGGTGTTGTCTCAGTGTACCTACTATCAATAAATCAACAATAACAAGCTCCCGATATCGGATCAACAAATTTTTTTATTCAAATTGAAGCTTAGGATTCCCTATTCAAATGAAGCTATCAAGTTCTCAATATAGATCAAGATAGGAGTTTCCGTAATAGGATCTTTAGTGCTGAATAGAAGTTTCCTACACCCTATCCACAACCTATAAGTTCCCTGTTTGACCTTGTGGAAGTACCTTGAGTGAAAATGATCCTCGTAAACCTTTGTAGTAACCCGAAGAGGATTAAGGGGTGCCTATAGGACTCAAGAATGACCTATAGGTTGGTAAGTACCTGTTGTATAGAAGACCAGTGAAATTGTGACCACTTGTATGTATCCAGAGAATAAGAGATACTCTGCACCTTTCCTAATATTGTTCCAATGGAGCCTCGGCCACATGTAGCTCTCTGAATAGGGCTGATCATTGTTGAGATACTATCAAACTCTGACAATGGGCATATACCTATACCTAAACTTAAAAATTGTATGGGCTTCGAGACTTGAGGGGTGTGTAAAGTTCCTTCTCAAGTCAGATTGTGCACCCCTTCCAGGGTCATAATTAGGAAGGGAGGGTCATCTCACTATTTTCTTCCCGACTCACCTAGCATCCACTTTTTCCTCGTGGGAATCAATATGGCAAGTACATTCTAATGGCTAATCAAACAAGGATGCTATACATTGACTGAAAATGCCTTTGGATTCTTCAATGAAATGCAAGTGGCTATTAGAAAATGACCGAATTGAAAAGGATATGGATAGGGCATTACCCTTTTGCAGTGACTCGTTGCTTTTACAATATCCCGCTTACCATTTTTATCATTATTTTAGTCCTATAACATCAATGTTCAATCATCCAACAAAATTTCAAGTTAAGTAGGCAGTGAATAGCATTTATGCAATCAATTTGGCATCAATATATGAATGGGCAGGAAATAAAAGTCATAAAACAATCACAATCAGTCCTAGGTTGAATTCAACATGCCCTTTAATGGGGATTTAAGAGGATCTATTACACTCAATCCCTCTTATCAACAATAGGACTAGTTCAATAATTTGATGAAAAGAGATATTCAGCTGAAAACAATATAATTACCTCTTAATGTTGGTGAAGAGTAGTAGATGAACCCCAACCAATTAATTGTTGAGATATCGAGCTCCACTCGTGATACGCCAGGGTGACCGTTGTGCATTTATGTCACCGACGTATCAGTTGCAGATGCGGTTGGTACACCGCCCATGAATAATAGCTACATGATAGCTATCCTTATCTATTCTAGTTCGTGGCTCAGTTAGTATGCCACCTTAGTTAGTTGAGTTTGGTTTGAGACCCATATATAGGGTTCTTCTATTTCTTTGTACTTGAGTTCTTTTGGCTTACACAACTAAGAAGAAAAAAACTGTTTTCAGCCTCCACCCTTGTGTGTCTTCCCCCATTGTGCAAGCAAGAAAGCTTCAAGCGAGACTCCTTCCTTCTCTCCCACAATCTTGACATGGTATCAGAGCCTTGTTCGTGGTAAGGAGCTCAAGAAAGCAAGCCAAGCTTGCGGTGGTCTGGTAAGAGGAGTAGTGTTGCTTTCATTTTCTGTTTTGGGAGCAGATCTCTGCAGGTAGCACAGCCGAAAGTGCAGGAGTGCATTGTCTCAGGTTGAGACGCCCTTCGCGGTGAAGTAAGAGGGCAGTATATGTTGCAGGTAAGGGCTTTAGCCCTTGGCGACCTTGTTTTTTTGATTTGAGGCCATTTCGGGGCCTGTTTTGGAGGCGGAAGTTTTCTGCACGCACTCAGGAAAAGGCCTAGTTTTATGCTGTACAGCCACTGTTCTACAGGTCGGTGAAAAGTTACCACAGAAATTGCATCGTATGCTTATGTGCAGAGACATTGGGAGTTACAGAATCATCCTTGGTTCCTGTTTATGCAAAATCGTCACTAGGAAGTGACTGTGTGGTCAAATACCACTTTCGCCAGTTTTGCAGATTTGCCCTTGTGAGGGTGAAGCTGTGTTTTTTGCAGTGACAGAATTTTTTTGCAGTGTTCTGTAATGGCGTCTGATTCTCTTTCACAGATTGTCACTAAAAAGCTTGACAAGAACAACTTCCAAGCATGGAAGTTTAGAATGACGAATTTCCTTATGGGAAAAGGATATTGGGAATTTGTTGCAGGAAATGAAGAAGAACCAGTTCTTCTTGATGTTCCCAATCAACAGCAAATGCAGGCATTCAAAACATGGCATGAGAGAGCCAGGAAAGTTATGTATTGGCTGTCTATCAGTATTTCAGACTCTATGATTGTGCATATTCAGGATGCAAGTACGCCAAAGGAGGCATGGGATACTTTGTCAAAAATGTATAGCACAAATACGCAAGCCAGGAAAATGCAGCTCAAGCAAGAGTTGCATAATGTACAAAGAGAAAGTATGAGCATCAACGACTACCACATGAAGGTGAAGAAGATTGCAGATGCACTTGCTTCCATTGGGTCACCAGTGGAAGATGATGATTTAGTTTCTGTGACCTTGAATGGTCTAGGAAAGGATTATGCACAGTTTCGGACATCCATTTCAGTTCGTGAAAGATTTCCTGATTTTGAGGAGTTGATTGCTCTTCTAATTTCTGAGGAACAGAGAAATGGTGGTGCATCTTCTTCAGGAGGAACTTCAAAAGAAGCTGTCTTCTACTCAAATGCTGGAAGAGGTAGAGGCAGAGGTAGAGGAGGCCGATTTGGAGGCCGTGGTAGAAATCAGAATATGCAGCAAACTCAAGAAAACCAGTCCTATGGAGGAGGACGTGGTAACTCTAGAGGCAGGGGGAGCCAAAGAGGTCATGGTGGATGGTAAAGAGGCCAAAATGCAAACAGTAATGTTGAATGCTCCTACTGTGGTAAAATGGGTCATATGGCTAAAGATTGCTATAAAAAGCAGAATGACATCATGAATGGAAAGCTGCAACAAGGGAATTATGCATCTTCTAGTAGACAGGGTGATGACAGAAATGAGCACTTGTTTATGGTGCAGCACATGAACAATTCTGTGACAAGTGTAGAAGAAAGCAATGATGTATGGTATGTTGACTCAGGTGCATCAAACCACATGACAGGTCATGCAGAATTGATGGAGGATGCAAGGAAAATGGAAAAACCAGGATTTGTGGAGACTGGTGATGATACTGCACATCCTATTGTGCAGATTGGAAAAATTCCCTTGTCTATGCAGGATGGGAAAAAGAAATACCTGTCGGATGTATTTCATGTTCCGAATATCACCAAGAATCTGGTTTCTGTTGGTCAAATGGTTGAGCAGGGTTTGCAGGTCAGATTTAATCCTCATGGATGCTTTGTTGAGGATATGAAAAATAAAGGTCGCTTGATAGCAAAAGGAAAGAAGAAGGGCAGAATGTTTACATTGGATGCAGACATGTCTGAATTGAGTGCAGCAATGTTTGCACATGGGACCGGTGTAGTTGCAGATATTGATATCTGGCATAAACACATTGGTCATGTTAATGTACATCGACTTAAATCAATGCAGGCCCAAAATATTGTTGCAAGTTTGCCGAAATTCAAGGTTTCAAAAATGCATAAGGTATGTGAAGCCTGTCAGTTTGGAAAACAGGCAAGGAAACCATTTCCTAGACATGTTCAAGAGAGTGAGAAGCCATTGGAATTAATCCACTCTGATGTGCGTACTACTAAAGCTACATCTCTTGGAGGCTGTCATTATTTTGTCACTTTTATTGATGACTATAGCAGAAAAGTTTGGGTGTATTTTATGAAAAAGAAAAGTGAAGTTTTTGGGCATTTCAAAACTCTTAAAGCTATGGCTGAAAAAGAAACAGGTCTGCAAATAAAATGCCTAAGGTCAGATGGAGGGGAAGAGTACCTCTCAAATGAGTTTGCAAGGTTCCTGCAGGAGCATGGCATAAAGCAGCAATATTCATGCAGTCATATCCCACAACAAAATGGAATTGCAGAAAGAAAAAACAGGCATATTGGAGAGGTATCTCGTGCCATGCTCAATGAAAAAGACTTGCCAGATTTTTATTGGGCTGAAGCAGTTGCTACAGCAGTCTACATAATGAACAGGACTCCCACTACAGCAATACATGGAATGACTCCAGAGGAGAGGTATACTGGTAGGAAACCAGATATTTCTCATTTGAAATTTTTTGGTTGCATTGCCTATGTACATGTGCCAGATGAGTTGAGATCCAAGTTGGATCCAAAAGCTGAGAAGTGCATCTTTATTGGTTACTCTTTGTAGTAAAAAGGGTATAGATGCTATAACCCTTCTACTCGTAAGTTTACAGTGAGCAGAGATGTTGTTTTTGATGAGATGAGTAGCTGGTATAAACCAGTAAATGTGATTGATGATATAGATGCACAAAATGGTAATGCTGCACAAAATTCACAGCAGCAGTCACAAAATATTAGTGGACCTGGAGCATCCTCTAGCAGTGGTTCACATTCTTCGCTATGGACAGGCAGATTGAGATCAGGAGAATCTTCTCAAAGTAATGCAGATAGTGGTATGCAGGTATCACGAAAAGGAAAAGAGAAGGTTGATCAGCCCATGTTTGATGTGAATGCAGGTCACTCTTATGTGGATGGTGAATCCAGTGGCTCAGAACAGAGCATTGATGATGAGTTGGGTATTCCTTCTATTGTTACACCTGGAGTAAGGAAGACCAGGGATGTTTTGAGAGCACCTGGGAGTGAACCTACTTTGCGCAGGTCTACGAGAGCTAGGTATCCTGTGGATAGGCTGAAATATGATGGATTTACAGCCATTCACTATGCATATATGGTTAAAGTGATACAGGAACCAGAACCCACTTCTTTTGAGGAAGCCATGGGAAAAGAAAAATGGGAGAAAGCCATGGACGAAGAAATGGATGCCTTGGAAGCAAATGCTACATGGGAATTGGTACCTTTGCCTAAAGGTAAAAATGCAATTGGCTGTAAGTGGGTTTATAAGGTGAAGCACAATGCAGATGGCTCTGTGAATAGATACAAGGCAAGATTAGTAGTAAAGGGGTATGCACAAACATATGGCATTGACTATGAAGAAACATTCAGTCCGGTTGCAAGGATGGCAACCGTAAGAGCAGTCATTGCTATGGCTGCATCAAAGGGATGGTCTTTACATCAGATGGATGTAAAGAATGCCTTCTTGCATGGTGATTTGCAAGAAGAGGTCTATATGGAGCAGCCACCAGGTTATGTGCATGCTGTTCATCCTGAGTTTGTTTGCAGGTTGAAGAAAGCCTTGTATGGCTTGAAGCAAGCACCTAGAGCATGGTCTGACAAGATAGGACAGTATCTTGTCACTATTGGCTTTCAGATTTCCAAGGCAGATTTCTCACTTTATGTGAGAAAAACAGAGAAAGGTATTATGCTACTTGTCATTTATGTTGATGATTTGATTATGACAGGTGACAGTGATGAAGATATCCTTCATGTGAAAATGCTATTGAAGCAGAAGTTTGAGATGAAGGATTTGGGAGAGCTGCGTTATTTCTTGGGCATTGAGGTGATTAGATCACCAAGTGGGATACAGCTCTTGCAGAGGCAGTATGGATTGGACATGCTGTCCAAATATGGGATGACAGGCTGTAAGCCTATTTCAGTTCCTTTGGAGCAGAATGTGAAGCTGAGCACAGATGCAGGTGAGTTTCTAGAAGACCCTACTATGTACAGACGCATAGTAGGAAGTTTGATTTATATGACTATTACCAGGCCAGATTTGAGCTATGTTGTTGGATTGGTAAGTCAGTTTATGCAGGCTCCAAGGAAACCACATTTGGATGCGGCTAGACGCATACTCAGGTATGTGAAGTCCACATTGCAGTATGGACTATTTTATGAGATTGGGGTTCAGATACAGTTGCATGGATACACTGATGCTGATTGGGCTGGTAGCATTTCTGATAGACAATCTACTAGTGGATATGTGTTCTCTTTTGGGAGTGCTGCAGTCACTTGGAGCAGCAAGAAACAGCCTACAGTTGCCTTGTCGAGCACAAAGGCCGAGTACAGGGGTGCAGCAATGGCTGCATGTGAGGTAGCTTGGTTGCATAAGCTACTTTATGATATGCATGAGCCTACAGATGGGCCAGTTGTCATTTATTGTGACAACATGAGTAGTATACACTTGGCAAATAACCCAGTCTATCATGCTAGAACAAAGCACATTGAGGTGCATTATCACTATGTGCGAGAGAGGGTTTTACTAGGTCTTATTGATCTAGTTTATGTCAGCACAGAGGATCAGGTAGCTGACATATTCACGAAGGCATTGGGCGCAGAGAAGCTGCGCAAGTTCAGAGACCTGCTTGGTGTGCAGGAATTGGGATTGAGCTTGAGGGGGAGTGTTGAGATATCGAGCTCCACTCGTGATACGCCAGGGTGACCATTGTGCATTTATGTCACCGACGTGTCAGTTGCAGATGCGGTTGGTACACCGCCCATGAATAATAGCTACATGATAGCTATCCTTATCTATTCTAGTTCGTGGCTCAGTTAGTATGCCACCTTAGTTAGTTGAGTTTGGTTTGAGACCCATATATAGGGTTCTTCTATTTCTTTGTACTTGAGTTCTTTTGGCTTACACAACTAAGAAGAAAAAAACTGTTTTCAGCCTCCATCCTTGTGTGTCTTCCCCCATTGTGCAAGCAAGAAAGCTTCAAGCGAGACTCCTTCCTTCTCTCCCACAATCTTGACATTAATATCCAACATAATCCATCATCAATGGATCAAGATTAAAGATCATAAGGCCAGCTTCAAGAAGACTTTGTCTCCCATGATTATTACTCCCATGTAATTACAGCTTCCAATCATTAAGATTGCTCCAATGCATCAAGAGAATCCAATGGTTGAATAGAAGTCTACAATGATTTGTTGGAGAAGATCCTTTGAGCATTGAAAAATGTAAATTCTTGATAAAATCAAGAATTCCAAGAATTTTTAGACATTACCATGTTCAAGAGGCTGAAAATGCCTTCAATCTCTTGAAGGAATGCTTCAATATAAGGGCAATCTTGATAGAATAGCTTCAACCTAACCTTTTCAAGGTTGTAGACAACCCATGAATTGAAGCCTCAAGGAAGTAAAATTTGATGAAGATTGATGGTTGCCCTATTTTTCCCCAATTTGAGATGGGGAAATGTTTCCAAACTTGCTTCAAAGATTTGATGTATGCCCAATATTGGTTGTAGATTCTTGCCTTTCACTTCTTGAAGCTAGAAGGCACCAAGATTGACTCAAAACTTCAAGAAATCACTGAAATCTTCATGTTGTCCATATTTAGCCATAGCTAGAGTTATGATTAGAGTTTCAAGGTTGAAGGAGAGTGAAAGATCAAGCAGGACAAGGCAAATACTTCATGTCAGGGTTGCCCTTGATCCATCAAATGAAGGATACGCTTCAATGTTGCAGACGAATCTTGATTTCCAGGTGGAGAGGAGGCTGAAAAATCAGCACCTCCTTTTGCATCACATGATCAGAAATTTGTGGAAGGTCAATAGGTTGCCTAAGGCATAAAAAATCATCCCCTATAGGTTCCATAAGAGATATGGGCATGGCAAAGAGGTATGAGAAGATAACTCCATGGAAGCTCTCAAAAGGAAGCTTAAAAAGAGGAAAGAGAAGTTTGTTTCAAAAAGTAACTACAATTTAACTCTTCTAAACCCTATTTAGACTCCAGTTAAGTCCAAGAGCCTTCAAAGTGGCCCCAAATTGACCATGAACCACTAAAATAAACTTGAATATGCCATTATTCCTTTAGGCCTTTTTCAAGATCCTCAAATTCAGTCACGACTTACTGCATAGAACCTTAACTAGTCACGGTTTTAACTGTGTCAAGTCTTTGATTCTTATCCTCCAGTTGCCCTATTCCTAATCTTGTAACTAGATTCACCATGAAAATGACCTTTCCATTGGATCAAAGATTAGCTCTGATGCCAATGTAAAGAAGCTAATTCCCATAGGAAACAATTAAATTGGAAATACAAACAAATAAACCAAATTTCCAAGAAACCATAGCCAAGGTGGCTAGGCTAAAATGATATTACTATTAATGACACCGGTCATCGATTGATGAAAGGCTACAGCATAGTATGCACCCCAAGCTATGGTGGCCAAGAGTATGCACCCTCTTAGATGGTGGAAGGTTGAGATCTCAAACATGAAATGTTAGAAAAGGGCAAAAAGATCCTTGGCTAGTTATAACTTAGCCTTTTATACTTAACCCTAGTAGGCTAAATGTTGGCTAAGGTATTAAGGCATTTTTACTCTATTACACCACCTTATAGAACATGTAAGATACCACGTGAATTCAAAAGAAAGGGTATTACATTTAGTAAAATTTATAGGATTATATTTATAAAAATATTTTAAATTAAAACTTGAAAAAAAATTGTAAGTTTAGTAAAGTAAAAGGGGTCATTTTAAGGCCTTATAGTATGTAAAGAAAGGGTATTTCTTAATATCCTTTGAACGCACATTGTATAGATGATTTCTTATGGGTGGACCCCTCGGGTCTCTCCATTGTCCTCCATGTTGTTGTGGGGAGCTATACCTTTTTCACGATGAGGAAGCCACATTTTACCTTCAGATGGTAGTTGTGTTGTGGGGAAGCCATGTCACATCTTCAGGTGATGGTAACTTGTGTCGAGGTCGTCATGTTGAGGGTTGTCACATCGGGGGATATTGCAACGGGGGTTGATGGAATGTGGGGTGACATGACATGGGCAATATGATGTGGGGCGACGTGACATGGGGTGTTGTGATGTGGATTGTCATTCACAACATGATCTCGAGGCAATGGATCTTCTCTCCTGCTTCCATGAGCGCTTCTCAACTCTGAGCAAGAGTTACTCTGATACCAAGTGTAATGCACCTATACTCAATCACTCACTAGGCATGGCAAAGAGTGGTAACACGATATGTGAGAGCAAGGTATACTCTTGTATTTTTCAATGAAAGAAATGGTACAACCTAGGCACATTCGAGGACTACACCCTCGTGACAATGCACATATGAGGGTTCACCACTAGGTATAGGGAATCACACGACGTAGAGTGGAAACTAAGTAGGGCTCACGAGTCACTAGTACTCTCTATATAGGTGTTTCTAGTAGCCGCACCATGGCATTGCTACAAATCCTTACAAGGAGGGTATACGGGTTTGGTATGTTGAAATGCATGGATTTGAGCATGGCTATGGTGGCTTGAAGACATAGAGTGAACTCATGAAGCCATAGAGTTGAAGGTAGAATGTCACACAATTGAATTAGGTTCCAAGATTGAGACTTGGACAATGACTCGGACACTTAATTGAAATGACAAAAGTACCATCATATTGCCTTGAAAATGAGAGGCAAGTACAATGCTTTATAGCTTGAGGATAGGTGGTATTTTCCTACTTTGTGCTTCTGGGATTCTGGATAGCTTGCATATCTTTTGCCCATACTGCTCCTCAAAGAGGCTATACTAGGTGTGATTGCCTAAATCTCAACATGGTAGATGGGGGCCATGAGGTTCAAATCTGAGCTAAGAAGAGCCAAAAAGAGAGGGTCAATGTATCCATCATAGAACAGGAGTTTGCTAGGGAGCTACACAAAATATGTAAGTGAATGTTAGCATGTTCTTCTTATAACTCTGAGAAATAAACATTTATTGAGGATCTACTCTATTTTTTCTTCTCAATATAAGTCATATGTGGCCTTGAGGTCCTAGAAGTGACACTTTCAAGTGGAGCATTTAGACCAAAGATATCACACATTTGATTGCAATGTTATGGAAAAGTCTCAACAAGAGAGTTGCCATTGCCAGGTCACAAATGCAAACATTGTGGTAATAGAAATGCAGTGCTTTGGGAAGATCTGAGAAATTAAATGTGTTGATTACTATGGTTGAAACATATTTTCCTTGCACATTTAGTGATGCAAAGTGGGGATTGAGGGGCCAAACTCAACCATTCAAAGGGGATCTTTAGGATTTGTAGAGCTCAACATATATTCCGACATGTGTAGAGAAATTAACAATGCATATGTTGGTGCATATACTACCAAGTGCACCATTATATCCATGTCTTCTAGATTCATAGAGTTCAACATATATTTGGATGTGTGTAGAGAAATTTGCAATGCATATATTGGAGTTGCATGTACTACTAAGTGCATCGATATATCCATGTATTCTATCTTATTAGACATGGAATACTATTAAGTATTGTATAAAACCCAAGCAGCAATGAAAGCAATATTGAAATGAATATAAAAGCCAAGCATCGATGAAATCAATATGAAAACAAATATAAATGAGGAACTTGAATGTATAATACAATAAAGGTATTATGAAGCATTTGAAAGGAGGATGAACATTCAATGATGCCCAAATTATACAACAACAAATGAACACGTACAAATCCAAATGATGGAAGTACAAATGATACAAGTGAATGTCTGTATAAATCCATAAATCCTAGTTATAGAATCGAAAGGGATGAGGTCCCTATTTGAAGATCTCATCCTTACACAATCCCTCCTCAACCCAATGTTGCAAGAAGAAATAAACACATATTATAACCACTCTTGAATGAAATATAAAATGCAAGAATTTAAGTATACAATAACTATATTTAAACTACCTACCTCTCATTCATGTGCCCATAGCCTCTCCATAAGTGTGTAGTCCCATGCTATGCAACATACTCTTTTTACAACTTGGTTACTTGACGAGCAATATACCCATACTAAAGAAACACTAGCACACAATGAATATCAGAGAAAATATATAGGATAATTAAATATCTTATAAAACCCACACCTAGAACATAAGAAAATTGAAGCATAATACTCACAAGTTCCATCTCAAAGGAGGCCCAAACACTACTCAATAGATGCAATGTGGATCTTGTTTACAACTCACATGTGTGCTACCTCCTTTTGTTGTCTTTACTCAAGATTTTCCTTTATATATTTATTGATCTTCTTCCATTGGTCTTGATCAAGCTACCCATGCTTCCAAACCCATTTTTATAGGCATTTTGTGTATCCAAATAATTACAGGCTAAGTGTTTGTAGATACACATATGCATATAATCATTAAAAAACCTAATATTGGTAGATAGCTATGGGAACTCATCATGGAGAGTATGTATGAGATATCACTTCAAGATTGAGTCCTAGTATCTCTATTTCTTAGTGATACTGTGTTTGTACACTTGTGCAAAAAGCTCATGCAATCTAATGATGACTATGTTGCCTTCATTGTCTTGGACTGGAGGGAATGATTATGATTGGGTGGGCTAATTGTGGTGTTACTCCTAAGCATAATAAGGCTATTTTGGCAAAGTATGGTGAAGATAGAGATGACATGAGATAAGCTCAAGGTCTTGATGGGGAAATAAGAGCTTGGTCCAGGGTAGTAGGTGGCAAACATTGGAGTTGGGTCAATAGTTTCAAAATCCACAAAGCTATGAATGTTTCGGCTACTTTTCGATATGTATGTCACTATATAGCAATGCATATACCGATGCTTATGCCAACATATAATTTGATGTATGTGTTCCAACAAGCATATTGATGGTATGAATTAACATTTTAAAGTGTTTTTGCTTGTCTTTTTGTTAAATATTTGCCAATGTAAGGAGCACCTGACTGCTAGAGATGAATTTGCCAGATAGTTCACTTGTGCAGATTGTTTTGGTCTTCTTGATTCGTATTAGAGTTTTGCATCTACTCCTCATTTGATGATGAAAGGCAATCATAGTGCTTTGTCATTTGATAAGCAAATTTCTATTTTGCCACGAGAAAAACTAGATAAAACAAGTCCATTATGTGTGTTGTGGACCAAGATTTTGTGGCTAGTAAAAAAGGTAATGGAAAATCTTCATTTTTTGTTAGTGAGAAAAAATCTACAAATGCTACTCAAACACAACAATTTGATAAGGATGAGAAGAAAAAAGCGAGTGAGATGTTTTGCAAGTATTGTAAGGTAAAAGATCATCTCATAAAGGTTTCTAACCTAAATTAGTTTTGTGAAAGGGGCGAAGAAGAAAGATGCTAGTATGGTAATTGTAGATGTCTCTCCTTCTAAGTTAGAAATGTATATGTTGTGTAGAATATAGAATGGGCATTTAGTTTGCAATGTAGTTATGGAGGGGCGAAGAAGAAAGAGGCTAGTATGGTAGTTATAAAAGTCTCTCCTTCTAAGTTAGAAATGTATATGTTGTGTAGGACATAGAATGGGCATACAGTGTGCAATGTAGTTATGACCCTTCTTTAGATGATTTTTTCATGTATGTTATGAATTTAGATGTATGGTACTTTAACAGTGATGCTATGAAGCATATTACTTCTTTGTGTAGTCTGTCAACTTCTCTTAAGCATGTTCCTAAGGGCGATACTATGACATATGCCAATAACTCCTCTTATCTTGTCAAAGGGGTTGGAAAAATTACGTTGATTGTTGTTAATGGTAGCATTTTCACATTTATGAATGCTTTGTATATACCAAAGATAAAAAAGAATTTGTTGTCATTTTTGCACTTACTGAGATTGGCTTGATTGTTAAGTTTATCGATGAAAAATATATAATTCATGATCTTTGTTATGGTGATACAATTACTGCATCTGGTTCATTATGTTGTGGGATGTATAAGCTCAATAACTATGGAAAATGTGTGGTCTAGGAAGGCATGACATGTGTTGTTGCAAATTTGTAGATAGTTTTAGATACAAAACATTGGCGTGCACATTTTGGTCATTTGAATTTTGTTAGCTTGCTATTTCTACATAAATTTGATATGGTGTCTTCATTGCCTACTCTCGAGGCATCTAGAAAATACATTTGTGGAGGTTACATATTGGGTAAATTGCAATGTGCTTCACTTTCAAAATATGGTTTAGTGAGATCTCTTCAGAAACTATAGCATGCACATATGATTTTTGTGGTCCAAGGTAAATAGCATCTTTTGGCAACTACCTATACTTCATGACACTCATTGATGGGTACTTGAGGTATGCATGGCTATATGGTTTAAAAGTTAAGTTCAAAGTATTTTTGTGCTTTAATAAATTTTTTTAGCATGGTTGAAAATTTGTTAGGATGTAAAGTGGGTACTTTGCCATTCTCATTGAGGGGGGAGTATATGACTAAGAAATCTAATGCATATGTGGTTGAACATTGGATAAAACATCAATGTGCAGTGCCACGTACACCACAACAACTTTCTAGCTTGCTTAGTCAAGCTTTATCACATAGTTTCTAGCTTGTTGTCTTATGTGTAGCCTATCTATTTAACATGTGTCCCATCAAGGCTTTGCAGTCTATCACTTTGTGTGAGGCTTGGCATGGCAACAAACCATCTATGGCTTACTTGTGTTTTTGACTTCTTGGGTTATGCTTTGTTTCTAGTACAATAATGTAAGAAGTTGGATGATAAGGTTGTAAAATGTATTTGTGTTGGGTGCAATAATAAAAGCAAAGGTTATAAGTTATATCATCCATAAAGTAAGCATATCTTGTTTAGCCATGATGTTGTCTTTGTGGAAGATGCTATTCAACATTTACTTTCATGTACAAAAGAGAAAAATGTATGCTCACTAGAAATCTATGATTCCTTGTTACCTCTTTTCAGTGGTGTGGAGTCATATATAGTGCCAAATGAGGCAAATTTTCACCTACAAGGGTTTCTCATAACAAAGTAGACCAACTTGTTTCTGATACAAATGTGAATGATGCACTTCTTAACAAGAGAGTAGAGATTGAGCACTATAGGACTATGCCAAAATGGCTATGGCAAACATTGAGTGACAATAATTTGGATGCATCATTAGCTAGTCATACTCGTTTGGGCTCTCATAGTTCCTCTTATGCATTAGATTGTAATGCATTGGCTATATCTTATTCGTGTGTGATGAGGATGAGCTTGTGATTTTTGAAGAGGCACAAAATTTAGAAAATTGGTTGCTATTGTACAATTTGAGAATGGATATTATCAATATTAGTACTTAGTTCTTATGTGATTTGCCTCCTTGTAAAAAGGCCATTGGTACCACATGGACTTACAAGTTAAATTGCAAAGCTAGATGGTAGTGTGGATCACTACAAAACCAGACTTGTATGAAGATTATGCTCAATAGAAGGTTGTTGATTTTGATGAGATCTTTGCTCCCACTTGCCACATGACAATATGACAACTATTTGTAGCATTTCCACATTAGTAGATCATAATGGTGGGAATGTATCTCAATTGGACATCAAAATTTATTTTTGAATAGTGATTTACACAAGAAAGTGTATGTTTTTCAATCTCGTGGTTTTGTACAAAAGGGGCAAAAAACAAAGTGTACAAATTGGAAAAATGAGAAGATACATGCATACTTGAGTTCATATGGTTTTCAGATGATTTAGAGATATTTTTGATGTTCTCCTCTATCAAGGCTATTGGATGCTTAATTTATGCATGCATTATGATGCCTAATATTTAGTTTCTAACTTCATAGATGACTAGGTTTATGCATAGCCTAGGCAATAAGCATTGGTAAGCGATGAAGGAAATGTTTTGCTACTTAAGTGGTATTTGGCACTTGGGTTGTTTTATCCCAACAAGGGGGATCATTACCGCAAAATTTACATGCTTTTTTAGATTCAGATGGTTACTATGATACTTGTGTATCCACAAGCGTTTTTGCTTCATGCTTGGTAGCTCATGCATATCATGGTAGCAAAAAGTAGTCTAGCGCGGCCAGTTCTTGTTGTGAAGCAAAGTACATGGTAGTTTTCTCAACTATGATTGAGTTTGTTTGGCTCAGACACGTCTTTGTCGACTTGGGTGTTGGACAATCATTTGCCCCCACCATCTTCATTAATAGTTAGAGCACATTGGCAATTGCACGAAATCTAGTGTTCCATGAATGTACTTAACACATTGAGGTGTGACATCATTATGCCAGGGACACACTCTTTGCAAAATAGATCAGCTTGGCCTATGTGTTAACATAGTACAACCTTGTAGATTTTTTCACAAAGACCTTATCTTGTGAGAAGTTTGAAGCTTTTTGCAAAGCTTTGGGCTTACTCCCCTTTGTGGATTGATCTAGTCCATTGGGCATGACACTTCCCTATACATGAGTGCCAACTCTCATTCACTGCATCACTCCTAGGGGGGATTTGTTACTATATTTTGGTAATGGTGTGTGTGAACACCCTTAAGATTGCCACTTTTTCCCCTCTTTAGGAGGTTTTTGACCTCAGTCACCTTGTGTATATACCTATTCACTTTTTAAAGTATACTTAGTCTTGTAAATTGTATCTATTGATACCTCAATACACTTTGAGCTATGCTCTTTGAAGCTTCTTCTTCTCCACTTTGTGTACTTGCATTCTTACAACCCTAAATCCAACACTCATAGATTTGTACATCTATTTGTCAAAAAATAGCTCATTGCATGTACCAAAAAAAGGGAAAGAAAGGGGGTTGGTATGCATCCTAACCTAACCAATTTTGCATATTGAACCTCTCACTCCTAGCACCATTAACATCCATATGATTATGATTTGAGGAGTGAAGTGTTAAAACATTTTGATCCACTACCTTTTAGAGTTATAATAAGATTAACATAAAGGGGTTATTGAGAGATTTCTTAAAGATCATTGTGGTTATTCATGCTCGAGAGATCCTTGAGACCATCCAAGGGATTGATTTTTTGCATCCCAAGGGTAGTGGGGATTAATTAGAGGTCTTTTGTGGAAACCTCTTACTTTTGTTAAGAACTATACACGAGATCCTAACTAAAGTGGCTAGTCTTAGGATCTCTCAAATGATGGTACCACATATGTGCCTGTAGGCACAATACATTATTGGAAGTTACAACATTCACCCATTCACACACACAACACTCACACATATATTACACCCCACCTCATTGCACATACCACACACACATGCATACATCCCACTTCACATCATTACATTGACATTTGATACATTCACTTGCGCCACCATTTATTTCCTAAGGCACATGACCATAGACACTAGAATTGGGTATCACTAGTGCCCCTTAAGACTTAACCACTCATTTTTTAGAGGTTTCACACAATTGCATATCATTATCATGGGTGATTTTTGCATAACAAACAATGTGTACACCACCTAGCATTAGGTCACAAATGATCTTGCACACATGGCACACATTAAGCCCCCACTTGACCCCTAAGCACCTTGACTTGGCATGCATTGCATGTGCCTTTTTGGGAAAAATTTCTTTCATCAAGATGGCATTCATTGGAGGACTTGTGCTTGGAGCTTGGGACTATGACATATAAATCCAATAGGTGCTGAAATTTCATAACTTGTCTAGCTCAAAGGAACAAGGTAAATGAGAAGAAAATTAGTGCTCTTGTTTACATTCCTAATCATGGAAAGTTATTGAGGTTGGAACTTGGAGATCCCAAAAGTTGACATCATAGTTACTTGGTAGGAAACCAAAAGAGTCTAATTTGTTGGTTTAGGCTCGGAAAAAGGCCATGGGAACTTGATAGAGGATCCCTAAGGAGGGTTGACACAAACAATGCATTGAGAAGGTGTGTTCTTTATGCCACCATTTCATACACAATGTATTACCCCATTGTCATTCTATCTTGAGAACTAGTGTTGTTAGAACTAAAGAGGGGGCAATAACCCCTCAAAACCAATAGGGAAACTCAACATGGCATTACTACACTAACAATCTACACCTCACGATCCTCTAAACTCATGTGTTGGTAGAATATCCTAGTGAACACACTACATAGGGCCAAGCCCAACAAAGAGTTGAGTCTTGACAAGATAAGGGCCCTTGCAATTGTAGAGAAACAACCAAGGATTCATGGGTGGAAAACTAGAGAAATCATTAGTAAGGGCATCATTATGAGTGTTGAGAACATTGCATGGATGCAAAAGAGATTGAACTAGTATTTTCAATAGCCACCATCAAACTGGGGATTGGAACGATTGCTTGATTTGACTTGATTCTACTTGGGTCTACTTGCACATGGTCTAATCAAACACCTCACTTCAAATCAGCTTCCAAAAAGGTTGAGACTCATCAACCAAGACTAGGGCCAAAACTAGTGACCCACAAGATTGCCAACCAAGCCTAGTGCTTGAGAGTTGCTACTACAAGAACTATACTTGGATGCTCCTCATGATAGGCACAAATTCTCTGTCATCTACAATAGTCCTAGGACTCCACACTAGCTATGTTGTGAAGAGACACATTAAAGTTGTCATGTGATAATATTGGAGGGTTCCTAATACTAGCACAATACAAAAGCTCTAGGAGACCCAAGGACATGGGAAGACTAATTTTCCACGAAAATTCTATGAAATGAATACTTGGAAACTCCTATTGATCATCAATAAAAATTGGAATAAAGCTTTAGGACTTCCTATCTTACTCTATATTGCAAGCATCTCAAGAATAGTTGCTTGTACATTCATGTCTAGTATCCCTTGAGACATCCATAACTAGAACATCATACTCTTGTGACTCAACATAGCTAGATCAACTACCTTGGTTGCACAGAGGGTTTGGTGGTGAAGAACCTATTAACCTTTACAAGGCTCCAGCCTAGGAAAATTGATCCATCATAACTTTTAAGGAGAGGCTAAATTGAAAATAAAGAGAACCTACGTTGTTATTATTAAGAGAAATCCCACCAAGCAAGGGATGCAAGGGTGATTTAAGAAAACAACTTGAGAAACATGTCACAAAGGTTTAAGAAGATCAGAAGCCTAGTTGAGCACACACACTCATTTTCCACAAGAATCGAGGGAAAAGAATTGTGAACATCTCATATCTTGCAAGAGAAACTATTACAATTAGCACAGAAAAGAATCATCATAATTATTGAAACTAAAAGCTTTCCCATCTTACTCCATGTGCTCCAAAATTGTGAGGACATGGGAAAAGAAATACTTATGGGAAGAGCTTTCAAGCAAGCAACAAAATGCGAGGTTGATTATGTAAAGCAGTGGATATATTTGACGCTCTTGAGTATGAGAATCATTACAAATTTTAGCAAGATTGATCTTGCTAGTCCTCAAGGGAAAGGCAAGAAGAAAATCTCTATTTTAGAAGAGATACTAGCTAGTGAGAGAAGTAGGGAAACACTTGAGGAGTTGCTTTGAGCACACAATGAAGAGAGAAAACATGTCAGCACGATCATTCTTCAAATGAAAAATTTAGAGAGTAATACCAAGGAAACAAGATGGACTTACAAAACTCGTAGTAAACCACAAAAAATATCCCAACCTTGTTGGCAAAGACATCTATGGAGAGCTAGTATGCAACCATGGGTTTCATGATTCTTATTGCTTGGTCAAGGGTACTAGGTCAAAAATCTTTGGTTGTGGTTGCACAAGCCACCTGGAAGACCACCTCTATTGCACCACACACAAATGCCTCCTCAAGAAAAGAAAGACAAATCCCAAGCCTAAGAAGAGACACTCAAGGTAGGCAACATTAACTATAGTTCCCAAGGACAAACCACCTACAATTGGATAGGATAAAGCCCTAGAGACAACAACTAAATGAAAACAATTGCCAGTGGCCATAGTTAATATGCCTAATGAAGAAAGTATAGTTGAGGGACTCAATTCTTCAAAACAAAATGCAATTGACTCTTCATAGCCTAGTAATATTGCTTAGCATTCCTTAGGAAAGCTCCACGAGGAGACAGAAGGAAAAAAAATCCCTAATGAGTAGCCCAATGGCATAATTGCTAAACCAAGTGAAGGCACAACATCTCCTTACTTTGCACCTTTTTATCCAAGGGAAAGAAAATGACACAAAAGATACAAAAACAACAATGAATAGCTGGCTACTACAGAAGCCGCAACAATGGAGCCCAAGGGGAAGAGCAAGAAGCTCATAGCCTTGACACACAAGAAATCCATAGATATCTCCATTTTTGCTTTCCTTAAAAGCACTAAGCCAGTAAATTCTTTTGAAGGCTATAAAGGATTCCAAACAATAGGTGCTTTTAACTCTTGTGAATAAGACTCAATCCACCGACAAAAATAAAGTGCATGATGACTAATCAAGTCTGGAAATAGAACAACCACAACTATCGATTATGACTACACCTGTCACATTCGACAAAGAATAAGACATGGTAACCACATGCCTCAAGAAAAACCAAAGAATCCCAAAACCACAAGCAATCCTAAACTCCTTCAATCTTGCCCATCTTGCCTTATACCTTGTGCTATGTTAAAGCCTAAAGAAACTATCAAAACTCTAATAGAAATGGCAATAGAGCAAGTATGCTTTGGAAATAGGAATGCCACTGGAGTGTCTCACAGAATTGGATCCTAGGTTGAAGTATCTTGTAGGTATCTATTGTTAGCCATTGGCTTGATGCACTATGTTTTCCCTTAGCATGGTTTAGAATCTTAGTTAGAATATTTCTATGTGTAAAGCAATATTAAAATGACTCATGAAGTGTAGCTTGTAGGCAATTGAAAAACGTGGCCTGAAGAGGTATTGTGCGTCTTTCTTATGTATGGATCATCATTCTTGATCATGACCAGTCGTATACTAGAGTTTCTTGCTTAGTAATACAATGTGGTAGTGGTGGGCGCCACATGATTCATATCTCTATTTCTATCTTATTTCTAGTATATACTTTGATTTCTATCTTTGATTTACAGATATGAGTGTTCTAGAGTGTAGTTCTATGTCTCAATGTCATTGTTTTTTAGTTTTTTATGAGTTGCTTGATGAGACATTAGGTATTTTCTACACTGTTTGATGCAGCTTACTCTATTCTTGTATAAGGTAATTCAATCCTATTATGCATTTGGCATAGATTTGGGGCTATAACACTTTGAGAATCCTACCATGCTTTCTTGAACCTCTGGTGTGGAAATTTAACAAAAAAAAGCCTCTAATTGATGCTTGAAATTTGAAGCTCTATAAAAAAATGACCGTGTTTTGGGGAAGAAAGCCTAATTTTTTGTATGTAGTTTGAAAGGTCTTCTGTATGCAAGTTGTATTATTCTTTTCCTGATCATGCTATTGCTTCTCTATATTTTTGTGTTGAGATACTGACAAAAATAACAAAGGGTTGATAGTGGAAATTCGAAGTTTCTATATGATGTAGTGATATATTTTTAAAAGCAAGATAAAATCTTAACTAAAAATGTCTCTATTTGATGTTAGAAGTTCAAAATTTGTGTAGAGACTTGAAGCAATAACTGATTTCTTGAGGTAGCACGATGTGATCTAAGACCTTATTTTTGTCTTGTGGGTTATATGTTAGAGAATTACCTGTATTGATCAAATGTCATTGTGATGGTTGGGAGAAAATCCAAGAAACGAAGAGAAGTCTGGGTAAAGCAACAACAATAGGGGGAAGTGAATAATGATACTAGAGAAGAGGGAGGACTCAACACACTAGATAAAGACAAATTTCAAACTACAGGGATACTTATGGAGATGTGGGTACCTCAGGTACCACAATAGTATACCAATCCCTTGTAACATCCATGGTATCTCCTATAACTCCTTCGATTCCATCAAGTATACCAAGTTTTCCAGATAATGAGGAGACAATATTGTTACTAAGAAATCATGATACTCCTTCTAAGCAGACATTTGAAAGATTGCACCATATTGTAATAGAGAGTACAAGCTTGCTGTGGAACATGAGACTTCCACTACAAAAGTGTTTGAAGTTCAATCCTTTACCTCCACTAAAGAAGCCTAAACAACAGTACACAATGAATCCTAATGACCTTGTCAATCCTAAGGTAAGAGCTTCAAAAATTTCTAGCAAGAAGGGAGAAGACCTAGATTGCCATGTGGCTCAATTTGAGACACAGTGAATTGCAAGTGGCTTTAATACTATGTATGGCGATCAAGTTAAAAGGCAACAATTTGCAGTAAATTTCAAAGAAAAGGCCATGGATTGGTACACTACTTATGATGCTACTTATTTTATTACATATGATACACTTAAAGATGCTTTTCTTTGTAGATTTAGGAAGCATAAAATTGCTATAAATGTCTTTAAGAAGTTGAAACAATGAAGCAGAGATCAACGCTCATGCAAGACTATGCACAACAGTTTAAAAATATTTTAAATAGATTAGATGCTATAGATAGGACATCTTTGGACCTGCAAAGCTCTAATTTTGTCAAAGGGTTGGATAAAACTATTTCGAGTGCAATAGCCAATGTGGAATTGCAAGCAAATGCTACAATTGATATGTTGACTGAGGCTGCCCAAAGAGTTAAAATGAGACTTGGAAAAAGCAAGTTTAAGAAGAAAGCAACCAAGGATATGTCTCATTCTAATTTGGAAGATTTAGATTCTGAAAGTAATGATGAGGACACCTCATCAGGTTTAGACTCATATACAAAGTCAAGTGACTCGGAGGATGAGAGAGAAAAGTGATAGCAAAGATGCCAGAGGAAAAGGTCTAAAAAGGCAAAGAAGCTCCTAAGGATAAGAAGAGGAAAATGCCTAAAAATGGCAAAGAAGCTCCTAAGGATAAGAAGACGAAAAGGTCTAAAAAAGGCAAAGAAGATCCTAAGGATAAGAAGGGGAAAAAAACGAAAGAAAATATAGCATTAGAAAAGCAATTGAAAAAAAAAAAAAAGAAATAGTTGCTAGGCATGGGAGTTATTAACACTCCTAGGAACGTGAAGTCATGCATCATACATAAGAAGATAGGCCATGAGGCTAGGGAGTGTTGGTACAATCCAATGGTGTGGAATGCAAGACCGCAACCAACACTACTAGTAAATCAAATTGCACCTGAGATGGCAAAACAGTGTGGATTTAGAGGTTTCAGAGGGAAGGGCTAGCCCCCTAAGCATTGAGGCAATGACCGACCGAGGTAGTGGAATAATGCCCAACAAAGGCAACAAGGGCCTTGCTACTACTGTGGCAGACAGGATCATATGTTAGGACCTAGCTACGAGCTATGGGTACACCATAGGGTTGAAAGGGGAATGAAGATGAGAGAGCAAAAAGAAATGCAATGGGTAGGACTACCCCATGGATAGCAACCACCGGCACTTGTAGTAGTGGTCTTAGTCGAAATACCTGGAGAGGTGACAGAGGGCCAAGCAATATTCGGAGCATAAAAACATGTAGGTTTTCTAGAAAGATGTGCCATGTAAAAGTGTTTTAAACAATAGTCAACATGGGTTTGAGCCACATGTAGGATATGATTATTCAAATTATATAATTGTGGAAGATTTTCTAAAAGAGACAACAATTTTAGCTATAACTAGAGCTAAAGCCAAGCATAAGGTAGATTGGAAAGAGCAAGAGAAGATTAGGAAAGTAGCCTCTAAAGAAATTCAAAAGTTGCAAAAGAAGAAAGAGTTCAAACAAGTTAGCTCCATAGAATTGTTGTATGAAGTACAAGAGTGTCACTCCCAATAGGTAGAAAAACAACAACAATTGCCATTTAGAGGGCTGCAAGATAATGGCCAAGAAAGTTTAAATCAAGATGATTACTCTCAAGGTTCACATGAGTTATTTGCGGCTTTAGCAAAATCCTCTTTGTAGTTCACCTTAGAATAGATCCTTGATCTAATTCTAGTATTTAAGGAGAAACTCTTAGAGAATATTATGTTGAATCAAGGAAAGGTATGGCAGCAACATGTGGAGGAACATAAGAATATTTTAGATTGTCAACTTGTGATCCCTACATAGGCAGAGGTGGTAGATTATAAAGTTCCTACAAGTGGTATTAAATTGAATGACGTATTATTAGATGGTGGATTGAGAGTCAACATTATACCTTAAGAGTTGTATCTTACACACAAATTGCAAGGAGTTGTCCCGACACCATTTCAAGTTAAGATGGTTGATCAACGGAGACTTCAACATTTGGCAATCTTGAAGAATAAAATCATTCGAGTTGTAGGGTTAAAGTTTAAGATAAGCTTTGTTGTTCTGCACATGGATAGATTAGGGGATTCATATAACGTGTTGTTGGGAAGGCCTTGGTTTAGATTATCCAAATTAAAGTAGGACTAGGGTGCAAATACAGTCATTATTTCTCATGGTGGTAAAGAGGCCAAACTATTTATAGCTAATCAAGTAGTATTACAATCTCAATATTGTTCATTGGTTTCTCAATAATAAATGTTGCACCCAAGATTGAAGACAATAAAGAAGAACTCTTTTTAAGAGCTAACCCTACCATTATACGAGTGTTTGAGGTGGATGTGGAGAAGATGATATCTAAATACAATGTATTTATAGCAATGTCATTACAAGAAGCACCTCTACCATTGTAAGTAGAAATTTTACTACTGCATGCAGAATGCTTACCGTTGCAAGCAGCAAGCTCACCCATAGTGGTGGTACCAAAGAAGAATGACAAGATAAGAGTTTGTCTAGACTATAGAAATTGAATACAACAACCATCATTGATCCGTTCCCTCTTCCATTCACATATTTTTTGTTGGATGATGTAGCACATCATGAAATCTATAGCTTTCTAGATGGTTTTTCAAGATGCAATTAGATTTGCATGCATTTGAATGACATGGATAAAACTACTTTTAATGGAATGGGGAGCATTTGTGAATATTGTTATGATTTTTGGGTTAAAAAATGGACCACTAGAATTCCAACGAGTAGCACACAAAACATTTGATCTATATCTTACTATTTTATGAGAGTTTTCATTGATGATTTCTATGTATTTGGTAAGAAGATAGATCACCTTCAACATCTTAGACTATGCTTTGAAAGATGCCGTCAATTCAAGATGTCTGTTAATCCATTTAAATCAATTTTTGTTGCTAAAAGAGGAGTTCTTTTGGGCCATATTATTTCGCAAGAAAGTATGGCTATAGAGCCAAGGAAAATATAGGTTATCCAAAAGACATTAGTACTTACAACAGTTCGAGAGGTGATGTGCTTTGTGGGGTAGGTGAAGTGGCATAGTAGGTATCTTTGGTATTTGGCTCATATCTATGCTCTACTCACTTTGCTTATATTAGATTCAACATTGTGGTATTTTAGAATTGCTTACAAAGTAACCACGTGACTTACTTGGTTTAAGTTGGTTTATTGCATGGAAGCATTTGTACTAATGGAGTTTTTAGTGTGCTTGGCTTAAGAGTGGCAGTAACTCATTGGTATTCATTGTAGGATAGATTGGAAAAATTAATGCAACTTGATGAGGATAGGATAATTGCTCGCCACTTGTCCACAGTAGTGCATTCAAGATGGCAAGCTTGGATTAATAGGCATATCAAAAGGAAGATATTTAAGGAAGGAGATATTGTTATGGTTATAATTCCAAACTTGGAAAACATCCTAGAAAATTTAAGTTGCAGTATATAGGTCCATATCAAAATTAAAGATGTTGGCCAAGGGACTTTTATTTTAATGTAGGGTGACATTATGAAACCAGCTATTAATGGTTTTAGGCTGCGGGGATTCATTCAGCCTGATAATAAGGATCCAAAGAAAGAATCACAAGATGAGATATTGGCTGCAATCAATTTATTTCAACTTTCTACAATGACTCATGAAGAAACAACCTATGATTTTTTAAATCCTTTTGATTGTTTGTCGATTTGTACGAATTAATTCTCTTAAGGTGATGCCAAAATATTATTGGGATCGCAGATGTTTTCATTCATCAAATTATTTGTGAAGATTAGCGAAATGTTCACCAAGTTGTGGTCTTGCTGCGAGAGGTGCAAGATATTATTCTTCTTGTTGCAATTCTATTTCAAGCAATGTGGGAGTTTATGTTCTTGTCATATTTTCCCTAAAGAAGAATTGTTCATGGAAACAACCTTTATGATCAATATGTTTATAAAGCTTTGCTACAACTCATGATGCCTTGGCTCAAGTGGTATTTTAAAGGTCTTGTAATATTTAACAAAAAATGCATGGTTGATGGGACATGCAATGAACTTCAAGTAATTGGAAGGAGTTGTTTACTTAAACTGTATGAAGTGTTGCATTGGCAGTTGTATCAACTACAATTGAGGGGCAAAAAATCACGTGTTATCCAAATTGGAAGTACCACTAGTAATCAATGTAGAGAGAGCTCTCACTTTTTGAGGAGTTACTCATCATTTTAGTGGAATGGGGAAAAGACAATAGGAGATGGCTAAAAAACACTCTCGTTCTCTATCATAGGTCTTCATAGCCATGAGTGTTCAGTGTCTTGTTTCTCATCACCATTCTCACCTATCCGCACATGCTTGTCTTGATTCTTCATTACCAATCCAATCGCCTAGTGTAGCCGAGACCATGGTGAAGACAAGGAACAAAAATGCTCAAAAACTCATTGCCAAGAGAAGGCAACATCATCACAAGGATGCATAGGCTGAAGAGTAGGAGTGAAGTGATATTTTGCCTAAGTTGACTCCATCAAGAGCAAAGGATGTGACTCCAAAGCTTGCATTGACTGTTTCTAGTAAAGAGGATGGTGAGGGATCTACACCCTAAGTTGATTTGGTTCTTTACATGGATACTTTGGACCCTAATACTAGGGGTTGGCTCATGCAAATCGGTCCCTTGAAATTTGTTGAATTGCCTTGGTCATCTTGGACCAATAGTTCTCATGCCAAACAATAGCTGTCTATTCTCAGGGAGACCGGTAAGATTAAGGCATCAACTAGATATTACACAATCTTTGCTGGCTAAAGTTTTTGCTATTGAACTTAATGATCATGTAAAACATTTGTGTTGTATAGATGTAGTGATGCAAGAAGAATTTGGTAATGCTACGGGTGTTAGAAATCAGTATGTACTTTGGTATGCTAATTCTAAGCAGAGATACTTCATTAAGTGGTTTATAAAAATATTTCTTCTTTTCATCAGGATTGATGTAATTATGAGGGATACATTTGGAATTTTATGGTATGTTGAAAATGTGACTATACCCAATTGGCCTAGGACATTGCATGACAAGTTCATGTAGGAAGTACATGTTCCTACCATTAGAAAATAGCAAAAGAAGTGTCGCATTGGATCGATGCTTGGAGCATTGTATAGTCATTTGTAGATGGTATGCCTTGACATAAAGCCTTCTTTAGGTGATGGGCATCAAAGGGAGAAGGTTGCTACATGCAAGAAGAAGAAGAAGGTCGATGGTATTCTTATTGATGTCTATGATAAGGATATGGGTTCTTTTGATACGTTGGGTGATGATGACACTAATCTTGCATGTAAATTGTTTGCTCCACTAAATATGGGACTTGGATTGAGTGAGCAACAACAAGATGATACTTTTGGTTCTTCTATCTCTTTGGATTTTTCATAGTGGTTCAATGATGGTGTTAAGTAGGGTTTTTCTCATAATGCGGATGTAGTCATTATAGGTATGCAAAACAAAGCCATGTTTTCTAAAGACAAGGTGGAGACTACGTAGAATACATAGGATTTGATGCAACAACATAATCTTAGACATGTAGAAGGGAAAACATCACTGGCACCTTATGTGCCTAATAATCTTGGAGAAGCATGTTCTATCATGGCAAGAATGCATAAGTTCATGAGGGAAATGTATTTAGATGGAGTGATTAAACTTGAAGTGGTTCAATCATTGTAGAAACAATTGGCTTGTGAAAAGTCTAAGAGAGACACTATGCATGTTAACATGGATGAAATGAAATAGTTACATGAGAATGAAGTAGATGCTTTGAGAAGGAAAATTGATGAGTATGAACATATGCTTCATAATTGTAAGATACTCATTAGCTTTCAAGGAATAGACAACCAATATGTAGAATCAATTTCAAAACGAGATAGATATGATGGCACAAGAAAATACCAAAACTCAAGGTAGAGAGAATTCTCTTGGATGCTAGAATGCAACTTAAAGTGCCATGAAGAATACCTTGAATAAGTTTATGTGTGATCAATGGAATCTTATTGTAGGAAGGATGGACTAAGTAATCTCTTGGCCATATGCATTCGTTCAACATGATTTTATTTCTAAAAATTTGAAAGAATTAGTGCACGAGAAGGATTCTCTTAAAGCAAATTTGGAAAATTTGTAGGCTGAGTATGATGAGTTACTTATTATGCTTTCAAGTTTGCAAGGTTTGAAGCCTGAAAACAAAGCTGAAAATTAGTTGTCTAAAGTATATATCATATATTATATTAGTGATTTTTTGTAGGATATCAGTCAAAAGTTAATATAAGAAAACTTACTCTAGAAAATATTCAGTAAATGGAAGTTGTACCTTTCACATCACATGATCATAATGTGCATGAACAATCTCGTGTGATGTCTACTAGTGAGTCTCATGATGCTCATGAGCAACCTAGCTCATGAGATGTTTTGGTAGCCCACTCAAATTTCGTATCTCCATCATACTATGACATGTATGCCTTTATATTGTCTTGACTATCTCTTGAGTGGATTATGCAACTATAGTAGAGGGCTATAAGTATACTACTAGAGAGGCTCTACTTATCATTTCTCTTTGTGGCTTTTCTCATGGTGCAAGGCTGTGAGTAAGGCATAAATTTTCTCATTTGATATGTCAATTTTACAATGGGATAAGGAATTGATATCATCTCATTCTACACCTATCATCTTCCTAAGGAAGGAATAACATTTTGCTGAGAGACTTTTAGTGAGTAGATTTGTAGGAGTCCCGTCAGTCAAAAACCTTGATAAGCTCAACAGACTTCTCCTCTACCACCTCCTTGATGAAATGATAATGCAGTTTAATATGATTTGTCTTTGCATGGAAAACTAGATCGTGACCAATTGAATAGCACTCATAGAATTTGAATGCAGTATAAGAGTAACATTAATATCCAGGTTTGCTACTGTGCCGATGGCCTAATTATAGGGCCTCTTACAAGCCTCAATGGTTGCAATATACTCTACCTTAGTAGTTGATAAAGCCATGCATTTCTACATCCTGGATATCCAAGAAATGGCACCTCTAGTAGAAATGGAGACATATCGAGAGGTGGACTTCCTACTATCTGTATGTCTTGCATAGTTGGAGTTAGTATAACCCACAATTGTAGTATCTTGGCCACCATAGCAACAAATACACATATCTCTGTAGTGCCTTTCAGGTGCCTTAGGATACCTTTCATGGCGTCCCAATGCCACTGGCCAAGTGTACCCATACAACATGCCACAACCCCCATTGCAAATGCTATGTCAGAGTGAGTGGCTATAATGGCATACATCAAATTTCCCAACATGGATGCATAAGGGATCTTGGCTATCTCGATCTTCTACTTGTTTGACTGGGGACAATGACTAGGGACAATTGGCTTGATTGACCTTCATATGGAAAGGTAAAGGATAACCAATAGGCTTAATATCCTGCACATAAAATCTCTCAAGCACCTTTTGTATGTATGCATGTAGTGATAGGTAAAGAAGCCACTTAGAGTGATCATGTATGATGTGCATACCAAGAATATATGAGGCATGTCCCATATCCTTCATCTCAAAGTTCTTGTTGATCCGAGTCTTCAAAGCATCCAACTCATCACCTCTCCTAGCAATCAACATATCAACGATATAAAATACCAAGATAATGAGGCTACTATTACAAGTCTTCTTTGTGTATAAACACAAATTCATATCACTATGAGTATATCTCTGTGAATGCATAGAAGCATCAAACTTATGGTATCGTTCCCTAGGTATTTGCTTAAGACCATAAATTCTCTTTCTCAACTTGCACATAGTTGGTTCCCTATCCTTTTCCATAAATCCCTTAGGTTGCTACATATAGATATCCTCATGTAAGCCCCTATGAAGAAAATCCATTTTCACATCCATCTTGTAAATGTGTAGATCTAATTGCTCAACCAAGGAAAAACCAATTGTACACGATAGTCATCTTGACTATAGGAGAAAAAACTTCATCAAAGTCAACACCATGCTTGTCTAAGGTATACACAACAAGAAAGCAGAGAATACATAAACACACCATCGTGCTAGAATAAAGAACATAATCATGAACATATTCTTTGTATACACTTCAACATCCATAACTCAAAACCTTTTATAATCCCATAATGTAGAAACAGAGATTCATACACTTAAAGAACATGACTCAAGCATTGAGAACAATAAACAAGGACCATCAAAACATGGCATTATCCATTCCTGTATTTTTGAATCCACACGACTGACATTAGGAATACAATTGCCTGCATATCAAAATTAGCATCTGGCCTATAGGTATTCTATCCCATGACATTTAAAGACACAATTACATAGGTTGATCTCAAACCATTGTATCCATATATGAAAGTAAGAAACTAAGGTCACTAATGGAATATGAGTCCTAATTATTTGTGCCCCTAACACCTGACATAACTCGGTGGATGACTGCACATGCATGACCCAAACCCACAAGCATAAAGTAAGACATTGAATGTCATAAAGAACATACTTATACCTTGCCAGAGGCCTTGCACCCCTTAACAAGCCACACTAAGCAGCAGTGAGTAGAGCCCCTCTAGGATACTCAAAGATCTCTGGTGCAATTGGATAAGTAGTTCTAAAGCCAATTAAAAAGATAGACAAAGTATAAAGATCCAAAAAGAAATAACAGCATGAAACTATGAGTAGCTAGAAAGAAATAGGAACATAGACAATGATGTCTCTGCAAGATGACATCTGCACTCCAAAAGATTGACAATCATGTCCAATAGGTACAACACCTCCTATCTCCTGAAACTCATCATGCACCTCATGCACTACCTCCTGCACAACATCACTATTATCGCCATCATGAAAATGCTTCTCTTGCAATGAAGTAGCAATATAATCCTTGCTGTTTCTCTTTACTTCCAAAGCCTCTTGCAATCTAATCACCAAATCATGACATTTATCCTCAAGCATTGATATCTTCTTATGCAACTCTTCACTTCCATGACTATCAATTGGTTGCTCTACCATAAACACATCCTTAAACATAGCAAATGGATGAGAAACCAAAGCATCCAAAGTTTGAACAACCCGCTACCATGACTGTTTGACTTCCAAAAGCAAAGCATCATGTAGTTCTTCATACTTAGATTTAAGTACTACTGACCCATCCACGTCCACATCCAAATTTTGAAGAATCTGTTGCTCAATCATTTTTAAAGGATCAAACCTATCCATCAACGGTTTATGATCAACCTGCAACTGTGCATACATATTCATAAAATTATGCATACTATCTGAGCACTGAGACTTCAATTCTTTGGTCCATCTTTCAAAGTCATTCATTGAAATTTTGTTATGCTCTATTTGTTGTTGCTACAATGCTGAAACCTGCTCATGATGCTAAGAAAATAGAACATCATAATCTGTTGCTTTCTGCCTCAACTTTGCTGAGCCAAATCCTCAGCCCTCATCCTCTCACTAGTCAACTAATCCTGCAAACTTAGAACCTGTGCTACAATACCTGAATGATCTCTTTCATGCCATCTCAAATAAACCATGATTTTTTGCATCATACTCATGGCATCGGTCATACTAACACCTTGAGAAATATCAGTATCCAACTCATCCGAAACCAAATGAGTATCAACTACATGCATAGACTCAAATTCTTTGTGCAAAGCCTTCTTAATAGTAGGAGGAACATCAATCTGTTGTGGCTGCTCATCCACCTTGGACTTACCCTCGAGCCAAATCTTACCAATCTTTTTCTTCTTTTTCCCCATATTACCTGTAGAGTTTAATACATCCACCTTGAGCTTTGCATCCAAGTGCTCCACCTTCTCGTCATGCATTAGCTTCCCATGATCTTTCATAAACTTCATAGCAATCTGTCTTACATAAGACTCCTGATAACCTGCTTGGAATAAATCTTTGTAAATAGTTAATCTCTTTTCATCACCACCAAAAAGATCAAAAGCATTATCATGATCTTTCCCATTACTGATATCCTCTATCACCTCATCAACATGCCTTGCATCTTGAGACATAGAATCGAGTGTCCAAGTCAATAAAGACTCCATAGTCAAACCAGGATATTGCCTAAAAGCATACTCATATAGGGCTGCCAAGAAACAACCCATACAGGATTTATGAAATACCTTTTTAGTCTTAAGCACTTTGATATCTGTCATTAACGTGTCATACAAAACCCTTGCCCAATTTAGCATACCCATATTCTCAGCATAGTAAATCAATCCATAAGTTTCCCGAGCTATGGAATCCATCTTAATAAATAACATGAACTTCTCCATAAATCACCGAAGGTGCATTCTATGATTAGCATCAATACACTTCATAACATAAACCTTGCATGGACATGTGACATCTATGAATGCTTTATGCATTTGTTCATCAGAGCATCTCCACAAAGTTGGGTTTACACTCATTGGTAATGCAAAAACATGGCTTACCACTTCAGTAGTAAGTTCAAGATGACCTGCAATTTTACCCTCAGATTGTCTCAAGATGTCAAGCTATACCAACACATGTATATTGGCAATCCATGTTTGCCAAGGAAGCATGCAAATTGATACAAACCGATTCTTTCCAGCCATGCCTTGGTAGGTGCATGCTCAATATTCAATGCCAAAGTGGAATCTACAAAAGGTGTAGAGGCAGCACTCAAACCAAGTACCTTAGGTGAAGACCTTAGTGTTGGTGCTGCTTCTTGCTACTCTGAGAGGTTCTCCTCATCCGAATCATAATCGGTGTCTTCATCATCCTCCACATGAGCTCTTTTCTTCCTAGACAGTGCTTTGGTGGATGTACGCTAAGTATGTGTCATGGTGGCCAATGTAGGTTGACACAAAAATGAAGATGGAGAGAAAGAAGAAGCAACAAAAGAAGAACTCTTCTTCTCCATCTCAAAGCTAAAGTCCAAGTCCTCTATGAGTTTGAACCTTGCCGTGCTAGTTGTCATATCAATATGCACAACTTATACAGCTCCATATAATCACTGCATGTCCCACTTGAGTTAACAAACCATGGTAAAATCAAATTAACCTCTGCATAATAAGGTTGCAGTAATATTTTGAGTCTAAATCCATGACTGCAGGCTGCAACACCTTTCCCTACAAATCTTCAAGCAAAAATGTGCCAAAGGTGTAAGCCCTGTTGTAATCCTATATGTAGTCCTAAATGCCCATAAAGCCGAATCAAGTTTGATATCCCAATCCCCCTTGTTATCTTCAACAATTTTCTTCAAGATGTAGAGTAAAATCTTTTTGGAACTTTTAGCTTGACCATTAGCTTGAGGATGACACAAAGTAGATATCTTGTGCAGAATCATATGCCTAATAGTCAGTTCTTTAATAGCTTGATTCAAAAAATACTTTTCGCTATCATTAATTAGCTCAATAAGACAACCAAATCTGGTCATAATGTTAGAATATAAAAACTTAGCCACACTAGTTGCTTTATTATCCTTTAATGCTTGAGCTTTCACCCACTTTGTAGCATAGTCTATACAAACCAAAATGTATCTATTACTTGTCATTTTGGCTACTGGCTTGATGGGCCCAACAAAATCAATCCCCCATTTTTAGAATGGCTCAAGTGGTAATACATGATGATCTTGTATCCTATCCCTGTCAAGGGGTTGATCTTCCTTCAGACATTTCAAATGCTCTTTAGCACATTGATGAGCATCTCTCAACATAGTAGGCCACCATAAACCTGCCTACAATATTTTTCTGCCTATTATCCTTCCTGAAAAATGACCTCCATATAGTCCAAAATGGGCATCATGCAAAACTACTGGTTGCTCGAATTTAGGAACACACCTTCTCAGCAAATTATCAACTCCCCTTCTATACAGCGTGTTCAAAATCACCTGAAATGATCTGCTTTTCAATGTCAACCTTTTTCTCTGATTTGTTGAAAGGTGTGCATGCATAACTCTTCACTTTAGGAAATGCATCATTTGGTCATAATATGAATCAAGGTTAAGCACTTGAACTTCAAAAAGTTCAACATCAAGCAACTGATCATGAATTCCTACTTCAAACTCATCAGTTTGCAATCTATTTAGGTAATTAGCAATAGCATGCTCTTTCTCGGGGGTGTGAATAACCTTGAAATCAAACTCTTGCAGTAGCAACATCTATCTTGCCAATCTACATGTCAATTGAGGCTTATTAATGAAAAACAATAGTGCTTGATGATCCACATGGAAAACAACTTGATTTCCCAATAAATAATGTCTGAATTTTTGCATCGAGAAGACCATTCCTAGTGCTTCCATTTCATCAGTAACATAATAGTTCTTTTCAACATCACTCAATCTTCTGCTTCATAATAAATTAGTCTATACTAGCCAAACACTTTATCCTGCATAAGAACAAATCCCAAAGCCAAATTAGATGCATCAACAAAAACATGGAAAAGTAATTCCCATGCTGGAGGTTGCAAGATTGGAGCCACAACCAACATCTTTTTCAAAATACTGAAGGCTCTCTCATGATCTTCCCTCCACACAAATTGCATCCCTTTCTTTGTGAGAGTTGTGAGAGGAGAGCAAATATGTGACATATACCTTAGATACTTGATGTTCCAGTTGACTTTCCCCACAAACCGCATAATTTCCTCTATATTACTTGGAGCCTTAGCCTTTTGAACAATTGAAATTTTTATGGGATCCTTACTCATACCCTCTTCAGACAAGATATGACCTAACAACACACCCCTTTTGGCTGCAAACACTGATTTGAAAGGATTTAATGACATGCCAAACATTTTGCATCTCTGAAAGCATAATCTAAGGTATTTTAAATGTTCCCATTTGCTGCCAAAAATGCAAAAATCATCAATGAATACTCTCATAAAAGTTGTTATGTATGGTTCAAATGTTTTATGAGCAACTCCCTGAAACTCAGGAGGTCCATTTTTCAACCCAAAATTCATAACTGTGCTAACATAAGCTAAGCACTCTGTGACGAAAGTTGTTTTATCCATATCTTCTAGATGCATCCTAATTTGATTATATCCTAAAAATCCATCCAAAAAACTATACATCTCATGGCCTTCCACATCATCCAAGAGAGAATCAGTAAAAGAAATTGGGAGGGATCAATAATAGTAGCTACATTTAATTTCTTGTAATCCACACAAACTCTGATCTTCCCATTCTTCTTTGGCACTACAACAATAGGGGATAACCAAGTAACCTCATTAATTGGTTTGATGAACCCAACTCTCCAAAGCTTATCAATTTCTTCCTTGACATGTTTGGCATAGTTAGGATTCATTCTATACCTCTTCTGAACAATAGGCTTAGCATCTTTCTTCAAGTTTACCCTGTGCTAACACATAATATGGATCAACTCCTTTCATATCCATATAATCCCAAGCAAAAATATCTTGGAACTCTCTGCACAACTTAATCAGATCTTGCTTGAAATTGTCTTCAACAAAAATATTGACCTTGATGGGTTTAGGCTCTCCTTCAATATTCAGGTTAACCTCTTGAACCTCGTCTTCAACTACTCTTGTAGATCTTTTCATTGTATACTCATATCTTAGTTCAGCTTAAATAATGGATTTTTGCCCTTCCTCTTCAAGTACACTAGAACTGTCCATACCAGTTTACTATTTTTCAAGTCCTTCTCGTTGAAAATTTTTAGGATGAGTAGTACTTTGGTCTTGAATTAATTTATTCTGCTCATTCTCGAACCTGTCTTGAAATTCAAGATGCTCTTGATCTTCAGGAAGACCTTCTAAATTCTGCATTGATTGGTTTTGGACTATATTTTGAATAGTTTGTTGCTCCAAAAGTGCATTTCCAACCACATTGGGCTGCTCTTGATACTCTTGTATGATACCATCAACACCTATTTCAAAAATTGGAACCACAGAAGGATTAGATTGAAGAAATAATTCCTCCTCCTCATCTTCTACTTCATCTACAAGATTAATAGTTTGAGCTACAACAGGTCTAGAGGAACTATTCAAAATAGCATTATTAAATGTGGATAACATGATTTCCTTAAGTCCTCTTGGGATACATACATAATCATTTCCCCAATCCTGCTTGAGTTTAGCCAATTTAAACCATGGTCTCCCCAAAAGCATTGTATAAGAGTCTCCAATCTCTGACATTCTCAACACAACAAAACTCACCTTGAACTTTAGACCCCAGCCACTCAAATTTGTTGATTCCTTAAAATACCCAAGGGCATTGTAACCTTCTCTGATCTACCATCCTAACCTGAAATGGAGCTCGCAATAACTCTTCTTGCTTGGTCGACAAACATGTATGTTCAGGGAGTATATTAACTCATGAATCTCCATCCAATAGGACATCATCACGTTTTCTTCCTGCATACTCAACTTGAATAGTAGGCACTTGGTAATCCACAACTTCTTGTTGAGCTGATATAACTACCTGACAATCAAGAACTGCATGATCTTGAACTATTGTACTTTCAAGGACTTCCTATTGCTTTCGCCTAATCTTCATAAGTAACTTCTCTTTAAATTTTGGTATCAAATAAAAATTTTTCTTCAAGGTTAAATGCAAAGAACACTTTGCTAAAGCTTGAAATAACTATTTTGAACCTCGTTGTAATTTTCTAGCAATTGTGCTATTAGGAAATTGTTCCTAATCATCAAGAAATCGATTCTACCGTTCAGGAACATACTCTTGATATTCAGGAAATTGCTCATGCAGTTTAGGCTTCTAGATTCAAAATTTTTAGCAAGTTTTTGCAACTTTCTAACTTGCTTTGCTATCTTTGTCCTTGTCTTCTCTTGTTCCTACCAATCAAGCTTCACACTTGCTTGGCTTCTAGTTACCGCTAAGACCATTGGTTCCTCTTGACATTCCTCTACTTCAATCCAATTAGAATAATCACAATGAACATGCGTACTTATAGCATTAGTGCTACCTGACACCTCCTTTGCCCCTTCTTGAATGTGCACTTGCTAAATTTTCCTACAGCCAACAATAGTTCCTACACCTTCAAGAAATTTCCTTTTCTCATCTTGATCAGGTAACTCTAGAAGGACTATATTTGCAATTGGGGCAGGTGGATGCTGTTGATGAGATGCTTCTGCAAGTATTTCGTCATTGTGGTACCTTGCTACTGGCATTCCTCTCTCACTCCTATGCCTTGCCCAAAGTTCACCGTTTAGTCCAACAAAGTGTCCTTCACCTCCACAATAGTGGCATGCTCCCGTTTGGGTGGTTTGTTACTGTTTCTGAAAATTTTCCCAAGGCTGTCTTGCCTACATTCTTCTAGGTCCTCTAAAGGGTCTTTGTGGTATGGTGTCACTAATAATCTGATTAACTACAACTAGTTGAATAGGTCTCGGCCTAGGCTACATCATTGGCATCTACTGTGCCATCCTAACATTAGGATTATACCAACAAGTCCTAGTTTCATGGCCCTTTCTTTGACAAATCTCACAATGCTTTTCCTTCTTCTTAGTTTCAAAAAGACCCAAAACTTTCAACTTCTGTTTAATCATCTTATCCAACTTGCTGTCCTTTGACTTCTTCTTATCTTTATCCTTTGCTTTTTTCTTTTTAGTTTTGGATGATCTTGATTTCTCCTTTTTCTTATTATGCTTTTTCCTACTAGACTCTTCATCATCAGAGTCATTGAAATCATCATCTAAATTTGAACTGTCATTATTGTCCTCATCAACACTATCTGTATCTGAATTTGAATATGAGTCTTCATCATAATCAAAATCTAAAGAATCCTCATCCTTACTGGCCTTAGATATGGAAGTACCAAGTCTCCTTTCCACTCTCATAGTAGCCCTAATCAATGTATCCAAAGTATCATTTTGATCCATCTCCACATTGGCAATGGGGTTCCTAATTTTACCCCTCAGGCCCTTCATAAAATAAGTGATATGCATTTCCATTGAAGGTGCATCATCAGCATTCAACCTGTTCAACATATTCTTAAACTTCTGGGCATAGTCCTCCACCAACATAGTCTTTTGTTTGATCTTCTTAATCTTCCTAAGAATATCTCCTAGAGTATTGTCCTTATGGAACATGCCCAAGAATGTTGTTTTTAAAGAATCATATGAATTGAAGGTTGCCATACCATAAGTGGTAAACCAATCCATCGCCTTTCCCTAGAAAGTAGCAGCAAACTATTGCTTTTTAACCTGATCCCCATACATCTGGTTGAATCCACTGGCTGTCCACCTTGTCTCAAATTGTGCCACATGGTAGTCAGGGTCCTCCTTCCTTTTGCCTAAAAATTTAGATGCTCGAATCTTTAGATTAACTAACTAATTCAAATTAATTATGGTTTGCTTCTTAGGCTTCCTTTGAGGTGGTAAAAGATTAAAATTCAAAACCCTTTGAGTTGGAATTCAAGCATTCCTCGACAAAATTGTTCTTCCCAACACTATATGTTGTAGCGTCTCAAATGCTTGCCTAGGAGGAGTACCTTGTTGTTCAGGAGGTAATATTCCCTCATCATCTGACAAATTTGGAGAGTTTTTTGAAGTGGCAGGGGAACATTATGTTGTTGAGGTACCTGCAAGGCACCCCCTTCCACAAAAGTATGCCCTGCATCAATAAATTGCTCCTCATCCAGCTTGCCCAAGCCTTCTAATTCACTCCTATAATTTAGCCATGCCACTTGTTGTTGCTGTCTTGCTAAGGCCTCCTTGATTTCCCAAGATCTGCTCGTGGTGAGGATAGGATTGGATAAATAAGGGTGATTGTTTGACATAAAGATTTCCCGTAGAAGGCACCTTATCATGTCTCAATGCCATCAGCATTCCTACCGCTTGATTCCAAGTCTGCACCTTGATCAAGAAATGAGTTCCATGAAACTGGCAAGACCCAAAGTGTTTTGGCCTCTCAAGACCACAATAGAAACACAGGATACACCAAATCTGCTTAAAGTAACCCTAATATTGTAGGAAACTTCTTGAATGAAATTACATCCATTATACACACATAATATTCAAGAAAGATACGCAAACATGAAACAAATATCATATTCATGAATGCATAATTTCTTTCCAAAAATATATCACACAGTTTACTATCATCACGACCATTCCTGATGAACTAACTTGAAGTAGACAACATTAATATTTGAGCTACAAACATAGAAAGATAGAATCAACAAATTATCTATAGACTATGGCTAAAGAATCTCTCATTTCTGATATATAGGATCTCAACGAATACAACTTCCTCACATTTTTGACCTTGTACCTACCTTTCAGTAAGTTGCAAGAATTTGGGTTGTAGGGATTCGAGTTATTGCAATCCATACTGTAATTTTGACATTACTAGCAAACATGAATACTCCTGAAATGCTAAAATATGTTGAAAACTTGAAAATTCCAGTAAACTTGAAAAGTCATCTTGCAAGTAAAGAACTTAAACACTTCCAAATAGAGAAAACTGCAATATAATTCTAGAAATATCATCCAACTCATCAAGAATCATCACTGATATGCTCAAAAACTGCGTATCCTAAACAATCTTAACCATTCTTGCCAAAACATCAACTGCATAGATATCCACTATTGCGCGTACTTGCATAATTCTATTGGCTTCAACTTCATTTCCAAATTGATTAGAATACTTAAAAACTTCAAAAATAGCAGGTTGAACTAAAACATTAACATTTTGATCATCATCTTGATCATCCACATCTGCATTGTCCACTACAGGCTCAAATTCTTCAATATCTTGATTTTGAGAATTTTACTGTTGCTCAGGATTAGGATACATAGCTCTAGAATTCTGAAAGATCCAATTCAATCCTTGCACTTTCTTGAAGTTTAGACTGCTCTTTCCTTGCCAAAAAGTCTTCAGGATGCTGTCCTAAATAGTCATAAATTGCAATATGACCAATTTGCTGATTTTCGGGTATGCCTTTGAGTTTATTTTCAAGATAACATGTTCTTGAGTCCTGATTTAATTTATTCTCCTCATTCCTTAACCTCTCCTAAAATTCAAGCTGCTCCTGATCTTCAGGAAAAGTGCATGAATACTGTCCTAACATATTTCGGCCTACAGATTGAACAATTTACTATTCCAAAACTGCATTTCCAGCACTGATAGATTGCTCATGATACCCTTGAATGATGCTCCATTGAAGCATTTTCTTGAAGAAATAATTCTTCCACATCATCGTCTACTTCTTCTACCATATCAATTGTTTGTGCATATAGATTCTCAATAATAATATCTTGATTTGGAATATCAGAACAAGTCAACTGAGTATGTAAATCAATAATTACATTATCATTTTGAAAAACAACTTCCTCAAGAGCATTAATGACCTCAGAATAATAAGAAACTTTCGAATCCATTGTAGTTTTGACACGAAAAACCTCTTGTTGAAGCCATGCTTTCTCTTCTCGAAGCTGATTAATGTAAAATGAAGCTTCAATTGCTGCAATTTCAGTTGCATTCCTCTCCTTTTCCATCTCAAAAGAAAGACATTGAATCATCTTAGTTGAAGATTGAGTCATAGGACATAACTCATGCAAATCTTCATGAAAACCACATGAATGGAATGATTTTTGCAATTCCTAACTTTTAGCTTGTTGTTGTAAATCTGTACCTTGCTGAAAAACTGCTCATTTGCTGGTGGTCCTAAAACTGGCTAAAAACTGATATGTTGCTGTCTTGAAGCTTATTGTCCTAAAAATTGCTCATACATGCAATAAGTTTGAAAATTTATAGTAGTGAAAACTGGTTGAATTTCTTCAAGCTAATCAATGAAATGACTTGGAATAGTATTCACCATGCTGGAAATATAGGTGTGCTAAAAAAATGCATTAAAAAACGATGGATTTTGCACTACAGGTAATGGCATTTCAAGTGCTTGTAAAGCCTCTTCAGTGAAATCTCACTCCCTTGTTGCATAATCTTCCTCAAAACTAGTAAGAAAACCAAGAAAATCATCCATAATAGCATCGTCATTAAGAAAACCATAATCCTCGTGCTTGTCATCCATGACAACATCATCTTCTTGAATATGCAACTAATCTTCTTGAGCACTAAATTAATCACCAAAATGACCAACTTCCTTGATGATAACTTTATCACTTCTTTCTTCTTCTCAGTAAAATAGATTTGAGATTGATTATAATAGTTTGGCAAGACTCCAAAGTATGGAAAATACCTTCAAATTGTCGATGTAAAGTGTGTGATGCTCCACTCTCCCATTGGTAAGCTTCTATGTTGGGTTTGGGGTACTCGAGGATTCTTGGCTACTTTGGCTCTTGTCCTCTCTCACTCCCTCAGCCTCAATCTTTGGCAAAACCATAAGTAAAGGGTAGCAATCATCATCATCACTTGAACTTGAATCCTAATTCGAATCCAAAACGTCATAATACTTCTCCTTGAGCTTCTCAACTGCTCTAAGCAACCTCTGAACCTGCTTCAAACTTGAGCAAGACGTAACCTTCTGGCCTTCATGATCATAATGCCATTCATAAGCATAATCAAGTACAGTCTCCAAAGAAGTTAGCTTTTCCCATGCTTTATCTAGTCTTGAACCTGAACCTTTCTTTTCTTGAAGAGAACTTCTTGTGGATACCATTAAATTGCTTACACAGATCAACCATGCAGAAATACTTACAAGACTTCCCTCTTTCATAGGACTCATGAACATATGGATAGCACTTTGAAGTATGTCCATGCTCAAAGCATACTTTGCATCTCTTTTCCTTCTTCTTGGATTTACCCATAATGAAGCATATCTAAAGTTTGAAAAGAACCTGCTTTTCTTTGAGCCAACCTTCTCACTTTTGCAATGATGGAGTAGTAGATCTTCAGCCTATGCTATTCAAGTTATTCCTGAAAAATGCCTAAAAACTCCTTTGTTGGCTAGACCTCTCAGTTTTATCAAGCTTACTCCCGTCTTTCCTACAATTCAGGTTATGCTTGTCATTTCCATCCTGCACTTCAAGTAACCACCCTGAAATTCCTGTAGTTCAGGTAACCTGAAATTCTTGTAGTTTAGGTAATTGCCTGAAATTCCTACAATTCAAGCTATTCGTGGAACTTCCTACAGTTCAGGTTACCATTTATTTTTGCATCTTGCCTTTCTTTCCTTGTCCAAGTGAACACTGACCTTATCCTTATTTATCAGCTTCTTCAACGGATGGTAGTTCATGAAGATAATGAGGATAGAGAGATGATTGCCACGTCTTTTGGATGACATTTGCCTTACCCACTCAAGTTAGAGATTTCCCCATTCTTGAACTAGCAATTTTGAGTTTGAGGAGCTCTTAAAACACCCATAATACATCATACTACTTCTAGAATTAAAGAACAACCATAGATTGCATATAGTATTTAGGAATACCATATAGACTTATTGTAGACATCATAATTGACTAGAAAAAACACACTGCCCTGAATATTAGAGCCCCTTTATTTCTTGAATTGAGATTAGCCACAAACAACACTTGATTTTCAAGAATGATATACAGACATATAGTACATAGCATAATTGTTCACAGCAATATGTTGTCCTAAAAATTGCAGACATATATTTCTTATATTTGAACTTCATGACCGCCTTTCTTTATCAATATGCCATCCTAAAATCCTGATATGATGGCTTCATCTTGAAACTCTCAAAATGATTAGAGATCCGAAAATTTCAACTTGAATTAGAAGCAAGAACTTCAAATTGGAAGATGAAACCTGAACGATTGGTCTTGAATCCATAGCATTGAAAACTTTTGAAGAGATCAAATTCTTCAAGAATAAGAACTTCAAAATGTCCTCCTTCAAACAACTTAACTGTAGGATGTGTCTTATACAGAGATGATGTGATACCTACAACTTGTAGAAGTGCGGAAAAATGCCTAAAGATTCAAAAATACCTTGAATTTTTGAAAAATCTTGCTAGATTTTCCATTAAAAAAGGAACCATATCTCCTACATCTTCTTGGAAAAGATCGGGTTTCTCTAATAAGCAATTACATAATTGCCAGTACGGTCCTCATTTATAGGCTTGACCTTGACAATTTCTTGCTTCATTGGCAAACCATATCCCTTTCTTTCTTCCCAAGTTTGAAGCCTAAATCATGGGAACTTTTCCCATGAAACTGGTAAGATCACCAAAGTGTTTAAGGCATACACAACAAGAAAGTGGAGAATACATAAACACACCATCGTGCTAGAATAAAGAACATAAGCATAAACACATTCTATGTATACACTTCAACATCCATAACTGAAAAAGTTTTATAATCCCATAATACAAAAACAAAGATTCATAACTTAAAGAACATGACTCAAGCATTGAGAACAACCAACAATGACCATCAAAACATGGCGTTGTCTATTCCTATATTTTTGAATCCACATGATTGACATTAGGAGTACAACCGCCTGCATATCAGAATCAATGTCTAGCATACATGTATTTTGTCCCATGTCATTTAAAGACACAATTACATAGGTTGATCTCAAACCACTATATCCATATATTAAAGTAAGAAACTAAGGTCACTAATGGAATTCAAGTCCTAGGGATTTGTGCCCATAACAATGCTACTACTTAAAACCCTTAGCAACTAATCTAGCCTTATATATAGGCTTGGGGTATCTAGGGGTACTCTTCAACTTGTACGTTGTAAGGCGATGCATCTTTCCCATTGGGCAAAGGAATCAAATCCCATGTATGGATTTTTTAAATAGGGAATCGAACTCAAACTACATGGCCCTTTCCCAAGAGTGACTATCACCCTTTGTACATGGCCTTCTCATATGTAAAGGACTTAGTAGAATATGTCATCATGACATAGTCCATGGAGGGTACAAACCGATCAGGCTAGCATCTATCTCTAGTAGATAGGCCTATATATCCTGTCCAACATCATGATCATGGGCCACTTAAACATCAATTGGAGGCTATCTAGTTGGTTGTACAGTAGCATGAGGCTCCTCCTAAAAGACCACCCTACATACCTTAACTACATGCTCATGTTGCTTATGCATCTTCTCCTCATGGAAAAACACATCATGGCTATGGATAACCTTCTAAGCATATGAATTCCATAGGTGATAGTTGATCTCACTTGCATCCCCATAATCAAGAAAGATGCATTTTATTGACTTAGGATCTAACTTATTGTGTTTATCCTTGGGTACATGGTAGAAAGCCTCACATCCAAAGTCTCTTAGATGAGTAGATGAGGGAGGATTTCTAAACCATACCTCCTGTGCAACTTGAAAACCAATAGTAATGCATGTAGATTTGTTTACCAAATATACAGTAGTAGTAATTTCCTTAGCCCAAAAATAATGTGGTAAACCTACCTGACCAAGCATACTACAAACAATTTCTTAAATGGTTCGATTCATGTTCTCTATAGAACCATTTTGGATTGGATGTATGGGGTAGTCAATTGTCATTCAATACCTCTCTCATCATCTAAAACTTTCCAAAATAGTCTAGTTTATGCTATTCTAGACATAGGTAAGAACTCTTAAGTTTATGGCCCACTATTTTGGTATTTTTATCATCTCTTCCATTGTGCCTGAGTTGGAGATTTCCAATCTTCTTACCTTGTTGCCTTTCCTCCTACAATTCCTGTTGATGATAGCACCAATTGCACTCTCTTAGGTACTCTCCATATCCACATACCCATCGTATGCTACTTGGATCTTGGATGTATGGACGCCTTCCACATGATGTTTTGAGCTTTGTTTGCTCATCTGGCATTCAAATTTCATTCCAATGGAAGCCACTTCCTGACATTTGGAGATTACATTGAGCTTTTGGTTATATAGTTGAGCTTGAGGGTCTTATTGTGAGATAGTGGGACTTGGTAACATGTACATGCTCTGATCATGCTTTATGTACATAGTTGATGGCTTAGTGGGATATTCTCACATTACTTTTGGGCCAACACCTATCTTTCGATGTTGTTAGTGATATATGCATCTTGGTTGGTTATGTATTGAACTTCCATTACATTGCTCAGCCCGTTGTGCCTCTAGTTGGTCTCTTCTATTACCCATGAGACCCAATCTATGCATGATAGTTATGCATATGGGATGTATCTCAGCTTGACACATTGATTCTTTGATAGTTCTTGGTGCAAGTCGTATGTTAGTTGAAGCTATTCCCTGGTAGTCACAGTTTGTCTTGTATCAGTGATCGCCCCTCTTTGGCATTGATTCCTTATTGATATATTGCATTTTTAGCATAATGTAATTGTAGTTTACTACACTATTTATGCAAGTAGTTACCTTTACTTGATAGTTCTTTGCATTGAGTTTGTGGATAGTTCATTACTTGGTCAGTACCCCTTGTTTTCACTTGATCTCGCAGTGGTTTTAGGGCTTTTTGTAGTAATTACAATAGTCTGTTTTGATAGCTTGTGCACTTGGTTGCCTTCATTATGGCTCTGGCTCGACTAACAGTGCTATCTTTAATATTGACAAGGTGGATGGCACCAACTACAACTATTGGAAGGGCCAAATCTGGCAAGTTTTAGTAGTGTAGAAAATACAAGTTAGGCCCTTGAAACATAAGGATGCCAAGCCCGAAATTATTGATGAAGACGATTGGGCTGAATTAGATGAGCTATGTAAGTCCATCATCATATTATCCTTCTCTAAGTAGGTGCTTTATAATGTTGTCTTTGATTGGGAAGTTCGCATGGAAATTATGGGAAAAGATTCGCAATGTTTAAGACAAATAGAGCCCTACTTCTTAGATGAATTGGCTGAAGCAACTCATGGACCTCCGCATAAAGGAGGGAACTTATATGTGAGCCCACTTAAATGAGTTTCATTCCATTATCAGTCATTTGTCTTCGTAGGGGATTGAATTTAAGGGCATTATTCTTCCCTTGTTTCTCTTAGTTACATTGCTTGAATCATGGGATAGCTTTCACACTGCTATGTGTGTTAATATATCTACTAATGGGTTATAGTTTGTAGGATGTAGAGGGTGTACTCTTGTGAGACTGAAGAGGTTAACAAGAAGAAAGCCAATGCTTCTTGTACCTCTCATGCTTTGACATTTAGAGACAATAATTGTAGGGGCGGTAATGATTGTAGTGGCCATAAGTCCCATGGCCATAAGTCCTCATTGACTTGTCATTACTATAGGAAAGCATGGAATATTTGGCCTTAGTGCCATAAAATGTGCAAAGACAAGGGCAAGAGTAAAGCACAAAACAAAAATGATGATTGCAATATTGTCCCTAGTAAGTCCAATGTTAAGATTGAAGAGATTAATGTTGTGGAAACTGGTTTTAATGACAATTTCATACTTGTAGCTTCTTCTCTTGATACTTCATATCTGACTAATGCTTTGCCAAGATATACTCAGTGTTGGTTGATAGATTCATGGGCTTCTTTTCATGTGACCCCTCATAGAGAGTGGTTTCACTTCTATCTTAGTTTGATTGGATATGTTTCTTTGGGTAATGACCTGGCATTGGAGATAGTTGGTATTGGTGATATCCAACTGCAGTCTGGTTTAGATTGCATGTTTACTCTTCATGATGTACATCATGTACATGCTCTCATGAATAGCCTTATCTTTGCTCTCTAGCACTTTGGATGTTGCATGTTATCTACTTTCTTTTGGTGACTCCTCATGGAAGATTACTTGTGGGAATCTTGTCATTGCACGTGGTGCTAAGTCCAATACTTTCTATCCCTTACTTGTATGTAGGTTAGTTGACCATGTTTTGGTAGTGGATGCAATTCCACATGTATCTCTGTGGCATCATCCTTAGGCACATGCTGTTGAAAGGAATGAAAATACTTACTCATTTGTAGTATCTACTGTCCCTTGACTATAAGTGCTTTGAGTCTTGTGATCATTGTTTATATAGTAGACAAACACATAATACTCATAAAATTTCTGGTATACCATGCATAGGTGAGCCATCCACTCTTGTTCATTCGGATATATGTGGTTTCATGCCCTGGAAGTTGTTAGATGGCGTGAAGTACTTTGATACTTTTATTGATGAATATATGTATTAAGCAGAAATCAGAAGACTTGGCTACATTTCAATGTTGGCTTACTTTGGTTGAGAACCAGTCTAGGTACAAGGCTGAAATGCCTACAGTTAGATAACAGGGATGAGCATGTCTTTAAAGCCTTTGAGTAGTTTTGTGACAAGAAGGGTATTAAGCGTCAGTTAATAACCTCATACACCCCACCCTAGAATGGTTTGGCTGAGCATATGAATAGGAAAATTCAAGATGAGTTTACAATATGCTTAGCTAGACACACTTACCACAATATTTTTTGGGTTGAGACAGTTACTACTATCATACACTTGATAAATCGGTCCCCATGTACTGCTCTTGATTATTAGGTTGCAAAGGAGGCATGGTCTAGAAAACCTCTCTCATATGCTCATTTGCGTGTCTTTGGTTGTGAGGCTCTCTATCATGTACCCAAGGAAAAGTTGAATAAGATGGATTCTAAGTCTAGGAAATGCATCTTTCTTTGTTATGGAGATGCAGATGAGATGGGCTATTGCCTATGGGATCCACATGCTCAGAAGGTTATCCATAGCCATGATGTTTTTTTCCATGAGGAGAAAATGGATAAGTAGCTTGAGCATGCTATTGAGGTATGCAGAGTGATCTTTTGAGAGGAACCTCATATTACTGTGCACCTAGCTAGACAACATATAGCAGTAGCTAGTTGATACCCCAATGGTCTAGGTCCCTGATGCTCCATAGGATGTACAAGTCCCACAACTATCTTTGAGGTGGTCTACTAGAGATAGCCCTGGATTCCCCAAGTTGGGATATAAGGCGAGATTGGTTGTTAAGGGCTTCAAGTAGGAATATGGTGTGGACTTTGATAAATTCTTCTCTTGTTGTGAAGATGACTACCCTATGCTTGATACTAGCTTTGGTGCTCATCTTGACTTGGATCTTTATCAGTTTGATGTCAAGGTGGCTTTTCTTCATGGAGACTTGCATGATAAGATTTACATGGAGTAGCCTAAGGGCTTTGCCAAACATGGCAATGAGCACCCAATGTGTAGATTGAGAAAGAGTCTTTATGGCCTTAAGCAGGCACCTAAGAAATGATACCACAAGTTTGATGCCTTCATGCATTCACATGGATATTCCCGTAGTGATATAGATCTGTGTCTATACACAAAGAAGGCTTGTGATGGCAACCTTATGATTTCGATCCTCTATGTGAATGATATATTGATTACCAAGAGTTCTCATGATGAGTTGAATGCCTTAAAAAGCAACCTTAAGAAGAGCTTTGAGATGAAGGACATGGGACAAGACTCACGTATTCTTGGGATGTGCATTATGCACGATTGCTCTAAGGGGCTCCTCTACTTATCACAGAAGGAGTATATCCAGAAGGTCCTTGAGCGGTTTCATCTATAGGATGTTAAGCCTATTGGCTATCCTTTACCTTCTCACGTGAAGGTTAGTCAAGCTAATTGTTTGCAGTTTGATGAGCACAAGGCAGAGATGGCCAAGATCCCTTATGCATCCATAGTGGGCAGTTTGATGTATGCCATGATTTCCACTCGTCCTGAGATAGCATTTGCAGTGGGAGTTGTGGCACACTATATGGCTACACTTGGCTAATGGCATTGGGATGTCATCAAGGGTATCATGAGATACCTAAAGGGCACAACATCTATGTGCATCTATTATGGTGGCCAAGATATAGGAGTCGTGGGATACACTAACTCTAATTATGTAGGATATGTAGACAATAGGAAGTCCATCTCTGGCTACATCTTCACATTTACTAGAGGTGTTGTTTCTTGGATGTCCATGGTGTAGAAATGCATGGCCCTATTTACTATAGAAGCAAATTATCTTGCAACCACTGAGCCTTGCAAGGAGGTTCTCTGGTTATAGACCATGGTGTTATTGATATGGTCCCTACACTACATTTAGATTCTGTAAGTGCCATTCAATTGGCCAAGAATCTAGACTTCCATGTGAAGACAAATCATATTGAAGTGCATAACCACTTCATCAGAGAGGTTGTTGAGGACAAGTCTATTGAGCTTGTCAAGATCTTAACTGACCAAAATCCTACAAATCTACTCACCAAAAGTCTCTTAGTGGAGCATTTTTTCTTCTTTGGGAAGTTGATGGGCGTTGGATGAGATGTCATCTTTCCTCATCCTGTTGTACTTATGTACATTTTTACTTTGTAACTTTTTTCTTGTTCTCCCCTTACTAAGGGTATATTCACCTTTAAGTGGGAGGTTCATGGGGGTAAAGGTGCCTATGTCTAATTGCATGTATATTAGTTACACTGACAGTACCTGATACTTGCACACTTGTACATTGCAAGTGGGGGGCATCCATCACTGTCACTTCATTCTTTATTTTTTCAGTGACATTTGAATAAAGGGAAGGATAGTCACACATTGTGACTGTTGGAGTTTCCACATCTTCTCTCTCTCTCTCTCTCTCTCTCTCTCTCCTTCTACCAAGGCTCTTGCTTTCACTCCATGTTTTCACTTCACGGCTCACTCCCTTTAAGAACCATTTTATTATGTGTAAAATAGAGAAATAAAAATTGCAAAGAATAAACTCTATGAGCGCTCAAATATATAGCTCTCATCATGAGCTTCCTTTTCAACTATAGAACACCTAGATTTAATATTGTATACTAAAGTTATGGCAAAATTACAAGTGTTGTCAAGCTACCATAGCTGTTCATGACTTCTATAGTATACTCTATATCCACTTAAAATGGATAGCATAGCTACTTCTTATCTCAATAAGCACTCAACAAGGCTTAGCTAAGCCATGATAAGCGCTTCAACAATAAGCCAAGAGTAAGCTGGATAAGCTGGAGAAGGAAAGACTCAATGCATATCTTGGGAGAAAGAAACAATGGCTGCCATGAAACCTTGAGATGAAGCTTTGAATCTAGGCTGATTACTTGAGTATCTTCAATCTTCAATCCAAGGTTGATGAAATTATGAGCTCCACAATTAAAACTCCAAGACTGCAAAAGAAAACATCCCATAACATATTTTAGTTACATAGACAAATCATAGTCTATACTAGTTTAGCAATATTGCTACATTTAAAACCATAGTTTGAAATACTTTAGCAATAGAGCTACATAAGTATAACTTTAGCAATAGTTATCTAAACCATACATAATTTTTTTTAAAAAAATCATGATTATTAAAGGTGGGCCCATGGGTGCGATTTTAGTGGCATGGCTACATGCAGAGTTCATTGCATGCAGCTCTAACAGACTATCCTCCTCCTCCTCCTCCTCCTCCTCCTCCTCTCTCTGCGAGACGTTTGAGATCTCAGTTTTCATGCATGCTATGGCTCTGCTTTCATTAGCTTGAAGATATGACTCTATTTTCATTAGCTTCATAGTTGTGTTGCTCTGATCAACAGGTCGTTTGAGGATATGCTGTTGACCTGCGCATGTGTAACTGCCTCAATCCTGCTCGAAAAGATGATCAGCTGCTACAGAGGACAACAATGAATACAAGATATGGTTCCAAGATCACGTTGCAAAACACGAGATCTTGAGTAGTACTTCTTTGATCGCATGTATGCTCATTGCACGAGATCCATTCAATGGTCCAGACCCATTAGACATTGGGGGCGCCGCCCCAATACATGATAATGATCATGATCAGTACTGTCTCATGTCAATGGTGCATCTTGATTTTGCTTATCACTGCAATGCCTTGGGGGACATATTATTGAATGATGATGATGATGATGGCCATGCTGATGCCATTAATTATTTCCAACTACCCTCAGATGATTAGCTCATAGATTTATTGCTTGTGTAATAATGCACCAAGAATGTCATGTCATGGGCCTATGCCTAGTCATGTGTAATCTCCTAGCCATCTTTCTGCCACTGCTGGATTGGGACAGTGTGGACATCACCTTCAACAGTAGTAGTAGTAGTACTACTGCACAATATTGCAGGGGTCCTGAATGGCCTGCATTATGGCATCTGCAGTTGAATTAGAGAGCAATGATCCTTGTGCTAATCATGTCTGTGGGACCTAGGTGATTTGCAGCTCCATGGCATGAGCAGGATATATGAAATAGGACAACGTCCATGAGAACAAGTCAAGTACAACAAAGTTGGACGCTTTTTTTGATTGAACGATCACCAGTCATGGCAGCACTGTCGATCAGAAAGATACATATTTGGGAAGGGGCATCTTCAGATTGTGGAAGGAGGTGAGCATCTCAGAGGGAGAGAAGGCCTTCTCCTCAATCAAGGAGGAAATCATCTCAGCTTCCTCGAACTCTTTTCATTTTAACAAGGGGAAAAAGAAGAAAAAATAGATCAACACTTTTAATGGTGTCCAAAAGGCTTATGAGGTGCTGATTGATCCTGAGAAGAGGCGGATTTTCTGGACTCGACAACTGAGTTTGATGATGGAGTTCCTAGATGTCTCTATAAGTTATAGGCATGTTTTCATTAGGAATGCACGGTGGTCAAAGGAACATTAATACCAGAGAAGCACGATCTTACCACAAACTTCAGTATCTCTAGATGTGAAGCCACAGGTCAGATCATAGGTGCAAAGAGACTCATTTGAGTAATCACTTTTGAGTAATTTTGCCTCCATAAATGCTTTCTGTGTAGCCCTGTACTCTCCCACACCAAGTGATAGCAACCAATTTCACGCTCATCAAGAACATATGACTCCAATACAGCCACAAGACAGGCCATACTTTTGAATGAGCAGAGAAAAAATGATGAAAGTAATGTACTTGTCAATATCCAATTGTTCATTGGCAGAAATATGAGGGATCATCTATCACTTCTAGCATTAGAGTTGTAGGCTTTTGTTTTCATCGAAGTGTAGCATTACCTTGTAAATAGCATGGAGTAGACAACAGGCAATCGCACCCATGATTGATTCCAAGGAAGGGCCTATGGTCTTTATCAGTATTAAATGACTAAAACGAGGGAATAGGTAGTTGCAACATCTTCTTGATTCCAAGGAAGGGCTTGTGGTCTTTATCATTATTAAATGACTAAAACCAGGGAACATGAGACATAGAATGCAGCGAGACAGTGTAGATGTTTTCATCTAATTGACTGAGAGGAGTGCTCAAAGAATGTCTGTAAATGATCAACTGACAAGAATTATACAAAGAGGTAGAAGAGAAAATGGATATATGAAATCAAAGTTGATTTGATCATAGCTTGGTAATGAATGGAACAGGAAGAAGACCTGAAAGTACCACGCGAGGGGCAGTCTGTGCATTCAGATTGTGGAACCAAGGTAACTTGTTGAATGCACCTGCATGGGGAGGGCAACATTAAACACCCTGAATGGGATGCTAAGGGGTTGCCTTCTGATCTCAGACAGGGATGCTCTCTTCTATAAACGATGTAAGCAAGGGGATCCTCCCCAGCTCGATCATCTCCCTGCTCTGCATGTTCCTAATGTGTTGTGTCAATGACACAGAACCTAAAAAGGGGGATACAAAGACATTAATGAGCTTCTTCCAGGGCGTGATACCATCCCTCTCCACAAGGGTAGTCATTGCAGCTCTCACTTCTCTCATGATTCTGGTCTATTAGGGAGAGGGGATGGGAGTTGCATATGGGAGATTTAGGAACTATTGATCCAAATACCTGTGTCAATCGATCATGCTGAGCACACAGGAGCTCCGAATAATACCTGATCTGGTCAAGAAGTGTGCCCACTAGCCTCTCAATACACAGTTACTGAAATTACCTGCAGAGCATGGATCCAAGCACAAGTCCTAGCCCCTAATCCTTGAGGGGTGAGGATCTGCAAGTCCTTTGAGGATATGCTGTTGATTTGGACGTGTTTGGAAAGGGGCATCTTCAGATCCACCATCTTCGATTGGAAGGCAGGTTGCAAAAAGAGCTTGACGGCTCTGCCCAGCTACAATACTGCAATAGCTTATGATACAAACAGATCAACCTCTACATGATGCAGATCATGATGATCAATCCAAATAACTTTTGCACAAATGTTGTACCATGAAGGAGTGCCATGATGCAGCAAGGGGCTCCTCTCCAGCTCGGTCATCTCCTTGCTCTACATTTATTGTCTTTGGACTCCATTAATCCTCGAGGGCCATCTCCAACATGACATCATGGATAATTACAAGCTTGAAGTCCACTACACAAGTAGCCTTGTCTTCCTCAAGATAAGAAAGCATGATGTCTGGGGGTGTGCATACATTAAATATTCTCTTCCAACTTTGTTTTCATAGCTAGCATGATGTGTGGATACATTAAACACGCAGTTCCAAATTTGTTTTCATGACTAGCATGATTTCAATGAAGTTTGATGATGCAACTCATGTGGATTGCATCATCTCACTATAGCCCAAGGTCATCAAATCAGTTGGGATCAGGATCAAGAAGAGCAGGTGGTTCTAGAAGTCCACTACACAAGTGGCCTTGCCTTCCTCAATATAAGAAAGCATGATTTCTAGGGGTGTGCATACATTCAATATTCTCTTCCAAATTTTTTTTCATATCTAGCATGATGTGTGGATACATTAAACATGCAGTTCCAAATTTGTTTTCATGACTAGCATGATGTCAATGAAGTTTGATGATGCAGCTCATGTGGACTGCATCATCTCGTTGTACCCCAGGGTCATCAAATCAGTTGGGATTAGGATTAGAAGGAGCATGTGGTTCTAGAAGTCCACTACACAAGTGGCCGTGCCTTCCTTAAGATAAGAAAGCATGACGTCTGGGGGTGTGCATATATTAGATATTCTCTTCCAATTTTTTTTTCATAGCTAGCATGATGTGTGGATACATTAAACATGCAGTTCCAAATTTGTTTTCATGACTAGCATGATGTCAATGAATTTTGATGATGCAGCTCACGTGGACAACCTTAATGTAGATCAAAAGTCTCCTGATCATGTGGTTAACCTCCATCAAAATTTCTCCTGATCATGTGGCACACCTTCAATGCTTGGGAGTAGCACACCTTCAGAGCAGCACACCAAGTTCAAGCTCTGATTCTGGTTTGAATTGTTGAATTTGTGGTCTTATAGCTCAGTAACAACACATATCTAGAAATAGGCTATGATAGTACTTACTAGATTGTAGAAAATATGTAACCATAAAATCTCGATTGGGTGGTCTTAGTCTTCGGTGCAAATCAAGATGCAGAAGGGCCATCTCCAACATGACATCATGGATAATTACAAGCTTGAAGTCCACTACACAAGTGGCCCTACCTTCCTCAAGATCAGAAAGCATGATGTCTGGGGGTGTGCATCATTAAATATTCTCTTAAAAATTTGTTTTCATAGCTAGCATGATGTGTGGATATATTAAACATGCAGTTCCAAATTTGTTTTCATGACTAGCATGATATCAATGAAGTTTGATGATGTCAATAAAGTTTGATGATGCAGCTCACGTGGACTGCATCATCTCATTGTAACCCAGGGTCATTAAATCAGTTGGGATCAGGATCAACACTACAAGATATAGGCCTTATACCGATGTTAAAAGTGACAAAAATGTAAATAAAGGAATTTTCCCCCATCGTCGCAAAAAGCATCGTTATTGGCAACGCCATAGAATAGTCGGTATTAGCATCACTATTTGCATCGGTATCAGTGTCGCATTTATCGACGCAAATAACGATGCTAATAACGATGCTTTGCGACACAAATAACGATGTGTGCAGTAAATTTGTGACACTAATAACGACGGTAACAGGGAATAAAATTTTTGTGGCAGGGTAGCAAGCTGCCATGCCACATATAGCACTATGTGCTTTATTTGGGCCATACAAAATAGTTTCTGCACTGTGTACAATGCTCGTGTAAATAAAGACAAAGTGTACTTAAATCATAATACTGATACATGAAATAAATACATGATCGCATAATGAAAGCGACTGGTATAATCATGGCAAGATATCACTACTACATAGAAAATGTCTACACACATCAGGTGACCAAAAAAGAAGGGTGTGTGAGCTCCAGGGATCCAAGGGTGAGCTATACATCCTCGACATCCAAAAGCTCGTCCCGCTGCAAAGGAGCATCGAACGGACTTTGCAAAAAAAGAAACAACTACACATCAATCCACCATACAATAATGCATTCTAATTAAACATGGTAACTATGGACAAGAAAGGTGAGTGACTTACAGGGCCGTCGCATCTATACAATTGATCGATCAATGCAGTGAGACCGTGCCTCTCTATATATTGAGTCTCAAGGCCGGTCGGATTGCGATTTGTAATGGAGTGCTGCAAAGGAAACAAAATACTAATTGTTAGAAACACGATTGTTAGTACAAAGGATATTGCAAAAAAATAAGCAAGCAAAACAAAAGAAAAACTTACAAAGTCCTCCAGATATGTCCTGTGGCCGCCACTCCCAAGATGATGGACTACTCCGGCCTCTAGTCGTGCCCTCGCCGTCTCGTGCTTCTGACTCTAATGTCATGGAGAATTTGTAGCCTCCTCCCTCAGTCGTCGGTGCCAGTCGTCCGCGTCTAGCCACTTGGGCTTTACAATCCCCACTCTTGAGTGCCTTGCATGCGTTCGATCGTCTGTGTGAGATATATGCACGCATGCACTCCATCATCCAACCCGTAGAAAACCTATTTGCTGTGGCTGGAACCGGAAACTCCTCATGCAAGGATGCTACTATATAGTCCTTGCTCCCCTTCGTTATGTTTTTCCAATGATCTAAGACGTTGTGCCGAAAAACTTGTTGGCACAACTCTCTCATGCGAGCCATCACCCTCCTCCCCTCATCATTCATGATGATAGCTCCTGGCCTATCATCTACAAGATAGGCATACCCCTCTAGGGTATGCCTAAGATGGGTCCTCTCCCACCTGCGACCACGCTCCTGGGCATATCCAAGAGACCCCTGTACATTTGGTGTACTGACCGGGGTAGTATCTATTGATGTAGCACCCATAGGGGTGCCAGCTACGGATGGCTGAGCAAAAGCCGAAGTAACTAGAGTAGACGTCCCCATAGGTGTGACAAATCCTGGAGGTGATGCAACTCCAGTAGAATGACGAGATAGAGACATCGCATCCGTGCCTCCACAGCAACCACCTGAGCCATACTCTTTGGAACCGCCATGAGAGTGAGGAGTAGTACCTATATCCTGAGCCGACCGTGGGCTCACTGCATCCGTACCTCTGCAGCATCCCCTTGACCCTGAAGCACTCCCTCCCTCTGGCCCAAGTCTGGAGCATCGACCTCATCTACTCGAAGTTGAAGGATTTGATCGCGCCGAAGTAGATCTAATAGACTCGCCCGTCGACGATGTCCGAGATAGCTCCTAGTCTGCCACGTCTCTGAATCTCACCATCTGATATGGAGACATGCGTGTGAAGATATCCTGCAACTCCTCATCGCTCATCCCTCGAATCATCTTGATGATCTAAGTATCCACAAAGGTCACCTGCACAGACAAAAAATGATGTTAGCATAATCAATTTAAATCATACAAAGCACAATAATATAAATCTTTAAAAAATAATATTACTTAAAATGCATATCTTATGTACCCTTATAAGTGATTAGTCAACGAATTGAGTAAGTGGATGCTCCAAGTATGAAGTATCCTATGGTCCCATGTCAATCTCTTGACACAACTCGGCATAAACTGGAAGGTCGATAGACATGTCACCACAAAAAGATGAGTCCACCTCGTTCTCAAAGATTTCTTGGACTCCCATATTTCCATCATTGTTACCCGATGTTGGCTCCTCTACATGCTCCAAGCTTTTGGTGGCCTCCACCCCTTGCAATATCGACCCCTCTATTTGCATATTGTCCTCATCTAGGCTCGGAACATCACTTCGGGGAGCTGAAGGTATAACATACCACCATCGAGGTTGTCGGGGGTTTGGATAGAAGATTACCTGTTCACAAACACGTACAAGAGAGATTTAACTAATGTGACATGTACCATGTCGTAATACAATTAACAAACAAATGAGTTCATGCACCTGTTCACAATGGGCCAGAAACACAAAGGTGTCACACAAATCCGTTCATTTTTTTTCAAAATCTATTGCGAGAAATCCAGATGGACCTCGTTGAACTGTTGCTCCAGCTCCTTCAATAGTATCATGGAGAAGCTACGGTAATCCGCAGTAACAATACTTTGCAATTCCCAAAATACTCCATCTCATCTATAACTGTGTTTGGATCCGTTGCTCGTCGTCGGCTCTCTTGCTTGAACCTTGCCATGATACCACAGTCTGTTGTGGAGCGCATTTTGTCAATATGCTCCACGCGAAAATGCCATCCGTGCGACCACGCTGCACTATATATTTTGTACTGTACATTGAAACACTCAATTAGTTGTCGCACATAAAATATAGATACGACAAATCCTAAACACGTCATCACCTTTGGATTACATCTCCTCGAGAATTCCCACTCCTCGGTTGAGATCTCCACCCTTTCGCGAGACGTTGCAGTCAAAGCTCCATGCAATCATCGCGTTGACATAAACCGCGACATCTCCTCCATGCCCTCGAGATATCGAATCGGTCGATGGTGCATACTACGTTGAAATTCAGATCGCGCTTCCTCTCGATCTTGCCTAGCTTGCTGGTACCTGGTGAGCCACGTCTCCATAGAGGCATAGTGCAACATACAAAAGCGATTCACTTTCTCCTCCATTGCAGCATCCATTCTTTTTTCTACCCCATTTCCAACCACTACATCTTCGGTCAGTCTATCATCGTCCTTCAGCGACCATAGCATATTGTTGTCTGAATCCATCGTTGGTAGCCATTGTGAAATATGCACTAGCGCCTCAGACACCAACCAACCTTCAGCCATGCTACCTTCTGGCCGAGCTCGTTGTCGCACAGACCCTTTCAAGGTTTTCATGAAGCACTCCAAGAAGAACATCCATTGCATATGGATAGGTCCAGCAATCTCCACTTCATCTACAAGATGCATAAGAAGGTGGATTTGTATCATGAGCATGCTGGTAGGCAGGTATTTCTCAAAGAGACAAACCATCTCCACCACTGCTCCCCACCTTGCGGATTCAATAGAGGATTTCTTAATCTCCTTCTATGAGATCCATTGCACTAAAGTTGACAACCTGTAAATGGCCCCACGTATTTTTGGAGTAAGGCATCATGCGATCGCGATTGGTAGTACAAACTGCCACAAATGAGAAAGCATTATGAACAATGACTACACTCCAAATAGCAAAATGCGCAGGCTACTTACAATCCATTCGTAGTACAAACCTGACATATCTTATGCCAATCATGGGATTTTAGCCCTGATAATTGGTCGTCTTTAGAAAACGCAGACCTAAGAGAACGCATCATACCTATCGGAGTGCGGATAGACTTGATTATTTGCTTTACAATATGCTCTTCTTTAGTGGATAAAGCCCAAGGAGCGCGAGGTAGCTGCAGGTGACCATCAGCACTCGACTACGGCCAAAGCGCCTCCATCTTACCTACCTCCTTCAAATCCATTCGTGCCCCTATAGTGTCTCTCTTTCCTGTGATGTGGTCCCATAGCAAGGTACCTACGTTCTTGAAAATATGCATGGGATCCAACAAGTGGTTGATCTGTAAGTGGGTCCAATATGGCAACTCATAGTTAACTGAGAACCGTCGCATTCCGTTTGGATGTGACTTCGCGTGGACCATTTTCAGCTCGTACCAGCTTTGGGCATTCATACTTGAGTTCATGACCCTCTGGCAAGAAAGCGGTGTGTCCTTGATATACCATCCTCTTCATGGTTCCTAACCTTTGGGAGTCTAACTGTGGCCTGCACAATGGATATGCATGATAACTTGAGGTAACCAGACTTATTCCAATACCTCTATCCAGTGAATACAAACTTGAATGAGCTATGATAGATATTACCAACGAGAACGTAAGCCTATTTATCTGAGCACTCTTTGAATCCCGAAAAATCATGCATCGTCCACATGACAATGGCTCGAATATTGGCAGACCGTTGACCATCGCGCTTGCTCATATCTTGCATGGTGACCCTCTTCTCCCACAAAATCTTAAGCTCATTGACTAATGGACGAAGATACACGTCTATATTTTTGACTTTATAGCGGTCGAGGACGAGTAAGCTAAGGATGAGATGCCATTTCTTTGTAAAAAGCCATGGAGGGATATTGTAGTTGACAAGGACTATAGGCCATACATTGTAAGAAGTTGAGCGCAGACCGAATGGGTTCACGCCATCCACTGCAAGACCGAGCCGAAGATTCCTTGGCTCTCGGGCAAAGCCTAGGAAGGTAGAGTCAATGTAGCTTCATGCATGTGAATCCGCTGATATTCGTTGAACTCCATCTGTCGATCTATTCTGCGCATGCCACGTTGTCGAGCTCGCCATCTCGGATGTATAAAACATGTGGTTTATGCGGGGGATAAGCGAAAAGTGTCTAAGAACTTTTTGAGGGATGGTTTGCCCTTGCAAGTCCTATCGATACTTGTGAGCACCACACTTTGGACATGTCTCCATAGTCTTGTATTCTCCTCGAAACAGTATGCAATCGTTGATACATGCATGGATGCTGTTGTAGTCCATGCTAAGCTTTCGTAAAACATGTTGTGCATCATCAGGAAACTCAGGCATGGTATTTGTAGGTGGTAATATGTGATATTTCAGTAACCTGAAAAAAATCATAAAACACCTTGAAAAAGCACAAATTTTTTTAATGATAGTGCCGAAAAGAAATCAACGAAGTATACATACAAGGTACCTGAACAACTCGATCACACTCGCATCGCTCCACCCGTATTTTGCTTGCACACTTAGGAGTGCAAGCAGTGTTTTCAGGTGAGATACTCGGCACCTATCATATAATGGTATGGATGCTTCCTCTCTAAGCGGATCAGAAGTCTCGACATCCATGGGAATCAATGCATCGATCATTGCCTCCATCTCAGGCTCCAAGATTGTAGGTAAGTCTAGAAGGCTGTCTATCTCCTCTGGTATTGACGGTATAGATTGGGTAGTACATTCCAAGTGGTGGATTGGCTCAGGCACTCCATCCATCGCATGCCCATGAACTCTTCTAATTGGCCGCAAAGGGTACACTCCTCCTTGGGACAAGACGTCACCTCTCCCTGGATAGAAAATTTACCAGCCACACCCAATCTTTTTGTATATGGTATTCAATTAGCTTGCGAGTAAAATGCATGATTGATATTAACTTTTCTTATCATTTGCTGAAAATCCAAGATCGCCTGATCAATGATCTCAGATTGAAACTCGTCGAAGCGTTGTATGTGTTCTATAGACAATCGACATTTTCGTCTAATTGCCAGCTTGCATTGAGAGCAAGGACATGGGACACGCTGATTAAGATATGCATCGTGATCTTGAACATCAAGGCCTTCATCGTTTTCCATTTTGTCTACGTTACGGCAAACAATTTGTTTTAATATCATTCTTTTTTTCTTTCTTAAATTGTTTGAGAAGGGATTTCTTCTCTTGTAAGTCAGCAAAAATTAACGTATGTAAAGTCTCCACCCAGCCACCCACAAATTAACATATGTCAGAGTGTTTCCCGTCTTGTGGTGTTGCAGCGGACCTCACCGGACTTCACCACCACTCTCTCTTTGTTTTTTATCCATTCATTATCTCCTCTCCTTCCATCTCCATCTCTTTTTCTCTTTCTTTATTATGCTATATGTTTATTCCCTCTCTCTCATTCGTTCTTATTTTTTCTCTTCCTCCCCCTCTCTCATTTTCTTCTACAACAACAACAACAACAACAACAACAACTACTACTACTACTACTACTACTACTACTACTACTACTACTACTACTACTACTACTACCACTACCACTACCACTACCACTACCACTACCACTACCACTACCACTACCACTACCACTACCACTACTACTACTACAACAACAACAACAACAACTACAAACAATAAAAGAAAAAAAAACTACTATTACTACCACTACAACAACAACAACAATAACAAACAAGAAAACCACTACTACTACTACAATTTGACTACGATGACTACGACCATGACCACGACCACAACTACGACTACAACCACGACTACTACTACTACTACTACTACTACTACTACTACTACTACTACTACTACTACTACTACTACTACTACTACTACTACTACTACTACTACTACTACTACTACTACTACTACTACTACAACAACAACAACAACAACAACTACAAACAATAAAAGAAAAAAAAACTACTATTACTACCACTACAACAACAACAACAACAACAAATAAGAAAACTAGACAACAATAAACAAGAAAACAAGAAAAATCATTACTACTACTACTACAACAACAACAACAATAACAAATAAGAAAACCACTACTACTACTACAATTTGACTACGATGACTACGACTATGACTACGACCATGACCACGACCACAACTACGACTACAACCACGACCACGACCATGACCACGACTACGATGACGATGACGATGACGACTACGACCATGACCACGACCACGACCACCACCACTACTACCACTACCACTACCACTACCACTATAATAAACAAGAAAAGAAGAAAAAACAACAACAACAACTACTACTACTACTACAACTACGACGACGATGACCATGACTACAACCACTACCACTACCACTACCACTATAATAAACAAGAAAAGAAGGGAAAAAAAAACAACAACTACTATACTACTACTACTACAACAATAAACAAGAAAAGAAGAAAAAAGTACTACTACTACTACTACTACTACTACTACTACTACAAAAAACAAGAAAACTAAACAACAATAAACAAGAAAAGAAAAAAAAAACTACTACTGCTACTACTACTACTACTACTACTACTACTACTACTACTACTACAAACAAGAAAATAACAACCTCTCTCTCCTTCTCTCTCCCTCTCCCTCTCCCTCTCTTTCTCTCTTTCCCTATTATGTTTAATGTTTTCTCCCTCTCTCTCTCTCGTTCTTTCTTTCCTTTTCTCTCTTTGTCTCCCTTTCTCATTTCCTCTCCCTCCCTCACCCTCTCCCTCTCTTTCTCTCTTTTCCTATTATGTTTAATGTTTTTCTCTCTCCTCTCCCTCTCTCATTTCCTCTTCCTCCCTCACCCTCACCCTCTCTTTCTCTCTTTCCCTATTATGTTTAATGTTTTTTCTCTTTTTCTCTTTTTCTCTCTCCTCTCCCTCCCTCACCCTCACCCTCACCCTCACCCTCTCTTTCTCTCTTTCCCTATTATGTTTAATGCTTTTCCTCTCCCTCCCTCACCCTCTCTCTCTCTCTACCCTCTCTCTCTCTCTTTCCATATTATGTTTACTCCCTCCCTCACTCTCACCCTCACCCTCACCCTCTCCCTCTCTTTCTCTCTTTCCCTATTATGTTTAATGTTTTTTCTCTCTCCTCTCCCTCTCTCATTTCCTTTTCTCTCTTCCTCTCCCTCTCTCGTTTCCTCTCTCTCCCTCACCCTCTCCCTCTCTTTCTCTCTTTCCCTATTATGTTTAATATTTGTTCTATCTTTTTCTCTCTCCTCTCCCTCTCTCATTTCCTTTTCTCTCTTCCTCTCCCTCTCTCATTTCTTCTCCCTCCCTCCCTCACCCTCTCCCTTTCTTTCTCTCTTTCCCTATTATATTTAATATTTTTTCTCTCTCCTCTCCCTCTCTCATTTCCTTTTCTCTCTTCCTCTCCCTCTCTCATTTCCTCTCCCTCCCTCACCCTCACCCTCACACTCTCTTTCTCTCTTTCCCTATTATGTTTAATGTTTTTTCTCTCTCCTCTCCCTCTCTCATTTCCTCTCCCTCTCTCTCTCCCTCTCCCTCTCCCTCTCTTTCTCTCTTTCTCTCTTTCTCTATTATGTTTAATGTATTTTCTCTCTTCCTCTCCCTCTCTCATTTCCTCTCCCTCCTTCTCCCTCTCCCTCTCTTTCTCTCTTTCCTTATTATGTTTAATGTTTCCCTCTCTTCCTCTCCCTCCCTCTCCCTCTCCCTCTCCCTCTTCCTCTCCCTCCCTCTCTCATTTCCTCTCCCTCCCTCCCTCTCCCTCTCCATCTCCCTCTCTTTCTCTCTCATTTCCTCTCCCTCTCTCAATACACACAAATTTTAACAAAAACAAGTAAAAGAGAAAGAGAAAACACAAAAGCAAAGCAAGAAGAAACAATGCACTCACTGTAAAGGCTCGAAGAAGGGTTTGGCGGCTCCTCTTCGCTCTCTGTACACCTCCTCCTCTTCTTCACAAACGGCGGCGGCGGCGATGAGAAGCTTTCTTTCTCCCTATTTCTCTCTTTCTCTCCCTCTCCCTCTCAAATGCAAGATGTTTGCTCTCCCTTTTCGCTCTCTCTTTTGTGTATACGCGCAAAATAACACGCTTGGGTTTCGGCCCACGTTTTTTTTCGTCTGAGTACCGTCGCTATTAGCGTCACATTTGCGACGCTAATAGTGATGCAAATAGCGATGCCGCTAGTTTACGTCGAAAACCATTGTCGCTATACCTCCATATCCTTGTAGTGCAAGAGGAGCAGATGGTTCTAGAAGTCCACTACACAAGTGGCCTTGCCTTCCTCAAGAGAAGAAAGCATGATGTGTGGGGGTGTGCATACATTAAATATTCTCTTCCAAATTTGTTTTCATAGCTAGCATGATGTGTGGATACATTAAACATGTAGTTCCAATTTTTTTTCATGACTAGCATGATGTCAATGAAGTTTGATGATGCAGCTCACGTGGACAACCTTAACGTAGATCAAAAGTCTCCTGATCATGTGGTACACCTTCAATGCTTGGAAGAAGCACGCCTTCAGAGTAGCACACCAGGTTCAAGCTCTGATTCTGGTCTGAATTGTTGAATCTATGGTCTTGTAGCTTAGTAACAACACATATCTAGGAATAGGCTACAATAGTACTTATTGGATTGTAGAAAATATGTAACCACAAAATCTCGATTTGGGTGGTCTTAGTCTCCAGTGCAAATCAAGATGCAGAAGGGCCATCTCCAACATGACATCATGGATAATTACAAGCTTGAAGTCCACTACACAAGCGGCCCTATCTTCTTCAAGATAAGAAAGCATGATGTTTGGGGGTGTGCATACATTAAATATTCTCTTAAAAATTTGTTTTCATAGCTAGCATGATGTGTGGATACATTAAACATGCAGTTCCAATTTTTTTTTCATGACTAGCATGATGTCAATGAAATTTGATGATGCAGCTCACGTGGATTGCATCATCTTGCTATACCCCAAGGTCATCAAATCAGTTGGGATCAGGATCAAGAGGAGCAGGTGGTTCTAGAAGTCCACTACACAAGTGGCCCTGCCTTCCTCAAGATAAGAAAGCATGATGTCTGGGGGTATGCATACATTAAATATTCTCTTCCAAATTTGTTTTCATAGCTAACATGATGTGTGGATACATTAAACATGTAGTTCCAAATTTGCTCTTCCGAATTTGTTTTCATAGCTAGCATGATGTGTGGATACATTAAACATGCAATTCCAAAGTTGTTTTCATGACTAGCATGATGTTAATGAAGTTTGATGATGTCAATGAAGTCTGATGATGCAACTCACATGGACTGCATCATCTGGCTGTACCCTAGGGTCATCAAATCAATTGGGATCAGGATCAGAAGGAATAGGTGGTTCTAGAAGTCCACTACACAAGTGACATTGCCTTCCTCAAGATAAGAAAGCATGATGTCTGGGGCTATGCATTTCCGAGACTGTAACCATGGTACATTTCTCATTTTTGTAGCCTTCAATTTCTGAGACTGTAACCGTGGTATGTTTCTCATCCCAAAGAGCTATGACTATCTCTGAGACTTAATGGCAAATTGGACCGCTCAAACCACAATTGGACAATGCAGTCATTATTGGATTTTGCATTCTAATGTGGCAAGTTTTTCCTCTCATTGGATAGCAACTCTTTTTAAGTTGTTGAATCTGTGGTCTTGTAGCTCAGTAACAAAACATATATGTGGTCTGAATTTGTCAAGCATGATATGGAGCCTGGAGGTACTATGTATGCATTGAGCATGCTATGTATGTGGTCTGAATTTGTTGAATATGTGGTCTGAATTGTTCAATCATGATATGGAGCCTGGAGGTACTATGTATGCATTGAGCATGCTAGTCTACCAACTAAAAACTAATTCTGGTTAAATTCTGGTCAAGCTCTAATTACAGTCTGAATTGCTGAATCTCTAGGTATGTGATTTTTGCAGCCTTCAATTTTTTAGACTGTAACCATGGTACGTTTCTCATCCCAAAGAGCTATGACTATCTCTGAGACTTAATGGCAGATTGGGCTGCTCAGACCAGAATTGGACAGTGCAATTATTATTGGATTTTGCATCCTAGATGTGTCAAGTTTTTTCTCATTGGATAGCAGCTCTTATTTAAATTGTTCAATTTGTGGTCTTGTAGCTTAGTAACAACACATATATGTGGTCCAAATTGTTCAAGCATGATATGGAGCCTGGAGGTACTATATATGCATTGAGCATTCTATATATGTGGTCTGAATCTATTGAATCGGTGGTCTGAATTGTTCAATCATGATATGGAGCCTGGAGGTACTATGTATGCATTGAGCATGCTAGTCTTCCAACTGAAAACTAATTCTGGTTAAATTATGGTCAAGCTCTAATTTCGGTTTGAATTGTTGAATCTCTGGGTATGTGATTTTTGCAGCCTTCAATTTCTGAGACTGTAACCATGGTACGTTTCTCATCCCAAAGAGCTATGACTATCTCTGAGACTTAGTGGCAGATTGGGCCGCTCAGACCAGAATTGGATAGTGCAGTCATTATTGGATTTTTCATCCTAGATATGTCAAGTTTTTCCTCATTGGATAGCAGCTGTTATTTAAATTATTCAATCTGTGGTCTTCCAACTGAAAACTAATTTTGGTTAAATTCTAATTTTGGTCTGAATTGCTGAATCTCTAGGTATGTGATTTTTGCAGCTTCAATTTCTGAGAGTGTAACCATGGTACGTTTATCATCCCAAAGAGCTATGGCCAAGGCTGCAATGCTGTCAGACATAGCAAGCATTGTCCATGTAACTTGCTCTTAATCCTAGATAACTATGGGCAAGTTCAGACTCAGGATCAGATGCTTCTGCTATGAAGGGTAAAGGTCAATACTTCTTTTGATACATTTTTTGTTATGTACATTAATTATGTGTTAGCAGATGCACCATATCTTTACAGCCTTCAATTTCTAAGACTATAACCATGGTTCTCAATACCTACTATGCTTATGAGGACATGCCATTCTTACAATCATACTATATTATACAACAATATTATATTTTAAAAATAGTTAAAGAAGAGTCTTGAAGTTTATTGCAAAATAGTACCCGAGCTATTAAGGAGTGGTACTGATGGTGACTGATTAAATTTATAATGTATGGACTCACGTGCCTAGCCACACAGTGAGGAATTATAGCTGCACCAATGAGATTACAGTACAACAGAAACATTAGTATAACCTCTTAGGATCAACTAGTTATGATGACTATCATGATAGAGAAGATTATCATGATCATTACAGTGAGAGATGTACGTCATTCTTACCTTGGATCAGACTTAATCTTGGAGACTGTAGATTACCAAGTGATTGATGACGGAGATGGGGAATATTGTAGTATCACAGTACAAAGCTAGAGTATTGATTCTTTTGCTTGTCTACACCTTGCGCTAGGTCAAAGCACAAAGTACAAACTCGTCTTGTGAAATGAAGAAAAAGAAAAAGAAGTAGAACGTTGGAGAAACAAGTGGGAACCCCAAAATGTAAAGGAGGAAAACTAATTCGTTTTTTGGCTAAAGGAGGGAAACTAATTCATTTTTTGGCTAGCGATAAGTTGAGAATTTTCTTTTTCCTAAATCTTTATTTTATGGTAGGATTAGATTTCTCTTTTCTCCACAAAATCGGCATTCTATGATTTTATAATTGCTTATTGTTATGACATACTATATTTTAAAAACAGTTAAAGAATAATATTTAAATTTATTACAAAATAGTACCCGAGTTATCGAGTTGTGATGGTGACCGATTAAATTTATAATGTCTTGACTCGCGTGCCTAATCACACTGTGCCTAATCACGTGATCAATTAAAAGTAAAGGAGGGAAACTATAACATCTTTTTTCATAGGCTGACAAGTAGTTGGCATCTTGGAGTATAGGCTCGCAAGTGGTTGGCATGCTAGCACACTAGCTTTTATGCTTCAAGCTTCACAATCAACAAATATTTATAAGCTCCATGCAAACGGAGCTTGAAATGTCTAAAATATGACAAACATTTATTGATTTAACAAATTTGTCTCTTATATCCAAAGGGAATTTCTATAATGTTTTTGAGTAATGTAGCTTTCTAGTTATATCCAAAAGTCATTGTAGTGATAGCAATGCAATCAAGTTAATCTTTCTAATAATCAAGTCACACCTTCAATTATTGCCAAAAAAGAACCATTTCATATTAGGATAGAATAGAGATAAGTGCATGAGGGTTTCCTAGGTTTAAGTACCAACACAAAATCAATAAAGCAACTAAAAGTGCCAAATCATTTATGGAGGAACATTAGATGAATTGATGGGATTCTATGGCAAGTATATTTCCATGTATGTATGGGTAGTGAAAACAATACGCATGATTTGATTGGCCAACTTCTAATGAGGTGTTGTCTTATCTTATGATAGTTTCCTAAAAGAGAAGGTTCTTCTATGTCGCTAGAATAGTGAGTAATCCAAAATGTTTTTGACCTCTTGTGATAGACCTTGCAGGGATGTTATCCAAACCTCCTATCTTGTAAGGCTCTTATCCAAACCTCCTATCTTGTAAAGGAGGGAAACTATAACGTTTTTTGTCTAACGATAGGATGAGAATTTTCTTTTTCTAAATCTTTATTTTATTCTAGGATTAGATTTCTCTTTTTTCCACAAAATCTTCATTTCTATGATTTTATAATTGCTTATTGTTGAGAGCTATCCACATGTGTATGTAAATTTAAAGGTGCATGCTCTTACTCAAAGTGTACATGAGAGAGAGAGAGAGAGAGAGAGAGAGAGAGAGAGAGAGAGAGAGAGAGAGAGATATATATATATATATATATATATATATATATATATATATATATATATATATATATGCTTGATTGCCTTTTACAGGCAATCATGTATCTCTCTTTACAAATATTTTTTTTGAGTTGTGCAGGTAGACTCCTCGATAGACACACACAGTGTGTTTGGGGTTCAACTCCCTTTGAGTTTATCCTCCTAATCACCTTTTGTAGGTTTGATATGTGCAACCACAAATATATGATTAGAAAGATATGTGTAGCCACAAAGGTACGACTTTTGTAGACAATGATGTCACTACATCTTGGAAGAGGTTTTCTCTAAAATTTTCCCAAAGCATTTCAAAGCTTCATCACGATTTCTATCTATCAACCTAAAAAGTAGCAAATCAAGCCAGTCCAAGAGATTATGTTCAGTACTAGAAGTAACTCCTCATAATTTTAGCCTTTCTATCATTTTTTAGCAATGGCCAAACAGATCCATCAACATCCAAATGTTGCTTAAGAGGGGACTTGCCATCATAATGTGGAAAAATGAAAGGAGTTGAATTTTTACATAATCTCTACATTTTAAAATCTTACTTTCAAAATGGTTTTATAAGTTTGCAAATATGTTTTCAAGGCCACCAATGCTTTCAAGACTGCCGATCTATGAGATTTTGGTGTGGGCACCCTTCATGTTGACATATCAATGGTACTTCTTGTTAAGGACTATGCATTGGAAAAAGCTCATCTATTCCTTCCCTTGCATTTATTGAGGTGTTTTTAGTGCATTCTGAGGGGAGATGCAAGTGTACATAAGTGATGGACGTGTGGTGCATCATTTTATTGTGGTAAGTACACTATTAGTAACTTTAAACAGTTTCTCTTTGCCAAAATTGATCATGTGTACAAACAATATCTCCTAGAAATTATGCCTATCGTTGTAGACTTTTGAGTAGGAAGCAAGTTGCTAAAGGAAGAAGGCTCGATCTTGGCAAGCAAGGATTACCTCGAATCGTAGCAATGGTGTGCATGTTGAAAGGAGCCTTGAGATAGCAATTGTATGACTTTATGAGATAGGACCCAACAATTGTTGCAGCTAGCTTATATCAAGCCATGGAGAGAATCACCAACAACTATTGCAACTACCTTATTTCAAGCCATGGAGATACTGTAAGAGCCACTTGAGCTTGATGACTAGGAAATGGGACTAGGACTATATTATTCAATGGAGTATTTCTCATATGACATGTACATAAACAATGTCTCAATAGAAATCATTGATATTAGTCCTTAGTTGGATCTCCTTCTCATCTCTTTGCACCATGAAAATCTAAAAAATGTATTGAACCATAGTGCAAGGCAACAACTTCATTGAGCATGCTTTCCCCCTTTGTACGCCTCTCTTCAAGCTTCTCCTTTCTCACAGAAAGCTTGGTACCGAGGTACTTGATGAGCTCATCCTCGACGACCTTTTGCACAATGTACACTGAGAGTGTGCTCTTTTCTTGGATTTCTCTTTCAATCAACATTCTTTATTTTTCACATCTTTTTTCTTCTTCCTTCTATGCTCATCTTGCCCGCCTTTCTTGTGCTAAGACTATGTTTACTGTTATACCTCTACTTTGACATGCTTGTATTTTGTATCTTCAATGATCATTAGAAGTGTAGGTCCAAAGTCCAAGGTAAGGAGTTTGGGTCTCATCTTATAATATTACCTTGTTGCTAACTCACTTGATTAATGCCAATTTAGTTTGGAAGGTTGTAGTGAGTAGGTGTTCCTTCATGTGAATTAGCATATAGGTTAGTGAACTGATTGGAGGGGGGCCAAATGTCATTGATGAGCACCTACTCTTGGTTAAAGTGGAAGAGTGCAAGTACCTCCTATAATTTTGAGGGGAGTGACATTCATATGGGTTCTTGATGGTATGGCCAATTGCATAGTGATTTTGATTGTCATGCAACCCCTTGGTGCAAGTGGAAGGGCAATTAGGTTTCAAATGGCCTAGGTGTCATCTTGGAGCATAGGCTCACAAGCGGTTGGCATGCTAGCACACTGGCTCTTATGCTTCAGGTTTCACAATCAACAAATATTTATAAGCTCCATGCAAAAGAAGCTTGGAATGTCTAAAATATGACAAACATTTATTGATTCAACAAATTTTTCACTTATATCCAAAGGAAATTTCTGTAATGTTTTTGAGTAATGTAGCTTTCTAGTTATATCTAAAAGTCATTGTAGTGATAGCAAAGTAATCAAGTTAATCTTTTTAATAATCAAGTCACATCTTCAATTATTACCAAAAAAGAACCATTTTGTATTAGGATAGAATAGAGATAAGTGCATGAGGATTATCTAGGTTTAAGTACCAACACAAAATCAATAAAGCAACTAAAAGTGCCAACTCATCATTTATGGAAGACCATTAGATGAATTGATGGGATTCTATGGCAAGTATATTTCCATGTATGTATGGGTAGTGAAAACAATACGCATGATTTGATTGGCCAACTTATAATGAGGTGTTGTCTCATCTTATGATAGTTTCCTAAAAGAGAAGGTTCATCTATGTTGCTAGAATAGTGAGTAATCCAAAATGTTTTCAACCTCTTGTGATAGACCATGCAAGGATGTAATCCAAACCTCCTATCTTGTAAAGCTAAAATTATTGGTCAATCTAACTGCCATTGTGATATTTTTGGGCCACTTCTCTAAATGATATAGTAGTTGAAGATATATGCAAGACATGAACCTTTTCTAAATACCTGAAACAAAAAAAAAGGGGGCAATGCTCTAGCACATGCACATGCACACTCATTCCTTTAGAAGTTTTTGGTTAACACAACACAACACAAACACAAACACACACACATTTTTAAAGGATATACCATTGCATAAATTAGTAAGTTTTCCTTTTCTTTTTGCCTTCACACTGACACACACAAATACAAATTTTATGTAATGGTATATCCTTTAAAAATGTGTGTGTGTGTGTGTGTGACAAAGTGAGTTAATTTAATAAATCTATTACATTTGATAGCATTGAATAGGCTCATTTATGAGGTTATCTTAAGTTTTGCACAAGTATGAAAATGTTCAAGTGTCATTAAAGAAGGATAACATGCATGCACATGCATATTTAATCATCCACATGCAAAGAAATGAATGATTGAAATCATGTGCATATGTGTGTCTTGCAATATTTAAAAGTTTTATGCCTTGCAAAGATCAAGCTTCTCACTGAAGTTATACATTTGTCAATTCTTATAAAATATCTCTCTCTTGCAATACATACCATGTGCATGCACAATTTTGATAAATGAAAGTGCATGCAATTAATGTATGATTATTGAGATATCAAACATAAACCATACATGAGAATATGAATAGATGGATATGGAGGAATTGAATTGACAAGTTTGTGTCTCAATAGTTTTGCATATTTCTAATGTTACCATAACAAAATCTCCATATTACCTACTACATCACACTATAGTTCTATAGATCCTCATCTTTGCACTACAAAAGTATGTTCGGTGCAAACAATGGCTACAATGAAAGCTTATTCCATCATTACCTATACATGAAATAATGTATTGAAAAACATGCAAGAGGAGATTGAGACATAAGCTACACTAATAACTCTCCTATACTTGGCAACATAGATTGAGACACAACACACTAGCATAAGATGCTTGCAACAAGTGTTAATTTCTTAGCTTGGTTATATAAACATTATTGTTTTCTATGACTAAAAAAGTATTTGTTTGCTTTGCTATAGAGACACTTATTTTGTTTTTTTGGCTTTGTATATATTTATCTAGTAAAATTAAAATACTAAATTATATCCAAAATTTCCTACATGGTAATTTAAAAAAATTCATACATTTAATAAGTAAGAGCCATTTAAGTAGTTATAGCTTCATTTCTATGTAGTAAAATTAAAAACCAGTTTGAATATAAAAATTCATACTTGCTAACTAGAAAAATTTATTCATTTACTATATACGGGTCCTTTTATTATCTACTCTTGTGTCTAAAGTTCCTTGCCTCCTATCGTATTGGGCAGCAAGAGTGGACGTTGTGGTAGAATCCACAGTCATCTTCTTCTTGTTCATGTTCTCTCTCTCTTTGCGCGCGCCATAGAGTTTGCATATTGATGATTGCTCCTCGAAGACACACGGCAGAACTGGACGATGTGGTAGAATCTGCAGCCATCTTCTTGTTCATTCCTCTCTCTCTCTTGTGTTCTAACACGTACACAGTCGTCGTCTTCTTGTTCACATTCTCTCTCTCTGTGTCCGTTCTCATACGTATCGTTCTCTTCTACCACTGTTTCGCTTTTGCTTCATGGATTGCTTGGTTCTATAGTATTTTGCTCTTCCCCTCAGATTATGGAGCTCAAGCGGTCATATGTGGCTGTGGCGGCCGTCAACACACACCTGTCCGTCGAAGCTCCCTTCTCCTTCTCTATATTCTGCATAGAGGAAACATTCCAACCCTGTGTATAGATCTGGACCAATAGCTGTTCTCACAGACTAGCGTTCTTGTCACGTACTTCCTCCAGCATTCATGGAGTTGTGGATGTGAGCTGCAGGGATGTGAAGCAGCTAGTGGTAGACACCTGCATGTGAGTTGTAGGGATGTGAAAGTAGGGACCATGGTGGTATCATCATGCAGGAGCTCCATTCGATGATGCATGGGTCACGCGGCCGGGGGGTAGACTGTTCTATTAGCCGCCTCTGTGAGAGAGATGGCGGGCTTGGCGGGCTATGGCAGCCTCTCTCCGCGCACCCCGCGCCCTCGCCGGGATAAAGGAATACGTTGGCAGACGTTAGAAGATTTCCCCACACGTTTTATATTATTCTAAATTCTTTTAAATTTATGTGCACATGGAGGTAAGATTGCGGCACCCAGTTACTTCGAGCTCCAACTTACTCTATGCCGGACCCCGGTTCCTTAAACTGTAACAATGGTACGACAGTCAACACTGGATACTGACCTGTGGACTTAAAAATCAGAAACGACAATAGCACTGGGGATACCGACCTCTGGAGAAGCGCCTCCCGAAAGCACTCAAAACACTTCACAAAGGTGTCCCTTTTGCAAATATCGGATGTAGATGCATCTTAGAAGCTGGCGTGGGGTGTCATTAGTGCGGCTTCATATTCACTACCATAAGGTCCATATTATGTATCTATACTCTCCCCCCTTGTATCTTGCCCAATCAACATGCCCTTTTGTTGGATCGGCCTTTCACACTAGAGCAGGTGAAAAATGAAGTCTTCAGCATGAAAATTGGGAAAGCTCTTGGGAAGGATGGGTTGCCTGCAGAGCTATTTCAAAAAATGTGGAACTCCTGTAGCAATGACTTGGTGAAGTTAATAAACCATATGAGGGATACTGGGGAAATGCATGCAGATTTCAATAGTGGGGTGATTAAACTTATTCCTAAAGCCCATGATTGCACCAAGGTGATCAATTGGAGACCACTCACTCTCTTGACCTTCACTTATAAAGCTATGGCCAAGACCTTGGCTTTAAGGGTTAAACACTTGTTTGCTAAGCTTATTCATGATAGGCAGTATGGATTTGTATTTGGCAAAAAGATTCATGATGCAATATTGAACTTGATTTTTTCAATGGATTATGCACTCGACCTGCAAATTGACTTTGTCCTAATTAACATGGATTGGGACAAGGCATATGACAAGGTTAGTTAGTCATTTGTGTTGCATGTACTCTCAGCAATGAAATTTGGCTCTGTCTTTTGTAGAATGGTAGCATCTCTATTTAGCAATGCCTCAGCAGTACTTAACATTAATTCTACTTTCACATCAGCTTTTCAGCTTGAGAGGCCCATTAGACAGGGCTGTCCTTTGGCCCCTTTGCTCTTTGCCCTCATCACGGATCTGCTACTCAGGAAAATTGATAAGACTATCCAAAGAGGGTCTATTTGAGCTTTGCCGCTGTCGAATGGGTCAACTAATGTAGTTCAGTTTTTTGCTTATGATAATGCATCAATTGTGGAGGTTGATCAACATTATGTCAATAACTTGATGAGTGTTTACACTGAATTTTCTGAGTGTTCTGCCTCTAAAATCATTTTTCCTAAGTCAGAGCTCTTTTCGTTATCTTGGAGTGATTCGAAGGCTTGGGTGATGCGGCTAGGTTTTAAAGTCGTCAAACCAGGTGAAATTATCAGGTATTTAGGTGACCCCATAGGGGTAGGCATATCTCTAACCCAAAGATTCAATTGGTGTCTGAAGAAATTCCAGGACAAGGTTAAAAAGTGGATGGAAAGCTCTTTCTCCTTTGCTGGCAGAATTACATAGATTAAGACTTTCCTCTCATCCTCAGTGGTATACATTGGCTCACTGATGCCTTTCAGTAACTTTCTTTGGGAAAAAATTGAGAAGTTGATGCGGGACCCTTTATGGTACAGAAATGGGGAGAGATCTAAGTCTCAAATCAGATGGGATGTGAACACAAAAGATAAGAAGAATGGGGGAGCTAGGTTGGAATGTTTGTCTGCTAAATCCCTTAGCCTATCTTTGGTGCTTCTCAGGAGGATGGATACTTGTCAACCCTGGATAGTTTTACTAAAGTTCTGGATTGAGAGGGCTAAGATTCGGAGTGGTGTATGTTTGAATCTTTCTTGGCAAGACATTATTTCATGTCCTTACGTCAGGATATCAATTCCACAATCTAATACTACTCAAGCTTTGGTTGCTAAATGGCAAAAGATAATCACTACCTCTTCATGGTCTTCCAAGGGTCCTATGCATGGTGATTCTTCACTTTCTAGAAGTGTGTGGCTATTTTCTTTTACGTATGACCCAGAGTGTGTCCCAATACTCAGAAATAGCAAATTGGCAAAATTGCTGCATGATAAAGGAGTTAGAATATGGGATAATCTGTGGGACAATGTTGAATGCTCTTGGATGCAAGCTGACTCGATTCGGATCAAATATGGGTTGAACAATAAGGAGTTTGACTTCTTATGCTCTGTTTTGATTCATCTAAGGCCATCATGGCCAACCTCGTTCTCCAGAAAGGATGATTCAGTATTGAAGGATCTTGTTACCTCTGTGGGCAAGCCTCTAGCTCCTGCAAATCTTTGTAGGATGTATCAGCGCCCTCCACTGGCATCTTCCTCTTTGTGTAGTGCAAGTGGAAGAAAGGGCCCCCTATGGCTAGCTCTATGACTTGGAAGAAGTGACTTAAAAGACTCTGGAAGGCTACATTATCTCATAGATTGAATCTATTTCAATGGTGTTCGTTGCTTAAGAAGCTCCCTCTCACATGTGTCCTTTGACTGACAAACTCCAAATATCCCCTCTATGTCCTTTGTGCAAGAGAGCAGTGGAGACTAATAATCACCTCTTTTGGGACTATGTGTAAGTGAGGCTTGTTTGGAGGAAAGTGAAGCAGTGGCTTAGACATTCCAATCTGAATGACAAGTTTTGCTTTTCAATTGCCTTATTTGGTGATAAAGGCTCACTGGATGATGATACTTGGAGATTGATTAATCTCCTATTTGCCATCACTTTGAAGTTTATCTGGTCATGGAGGAATGCATGTGTTTTCAGATCTTGCAGTTTCAAGAGTCTTGATGGTGCTTTAAATTCACTAAAGGATGAGATTTTGCTAGTTTTGAAGCAACTCAAGGATTCTCACTGGCTGTTTAAGCTGTTTTGTAAAAAACTCTGTGATTTGGCTTAGGCCAAGGGGCATATCTTTTATGTTGTAATTTTCTTTACTTCGTTTTATGAATATTAATATTCACATGCATTTAAAAAAAACCATGCTAATTGAATGGCTGTAGCAAAACATTGCTATATTTTAGTTCCCCTCGCACCCCCCCCCCCCCCCCCCCCCGCGCAACCATATCTCACTTAATCAAACTAGGAACTGAACCATATTTGGTCCTTGTGCAACTCCTTGCCATCTTTTATTTGGCAGCTATGAAATAATGATCTAAAGCCAGATCGATTCATTCATTTATATTAGCCATCTACATATTCATTCATTTATATCAAAATTTTTGACTTTTCTAGTAATATTTTTTACATTTTCTCTCAAACGTTCATGGAATGATGCTATGTTAGTGTGTGTCAGGTTTGGTTCTGCACCTCTAGGAAACTAAAAAATAGTATAGAGTACATATATAGGTATTAGATGTAAATATAAAAGAAAAGAAGATTTGTTAGCACTGCCCTTTAGGGCATAGCTTATGCAATGGTGGGGTGACGAGATGGTGGAGGTCCTTAAAAAAGTATCTACTTAATTTCAATTAAGTGATCCACTTAGCCTTGAAATGTGTGGATATCTTGCTTTTCTAAAAATAATAGTGTATTTTTAGGAAAAAAAGGGTATTATCTCTCTCTCTCTCTCTCTCTCTCTCTCTCTCTCTCTCTCTCTCTCTCTCTCTCTCTCTCTCTCTCTCTCTCTCTCTCTCTCTCTCTCTCTCTCTCTCTCTCTCACACACACACACACACACACACACACACATCCCAGGGGCTGACATTTTTGGTTTCTTCTTTTGCATTCTTCTACAATCTCAAGCTTTGCTCCAGGGTTTGCTCTAGCTTCCTTACTCTATCTCTTGTTTCTGTGCTTGCATCCACCATGCCCAAAAATTAACTCTAAGAAGTAATTTAGTGACACTTATGAATACATGCAACTCCTTTGACTCTTTGCTTTATTTTCATTGTGTATCCTTTGCTTGAAATCATTAATCAGGATGTGTGTTATATTGTGCTTTTAGGTATGGATGTGTTTTCTTTGGCTCTTTCTTGTTGTGTCTTTTCTATGATTGGCAATCTCACAACTCCACAATCCATCTCCCATGTTTTCTACGATTGACACTAAGTATCACCCAATTGAAATACCATCTAATTAACATGGTGTATTGCAATTTAGGATTGCTTTAGGTGTCCTTCCATGATTATATATATTTTTAGTGTGTCTTTGCAGTTTTTGGAATGCTTTTGTGAATCACTTTGCAGTTTAAGTTAGCAACATTGAAGCTATTGCTATATGCCCTTGGAATCCTTTCATGGATTGCAATATTGAAGATGTTAATATGTGGATTTAAAGGTGGTCATGATTTGACTTTTGTGAAAACTTGCAACATGTGTAGTTTTGACTCTTATAGTGCTTATGAGGTGACAAAAGGTAGTAAGCTCATCTATTAAGGGAGATCAATGCTTGGAACTTAAATTCTCTCTTTATGCTTGGACTTGCAACATCTATAGTTTTGACACTTCTAGTTCTCATGAGGAAGTAGAAGGCATTGAGCTCCTCTATAAGGAAGATCTAATGCTTCGAACTATATGTATGTATGTATGTATGTATGTATGTATGTATGTATGTATGTATGTATGTATGTATGTATGTATGTATGTATGTATGTATGTATGTATGTATGTATGTATGTATGTATGTATGTATGTATGTATGTATGTATGTATGTATGTATGTATGTATGTATGTGTCTCTTTGTGCTTCAGTATGCCTAATCTATACATCTCATGTTAGTGAAAGTGTTGAGGCAAGCCCTTGATAGGATAGGCTTGGTAGAACCCTCTATTATTTTGATATGTTTGCATGAATGAATGTTGACTTGGATTGCAAGGTAGACACTACGCTTTAGCACAACCTCCTTTATTCACTCATTGCACATATGGTCCTTATTGAGAAAACATAAGCATGAAGACACTTGATATGTTTTGATTAATCACAATTCTTTTTCGAAAATTGTCCATTTGAGGGATTAAAAGTCCAAAAATTGAGAAGTGATCTTTAGTAGAAGTGAAACTCAAACACACTTAGTGTGGCTACCAAGGAGTATACATGATTATTAAAGGGTTCAAAAACCTTCAATCAAAAATAATATCCCTTATTTTTAGATGCATTTACTTATTCGACTATATAATTCATAGTCAATATCCAATTCTAGAATAAAAATATGCTAAATTTATTTATTCATGTGTATGATTCAATCAAAGTTAAGGCAATTTTGTTGTGTGCATGCACAAACACACATACAAACATGAACACAACACAAATATATAGGCACACACACACACACACAGGGAGGGTAGGAGGGAGTCTTGTGCACATTCAAGAGTACTAGAAAGAAGAGAGTGGTCATTTATGTCTAGCCTTTTTTTCAAAATTATTTTGGTTTAGACTTTTTTCACCATTATAATTCTATCAATATGAAAAATATTAGCCTAGAGATGCATATGTAAATACTACTTTATGATAGAAAATTATAACTCTTTCAAGAGGTTTGGGAGTATTATATGGATGTGACAAGGTTTCAAAATGCACATCCATACATACCAAAAAAGAATCCCTAGGCCATTGTTTCCATCACAAAATACTCATAAAAATGTTGAACTGCACTATTATATTGTGTGGAAACAATTGTGCACACAAATGCAAAAAGCCCTTTATGATAACCTCCTCCCTGCACACAACACAACACAACACACACACACACACACACACACACACACACACACACTCTCTCTCTCTCTCTCTCTCTCTCTCTCTCTCTCTCTCTCTCTCTCTCTCTCTCTCTCTCTCTCTCTCTCTCTCTCTCTCTCTCTCTCTCTCTCTCTCTCTCTCTCTCTCTCTCTCTCTCTCTCTCTCTCTCTCTACACAACTTAACTTCACACATCATACTGATAAAGCAAATAGGTATATGAACCTAAGGCGAGTTGAACCCCAAACACACTTATGTAGTGTGCCCACCTAGGAGTTAACCACTCAACAAACAATATCTACCCTCCCCCCTTCCTTGCATGTGTTGGGTACACATGATCTCTCCCTCCCTCCCTCCCTCCCTCCCTCCCTCCCTCCCTCCCTCCCTCCCTCCCTCCTCTCTCTCTCTCTCTCTCTCTCTCTCTCTCTCTCTCTCTCTCTCTCTCTCTCTCTCTCTCTCTCTCTCTCTCTCTCTCTCTCTCTCTCTCTCTCTCTCTCTCTCTCTCTCTCTCTCTCTCTCTCTCTCTGTGTGTGTCTCCAGTCACATAGGCCAATGTTAGAAGCATGAGGATCCAAGCCAAGACAATCACAAAAACCTACAACATCACACACTACATGTATCTTCATGTCTTCACAACCCCCCCTCTCTCTCTCTTGCTCTGCTTTAAGTCTATCCTCATCCTGTAGACAAATCTCATGTTATTTCCCCTTCCTTTATCTGCAGCATCATGTACTCATGTATAGAGATAGTTCCAATGTTGATTTGCATAAAGCATATGGGAGATAGTAGATTACCTAATAGGGATGCATAATATGCAATGCTAAGGCAACTATTGGAAGCAAGGTACTCAGTAGGCCTACACTAATTTGCATGCAAACATGAGGCCATTGTTGATAGTAAAGAGATTGCCTATCTTTTATTAAGCACTAATGATCTACATGCACTGAGCACATTACAGATAGCAAGACTTTTTTGTCATCATCAACAAGTAACCTTAAATGTCAATGCAGATGCGCCACCAAGCTTCGGTCTTTATCCTTATTCTTAATAGAGTTTCTTCACTATGTGACAAAGGTATTAATTGATTGTCCTAGTAGTGGAAATAGTTGATTATTCATTGCACTTTTGGTAATTGATTGATTGTTCTAGTAGTGGAAATGTATTTGATTCTTCATCATGCATAAACCAAATGCATTGAGTAGGATTAGGGTTTCTAGATACATACCTAATTGAGTAAATTTAGCAAGAAAAATAAAAAATTAATTAACTAATATTTATTAGATAAAGATTTGAATGCTCATGCACATTGTATAGATGCCATGTACTATTGGTTTTTGGTTTGATAGATTCATCAATTATAATGTAGAATAGATAGATGTTGACTTATACATAAAGTTTCTATGTATTTCTAGTGTGAATGAAGAAGATGATATAGACAATATGAGGCTCAACCTTTCTTGATATGTCTTGGATTTCTTGATTATACTGCTAATGTTTCTCCCCGAATTTCACAAGCATAATCTAAACGAGATGGAGCAAAGCTTGGACAAAGGGAAATACTATGGATATTTGCATCTATTGAGACAATATCATTTTGTTTGGTAGATTAGCCAATGAGATTATTAAGAGCACAATATACAATGGATATGAATGAAGTCTTTTAGGGGTCATGGGTTGTTTTGAGGGGTGGATTATGAGGATGGGGTGTTGGACTAGGAAACTAAGAGTCCATTCCATGAGGTCTTGGTTTGGTAAATATGACATTGATAATATATTTGATAAGTGCTTTTGAGATGTGATACCCTTTTATAAATTTTTGAATAGCCATAGACTTCATTTTATAATAGCTCTTACCCTATAGTAGCTTTTATCTAATGAGTATGTGATACTTGTATTATGTTCACATTTAAGAAAAAACTCTGGATGTGTTTTTTGGGACTATTAATTTGCTAAGAAACTAGACTATAAGGGCTCAATACACGAGCTTTACCTTTGGAAGAGGGATGCCAAAGTTGTGTAGCTTCATTTGGAGTGAACTTTTTGACAAGGACATTCATTGTTGAGAGCCAATCCAACCCACTTTGATCTCACAAAATTTTTCATATCAATATACCCTTGCCAAGAATAGATTTGGATAACTTGAGAGATTAACATGAAGTAATAGTGATTTCTTTGATTGGAAGATGGGTACCTTTGGTTGGGTTGCCTTCCCATTCCACCTATTTAAAAAATCAATTCAATCCAAGCATTGTAGGGTGTGATTTGTAAATTGATTACTTTATTTTGAATTTGTAGGCCTTACACATGATTCTAATGTTCTATCCTTTACTATCTCTAACAAAAGGCTTTTTAGGAGGGACACATGTCCACACCATGCATCATTTATAAAGACACATATCCACAACATGCTTTGCTTGCAAATGTATCACCGATAGCTCTTGTAAAGGCTTACCTAAACATCCCATAAGCAAAGAGCTACATGATACGTGCACCCATGGGAGGGGGCACTTATAAAACAAAGGGTGCGTGTGTTACCCCTTGACCAACTTGATGTTTGTGCTCATGACATTTGATTTTTTTTAAAGAAAATAAAAAATGACCCCCTATGAGGTTGTATGATGCATTGGTACCCCCACCAAGCCCACCGCCTTGGATATTTAGATTACAAATGCTCCATTCCCCCACCTCCTTAAGACCCACCGATCATGCGTGGCATTTGTGCTCACAACATTCAAGTTTTTCTTTTAAATTTTTGAAATGTTAAAACAAACTCCCCTCCACAAGGCTTGCCCCTTCGTAACATGTGATGCATTGGCACGCAAGGCGTTGGATATTTTATTTTAAAAATAAGCAATAAACAATGGACCCCCCATAAGCATTCAAGTTTTTTAAAAATAAATAACCCATTCTCTCTCTCTCTCTCTCTCTCTCTCATTCACCCCAACATTTGGTTCAGGCATGTTACATCTCTCTCTCTCTCTCTCTCTCTCTCTCTCTCTCTCTCTCTCTCTCTCTCTCTCTCTCTCTCTCTCTCTCTCTCTCTCTCTCTCTCTCTCTCTCTCTCTCTCTCTCTCTCTCTCTCTCTCTCTCTCTCATTCACCCCAACATCTAGTTCAGACATGTTACATTTTTGGTGGAGATGATGTCGCGGTCACCACTTAGTCCCGGTAGCTCCTGATCACCTAGATAAACCAATGTACAATCACTCACAACCTCCCAATTATATGGAACAAATTATGACAACCATCAGTTCTATGCTCCTCCAAATGAATAACACAAATCATACCTTGTTAGCTTTCCTTAAACATCAACAACACGGAAGTTTGTATTCCCACCCAAGGATACGATCTCGGTCATTTGCTGCTTTACCAATAAAGGATGTTTTATCTTAGCTAAACCATTTCAATAATGTTGCCAACTATCATGAATGGGGTTAAGACTAGAAAACAAGAGAAGTACGAACATTATTGGAAGGTACAACTACTATTTGGTATGTTAGGAGTCTGCACATATCAAGGACAATTGGGCATCAATTAAAATAATCTTTAGCTAAACACTTTGCCAATCAAAACATAACCCAATCTGCACTAAAACAATTGAAGAAGTGTGAATAGCTACTAGGTGAGAGAGTTGCTCAATTTGCAATCAAATTCATTCAAATCATCACAATAGTAGGTCCAACTATGACAGAATCAATGAAGCTTATTTTTATGTGGCCTCGCAGACATAGCAAGATGCGCGAAGATGAGGGTCCCCGAAGCTTGCATGAAGCTATCCGGATTTCACAAAGAAGAGAAGGTGTAATAAAAGATGTGGAGATAGTAGATTCAAAACCAAAATCAAAAGTCACATTACACCCATGGACATAGACTTCTAAAATGCCCAATATCATGTGAGAATATCTCTACTAGTACACAATGCCCAAGGCCACCCCAAATGCTTCTAGTATAATAAATATGGGCATGTCAAAAAATACTACAACAAGCTCAAGAACAAACAACCTCAAATCCAAAATGTGCAACTCAGTAGTACTGGAGGTGTAGCAACACTAGCCATAGAGTCCAAGAAAACATTTTAAGCAAATGGTTGTTGAGGCTCAATGATTTGCAAGTTCATGTCTCAAGTGTTGACATGGAACATCATTTAGTAACACTCATCACAATTACCATAGGAAATAAAACAATTACAACACTTTTAGATTCGAGAGCCTCTTTTAGTTCCATTAGTCAATCATTAGTACAAAAAATTTTAGAAACCCAAGATGCTAGACCTATCTCAATTCTCTTTGGGGATACAAAGACCTTATATCATTCAAACAAGGAACCTATAGTTACAACTATAGATAGGGAGACAAGTAGTTTACCATCTAGTTTATATCTTGCCTCATCAATTATTTCCATTAACACTTGTTACCAGATGCAAATAAACAAATAGTCATAAATGCTCCAATATATCATGAGATCCCCACCTATCTAGTTCCTCCCATCAAGATGCCAATGAGGCAGAGGTTACCACGAGAAACAGAAATCATTAATGATGTTGTACAAGACATGCTAAAGAAAGGAGTAATAAAGCCATCCAAGAGCCTATGGGCTATTGAACCACATTTAGTGAAAAAGGATAATGGGAAATACCACTTCTGTGTTGAATACATGCCACTCAACAAAGTGACAAGCAAAGATGTCTACCCTCTACTAAGGTTAGACTATTTATTGGATCAATTGGGCAAAGCAAATTATTTTACTTCCATCGACCTATCTTCTAAATATTGGCAAATTCCACTTATCCTAACAGACACCAAAAGCAGCATTTAGAACACCAATGGGACTTTTTCAATTCAAAGTGATGTTGTTTGGGTTAATTAACCCGCCAGGGACATTTCAAAGAATGTGTAACAACATGTTTCAAGATTTAATCGAAAAAGGGATCTGGTAATCTACTTAGATGATATATTAATTTACATAGACACATAGGTAGCCCATCTTGAAGTATTAGAACAAGTCTTGAGTAGATTAAAACCCAACATGAAAAGTGCACATGGGGAACAACCAAACTAAAATTTTTGGGATACATAATCTCAATAGAAGGCATCAAAGTGGACCCAACCAAGATACTCACAATCAACAACTATATTGAATTGAAAATAGTGAAACAACTGCAAAAGTTTTCTGGACTCATGGCTAGTTCAATCAAGTTCATACCGAATGATGTGGTCATCACATATCCATTATGGACACTTTTGAAGGAAGGACAAAAGTACTAGTGGACAAACAAATGTGTAGAAGCTTTTGTAATGCTAAAAGAAATTATAAGGCAATCATCCTTGTTACAATATCCAAATTTCCAAAAATCATGTCTACTTTAAATGGATGCATCAAATATAGAACTTGGGGCAATCCTTCTGCAAGAGCACAAGGAGTAAAGATGGCAGTCAAGTTTGTTACATAAGTAGGGGTTTGACTAAGGTAGAAGTGAATTATACAACAACCAGAAAGGATTTTCTAGCAATTGTGTGGTCTTTTGCCAAACTCCACCCATATCTACATGGACCAAAGGTCATTGTGGAAACAAATCATTATCCCTTAACAAGCTTAATCAATAAACAACATCCCCCAAGCTGCTTATTGCAATGGGTATTAGCTCTCTAGGAGTGTAATTTTAAGATTCAACACTGTAAAGGAAGTACCAACATAGTAGTAGGTGCATAAAGCCAAAGCTTGCCACAAATCCAGAACAACCAACTTCATGCAGTCATGCGCATAGAGCTACCTTCAATAATGAACCATATGACGATGGCTCAAAAATGAAAATACTATTCCAACACTTAGTGGTAAGTAATCTTGTAATAAAATCCATGCTTATGTCACTCCATTTACCAGGTGGAATGAGTAATGGTTGAAGTAAACCACAAGGCAACAAATTAGAATATTTATTTTGTTGACATAATAAGCACTACATCACATAATCTTTGATCTCTTTCCAATGTCCTTTCCAGTTAAAGAATTTATGGATCTTATCAAAGGTCTTGAATAATCCAATATACCCTACCAAAGGAGAAGAATACATCTCCTATAAAATACATTGCTTAAATGATACCTGGAGTCAAATAGACTCCCCCTTTGAACCAAAGAAATCGATTTTGCCTCTTGAAATTAGGAAATTCAGTTTCATTGCCTTATTATAATTTTTTTATTATATTGATAGTGTACTCATCCAACAAATTTTCCTCCTAAATATCCTAGATCCCATCTTTATGAAGGGTTGAAATAGTAGAAATGGAACATGCCCACATCCTAGATAATGCATCTACCACTATATTATCCTTGCATGCCATATAGGAAATCTCAAAATCATAGCCCTATAGAGTAGCCAACCACCATCTTTTCTTAGGAGAAAGATTAGGCTCTAAAAGAAAATACTTGAGCACTTGATAATCACTCTTGACTTTGAAATGGCTACCATAAATGCGGTTATGCCACTTCTTAATGGCATGAACTATGGCTAACATTTCTTGCTCATAAATGTAAAGTTATCTTTCTCTATAATCCAACTTCTACTTTCATAGGCAATAACACGATGATCTTGGCATAAAACATCCCCAATACCATGACCACTAGCATTAACATATATAGTAAACTCCTTAGAAAAGTCTAGGCACACTAAAATAGGTGTTGAAATAAAAAGACTTTTCTACTCATTGAAGCTCTTCATGGCTATAGCATCCTAAAAGAAAGATGTTTACTTTATCTATCAATGAGAGGAGCTACTACATGGGCATAATTCTTAATGAATCTCCAATAGAAAGAGGACATTCCTAAAAATCCTCACAATAATGATGTAGAATTTTATGGTATGGGCCAATCCTTGATACATTGTACCTTCTTTGGATCCACCATGATCTCTTTCTCACCTACAATATGACCCAAATATTCTTCCTCATTGGCCATAAAAGTACACTTTCTTTCCTTCGCAAAAAGCTTGCCTCCTCTCAATGTGAGGAGGACTTCTTGGACATGTTATAAATTATCCTCTCTATTCATTCTATGTATAAGGATATCATCGAAGAATACCAAGATAAGTCTATACAAGAATGGTTGTAAGAATTTGTTTATGAGAGCCTGTAAAGTGACAAGTGTATTGGAAAGCCCAAATGTATAACCAACAAGTGATAGAGACCCCTTTCTCTCCTAAAAGCCATCCTGTACTCATCATCTTCCCTCACCCTGATTTGGTGGTATCCTAACCTCAAGTTAATCTTGGTAAACACCTTTTCATCCTTGAGTTCATCCGATAAACTATCAATGTGGGGAATTGGGTACGTTTTCTTTATGGTGCTCTTGTTAAAGTCCCTATAATCAATGTGCATCGTGTATGAACCATCTTTCTTCTTGACAACTAATATGGGAGAAGAAAAAGGTGACTGATTAGGCTAAATAAATCCCATTTCCAACAAGTCTTTAACATGTTTCTCCACTTCTTCTCTTCTATACTTTGACAACCTATAAGGTAGTTTATTGCTAGGTTTAATGTTAGGTGCTAACTCAATGGGATGGTCCAATTCTCGCTTGGGAGGTAATGATGTAAGAGGCTGAAATATGTCCTTAAAATCTTCCAAAAGTTTGCATAGAAATGGATCATGCTCCTTGGGTGAAGAATATTGTTAATATTCATCTGCCTTTGAAAGGAGAAGTGTGAAAATGCAAGGCAGCATTAATTTCCTTCTTCATATTCTTTTTGCTAATTATTTCCACTTGTTTTCTCTCTATGTCATTAAGAGTTACTTACTACCCATTCCAAGTAAACTCCATAAGCATTTGATTGAGATCTAAGGAAATTTTACCAAGCTTTTTTGAGCTAATCGCAACCAATAACAATATCAATGGGATCCATATTATCTAGGACAATCAAGTTCATCATAATAGTATAAGATAATTGGGATAACTCAACAAGAGTCTATAGGTGTATCTCCTTGCCAAACTCTTTGGCTCCATTTCCAACTTGGACCTTTAGTAGAGAGATTCAGTAGAGAGTCCATTTCTCGAGGCAATAACATTAGCTCATATAATATTTTTTCATTGACAAAGCTATGTGTGCTACCTGTATTTATGAGAATATGAGCAACCTTAGAATTGATAGTGCCTTTGAGACAAAGTGTATTCTCTCCTTTGTAGCCCATCCAAGCATCTTGGGATCTAGAACATAATGTGGGTGAATATGCAATAGTCAAAGAATCATCCATCCATTATCCACTTGAATCAAATAAACCACCTAGATCAAATGGAAACATGTTAACAGGCTCTAAATCCTCCCATGTGTACTAACTGTCATGGCCATGCATCTCATCACAAGTAATAACCGTCTCTACTTGTAATAGAATTTTCTCACATACCTCATCTTCATCAGAGTCTTCTATTATCACCATGTTAAACTTAGCACTGTTGTCTTTGCATTTATGTTTATGATCGAGTGACCATTTCTCAACACACTTGAAACATAAACCTTGCAACTTATCATTAGAAAAGAGCTTATTGTTGATGCTATTAGGTGGCTATTTAGTTCCTTTTGTTTTAATGATGGGACCTGAAATGGGCCGGCATTGGCTATGGCACTAGCCGGACCTCATGCTCATGACAGACAAACACACCCTCACGGCCTCGCGGACCTAGAGCGTCAATCTAATGCTAAAGGACAGACTGCCCTAAAGCCTAATTTATGTGTTTATAGTTTCATCACTTTGTAGTCCAACGTTTCCCTTTCTATAAACTCCACAGAGGGAGAACCCATACACATTGGCAATAAATACCACGATCACATACATGGAGGCAACCTCTCGGTAGAAACACTGCAGTCTCACTGCAGTCTCACTGCAGCTCTCCTACATAGCAGGGATTGGCCCCTTGATGCGCTGCTCAACATATAACACAAACTCCTCTCTTTCATTCCGAATCTAGGAGATATACCATGTGTCCTTACTTAACAGTCCCTTAGGAAACCGACCCTCTATCCTACGGCAAGGGATAACCTTACACTCTCACTCAGGGGTCAAATTCCTAAGAAAACAATTGCTATGCAGTCCAGGAGCTTTTTCGTTGATACCATGAACCATGCATAATGCATAATGTGAACTGTTTAGTGCACAAACAGAAGAAAATCAGCATTGTGCGTCATACGAAACCAATCTTTTCATGATTTCCATGCTAGCGTTTGTGTGCTGAAAAGAGAAAAGACAGGGAGCCTTACGCTCATGCTGCCTTTCTCTTTATTTTAAAACAATGTCCTATAGGCATGATGCAACACATAAACTAGATTTTAGTTTATATTTTGACGCTCAACCTCCCCTCTCACCCTACCGTTTGATGTTTTGCATTCGTTGATAGGTGAAAAGGTCATTTTATGTGTTTCCTTACAAAGAAAGCAATAAACATGAACGAAAACATAGAAACGAGGGTAAACCGAGGCCAACCTCGTGCTTTATCTTCATTATACGCTGCACAAGCACACATGTAATTTTTTGGAATTTTCCTTTTACCGTTTCCTAATTTTCTCCCATTTAAAACCCATTTTTCACCATTTTTTGGTATTTTTTTCTCTATTTTCTTCAATAAAAAATGACTAGAAATTAAGATTGATTGTGGATTGTGGCCCTTAGGTTCCTTGATAGAAAAATTTCAAGTTTTGTAGGCATTATGTCTCATATTTTTCATTTATTTTGCAAAAATCCCATTTTTACCCCTTAAACGTGTGTTTTTCGGGTTTTATAACGTTAATTTCAGCCATAACACTTATGATTTTCTGATTTTCTGATTATAAATGGTTGAAAATCATAGCAAACAACATCATAATTAATATTTAGCCATGGGAACAATGTTTCATCAATCAAATAGCATAAAAACTCATTTTTTCTTCATAAAAATTGAATTATCGCTTAGGTTGTGTGTTTCGGAATCTCGATTTTGTTGCGAGATTGCGGGTCAGCCCACATTCAATGTCTAGCATCTTCACAATTAGCAATCTTCATGTCTACATCGATCCGGAAGCAATCTGGTTCCAACCGGTCCGGTTCCAATCGAACAAGCTTTCCTTCACCATTCTTTATTTTTCTCTTGCATGCAAGAACAGCCCCTTAGGGGAGAGAGAGGGAGGAGAGAGAAAGACTAGATTTCCATCTCTTCATTCAGGCCACCATTGCTCGGGCAAAGACAAGCAAAATGATTAGCAGAGAGAGAGAAGATCGGGGCCATGATCAATTAGGTAGGTTGTTTGTAGGTAGAATCCCCATCTCCATCATCATATGGCGCATTTTTCGGGGGCAAACTGTTGACGTTTTCTTCATCCTCTCTCTCTCCATGATTTGATGCAAAGTTTCATGTTGGCATAAAATGCCCCAAGCCCCCAAAGGTCACTACCCCCTTTGGCAAAAAACAAGTCCACCTTTTCAAATCTTGCCCATTTGTTGGCCATTTCCTTGTCCTGGCTCCGATTCAAGTGCTGTAAATTTATGGGCATCCGACTTGGCATCCCGCATTGGCTGGCAACTCCTGACAACCCACACAATAGTCTGAAAATTTATCAAAAATCAACAAGTGTCGCTCGAGAGCCTTTTAAAAGTCATCTTTCACTTGGTGCTTAAAATCGTCCTAGCTGGAGCTGCCGCCTTCGATGTTGAATATTTTTCCCCTAAATTCCAGATTTTTTAGCAAATTTTAGGCACATCTCGGGCTCAAAACTCTGCTCTCATTGGCGACCATGGGATAGGGCGACTCAGCCCGTCGAATCCCACAACAGATCTGCACAAAACAACCAAAGGAAGCATCAAGTTGATACAAAATAGATACATACTAAAACCCAGCACAATGCTCACCCTACCCCCTAACAAAACCAAGGCATGAAATTCACAAGGAGTAGGCCTAGCATAATCTAATAGAAAGTCCGCATCTAGTCACTAACCGACTGCTCCAACACGGCCAAACTAAAAAGAACTATCAAAGAGGTCGCCCTAAGTGGTGGTTTGATCTACCTACCGTACTAAGGACAACACAACCAGGAGCTCCTACTAGGCGAGGACTCATATAGCCTGATCAATAAATAAATTTTTTTAGCACATTTCTTCTTTTAGGTTTTTATTTATTCTTCCATACTCGGGCATGTAAAAAGGAGGGAGCTGAGCGTAGTGACCCAAGGAGAACAGGGCATCAGCCTCAGGTCCTGTCTCGGTACCCAAGAACCTACCAAGCCCTCGCAAGGCGACACTTAATCCTTTTCTGTCGCTTACTTTTATTTTTGCTTCAACCTTCCTTACTTTCTTCTTTTCCAGCAAGATGCCACCCCTAGGAAGACAAGGCATCAGCCCCGGGTCTGCCGCGGGTCTGACTCGTCCCCAGGAACCTACCAGGCCTCCACTAGGCAATGATCAACTGCTTATAAATTTTCTTTCTTTTCTTTTCTGTTTTTATAGGGAGCTAGAACCCCTTTTTACACACCTTCGTATATATTTATTTTCTTTTGAGATATTTAGGGTTTTTCATAATCATTTTTCTTCTGGCAGGCTTCTCTAACTACCTCACAACTAACAAGAACTCCTAGAATGGCTGCCTAGAAGGCTAGCAGAACAAGGTCACTAGAACTGCCTTCTAAAACAAGTCTTTCGATGTCTGGCAATGTCTTTACAGGAGGCAACGACTACTTAGACCTCCCTCAGACATACCTAACCCAAACCTGGGACTTCATGCCTTGGACGCCGGTCCCCAACAAGAAAAGAAAATCCCCTACAAGTACACAGACACATATAGCATAAAAACACAATACTCATAAGGAGAGATATCACCTGGATAGGGCCACAAGAAGGTTCTGTGCAACAAAAGGCTCCTTCCAAGCTCTTCTTCAAACCTGTCTAGCACAGAACTAAAACAAGAAACCATTAACCGCACCTGTACTAAACAGACAGCTGGCCCCCTTGGCCTAATGAAATAAAATATTTAAAAACCTCCCAAGACTGGCCCTCTTGGCCTAACAAAATAAAACACTTCACTACAAAAACTGATTAGCCCTCTTGGCCTAATGAGATAAAACAGAATAGCATCTACACATTCCTCCTCGAAATAGTACAGTTGTACAATAATATGCTCCTTTCCAAGGAGGAAAAACAGGGCTCATAGCCCTAAGCTAAATGCATAAGATTGTGACCCATCCCTCCTGTATATATAGCAAGAGGCGTACGCATAACATGTTGTCTAATCAACCTATGGGTCTAAGATAACAACGGTAGATCGGTCTCAGCTACTCTTTGCATCACCCATATCAACCATCGTCTGCCATATATTGCATGCTCTGATAACATTCCCCACAAGCGACCGGGTACTGTCTCATTATTGATAACAATATCCAAACTAGGACCACAGTTGAAGAAAAGGTCTTCTTCATAAGCAAGATTTGCCAGTGAATCTGCAAACTGATTCCAGTAATGTGGAATCAGCGGAAGAGACACTCTCTCAAACTCCTCAAATAGGGTCATAGCAGTTCGATGATACATACAAAGGATGGGATTTCGCACTGTATATGTCCCATCTAGCTGATTCAAGATCAACTGGGAATTCCCTTTTACTAACAACCGCCGAATACCACCTTGTTTGGCAATATGCAGTCCCATAATCAAGGCTATATACTCCGCCATATTGTTAGTGAATCCTACCCCAAGATAAGCAGCTAACTTCATCATAACTCTACGTCGGGGATCTCGGATTACTACTCCAACACTTCCTATTTTATTAGGGCCCCTGGATGCTCCGTCAAAATATAATGTGTACGTCCACAATGGGTTTACACAGCCTGCCATCACGAACTCCTCTATTCGTAATTATGATAGTCAAAATTTAGCATGTTTAGAGGATGAATTGACGGCTCCATCCCACCTTCTTCATTAAACTCAACAGGGATACTTGTCAATATGCGTAAGCAGTGATGGCAAAAGACTTTGATCTCCCACACAAAGGTTCTGTCTTCTTGCTCAATCACTTTGTATCCTTTGCTCCACCAGATAAGTTTCCCCTGATGGTATCTCTGCTCCAGATATGGGTGCTCCAAATAAGGAATTAACCGCCCCATCAACTAACTTTAAAGCTCTTTTGCAGGTCTCAAATCCCCAGCATGGACCTGCAATGCATTTTTCTACGTTAGCATACTTAGAAATAATAAGGTTTAATCTTATTTAGATTAACCTTATTTTTAAATTCCACTCCCTGCAGATCAGCTAATAGAGCCGTAGACCTATTTTTCCCTATCCTAACAATCTTGTAGGGGCCATCCCATCTAGGTTCCAACTTCTCTGAAAACAGCTCCCTACGTGCATCATAGTATAGAACTAATTGCCATTTTTTAAAGGTATACTTCTTCACTTTAAGGTCATGCAACTGCTTCATCCGACGTTTAGCTACCTCCTGGTGTAATAAGCTCTACAACTTCAGCTCATCCAAGTGGGCTATGGTCGTAAACCACTCAAAGAGTGAATCCTCATCTCCCAAAGAGTGGTTAATTGCAAACCGTATGGTTGGCAACTCAATTTCGAGGGGTAACACACACTCTTTCCCATAAATAAATTTAAATGGAGTATGGCTGGTAGCTCGCTTGAATGTTGTATTGTATGCCCATACTGCCACATACAACTTCCTATCCCAGTCTCGTTTCTTCTCAGAGACTATTTTAGACAAGATACCCACAAGTTGCTTATTAGTACTTTCGACTTGCCCGTTTGCTTGCGGATTATAAGGGGTCGTTTTATTGTGCTTGATTTGCCATGCTTCAGTCAAGCTTTTGATCACTTTATTCAAAAAGTGAGTTCCACAGTCCGACACTAGTTCCTTCAGTGGACCAAAATGACAAATAATCTGCTATAAAAGAAAACTTGCAGTCTCTTTTGCATTGTCCTGCCTCGTCGCCCGCGCTTCTGACCATTTTGTAAAATAATCAGTTGCTACTATAATATACCTCTTTTGGGTAGTAGACGACGGGGTGATAGGACCCACAAAATCAATGCCCCACTTCTCAAATGGAAGGATAGCCGAATATCAATGACATTATGGCTGAAATTTCAGCAACTATACATGTAGAAAATGAGGCTGAAAACAGAGTATTGTCAGTATGTTCTTTGGACATGTATGATGTTATAGCATTGTTTGCTCAGCAGGAAGGATTACAATGGGTTGAAGCACTTGTGGAGACAAAGTATAAGACAGTTGACAAAAAGGTGAAACCAATTGCTTTGCCACTTCCACCAAAGAGTAAGGGTTTGTATGAAAAGGTGTCAAGGAAGCCAAGCTTACAAGATCCTAAAGATATAGGTCATCAGTTTACATCTAAAACATTACAAGAATTGAAAGTTGGTGTAGAAGGGTTTCTTTTGCTTGCTGAGAGGGACTGTTTTATGCGGATGTTGGCTAGGCATGGAAAGGCATTTGCATTTCAGCCAAGTGAAATAGGTTGTGTGGATCCAAATGTTGTCTCTCCTATAGTAATATTTACTGTGCCACATGTGCCATGGAACTTGAGGCCTATTCCAGTGCCTAAAGCTTACTTGCCAAAGCTGATGGATTTGCTAAATGAAAAGATTTGCATGAAGATCTTGGAGCCCTCTTCAGCCCCGTACTCAAATCGTTGGTTTACTATGCCCAAAAAGAATGGGGCTTTGAGATTTATTCAAGACATGCAACCCGTTAATAAAGTGACCATTAGAAATGTGGGTGCAGGTCCTGTGGTTGATGAATTTGCAGAGGCTTTTGCAGGTAGAGCAATCTATTCTTTGGGTGATGGGGTATGATTAGTTTCAGCTTGCGATTGAAAGTAGGTATATCACAACCATGAAGAATCCCTTGGGGTTAGTACGGATGTGTACTCTCCCACAGGGTGCAACAAACTCAGTGGCACACATGACAAATGCTATGAATAGGGTACTCAAGGATTTTATACCACAATTGATAATGCCCTTCTTGGATGATATTCCAATAAAAGGGTGTGCAGTGGATGAAAAGAATGAAGAGATGGATACTCATGGGTGCATACAGTTTGTTACAGACCATATTGTGGATTGTGAGAGGATTTTGACAGGTCTAGAAGAGGTGCATTTAACTCTTTTTGGACAAAAGTCTAGCTTTTGAGTTGAAGAGGTTTTGATTGTTGGTCATATGTGTGGGCCCTATAGGCAAAGACCATCACCAATAAAAATAGATGGGATTGATAGAATGCAAGATGTATGCACGAATATATCAGAGGTGCGTAGATTCTTGGGTGCATGTGTGTTCTATTTGATATGGATTCCTCACTTTGCACATGTAGCCGATGCTCTATATCAGCTTGTGAGGAAAGGTCAGAGATTTCATTGGGAAAGGAAGCATCAGAAAGCAATGAAGAAATTGAAGCAACTCTTTAAATCTACTCCTACATTGAGAAAGGTTGACTATTCACATGGAAAACCTATCATTATTACTATTGATACAAGCCCAATCGGGATTGGATGGGCAATTGGGAAAGATGATAAGGAAGGTCAAAGATATGCAATACGCTTTGGTGCTAAAGTATTGACTGAACAACAGAGAAGATATCCACAAGTTAAAAGAGAATTATGGGGAATTGTGATAGCCCTTAAATGTGAAAAGGAGTATTTTATGGGTGCTCATGTAGACATTGAGACCAATTGTTTGTAGGTATTGGGCATGATTACTAGTTGTGCTAGTCCGAACATTGTTATGCTCCGGTGGATTGCATACATCAAATCTTTGAACCGTGAATTGCAACATATTGCAGGAAGAGATAACCCAGTGGCATACATGTTATCTCAAGCACGCTATGAGAATGAAGATGGGATGATGGATGAGGAGGAAGAAGATGACTTTCTTGCAGCTGACAATGATGTTGTAAGAGTGAATTTAGCAATGTAAGGTGTTGATGCAGCATTAACAGAAGCTTGGACAACAAAGAAAAGACACTTTAGATGTTTTGCATCTTGTGTAGAAGTGTTTCTGGAAGACAAATATGCAGGAGAGTGGCTGAGAATTGGTCTTCAATACATTAACAAAAAGAGATGAATGGTCAGATGAGGAGTTTAAAAATATTAAGAGGAAAGCCTATGGGTTTTTCTTAAAAGACGGATACTTATGGAAACATGCTAAAAAGAAACAGGGTATGCCATTGCGAGTTTTGGGTGACAGAGCTTCACAAGTAAATGTTATGCAAGAATTTCATGAAAGCTTGTGGGCTGGTCATAGAGGTGTTTGGAGTACTTTTGCAAAGATGATGTTGCTCACTTTGTGGAAACATGTACGACATGTCAAATGTATTCATCTATGAGACATCGGGATGGATTGCAGCCCACATATCCATCGTCTCTTCATTTTAAGTGGGTGGTGGATTTAGTCACGATGCCTACTACAGGTCTTTGGCAAATGAGGTATCTTGTACTTTCCCGTGAAGACTTGACTAATCAAGTGGAAGGGAGAGCTCTACATACTAAGACGACAAATGTCGTGTGTACTTTTCTCTTAGAAGAGATCTTTTGTCGGTATGGCTGTGTGGAAAAAATTACAGCAGATAGGGATGAGCTAGATGCAAATGAGGCTCATGATTTCTTTGCATGGTTGGGGATAAAGCTTGCTTTAACTTCAGCCTATAACCCTGAAGGAAATGGAAAAAAGGAAAGAGGTCATCCACCTATTGTGAAGGCATTAGCAAAAGCATGTGGAGAGAAGGTAAAAGAGTGGCCACAATTGCTCCCTTATGCTTTGTGGGCCGACAGAACAACACATAGTGCTGTTACCGGATATATGCCTATTGAATTGATGTATGGTCAAAAACCTATCATGCCGATAGAAGAGATGACAGTCACATGGAGTGTGCTACCTTGGGAGAAGGATTTGAATCGAGAGGAGTTGTTGGCCTTACGCATTAGACAGTTGGAAAGAAAGTCAGAAGACATAGAGACAGTAGTTGCAAAGCTAAGGACAGCAAGGATACAGAACAAGAGACGATTTGACAAAAGACATAGATTGAGGCCAAGAACCATACAAGATGGGGATTGGGTATTGGTTTATGATAGCAGTTTAGACAATCAGCATAGTGCCATGCCTAAAGTTTCCAAAAGATGGTTTGAATCCTATGTGGTAAGACAGGTGTTTGTTAATGCTACTTATGCATTAAATAAGCTGGAAAGGACAGCCATAAAACTTTCGATAGCAGGGAAAATAATCAAATTATTCAAGAGGCAAGAATCTAATGCCTATGAGTTGCCAGAATTGGAAGAAAACAGCGGCCATGATACATATGCTAGCCATGAAGATATGGAAGATGAAGAAATAAAGGATATGGTTGCAGAGGATGAGGAGGACTCAGAATTAGGTGACACCTAGGATTTTGGCACATACCGGAGGATGTGTAGGTTCAGAGGGGGTGGATGTCGTGATGCTATGCAGACATGATGTGAAAAACTCTGGAGTGCATCATCATCCGACTTTCTTATTGATCAAGAGAGTCAATGTGATCTGAGTCATTAGTACTAGTGTGAGTGGCATGGATTATCCAAAAATACTAGATTTTTGGATACTTTTGGCCTATTTTTTATATTATTTATTGCAAAAAATCCAAAAATTTGAGAAAATCTTCTAGATTAGGATGGCATGCAAAAAGCAAGTGGCTTTTTCAGCCAGTTATTGGACTTTTCATAAAAAAGAAGATGGGCGAAATCGTGCACACCATGATCGCTAGAAATAGGTTGAAAACTATAGTTTTGAACTAGAAGAGGAAGAAGGAGTAATTTGGGAGATCTATGAGCAGATGTCCTGTGGTTTTACCCCCTTTCAAAAGCCAATGGAGCCATCAGATTTGGGTTTCGAGCAGTAGAGAAGGAGCTATAATTTTGATGCACGTTTTGTTCTATAAAGACGCTTCAGGAGATCTAATGCTTGGAGATTGCTTCTGAGTAGTGCAAAGATTCCAGGTTCTTTCAATACATATTGATTAAATTCATTGTGCTTTGTCTTTGTCGTGTTTACCTCTTGTCTATTCTCTTTCTTCTCTTCCATCTCCTATCTCTACTTCCTTCTACCTCTGATCCCCGATGGATTCGACCTTTTGACAAAAACCCCTCCGACAACATCAACCAACCATCGAGCTATCGAGTCCAATCAAACCCTAGCCTCCATTAGGCCTTAAACCTTCTTACGAAAAATTCTTACCTTGGCTGTAGATTTAGCTGAAAAATACAGAGGATGACTCAGTTGCCTTCGGTATTTGGATGCCACATTTACCACACTTGCTAAAAGCTATGACCAATTAGACCTAGGCCTCTTAGATGAACCTTTAGCCAATGGAGGTATGCATGCTACATTGCTTATGGGAAGAATCGGAATTTGTGTTCATCAAGGCGCCCCAGGCAGCTGAGAACCTCATAGACACCGAGATTTTCCACGAACAAGAACGTAAGCAATGCCTCGTCACATCTTATGCCAGGGGCATGGTCTTTCCCACCACCGGCCCAAGAAATGGCAAGGCTAAAACAGCTACATGTTAATGACTCCTCCTTCTTACGCCAATGGTATGCTCTCAGACTCCAATGGGAGGAAGAAAGTTACCAAATCATGACCAATGCCGAGCAGAGACATGTAGTCAAGACCTCCGAATATAACCCACCGAATATAACCCAACTTATATCACCTAACCTCCTATAGGGCGTTGACCACCATCCACAAATGGCCCCTCGAAGAGCGCATCATGACTCGCCCCTACTTGGATTGCATGTTGACTGAGGAGGAGCTACACATTGCCAACAGAATGGACTCCGAGGATTTCCTCACGGATGTCCTCACTTACCTCACCCACGTAAGTGTCCAACCTGTTGACATGGACCATTTTTCTCAAATGGAGTCTAATCTTATCTTCTACGCTTGGTTCATGCAAAACTAAAACACATAGGCATGCGCTGAATGGTCTCTACCCTTCAACCTCTAATCCTAGGAAGGATTTTTCTCATCTCTAAGGGGGGAGGGTGTGAGTGATGTGAGGAATGAATGATAAAAGGTGCAAACATAAAACCTTAATCTATGTCCAAAATACGTAAAAATCAACTCATGATTGAGTTAAAGTGTTAGAAATCCTTGTGAAATGCATGGATTGTTTGAATAAAAATTCTTTTATGCACCTTTCCGCAAAAATTATATAAAGAATACTAATGGTGGGCTATGGCTTCATGACAGGCACCTACAATGGTAGGATAGGAAAAAACTAGCAAGCTGCCGTTCTCGGAGGAGGAGCAAGCAAAGTATGCCCTTTTAGTGGAGACAAGGGTCTACAACCAATTCAAATTCAGGCACATCCTGAATTTGGAAGACATAGTAATGGAAGAGCTAGTCATCAAGCAACTCGTGAAGTAGTGTAAGCTGCAGAAGTACGTGGAAAAGGTGGGCCAATTCATGGACTACGAGAAGTGTGCAGAATTCCTCCAGATGTTCAATAGGAACTGCAACACTGTCATGGTGCACCAAGAGAATGAAGCCCGCCAAGTGGGAATTGAGCTTAGCCCCGAGTTAGTGCAGAGGGCACTAGGCCTACCCAACAAAGTTGAAAGATGGCCAAAACGAAATGTGTATAGCATGTTGGGAATGGACAAAGTGATGGTCCACACCAACGATAACATTGGCCTAGCTGACATCCCAAATCTGAAAGTCCAACTACATGCAAAAATGGTGCACACCTTGTTCTCCAACCAAAGGTACAATGCATTGATGAGTAGAATCAATGTGCCAATACTGGAGAGCATCACTGCCAAGTCTTTCGATGAGGTGAACCTAAATGGCTTTATGAGGAAGATGATAGAAACATCGGTGGAAGAAATGGCCATTGGAGGATGACCCACAAGTGGAGAATCCCTGGCCTCCAAATCTAGAAAGTCGTCATTGTTTTCAATGGCCTCCACTATTTGATTCGAAGGGGTCTTGACAGCTATCATTAGAGAAGCCTTGGGAGAAGCACAAGAAGAGGAGGAAGTCAATGACAGGCCACCCCTATGCCAAGAACAAGAGCACTCTAGTGAAAGAATGGTGAGTGATAAGGAAGGAGAGCAGCAAGCACCATCTACACAGGAAGCAGCCAAGAGGTTGAAGAAAAGAACCCCACAAAAGAAACCCAAGGAAGAGAGCAAGAAGAAAGAGAAAGCGGATCTGTTAAGAGCACAAAGTGAGTCCAAGAGTGCTGAAGAAAGGAGAAAGAAAAGGGAAAAGGAGAAGAAGGAAAGAATAGAAGAGGAATCTAGGAAGGCAGAAGAGGAAAGGAGGACAAAAGTAGAGTGAGAAACCGAGGAGCTAAGGACAAAGGAAGAAGAAGACATAGCCCTTTCCATCCGCCTCTTAGTGGAGTAGCCTTCAAGGGAAAAAGAGCTAGCAGCCATGAGCCCCCACGCAGAGGAACACCCCGACACAAGCTCCCAAGCACCCAAGAATATGCTACCCCTAGTAGTCGAGGGCGAAGGCAAGGGTTTAATTGACCCCATCCCACCTACCCTAGTACACGCCACCCAAGTCTCTATGCCCACCCAAGGCTCTTCTACCATGGTGGATCCTAGCAATCTTGTGACCTGGGTGCAGTTTCTAGTTAACAAAGAATTAGTTCAAGGTGGAACTGGAGGAACCCCTATAACCACTTGCTACGGATGCGAAGTCCAGAAAGGACCCCAAAAAGTCAAAAATAGAAGCATCTATGACCACTATCCCCACCACCGTGCCGTTGTCGACACACTTCGATGAATATGTTCTGGAGCTCCTGTTACAGCTAGAAAGGCTGAAAGAAGAAAAAAAAATCATCGTTTCAGAGCTAGAGCCCGAAAAAGAGACCATGGCAACCTCCCAGCTAGAGAAAACACGCCAAGTGGCAAGCTACCAAAAAGAAATAAGTGAGCTCAAAGTAGAACTCAAGGCTAAAGAAAGAGAAGAGGATAAATGGCAAAAGGGGATTGAGGAAGAACATCAAGGGCTGATAGGCCTGCAAAGGCAATACAAACTCCTCATAGTGCAAAATGAGGATGATATGCATGGCTAAAATAAAGCTTTGCACATTCAATTATATGCAAGAATTTGAAAGCTCAATGAATTCAAAGAGGGTTCAGAAAGATTTGCCTTTAGTAATCACTAACTCCCTGAATTGCTAAACTTACCTTTTACAATCTCTTGGGTATTTCAATGTATATGATCAACAAGAGATCAAAATTTAAAGATTAGTCAATAACTTAGGCAAGAAATCATTGAAAATTTTAAATAACAATGTACTTGCATTCATGTATCATTCATGGGAAGTATCAATAAAAGAAATTAAGTTGATGGGCTAAATTATCAAGCTTATAATGATGAAATTCAATCTTAAATGGAAGGGCATTAAATTCAATCAACTAATATTGAGAATTTCAATTAAGCAATGATGGTGTACTCAATTCATTAGCAGTTGGCTAAGCTTCAATAAATGGAAATGGAGATACTAGAAGAGAGTAGATGGTGTATCTTTTAAATGCTTGATCAAGAAGAATACTGAGATCGACCAAATTCCATCATAATTGTTGATGGGAGAATTCATATGAGGCCTCCATTGATAGGGAATCCACATGAAGACTCCAAATGGCTATAATAGTGCCATTTTTGAACCAATGACTTCCATAATGGTTGAAGAGAACTCTATGCTCCATGAAAATACTTCAATCCTTGATTGGAATTTAGAACTCGAGATTTCACACATTCATGATTGTCCAATCATTCAAGGAGAAGAAAATTCCATGAATCTTAATAGGTTACTTCAATGTCAGTCAAACCTTCACATGGTATGGCCTTGCTCATGCTTCCCTATAGTAGAATACGTCATAATCTGGAGCCCCAAGAGGAACACCAAGGAAAAGGGAATTCTCTTGCAAGAAAATCTATCTTGTAACATCAACAAGCTTTTTTATTAGGTTTTATATGATCACAATGAAGAAAAGAACACCAGGCACAACAAATCTTCATGCAGCATCATGTAGATCTCCCACGGATTTGATAGAATCAACCATATTCTTCAATATCTTCATAAAATCCATCAATAGAACAAAGAAAGCAAAGGAATACGCCATCTTTGAATGGAAATACATCACATAGTATTCATCTTCAATGTCTTCATAGTTCTCTCTCTCAATCTCTCATATACAATCACACTATGTTGATAGATTTGGCTATCTCTGACTCTCTCTCTCTCTCTCTCTCTATCAATAGTACATCATATCCTCTCTACAATCACTCAGTAATAACCCTCAATAATCCTTCTTAGGTCGTGGATGCACCTTCCAAGAGATATGTCTGATATGAAGAGGCACTAGAGCCACTACAGTGTCTTTTCATAGCTCACCGCTGTCACTTCACTCTAGTCTTTACTTAAGTCTTCAGCAGCTACTTCTTTGACTTCTTTTAGCTCTTTTGCACTTGTATTCACCTCTTTCCAATGCTAGAAAACTTTCCCAAGCTACACTCTCATCCAACAGAACACATACAGAAGCATACAGAAGGTCTACAGAGGCTCACAGAAGCTCAACAAAGAGTTACACAAGGTCAACAGAAAGCATCAGAACCACATGACTCATACCAAAACCATTCCAAACCATCAAAAATCACTCAATAAGCTTTCAAACAATCTCAAACCCTATCAATCAATACTCCATCCTTCCTTACAGAGAGAAAACAGAATAAAACAGAAACTCAACAGAAGCTATCAGGACCAAACAGAACATATCAGAACATCATCAGAACTTCACATCTCTACTAATAAACATCATGAGCTTAATAAAACCATTCCAACCTATCAAAAACACTCTCAAACCACTTCCAAACCAATCAATCATCTCATAAAATCAACCATTCAGCTCTCAAAAACAACAAAAATCAGTCAAAAAATAGGTCATTTCAACACTCAGCATATCCCCACACTTAATAAGGAAGCGTCCTCACGACCCAGGAAAAAGGGAATACAAGTTCATTCAAGAGCTCAACTTTGATCTTCAATAAATCTTCAAAAATAGTCCATCCAACCACGACCCTAACTTATAACCTGTATCTGATATAAAGAATACAACGAAAGGAAAACCCTTTATACATTAACACTTCTTATCAAACCGGAAATCACAACAAACTTGTAAAGGATATAAGAGGTTTCTTCTTCTTCATCAGCATCTTCAACTATCCAACCAGCAACACCATCACCGCAATTCTCCAAAAATGTAGCTCGCACGAAAGCAAATCGAATAGGCAACCATCACGATCTCATCACATAAATTAACCCACAACACAAACACTATACACAACACAACCATCTGAATGACTCCTCCAAAAAGAGAGTTTTATCTTTAAAAATCATCCACCATACATTGCAAAGGTATCAATGAAGATGATCCCTTTTAAAAGATTGGTGATTTCAAAAATGATCCATGGACAAAGATTCATCTACAAATGTCTTGGGAGGATTCTGAAAGAATTGAAGGCAGCACATCCTATCCAACAAGACAAGGTATCTGCTAGGCAAACAAAGGGCATGAAAGTACAAGACATCCATTTGTTGGGAATCAATGCTCACATTGACATTCATGCACAACTTTGGAATAGGTTTTGAATCATTATGAGAATGCCTATGCATATACGCCAAGTACCAAGTAAAATGAGCAGTTAAACGCACAGAAGGATATGTAGACTGAGAATACTGCTGAGCAAAATACAGATAATTCTGATAAGCCTGACTAGCACTTATCCATTCTCCTGGGATCAATGGCCAATTGATTTGAGGTCCAGTAAGGGAATCATTTGAACTCCAGCCTCTTCTTCAAAGAATCTTCTGATCAAAACCTGAATACCCACTAACCAACTGAGGAGGATTAGGAATAGAAGTGTTAGGAGACGGAAGAGGGACTAATTAAAGAGGATGAAGCAATGGATAGGCAAAATCATAAAATGAAGGATGGATTAAAGATGGATTTGCTGAAAATTGAGGAGATTCAGTTAAGAAAGGCATTAAGAGATAAGCAGGAAAAGTTGATAGAATGTCAGGGCATGGGGAAGGACAAGGATCAGGAGGTAGAAAAACTCGATCTTCAATAAAAGAACAATGTGTAAAGATAGGAATTTGAGGAGATCCTTGAGGTTGGAAAAGAAGGGGTAAAATGACCTTTGGGTTAGATTGAAAAAGGGAAATATAAGCATCATACCTATGAGCCATTTGTTGATAATGAGTTAGGCATGGTAAGGATGGACCTAAAGCTGATCTACGATGATAGACTTCAAAGAAAGAAGTATCAAATGGGGGTTGGTTGGAGAGATAGGCTAAAAGATCCACCCTCAATTGGTTAATGTTCTGGGCATGAGCTGAAGCTTTAACCTGACGGTGATTCAAAATGACAGAATCAACCATAGTGTGCCATGAAAACTTAGGACACTCAACCACCTTTGAAGAATATCCCTGGAACATCTCATCAATCCTCAACTCCAAATGTCGGACATACAAAGAAGCTTGCAATACCACATCTCCGACATACCAAGCCAGATCTTCATCATCTGGAATCAGTAAATCACCCCTCAAATACATATAGGACAGAAGCATCATATCTGGAGTGACAGAGTCTTCAAAAACCATCCTCACTACTTCTATCAACAAATCAGATGACCAAGCCCCACTCCATCCATCCTCTGGAATAGGTAAATCCATCATGGAAAGTTTTATATAGAAGGCCAACTTCTGTTGTTTGATAATGGACAAAAAAGGAATGATTTGGTGGAACATATTCTTGATACTGCTCAAAAGAAGACAATAGCAAATCCATGCGAGATTGCAATCTTTCCACCTTGGCCTGAAATAAGGGACATAATGTAGCCTGTCTCTGAAGAGCTTCCAAGTTTGCAAGGGATAAAAGAGAAACTGGTTGCACAAGACTCTGTGTATTAGACCGAGACTGAGCCAACTGATCTTTGAGTTGCTGGATATAAGCATTGCTCTGGTCTAAGATAGCTGTGGTGGATTTAAACTTCTCTGCTTGGGCAACTATCACCTCCTTCATCTCTTGACTCTCCTTCTGTAACTTATCCCTCTCCTCTGTTACAGCAACCACTTGAGACCTAGCTTCTGCCAACTCAGCTTTCAACTTAGAGATTTCAGCTTTCTGAGTATCCACGAGCTTAGTCTGCTACTCCATTTGCGTACAAAGGTCAGAGAATTTCTCCTGAGCAGAGGCTAACTCATTATTGGTCTTATTCAATTCCTCCTTAGACTGCTGAACTTCATCATAAAATGAAGAATATAATTGCTAGATACAAGCAACATCGAAAGTTCAATAGAACTTTGGATATCCTTGCACAGGAACGGAATAGCATCTCCTATTACCAGGCGGTGAACAGAAGGAATAATAAGTTCTAGCATCCCGTCTCTATGGGCTCTGAAAAGATTTGGCATCTGAAGGAATGCAGGCAAGGTGCTGCAAGACTGGGTAGGAATTGTCACTGGAACTGGAGGAGGAATAGGCACTGACTCAGCCACCCTCTTGAGGCGTTTTCTCTGAATGACAAGGGAAGGAGGAGAATCATCATCCTCAATTATCACATCATCATCTTCATTATGAGGCGGAGGAGGAACTTCTGGAGGATCAATTGGAGGTAAAAGAACTTCCTTTGTAGGGGCAGCATGTAGCAAGAAGACATAGAGGAAGGACCCAAATGTAACATTAGTCACATTTCCTCGAGTAGCTCGAATAAAGTGGTGGAAAGATAATGAGATGGGAATTTTGCAGGCATGAACCTGTCTTGAAGAAATTGGCATAGCTGTTTCCATAAGGGATTAGAAATCATGGAGACACCCACTCCTGACGTAGTAATGACCTTCTTCGGATCAAGAACATCTTGAGTTTGCTTCTGCAACAGTTTCAAAATATCGTCATTGGTGAACAACTATCTAGCAGCAGGGATAGACTCCCCACAATATGGCAGACCAAGAGCCTTGCCTAGACTCTTTGGTGTCAGAAGAATAGTAGTGCCATGGACTAGACCAGACCTCTTACTGTAAGAGGTTAAAAACTCGTCACAAATGGTAGGATCATCAGGAACCAGTGGGAAAGAAAGGCTCACGAACTTGGACAAGCCCGCTTTAGCAACAACGTCCGAAGCCAGTAACAAAGAATAATCATGTAAAGCCAAATGAACATACTGGATCGGGGGAGGAGGACGAGAGGGCGCCATTCAAATGGTTACACACACACACACCACAAACACAGACAGCAATAGACAAAAACCAAAGATAAGATATCAACTAAGGTGATAAAACGTGACTCGACCAACTATCCCCAAGCAAACCATAGCCTAGAAAAAATTCGACATGACCTCTACACATATGCGACCGAAAGCTTCATGCTATGCAACATGCAAACACCCAAATCCCCGTATCAGGCAATAAAGAGAAAACTACACACCGTACCTTTAACCGTAACAAAGAAACTGAACCAAAACATAACATCAACCCACACATATCAGGACCACAACTTGGATAATCAGGTTTGACCATGGAGACAACTCCGAAGACTTCACATACCCATCCCACGAAGTGAGTTCATTAAAAAGGAAAAATAAGTGTAGTGAGGGGGAATTAATTTAATGAAGGGTTCATTTTATGAATTATTAAGAAATGGGTGAATTTTTAATTAAGTGATAAACCTTAACAAGAAAATGGTGGTTCCTTCTTAAAATTTTAATTACAAATTATTAAGTTAGAGCGGTGCATTAATCCGAATCCCGGACTTCGATACCAGACTGAGGTCTCTAAATGCAAATTCATTTATTAAAAATTAAGGTGATGTGGAGCGCTTTTTTGCCAGCGCGTGCTTTTGTGACGGCTGGTTCATTGTTATTAAAAATATTAAAGTGCCTCTGAAGCGCACTTAGCGCGTGCTAAGTGAACGGCAGGTTGAGTTTAATTAGAAAAATGTGTGTTTGGCGCGAATGCGCGTGGAAAATGTGGGTGAATAAATAATTCATGTTAACAATTAATTTGTGATTAAGGGAAAAGTGAAAATAAATAAAGCACATAAAATAAATACCTGGTAGGTGTGTGTATGCAAGGACCTGAAGGCGCACGAAGTAGTCTCCCAAAAAGAATGAATCCAGTAAAACAAAATCAAAGACCACTGACTAAACAACAAAGAAAACACCTTAGTGTGTTTGTTGATTTGTATTTTATTTTGTATTTTGTTCGTTTATGGTTTTGTTTCATTATGTGTTGTTATTTTTATTTTTCTTTACTGTGTTGTGTGTGTTTTTTGTTTTTGAATTATTTTTGTTTGAAATAAATAAGAAAATCAGGATATATAACACATGGATATGTTATAAAGTGTAAGAATGAATTTTGCAGCCATTTAGCAAGTGTCCACAATGAATGTTAAGTCAGCCATGATTTTTAGCTAATTTGTAGAATGAAATTTTATTATGTGTAATATTGAAATTAGGGTTTTTTTAATGTGTGTTTTTTTTGTCAAATAATATTTTTTCCTTTTATGAAAATATTTTTTTAAATTAAAAAAAATAGTGGAAAAAGGACAAGGGGATTTGTGCAATTGTTTGGAATTTTTCTAAATTTATTTCTGAATTTTTACTAATTTTTAATGAAAATTATCCATTTGTTATGTAATTTTGAATTAATTTGCAGATTTTAAATTTTTGTACTTTTTTTTTAAATTTTGACTTTAAAATATTCCAAAGAATTTCAAATTGTTTTTTATTTTAAATTATTTTTTAGAATTTTTTATGTTTTTTTGTTTATTTGTATGTATTTTTATATATTTGCGGGTTGGAAAATACAAGGTGGTACCCGGACTACGTGTGAACAACAAAGAATGACTATGCGTGAACGACGGGTCTGCAATACTCCACCGCACGGCCAAGTCGGAAGCGCGTCCTCGCGCGTGAACGTTCGCTAGCACACGAACACGTGCGTGCACGACGGAGGAACAAGGGAGAAAGAGAGACAGAAGGGCAAAAACGGGGACTACACGGGAAAACGACGGTTAGAAGAAGGGTAATGTGGTGCGGGTAATAACCAAAGGTAATTAAGTTAGGGGAATAATGGTGAAGTTAGTAAGGTAAATAAATTAAGTGAAATTAGTCAGGTAAAGCAGCTAAGTGAAGTTAATAATGTAAGTTAGTTAGGTTAAGTTAGTAATGTCAGTTAAGTAGGTTAACTTAATACCCTAAGTTAATTAGGTAAGCTTAATGTGTTAACTTAGTGATTAGGTTAGTGTTATAAGGGAATGATTAGGTTAGTAATGTAGGTGAATGATTAGGTTAGTCGGTTAAGTCAAGGTAGGTTAATGATGACTAACCAGGGGAGGGAAGGAGGTGGAGGAGAGGAGGTGGAGATGGAGAGGGAGGCAGAGAGATGGTTGCGCTGGTGGATTTGGCAATGCACCACGAGAGGAAAAAGGAGTGTTGCTACTCGTCTGAGGACGGTGAGAGGATCAGACGCGTTGGAGACCTTGACTGGGCAGCAGAGTGACTCCGCGAGAGAGAGAGAGAGAGAGAGAGAACCCATAGGTCCTTTGCACGAAATGAGCACAACACACTAATGAACCGCTTGGAGACGCCTCCCGTATCTCATCAAAATTGCCCGAGCGCCTTCCAGAAAGTGGGACCGAGGGAGGCACTCGATGCTACGTTTCGTGTAGGTAAATTTGATATCAGTTGGCACAGAAGAAGATCCAGAGCGCAATATACATTGCTCGTGCAGTTGCCATGAGAGAGAGAGAGTGAGAACTCTCACGAGGCCTTCAAACCTGCAAAAACACAGGCCGTCTCGCCGCACCAACGACTGTCCTTCCCAACTGCGATGTTGGCTGCCCGCGCCATCTCAAGACTTCCAAGAAAGCCAATAGCTAACTGCCCGCCCCCATGCCCAGCGCCTCACACGGCTCTACTTGCGATGGATAGGAGGTCAGAGAAATAGAGAGAGAAGTAAGTATGGAATGCGTTGACAGCTCTGCCAAACCACTTCACTATTGCAAGTTATCGTTCTTCACCGTCACCCTCAAGTTCCAACGTCCAACACTGCATGCACGTGAGAGAGAGAGTCACTGGTTCATGGTATTGTCCACCTTCATCCTCGGGCCTTATGCATGGCACTTTTTAGAGAGAGATACAGAGAGAGAGAGAGAGAGAAGCAGGCCGCAAAGTTGGGCGACACACGATGGTGAGGAGTTGTGCACTGACGAGGCCACGGGTTGCTCTTGCAACGCAGGCAGCAATTCACCGCCGTCACACACGGGCTGGAGGAGGAGCCACAACAAGCGGGGATACTGCGTGCCGTGTAGGAAGGAGGGCGAGCACAGGAAGTAGCGGAAGGCCGAAACGTCAGGAGAGATGGAAGGTCGAAGGCCGAGGCGGAGGGCGGGGGGAAGGAGGAAGGCAAGGAGGCGTTGGGGGGAGGGAAACGAACAGATGTTGGGGAAAGGAGGCGATGGGAACACAAAGGAGGCGTAGGGAGGAGGGAAACGCAAGGGAGGATGAGGAGATAACGGTATGCGGGCTCAGGTAAGACGGTTGTTTTGGTTTTTTTTTTAATAAATACTTTTTATTAATGTAAATAAGTGTGTATATGGTGGTTTTGTGGTTTTGTTTTTGGTTTTTTTTCTTTGTTTTTTTGTTAAAGTTAGAAGGTCATTTGTTGCTGGTGGTGTTGGTTGTTTATGGTGTGGTTGTTTGTTAGTTGGTTGGTTGGTTATTATTAGTATTATTATTAGTATGATTGGGTTTTTTTTTTTGAATGGGTTAGGGTAATGGTAATTGGTTAGAAAGGTGTATTATTATTATGATTATTAGTGTTTTTTTTAAAGTTTTGTAGGTGATTGTTTTGGTTAATTATGGTTTGTGTTTTGTTGTTGTTGTTGTTGTTTTTTTTTTGGTTTTTTTTAAATAATTTTTATAGGTGGGTGGGTTTTTTGGTTGTTTGTTTGTTTTTTTTTTTTGGGTTTCTGTGTGTGTGTGTTGGGTTGTTTTTGTGGTAGGGGGCACGATTATTATTATTTGGTTCTTTATGTTTTTTGCGTTTTGGTGTTCGTTGTTTTTTTCTCTAATTGATTTGTGGTTAATTATGTTCAATGGGTGGTTGTTTGTGTTATTTATTGTGATGATTGTTGTTTGTTTGTGTTTTTGTGTTTTACAGTTTGTGTGTGTTGTGTTTTTAAATTATTTTATTTTTTTAAATGGGTAATTATAGTTTGGTTTTTTTTTTGTTCGGTGGGTTGGCTCCGTTTTGGTTGTTATGTTTTTGTTTTTGCGGCCGGTATTCGTGAAGGAATTGGATTCAAATGCAAAGTCACTCCAAGTAGCAATCAAAGGTGACTAGTTTGATTCTAAAAAACCTAATGGATAGGCATGATAAAGAGAATTCATTTTGTAGAGAATTTGAATCTTGAACAAACGGAAATTGCGTGCGTTGCCATTTGATTATATGCAATGATTATTTGATATACAGAATCTAATAAGAGAAAGAGAGTTACACGAGTGATACTGGCAGCAGTATCGTTACTCTGATCATCAAACATTTGATTTTCAGTTGCAATATGTTTACGGAAAAGGAGCCCCTACGGCTCAAGATCGAGAACCTCGCGTGAAAATAGTACGTCATCTAAAGGATGTACAAGGTATGTCTAGTCGTGTTGCTAGCAAGCACTCATAGTCCGCAAATACGCAAACTCGTATGAAATACGCTTAGTTTCAAGGCCGTATGGAGTGCTTTAGTATCTTTATTGTATAAATTTCGCAATGGACCTTATTTCCCGCAATATAGGTGAGCACAAGGAAGGCCACATCAAAGAATAGTTAGATGTTGGAGGATTGCCAAGGTCCTACGATCAAGCGGTCCTTAAATTGGTAAGAACATATTGTGGAAAGGAAAAAGGTGCCGGGAGACAAGGGGAAGATGACAGAAAAATGCAACACGGGTGTTGGATGAAATCAGGGTGTTCACATGGAAAAAAACGCAAAAAATAAACCCGAAAACACATACGGGCATTAATATCGGAAAAGCCGCGCATCAGAATGAAGCGTGGAAAGAAGAAAAAGTATACAGACAATGTGTCCGACAACCTATCACGAGAAAACACAGTTCCGATCGAGGTAGGATGCATTCACATGGGAAAAACCCAAAAAATGGGCCCGAAAATGGACTCGAAAATTAATACGGGAAAAATCGTGCGCTGGAATAGAGGACAATAAAAAGGAAAAATGTCTGAAAGAAAGGGATGCACAGGGTTGGCACATCAAAACTTAGTTTAGGGGAAATTAGGAGGGGTTCACGTGGAAAAAACACACAAAATGCATCCGAAAACGCTCAATAATAATAATAATAATAACTAAAAATTCGACAATCGGAAATGGGGGAAGAAGAAGCAAAAAGTCGAGGAAAGGTTGGCAAGACACGACTGTCAAGTCAAACTGGAATTCCGGTGAAAATAGGACAAGTTCACATGGAAAAATATCAAAAAGACACACAAAAAAGTCTCGAGAAACTGCAAAAATTAATATTGGACAAACCGTGCATCAAAATGACACAGAGTAAAAAGAAAAAATATCAGGGAGAAAGTGCTGGTTGGGGCTATGATGTCAGATTACTGTTCCGAAGCAAGAAAAGTGCATTCACATGGAAAACCAACTAATGTACGCAAAATGCTTCAAAAATTAATAACTCGAAAACCGTGCACCGGAACAAGGGTGAGTAAAAAGGAAAATTGGACAGTTTGAAGGGACAAATAGGCTTGTAAAGTCAGATTGGAAGTCTGTTGAACGTATGGTGCATTCACATAGAAAAACAGCAAAACAAGGGAAAAAAAGAAATGGAGGAGGAACAACCCCAAGCGAGGGGTGACAGTGGACGGATGGGTGGGGAAGGGACCCCAGGAGGGTAACAGAAAGTCGTGGCATATATGCATGATCAAAGTGAGGCATATGCAGGGCAGTAGGCAATGTAGACGCGCAGGGACGCGTCCCCACACTTAAAACCGTAACGAGTAGGGTTGACTGAGCAACAGGGACCTAGGATCACTCAACAGACCAACCACGAATGTCCCCACGCTTAAAACATGAACATCACTGACAACACAAGGTATAGGGTTAGAAAAACTTGGCCCATATTGTCGAGAATCAAGGTTGACTGTCGATGGCATGTCCACTGTCGTTGTCGGCTACAGAAAGTGCCAAGATATCTTCACAGCACACGTCCTTCATGGCAGTCCACTGTCGTTGTCGGCTACAGAAAGTGCCAAGATATCTTCACAGCACACGTCCTTCATGGCAGGGACTATGCGGGAGCACCCAGGGAGGTAGCTGGTTGAAGGAATCGCATCGAGTCGATGTTGCTGACGAAGAAGAGTCACTCAGCTTACAGCACTCAGAGGGGATGAGAGAACAGTCACTCGCCCCATTACTACTATCACTCGATGAATAATGATTGAAACCCATATCTCACACCCGGTTTAGGAATTGACAAGGGGGATGGTGCAGAGGGAGTATGCTAGGGTGCACAGTTGATGGTGCATTAGTGCGTCCAACCCGTCTGGCATGGGTGCAAAGAGGAAGGCAAGGGAGCCTTACAGTGCAGTGTACAAAACAGGGTGACGTGTCCTGTGATGATGGTAGAGACCCACCCCGTGGTTGCATAGGGAAACGGGAACATACCTGACTCCAAGTGTCGTAACGTCCCTCAATCTCACCTCTCAGTAATTGATTGAAAAAAACTCCAGTCACACTCAGCCCACCCTCTGTCTCACGCTCGTTTGATAGTTATAGAGGGCAGCCCGTTCCTGAAACCCGTTGATGTAATCCTCACGGTCACTTGTGCAAAGGTTGTATGCCTTGTGCGCATTTGATGGTGCAACTGTGCATCCCGCCCTGTGCAGGCATACGGTGCAAGAAGGAAGGCCAGGGAGCCTTATGGTGCAGTGCACAGAAACAGATCGTGCTTTGTGCATTGAGAGGCCCATCCCGTGCGTGCAACACTCCATTCACACTTCTCACCTCTCATTTGACTTAAAGGGAAAAGACTGGTCTCTCGTCCCACTCTTTGTCTCACTCTCTATTGATAGTTACAGAGGGCAACCCATACTCACTTCCCCATCCGGTTAGGATGAAAGCTCGCGTCACTCGATTGTTTGTCGATGAAGATCGCGTCATCAGTTGTTGAAGAGGCATACCCAAGGAGGTAGCCATCAGATCTGGTACTTCAATTGGTTGTAAAGATCGTCTGCGAAAAGGGGCAGACAGACTAATGAAGTTGCAGAGACAGCGCACCAAGGGAGGTGGCTTCAAATTTCTCTGGACCATTTTCAGCTGGTGAGTTAATTATCCTGAACTGCGGGGTGTTATCACCTTTTCCACAGCTAGTCTCTCGCCCAAGGGTGTTTGCCACCTTTGCTTGGAATGAGGCCTGCTATGACAGGGAATTTCTTCCCTTTCTCCCATAACAGTTTTTTTCTTTTCTTGTTTTTTTTCCTGTTTTTTTCTTGTTTTGTTTTTTTTTTTCCTTTTTTTCGCCTATTCCCGAGGGTATCTCCACCTTTTCTCGAAGAATAGGTCGGCATGACAGGGACCGAAGTCCTTTTCTCCCATGACTGATATATATATATTTTTCCCTTTTTTTTTCTTTTTTCTTTTTTACATTAGGAATGGAATGGTAGAAAGACTATATGTCAGAACCAACCTCGCCACTGTCGCTGGTGGAAAGTAGAGGATAAAAAATCAGGGCTGGAAGGTGGGGCTGAGGGGACAGAGGGTTGCGTCCATCTCATCAGGAGTGGCTGAAGAACGGCTATCAAAAGTAGCATCATAAGAGGTACAGTGCCATGCCAACAGGGGAAAGGATCAGGTGATCGTGATTGTCAAGATCCCCAAGGAGGGAAGTACTTCTTCAGGCGATATCCATTGATCGGGAAGGGATCATTAGAGGCATCAACGGTCTGCACTTGGACAGAGCCATTAGGGTTGACAGCAAGTACCTAATGTGGGCCCATCCACCGCTATTGGAGCTTGCCAGGAAACTTGACAAATCGTGAATCATAGGCGAGGACCAAATCACCTTCTTTGAACTCCTTGTGCTTGATGAAGCTATCCTGGTAAGCCTTACGTCGAGCTTGCGTGGCTTCCATGCACTGTAGAGCCATCCTGCGAGTTTCGTCCAAACATTCCAAGTGCAGAAGACGGCGTTGCAGTGAATCATTGTCCCCCAAACGCTCTTTGATAGCCACTTGCAAAGAGAGCAATTCCAGTTCAACAGGGAAAACAACTTCTGTACCATACACCAGCTGGAAGGGTGTCTGTCCTATTACTGCTTTATGGGAGGTTCTGTACGTCCAAAGGGCCTCTGTAAGTCGATCATCCCAATCACGACGATGTGCGGTAATTATTCTTGTCAGGATCGAGCAGAGGATGTGATTGGTGACTTCAACTTGGCCGTTGGCTCTGGGGTAGTAAGGAGTGGACTTGCAATGGCGGATCTTATACAGCTCTGTCAACTCTTCCATGACTTTATTAATGAAATAAGTGCCTTTGTCACTTACCAGCTCTAGGGGACTGCCAAAACGGGTGATGATATTCTCATACATGAACAGGGCCACGCTATTACCATCGTCCCGCTTTAGGGCTTTAGCTTCACACCACTTTGTGACATAATCCGTACATACCAAGATGTATCTGTTCTGTTTCCTTCTGGTAGGAGGATCGATTGGGCCAACGAAGTCGATGCCCCACTTCTCGAACGGCTTCAAAGGAAGGATAGGTTGCAGTGGCATGGCACTTGTTTTGGTGGGTTTCCCCATTCGCTGACAAGCATCACATCGCTTGCAGTAATCATAGGCATCCTTATGAATGGTCGGCCACCAGTAACCTACTAATAGAGCCTTCCTGGCTATGGCTTCTCCTGCAAAGTGGCCCCCACATGGCTCATCATGGCAAGCCTTCAGAACAATCCCAATCTCATCTCCTGCAACACATCTTCTGAGCACTTCATCTTTGCCTTTCTTGTACAGTGCGCCACCTAACAGGGTGTAGGGGGCTGATTCTAACATAAGCTTTTTCCTTTCCCGACTAGAAATACCAAGAGGGTACTGTTGGGTTGCCAGCAGATTGGCAATGTCTGCATACCAGGGGGTTACAGTTTCTACCAGGAATAGGGAAGCATCAGGGAGGTCTGGATCATCCTGCTCCTTGTCGGCAGTCTGCGGGATACATGACAGATGATCAGCCAGAATATGGGAACGACCAGGTTTTGTAATTACCTCAAAGTCAAACTCCTGGAATAAAAGGAGCCATCTCATCATTCGTCCTTTCACGTCTGCTTTGTTCATCAGGAAGGACAGGGCCTCGTGATCTACATAAAATTTGAAGTGGGTAGACAGTAGGTAGTGGCAAAACTTCTCTAGGACAAACACCATTGCCAAGCACTCCAGCTCTGTCACTGTATAGTTCCATTCTCTATCAGTAACTTTTCGGCTTGCATAATAGATGGGTTGATCCATCTTCGAGGAGCCCTTTTGACATAGGACAGCGCCTAGCCCTTCAATGGATGCATCAGTGTGTACATGAAACTCCTTCGTCTAATCAGGAGGCTGTAGAATGGGTGCCTCAATCAGACACTACTTCAGAGTGTTGAAGGCTTTGTCACATTCTTCCGTCCAAATAAACTCTGCATCTTTCCTTAGAAGCTTGTGCAAGGAGGTTGCCTTTGTTGCAAAATGGGCTATGAACCTTCTGTAGTAACCCACATGGCCTAGGAATCCCCTCAATTGTTTGAGGTTGGTGGGTGTTGTCAGAGCTGCAATCTTTTCGATCTTTGCAGGGTCTGTTGATATCCCTTGTGTAGAGACAATGTGGCCCAACAGAACTCCAGAAAAGACCCCAAAGATGCATTTGTCGGGGTTGAGGGAAATCCCATACTCCCGGCATCGATCAAAGCATTGTTCCAAATGTCCCCAGTGTTCACGGATCAAACTATAGACATAGAAGTCATCCAAATAGACCTCAATAAAGTCGTGCAGATGATTTTGGAATGCGGCCATCATGACTCGCTGGAAGGTAGCAGGGGCATTGCAAAGCCCAAACGGCATCACTCAGTAAGCGTAGGTCCCCCATTCTGTGGTGAAGGTTGTTTTGGATTGGTCTCCTTCTGCTATCTGCACTTGGTTATATCCGTTGAATCCATCCAGAAGGGAATAAAGCTCATGTCCTACCACTGTGTCCAACAGTTGGTCTGTGAAAGGAATCGAAAAGTGATCCTTCTTGGTCTTGGAGTTCAACTTGCAGAAATCCACACAGATTCACAATTTGCCATTCTTCTTGGGTACTACTACGATGGGTGAAACCCATTCACTATTTGCCACTAGATAGATGAACTCGGCTTCCAGAAGCTTCAGCAGCTCTGCTTTCACCAATGTGGAATAATTTGGATTCATTCGCCTCTGTCGTTGCCGTACTGGCTTGGCATCAGGCTACAAATCAATATGATGCTGACATATTGTGGAATCAATCCCCTTTAGGTCTTTGTAAGACCACGCAAACACGTCCAAATTCTCTTTCAACAAGTTATACAAAGTTGACAACTCCTCTTCTGGTAGGCTGCTACCCACCTTCAAGTGGCGTTCAGTGCCATCTACATCCACAAAAGTTAACTGCCTTTCACCTTCTACTTCATGGATGAAGGTCCCACAGACTGCTTCTGGATACAGATCTGACTCCTTAAAGGGGGTGGTGTCCTCTTCTGATGTCCCACTTTGACTGCCTTCTTCTCTTGGTGGAGACTTAGGTTGCTCCTTGAGATGTTGAAATGGGATTAGAGCCGTTTCGGGTTTGATTTCGAGATTAGTTACCTCGTGGCTTGAAGACTCATCTTCTGATGACGCGTCCAGGAATGTCACATAATAGGGATCCTCTGATGCCTGTTGGAATTGTGAGACTGGTGCTTGTTGGCATGGTGCATCATCATCATCTTTTCTTGGCAAAGGTGGGTGAGAGCGGCAAGAGCCATTGCTGAAAGACGCCTTGTTCTTCTTCAACCATTTCTTATAAAGATTTTGCATATGAGAAAATCCATTTACCAGACCAAATGGTACCATCGCCATTCTGTCCCACAGCATGAGCTCGTCTACTTCTGATGCTTCTGGAACTTCTTCTTCATATATATCCTCTTCAGGTGGGATAGACTCTTCCGTCTCGCTTTCATAACCTTCTTCTTCAATATTATCTCCATCCTCTTCGGTCTCTGTCTCTGTCTTTGTCTCTGTCTCTGTCTCTGTCTCTGTCTCTGTCTCTGTCTCTGTCTCTGTCTCTGTAGGAGCTCTGTAAGAGAAGAACAGGTTCTCTGTTTCATCTTCTGTCTCTATCTCTGGCTCTGTTATGGCCATGTAACAGGGAGAGCAGTACATCCATGCTTCTATCTCACTGTCAAAAGTGATTTCGAAAATCATTCCTGGTTCAGGTAGGAAGTATTCACCCATTGACAGGGACTTTGCATCTTCTGGGAGTTGGCTTACAGTATCCACTGTTAAGAAACGTGCCTCTATTCTCTTGGGAAGGATTTGTTTAACAGCATCTTCTTCTGCTGATGTTCCATCTGTAGCCTCATTGGGGGAGTCAGAAGATAATTCCAAGGAGGTGGATCCATGTCCTTTTTGAGCACCATATAACTTCAGCACCACTTTATTAGGTCCTCTACCCAAGGTCAAGGTTCCTTTGAACCAATCCGTCCTTGCTCTGGCTTCAAAAAGCCATGGTCTGCCCAGTAATAGGGGGTAGGATGTGCCATAAGAGTTTGGCTTTACCACCAGATAGGTTAGCCAATAATCTTTTCCAGCCACTGTAGTCTTCACATATGGGAGAATGCCCAAAGGCTTGATTCTGCTCTGGTCTGCCAGTCTGATAAGCCATTGTGTAGGTTGTATACCTTGTAGACCTAGATCCTTCATTGTCACATCCGTCATCCACTAATGAACCACCATCAATCAGTGCATTTGCAATAAAGCAGCCTTCTATCCACATGCCAGTCTCTGGGGTACCCGGATCTAGGAAGGCGTTAGCCACATCCACTTCTTTTACAGGCTCTGAAGCTTTGTTGGACTTTATTGCTGTTGAGGGAGCAATCCTTAAGCCACGTCTTCTTGTCAGTATACTTTTGAACCTTTTTTGGAAATTGGGAGACAACATCAATAATTGTCGGAATGTGAGGTTTCGTTTAAAGGTATCTAGATCTCTGACCAGATCGTATTCCTTAATAGGATCCACTGGCTTCTCTAACTGGTTAGGGAATGGGGCAACACCCATTTTCATTTTCCTTTTTTCTTCCAACTGGGACATCATGGGGACTTCTTCTGCCACTTGTGGCACTTCCTCCTCTTCTATCTCCTGGACCTCTGGTCCTATCTCTGGAACTGTCTCTGTGACTCTCTGTGGCACTGTGGTGCTCTGTACGGCACTGTCAGGCTCTGTTCTGTTCTGTTCTTATGGTGGAAGATTAAACTTCACTGTTCTGGCAGGAGGATTATTTTCTTTCTGGATAGGTGGTTCCTTCTTCTTTGCACGCGTGATGGCAGCAACTTCCAATTCCACTAAATTGGAGGTAGGCTCTTGGGCCTTGGCCGGATTATCAATAGCACTGTTTTTCACTGGGGCTAGGCTTGGACAGTCTTTTGCAGTGTGGCCTTCTCCTTTGCATCGACTGCATAAGGGCTTGTAATCCACTGACCTTCTGGGATTTGGACAATTTGGTGAAATGTGTCCCTTTTCTCCACATCTGTAACACTCCATTTTGTGATCTTTGACCACCACCAGACTGTCTTCCTCTGTAACTTTGAGGGGGAAACCTCCTTGGATCGAAATTAGGACCAAACTCTCTAGGCTTGGGTCCAATATCCTGTGTTGTCATTTTGGATTCCAGCAAGTTGAATCTTGCGTCTTCTTCCTTCCTTCTCCTATCATGCATCTCCTTCAGAGAGCAAATATCCTCTGTATGGTTCTTTCGCAAACAGTAGGAATAGAAAGCTCCAGGAATGGTTGGTTTTCGTGTACATTCAGTGGCTAAATGGCCTGCTTGATGACACTTACCACACCAAGTATTTGACCTCATCACATCTCTTCCTGCTCCTGCAACGTTGGATATGCTAGCGGTATTCACTTTCAGTGTCTATAGCTGCTCTATAATCACATCCATCAACTCCTTTTTAATATTTGCAACTAAGTTGGATAAATAATCCTTCAAGCTTTCTCCTCCTGAGGTACAGGCAGTAGGGTTTTGAGGAGTCTTTGTAATCACTGCATAAATAGGTTGGGCTGGTGCAGAGGGGTCTCTATTTTGATTCTGATTCAGAGCTCCTGTTTGAACTGTTGGCTGTTGGCTCCAGTTGGTAGGGTTCCACTGTTGCTGCTGATTTGGCATTGGGGAAATTGGTTGGGACCATTGTTGTTGTGGTTGAACCATCATTTGAGGCATTGATTGTGGCCACTGTGGACTTGGTGCACTGTACTGTGATAATGAGGGTATCTGTTGGTAGGGATAGGGGACAGTCCTTGGGACTGTATTTGGTGGGTACATCATTCCTGGCATCAGAGGAGGTGGGACTCCTCGTCCTGGATTCATCACCAATCTAGCTTCCACTTCATCGTACAGTCTTGCACCTTCTGTTGCAGCTTGCAGTGTGGCTGGTCTTTGCAGCTCCGCAAACTTACGGACTTCTGGTTGTAATTCTCTGAGAAACACTCCCTTCTGAATGCCATCATCTAGATTATGGTTAGTCTATCTCTTCAGGATGGATTCCATTCATGAGACATAAGCTTCTACTCTTTTTCCAGAGGACTGACTTAAATTCATAAATTCCTCTCGCATCCGCTCTTCAAAACCTTCACGCCTGAATTTAGTGAGGAAGGCCAACTTTAGGTCATCCCATGTGCCAAAAGTTCCTGTTGCTTGTCTCTCATACCACTGAAATGCTGCGCCCTTGAAAGTGGCGGGGAATATTGCTAACCAATGCTCAGGGGTTCTGGCATTGTTAGCCACACATGCTACCATAAACTCTGCTACATGAAGATCAGGGTCTTCATTGTACTCTCCCTTAAAAACTGGCAATGGGACTACATTCGCTGGCCTGTCATCAATATTTCCAGGACGGATCTGGCTTGAAAGTGGATCTCCAGCAAGAGGAGGAAGGGCCTGATGTGCCATTGGGACTTCTGTAAAGAGTTCCGCAAGGGCGTCAAAGACGGCTTCTCCTGCGAGCTCGTTCTCGGCTTTGATTCTTGCATTCTCTCTTCTCACGTACCTCTGTACTCGTTCTAACGCTTGCCTCTTTATTGCATCATTCATCAGGGGGTTGGCTCCACTATGTTGTTAGTGCTCCACAGAGGGATAACAGAAGGCTTCAGTCTCTGGAGGACTCTCTTGCCAACATTTCTTCTACTTCTTCCTTTTCAATGTCCCTGAATTCTGCTTTCATGCCATTGCACAGAGGAAGGTATTCGGTTGTGAAGGTGTCAAAATGCATACGTCTAAGCATTGTGGTGGTGCCATCATCATAGTAATGCTAGCTTTTGATGGTTTCAACAGTGTATGTTGTAAAGAACACTATGTCTACCAACTTCCAGTGGATTTCCAATTGAACAAATAGAAGATTATTAGTGCACCAAGCATCCCATGTATCTTGCTGTTGAGCATCCACGAACAAATTCCAACTCTTTTCCTTCTTGTCTTCGTAAACCTCTATAGACCAAGACTCCTGAAGCTTCTTCTGGAAACTTCTCAATGAATGCCAAATCTTCCATGGATGGTCATTCTCTTTGTTTCTACTCTTCAGTTTGTTCCCAAACAGTTTGCCACCAAGATGCAAGTTTCTGCTCCTTCAACAGGAAGAGGAAACTGTCCACCACATAGAGCATGCATCATGATGGTAATATGTTTCCGCCATTGTGGGATGAACCTCTTGTGGAAAGTGGCTTTGATTATGAGAAATTCTAACTCTTCAGTGGAAAGAAGGAACTTTACAAACATCCATTGAATTCTTCTCTTCTTGGCAATGCCATTTCCTTCATTTTCAGCCTCTTCTCGTGCTTGTTGATGGCAAGTTTCCCCGGCTGCGTACCAAAAACATGGAGCCCCAAGAGGAACACTAAGGAAAAGGGAATTCTCTTGCAAGAAAATCTATCTTGTAACATCAACAAGCTTTTTTATTAGGTTTTATATGATCACAATGAAGAAAAGAACATCAGGCACAACAAATCTTCATGCAGCATCATGTAGATCTCCCAGGATTTGATAGAATCAACCATATTCTTCAATATCTTCATAAAATCCATCAATAGAACAAAGAAAGCAAAGGAATACACCATCTTTGAATGGAAATACATCACATAGTATTCATCTTCAATGTCTTCATAGTTCTCTCTCTCAATCTCTCATATACAATCGCACTCTCTCTCTCTCTCTCTCTCTCTCTCTCTCTCTCTCTCTCTCTCTCTCTCTCTCTCTCTCAATAGTACATCATATCCTCTCTACAATTACTCAATAATAACCCTCAATAATACTTCTTAGGTCGTGGATGCACCTCCCAAGAGGTATGTCTGATATGAAGAGGCACCAGAGCCACTACAATGTCTTTTCATAGCTCACCACTGTCACTTCACTCCAGTCTTTACTTGAGTCTTCAGAAGCTACTTCTTTGACTTCTTTTAGCTCTTTTGCACTTGTATTCACCTCTTTCCAAGGCTAGAAAACTTTCCCAAGCTACACTCTCATCCAACAGAACACATACAGAAGCATACAGAAGGTCTACAGAAGGTCTACAGAGGCTCACAGAAGCTCAACAGAGAGTTACAGAAGGTCAACAGAAAGCATCAGAACCACATGACTCATACCAAAACCATTCCAAACCATCAAAAATCGCTCAATAAGATTTCAAACAATCTCAAACCCTATCAATCAATACTCCATCCTTCCTTACAGAGAGAAAACAGAACAAAACAGAAGCTCAACAGAAGCTATCAGGACCAAACAGAACATCATCAAAACTTCACATCTCTACTAATAAACATCATGAGCTTAATAAAACCATTCCAACCTATCAAAAACACTCTCAAACCACTTCCAAACCAATCAATCATCTCATAAAATCAACCATTCAGCTCTCAAAAACAACAAAAATCAACCAAAAAATAGGTCATTTCAACACAGCATAATCCTTATGGTTTAAACTATTGACTAAAAGTTTGAAGAAATTTGTGGTTTCTCTTTTTTTCCCAAATTGGAAAGGCAAAAGTACCCCAAATCTTGTGAAAATGCTTCAATATTGCATCCTTGATTCATATTGAAGGTTTAGAATAGTATTTAGAAGGAGATTGAATAAAAGCCCTATAAATATCTAAAGATTCAAGCAAAACATTGCTTGTTGTCCATAAATTCCATAGGTAGGGTTTGAATGAAGCTTCAAGAATAAGAAATGACCCAATGCTTCAAGATTGAAGTAAAAGAAGGCCTTCTAGAGCTCAAAGGAGTAAAAGCCCAAAGAAATCTTGAAGAAATTTACAAAGATTTACTATTGTCCTATGATTTTATGAAGAAAGAGAGAAAGAATCACCATAGCTTACCTTAATCCATGGAGAAATGTTATCAGCTTATAGGAGACTCATCAAGGAGTGCCAGAACCTATGATAGATGCCTTACATAAGAGATTTGAAGCTAGAGAAGAGTGCAAGTCTATATATAGCTCATAAATTTTGGCACATTTTATGCTAATCATTTCTACTATGCCATGTGGATCATCTACTCCAAATGCTGGTCACCATGGTACTCTTGCTACTCATGGGAATGAGAAGAATAGGGTTGTGCACTTAGGGAAGAAAGATGAAATCATAAGAACAAGATCAAGCCAAGAAATCAACCATGAAAGCTTGAAGGAAGCTGAGAGAAGAGAGAGAAACCTTGGATTAACAAAAAATAACCATGCTTAGCCTTTTCCTAATCTTCATTAATCCATGTTAAATCAAGCATCTCCAAAGAGAGAGAGAGAGAGAGAGAGAGAGAGAGAGAGAGAGAGAGAAGGTGGAGAGAACATAAAAGGAAGAGCACAAAGAAAGGTGCAAAGAAAGGGGGAGAAAACCAAGACTTTAGTTAACGTTAATTTAGTTGAGTTATAAGATAAGAAATCCCTTCTCAAACAAATTAAGAAAGAAAAAGAGAATGAGAACAAAAACCAATTGTTTGTCGTAACGTAAACAAAATAAAAAAGGATGATGGTCATGATGTTCAAGATCGCGAGGCATATCTTAATCAACATGTCCTGTGTCCTTGCTCTCAATGCAAGCTGGCAATCAAACAAAGCGTTGCTTGTCTATAGAACACGTACAACGCTTTGGTGAGTTTCAATTGAAAATCATTGATTAGGCGATCTCAGACTTTAAGCTAATGGTAAGAAAAATGTGTATCAATCATGCCTTATATTCGCATACTAATTGAATATCATATACAAAAACATTATACATAACTATAAAATTTATACATGGAGGTAATGAATCATCCCAAGGAGGAATGCACCTATTGCAACCAGTTAGAAGAGTTCGTGGGTGTGTGATGGATGGAGTGCTTGAGCCAATCCATCACTTAGAAGGCACTACCTAGTCTATATTGTCAATACTAGAGGAGACAAGTAGCCTTTCAAACTTTCCTACAATCTTGGAGCCTGAGATGGAGACAATGATCGATGCATTGATACCCATGGATGTCGAGATATCTTATCCGCTAAGCATCCATACCATTATATGATGGGTGCCGAGTATCTCGCCTGAAGATGTTGCTTGCACTCCTAAGTATACAAGAAAAATATGGATGGAGCGATGCAAGTGTGACCGAGTTATTCAAGTACCTTCTACGTACGCTTCATTGATTTCTTTTTGGAACCATTATAAAAAACAATTGTGCTTTTTTAAGGTGTTTTATGATTTCTTTTCAAGTTGCTAAAGTATCATATATTACCACTTGAAAATATGATGCTTGAGTCTCGTTGATGATATGTGACATGTTTTACGAAAGCTTGGCATGGACTACCATAGCATCCATGCATGTATCAATGATTGCATGCTGTTTTGAGGAGAGTACGAGACTATGGAGACATGTCCAAAGTGTGGTGCTCATAAGTATCGATAGGACTTACAACGGCAAACCATCCCTCAGAAAGTTCTTAGACACTTTCCACTTATCCCCCTATACGTCACATGTTTCGTATGTCGGTGTGGGAGCTCTCGCTCAACCGCCAAGACCCACGGACTACTTATTGCTTCAAGCGTTCCAAGTCGAGCACTAATGGCTACCTCTCACATAGCTGGCGCGCTACCTATCCATGAGTATAGTGAGCTTACCTCCATGCCGATTGAGTTACCTCCTCTCCCACGCACTCCGGTAGCTCCACGATCCAAGTGCAAGCTTCAAGCAAGCTCCCACCCTCAAACTCCACGCTCCAAGCTCCATTGCAGCGAGCAAGACAAGAAAAGACAAGAGAAGAGAAGAAGAGAGGAGAAGATGGAGAGCTTCTCCTCCCCGGTCCCTCACCCTCACACACTCACTCTCTCACACTCCCTCTCTCAAGCATAAGCTCAAGCTAGCAAGAACAAGAAGAAGAAGAAGAAGAGGAGGAGAGCCACTTTTGGCCACACACAAGAATGGGCTTCTCATTTACTTTTCAACTTTTCCCATTGTCCTCCTATCTTTCTAGCTTCCTTCCTACCGCTCATCTATCTTTACAATTTGCACGGGTGAGAGCTCTGTGCTCTTTAAAATAAATCCTAGTGCGCATTGTGCTCTTTTACACGAGTATTAACTTGCGCTTCTCTTGTGCACCTTTCTCCTTGATTTAGGACTTTTCTGCACTTCTTGTATTTCCAGATTCTTCTTGGCACGCCCTCCATTTCACTTTTTCCTTGGCCTTGTCTTCAGCTTCAGATTTTTCAGATTTTTCACCTTTTTTTGTTTGAGAGTTAACATTACCCCCCTCCTAGATGAGTGCTAGTCTTATGGTACTCATCATCGTAAGTAGCAAGCTTTAGCATGTACCAAAGACGTGGGTGGCAAGGACATCTGTGGTTGCCTTGGAGGATTTCTGGTGGTGGGCAGATGAAGGTCATTGGGGCCACATTGTTTGCGTGGGTGGCTGGTGGTAGGGTGGTTGGAGTTGGGGTAGGGCTATTCATTGTTGGGAATTGCGTTGGGGCCTGGCACAGGTGGTGGTTTGTGGGGATTCTACACATACCGATTGTTTGGTGGGCTTGCATGATAGGAATGGTCAAGAGGTCAAAATTGACTGATGATGAAGAGCTGACGATACATTTGATGGAGTCTTTAGTACCTGCAATTGAAAACCTCGCATATGTGGTCTCTGCCTGGGGGTAGTGCTAGTCTTCTTATCGTGCACAAGACGTAGTTTGATTAGTTTGGGAGACAAGTCGAACTCTAAGTAAGCTAAGAGTATTGTCCGGCACTTGAGGACCCAGATTGTGTATATATTTGGGTGCAGATATTATGTGAATGCTCGCGCATACTTAGGTATTACGTAGTTAAAAGACCGCGGGTCTGGTTCCTCATAACAACATGTGGATGAAGCAAAGTTTTCCATGTTGAGGAGTACACAAGAAGGTGTATGAGACATCCTTTGCATTGTGACAGCATGATGTAGCATTGTGGCTACGGGGCTTGCTCGACGAGTACGGTGAAGCTCCCTAGATATGTCCTGCCCTTGATGTGCCCTGAACAATTGTGGGGGATGTGTAGAGGGCTAGGGGACTAGGGACGAAGCCAGCCGACCAAGGTCACTAGATGTACCTAATTTGAGGACCCCTAGGTGATGTGCTATGATTGTGGATACTTCTTTTTTTTTCTTTTTTTTCTTTTTTTTCTTTATCCTTCTTCTTCTTCTTTTTTAAAAGACTTGCCTGAGTACAACCATTGCAATATGTTGAGGCTATCAACCTTTCAATGGGTTGGAAAATGTCGAGATTCGAAGGCTCAGGAAATGGATATTACAGCGATGATTGTTCCCTAGCCTCATTGCTAGAGAAACAATTGTTGAGATGGGGAGATACACTAGAGATTTTGCACACTTCTTTGTAGCGTGTGATGTTGGTACAATTGAGGTAACAGCTATCGTGAGTGCTAGGTGTAGAGTTTGACCCTAAAAGAGAAAGTGGCCACCATTGATCATTCTTTGGGCCATGCGATGTGGGCAATCGACAAGGGTGATTTTCCCTTTCGGTGGTGAGGCTTCGTCATGGCTCTTTGTGAGGTTGGTGGTCTTGCAGTGACTTGGGCATTGAACACTTTCGTACAAAGACATTTGTCGTCCTGCATCCACTTGACACTTCGTGAGAGTATATGCAAGTCACATGCATCAATTATAATGAACAGATGCAGCACAAAATGATATTACTTTATCAAAATCCTATGGTGCTGACTGCAATGCATATCATTGGCTCTTGTTAAAGACGTGACATGTATTAGTAGTAGGTAAGGGAGGTTTGTATAGTTGGGGAGCCTGCCCCCTTAACCACTTAAGGACAAAAATTTATGGTAAGATGGCCTTTGTTAAGCAGATTACACAACATAGGGGCTATTCTATTTGTATGAGGTGGGGTGAGTTCGGGTGGTCGGGCGACTGGGGCTGTGCCGGTGAGGGGCTCCCATCAGGCCGGGCAAGGAAGATATCGACTGGGACCCAAATGGTGTAATCCTTGGCCGTAGCTATTTCAAGAATGCTTTAAAATAATTCATCAAATTCCCTCTTGTTTCTAGTTGCCTTCTCCTCTTTCGAGCACCTAGTGCCCGAGCGTCTGGTGAGGGCCTGCACGACCGGTGTCGCTACACCTCGGGTGCTCCCTTAAGCCTTCGTCCTCTTGGCTTGGAGAGCTTTCATTTTGCATCCTAGGTGATGTCACTTGAGGCCTCTTTTCAGCGCATACCTCTTTAGAGTAGGCACATAGGGCTTTGGTGGAGGAGCTTGTGCCATATGCTCCCTCCGACGGCGGATAGCTTCCTTGCAGGCCAGCTATGTTGGGTACTCTATGACGGCTACTGTGGGGGAAACTGCAAAATGTGAACCAAGGGTTAGGCCCTGAGGCAAGATAGAATTATTCGCATGGAAGGGATTAAACAATGGAATATTAAGCGCATATGACGAGCGGTGCGGTGAGGCATGCAGTGTTTGTTATAGAGGGACGGTCCGCGTGATGATGTTCATCCTGCATGGACACTACAAGGCATATTCTAGCCATTAGCAGATCTTGGCTTATGCTTAGTTGCATGGATTGGTTGTGATGGAGTGGAGCAGGGCTCCCCGAAAGGATAGATCGAAAACAGGGGAAAGCTTGTAAAAAGGAACGGTGCCCCATCTACACCCTCAAAGGTGTTGGTCAAGGCTTCCCATGGCAGCAGTGAGGGTTGCATGCCCTCCACCTGGAGGCGGGAATGGTCCAACAACTTCTAGACGTGTGGTGAGAGAAGGACCTGAGGAGCTCAGCCTATCAAACCCAAACTTTTCTCCCTACACTTTGACTAACATTGCTTATGTGTGTTGACATTATCTATACACAATCACAAAACTCATTGTTTATTTATGTACACATTTATGAATCCATGTCACTTCATGAGGATAAAAACCAGTTGCAGAACTCTGGATTATGGAGTGTGGCACACACATCCAGTACTCGTGGCAACTTACTCAATAACAATAGATATTTTGCAACATCGAGTAGCATGGTACCTTGTCCGAGCAGCCTACTTGCAACATGTAGCTCCTCATCAGTGAGGACCTTATCAATTAGAAAGTTTTCTTGGCTAGTTTCAGCTAAGTCGATACCCCGAATGACAGTCAACACTCGAAAGGAAGTTGGCACCACATAGGTTGGGTCTCTTTGAGACAGCCATTTGGCCAATCGCTCCTCTGAGGCCGTCATAAGCTGGGCTCCCAGTTCGGCCATTGTAACACGATTTTTGAACCAATGCTTTTCGAATTGACTTCAACCCTCTGATTTTTGCTTTAGTTGCTCTATCTCTAAGAGATTTGGTTAGTGGAGCACATCATTGAATGTCACAGTTAAGCGTAGTTCCTCGGCTTTCTCGTTAGAGATGAGTCGCATGTGTTCATGCAGGAGCCTATCACAGTGCTCATCAAGATGTTCTTGCACTTCCCAGGATAGGGAAAATGGCAAGTATTCCCCCAAGCTGCTTCTTGGGGAATGCACCCATGTCTGCAAGGACGTAGACACGTGCGAACACTTTGAGCTTAGCATTCAACTCAGTTAAGCATTCTGCAACACTTCTATGTTCAATGAGGGCTTGCTCGGTTGCTATCTCATGCAAGGTTCTAGGAGTTTCCCTGGGCTTTAGCATAGCTGGGGGCTCAGGCCTAGATGAGCAAGATTGGTCAACACTAAGATTGCTTATGCTCTTGGGGTTTCCATGTTTCTCTTGAGGCCTTGCTGTAATTATATCATGGTTCTCCTTGGATGTGATCAATATAGTCTTGTCACCCTGTTGTGACAGGTTGTATCCACTCTTGATTGGTCAATGCGAGTTCAGTTGTCAGTGGATTGAGTGTTGCAAGCAACCATTGATGGTAATGGTTGCTTTGATTTTTCAGATCACATGGATGCATCTGAGGTTTCACCTCTACTAAGAGAGATGGCAATGGGTTCATTCATGGGTGGACTCAATGTTTTATTCCTCAGCTCTTTGATACTCTTGGTCTTAGCCTTCTTGGGGTTTACAACCACTTGCAACTGCCGTTGTTGTTTTTGTCCTTTTCTCTTCTTTTTCTTAGGCAATCGAGGTGTATCCCTTGAAGACTCGGGACCTTGAACTAGGTCAGTCGTCGTTGATGTGCTTGGCTAGGCCTCAACATTCACTTTCTCTAGTGTGTCCTCATGGGACATAACTACGGCATGCTGAATAGCCTTGCTAGGTTGATTGGTTAGATGCGCCCTCTCCTTGGCCACATCTTTGAGAGATTTCTCCTCAAGCCTAGGCTTTAGGTACTTTGGAAGTGCTGGACGTGTCAAGGATGTTGGTTGTGACACCTCTTCCATAGGTGAATTACTAAGGACATATTCCGTAAGGGGTGTCATCACGGCCAAAGGCTGTGACTACTGTGATCCCTGATTGGAAGTAGTAATGGCTAGTTCAATGGACTGGCTACTATTGGTAGACTACTGCGGTGTCAAGTCCTTAGGCAGATAAAAAATGGTTGTGTCTTTTGTTGCCCTTTGAGCATTCACTTGTGCAGATTGAGCCTCAATTTATGTAGTCACAATAGATTGCACAGGCATATCCTTGGGTCGAGAGCTACAGGTGGTGTCACGTCCCACCTCTTGGACATTTGGAAGCTTATATGGAGATAGAGATTGGGATTGACCAGCTGCACTTGATGACTGCTGTTGTGCTTCCTATGTCTGGTTAGGGAAAAAGGGTGTAGGAGACTTGGAACTCCTGGGTGGCTTTGGCACTAGCTGGAAGATTTGCTCGTGGCTGTTAGATGATTCTGCCATTTGCTTTGTTGAGCATTTAACCTTGCCCTGAGCAATGTTGTGCCTATGATGCCTATTATCCTCTTGGGAAATCAAAGGCTCCTTGGGCACTAGTGGCTTTTGTGCACACTCGACAGGTACATATGATATTCGCTTGTTAAGCATGCTAGGCTGAGGATCTATCCTTCGAATAATCCCGTTTGGTTTCTTGATTTTTGTGAGGGGCTCAGTCACTCCAAACTTGTTGAGTGAAGACTTGGATTTTTGTCTAGATTTCCTCCTTCACTTCTTTGCTTTTGACACAATCTAACCTTCAACTAATAGAGGTGATTTAGCAAGGGACTTTGGTATCCAAATCCATCGATTACCTACATAATACCCTAGAGCACATAGCAACGCTTTGGATATCCATCGTGGCGTTGTATTGGCTCTCCATTGATGCCTTCGTCTATGAGGCTTGGGCTTCTTTTGTGGTCTTCTACGATATTTGTAAGCCCAAAGCCTGTCCTTGGCATTGTCTCCTAACCTTCTTGTTTCAAGCATGGGCTCACTGGTTCTCTCTGCTCAACATGTGCTTGTATCAACTCTTTCAACAAGTCCTTGCTCTTGTTAGTAGGCTTGCATGTTATGTCAACACCTTCCTTGCCTTTCCCTCGAGGTTCGATGAAGTCACCCTTGCTAAAGATTGTGACAGTCCTCACACCCAGTAATGTCAAGTGTATCATCTGTGCTACATAATCAGCCTCACACTTTGTCGCTCTTTTGAAGGGTCTTCCTAAGAGGGTTTCTTTTCCACAATCAGCACTATTTGGAGGAACATGGAAGAGGATAGGCAAGCTTTCCATTTCAATAGTTACAAGGATTTTGCACTTCCCTATAAGTGCTTGTGAGTGTCCCCCATAAGGACTAAGAGTTGTATTAGTTGGTGTGAGCTCTGGCTGGCCTAGTAGGGTCCATGTATCATAGGTCGAGATATTAAAATCAACTCCTTCATCAATGAGAGCATCGATAGTGTGCTCTCTTTTCACATTGAGTTTGACCCTAAGATAAGCAGGCAATACTATGTCTTCATCATGCGGGTCTTGACTTATAATTTTAAGCCTTCTAACAAATGTCCTTGAGTCCCCAAGTACACGACCAGATGTGGATTCTCCACTGATGTCTTGGATCATCTATGTAGTGCTACTCAAGGTGCATCTATCGTCAAGACTGTCATATCTAGTCATCCTCGCAACTCTAGCTTGATGTTGTTTCTTTCTGCTTTGACTAAATGCAATCCGAATGTAACACATACGTGTTTTTGCGATGTGTCCTTTTTACCCTTGTTGGCTAGATTGGCCCATTGAGGTTCTAAGGTCTCTGTTTGTCTTTGTTCGGGTATGGGCTTTTGGTTGCTCTTTTGCAAGTGAGAATCTATGCTTGTGTAGAGCCATTACTACACTAGGATCTAATTTGGAGGACCTGTCACGACGCGCATCTTCTCCACAACCTACTTGGGGAGGTGCGGAGGGGGCAAAGCCCTCTTTGCGAGGGTCCGAGGAGGGCAGTCCCCCCGGCCCGCAGGGCCGTTACGGTAAACACCATGCACGATTTGAAGGACCATTCGTAGCCAAGTTTTGAACTACTTGCTCTAGATTTCAGTCTTATGATAGGTTTATGATGTGCTTTTTGGGTCTATACGGTCTCTGTGTCGGTTTCAGGGTCTATGGGTCAAATATCTGAAAAAATCCAAATTCAGACCAGTAGGTCTGAATTGGAGGGGCCGAGTGACCAATTCGAACGGGCCGAGTGGTAGGCGTCCAAGTCCATTGGTGTTGGGCCAAGTCGGCAGGCAAGCCGAAGGCCGAATATCAAGCTGGTCCGAATGCTTGATTCAGACGGGTTGAGTGAAGGGCATCCGAATACGATGGGCCGAATGGTTGATTCGCGATTGGTAACTTGTCCGAGTGGGGTTGGCTGAGAGCTTAGTGTCCGAGGGGGCCGAGGACCGAGTGGCCGAGTGGATTGAGTGGTCCAATGGCTGAATATAGGACGCTGGGCCAAGGGCCGATTTTGGTTGTCAGCCCAGAATCCCCGTCACTCGGACAGGCCGAGCACAACGCATCTTTTCGCTAGACTTCAAAGAATTCGTCGCGCCGAGCGATCAAGGCCTTCCTATTGGTTGAGCACCTCCAGATCCAAGCTACTCATGTAGGGGAAGGTGTGGAATTACCTGTGGTGGGCAAAGAACTCCTTGATGGCAAGATTGAAGCAGGTCCATGCAATGAAGCTCTTTCTCCCTCTCTCCAGCTCTCCTGAAACCTAGCAATGCAAAATGTGGTCTTGCTTGCCACTCCTGGCCCCTTATCACCCTACCCAGGCCTGTACTCACCTTAGTCTTGCTCCCCTCACCAATATTTAACCCAAATTTTCATTTTTTACCTTTCTTTTCCTTGTTTCAGCCTATTATACACCAACAGAAAACCCTCCTGCGTGCTCCAATGTTTTGCTCCTATCCTTCCTAAATGCAAGAAAAAATCACAAGGGAAATACCTACACTATTCCAATATGCTTTTCCAAGTCCAAAAACCAAAAACCAAAAACCTACTTGCTAAGGAGATCGAATACCTCTTCAAACTCCCTCGCTTCCTACCTATCTACCTCAAGCACTGATTCAGGGAAGACCCTACTTCGATGCTCGATTCGAAGCGCACAAGTGCTCAAGGCTTGAATCCGTTGGTCTCGGCAATAGAACCAAAATGTGGGAGCTCTCTCTCAACCGCTAAGACCCAAGGACCGCTTATTACTTCAAGCATTCCAAGCCGAGCACTAATGGCTACCTCTCACATAGTCGACGCGCTACCTATCCATGAGTGTAGTGAGCTTACCTCCATGCCGATCGAGTTACCTCCTCTCCCGCGCGCTCTGGTAGCTCCACGATCCAAGTGCAAGCTTCAAGCAAG